>NC_092091.1:37817071-38487071 GCF_045679555.1 Salvelinus alpinus | reverse complement strand
GGTGGCTGGGGTCTTTGACAATTTTTAGGGCCTTCCTCTGACACCGCCTGGTGTAGAGGTCCTGGATGGCAGGCAGCTTTGCCCCAGTGATGTACTGGGCCGTACCCACTGTCCTCTGTAGTGCCTTGCGGTCGGAGGCCGAGCAATTGCCGTACCAGGCAGTGATGCAACCGGTCAGGATGCTCTCGATGTTGCAGCTGTAGAACCTTTTGAGGATCTCAGGACCCAAGCCAAATCTTTTTAGTTTTCTGAGGGGGAATAGGCTTTGTCGTGCCCTCTTCACGACGTCTTGGTGGGTTTGGACCATTCTAGTTTGTTGTTGATGTGGACACCAAGGAATTTGAAGCTCTCAAACTGCTCCACTACAGACCCGTCGATGAGAATGGGGATGTGCTCGGTGCACCTTTTCCTGTAGTCCACAATCATCTCCTTAGTCTTGGTTACGTTGAGGGATAGGTTGTTATTCTGGCACCACCTGGCCAGGTCTCTGACCTCCTCCCTATAGGCTGTCTCGTCGTTGTCGGTGATCAGGCCTACCACTGTTGTGTCGTCAGCAAACTTAATGATGGTGTTGGAGTCGTGCCTGGCCATGCAGTCGTGGGTGAACAGGGAGTACAGGAGGGGACTGAGCACGCACCCCTGGGGAGCTCCAGTGTTGAGGTTCAGCATGGCAGATGTGTTGCTAAATACTGCTACCTGTTGCTACCTACCCTCACCACCACTGGGGTAGGCCCGTCAGGAAGTCCAGGTTCCAGTTGCAGAGTGAGGTGTTTAGTCCCAGGTTCCCTAGCTTAGTGATGAGCTTTGAGGGTACTATGGTGTTGAACGCTGAGCTGTAGTCAAAGAATAGCATTCTCACATAGGTGTTCCTTTTGTCCAGGTGGGAAAGGGCAGTATGGAGTGCAATAGAGATTGCATCATCTGTGGATCTGTTTGGGCGGTATGCAAATTGGAGTGGGTCTAGGGTTTCTGGGATAATGGTGTTGATGTGAGCCATTACCAGCCTTTCAAAGCACTTCATGGCTACGGACGTGAGTGCTACGGGTCTGTAGTCATTTAGGCAGGTTGCCTTTGTGTTCTTGGGCACAGGGACTATGGTGGTCTGCTTGAAGCATGTTGGTATTACAGACTCAATCAGGGACATGTTGAAAATGTCAGTGAAGACACTTGCCAGTTGGTCAGCACATGCCCGGAGCACACGTCCTGGCAATCCGTCTGGCCCCGCAGCCTTGTGTATGTTGACCTGTTTAAAGGTCTTACTCACGTCGGCTACGGAGAGCGTGATCACACAGTCGTCCGGAACAGCTGATGCTCTCATGCATGCCTCAGTGTTGCTTGCCTCGAAGCGAGCATAGAAGTGATTTAGCTCGTCTGGTAGGCTCATGTCACTGTGCAGCTCGCGGCTGTGCTTCCCTTTGTAGTTTGTAATAGTTTGCAAGCCCTGCCACAGGGTGTAGTATTATTCAATGTTAGCCCTGTATTGACGCTTTGCCTGTTTGATGGTTTGTCGCAGGGCATAGCGGGATTTCTTGTAAGCTTCTGGGTTAGAGACCTGCACCTTGAAAGCGGCAGCTCTAGCCTTTAGCTCATTGTGAATGTTGCCTGTAATCCATGGCTTCTCATTGGGGTATGTACGTACAGTCACTGTGGGGACGACGTCCTCAATACACTTATTGATAAAGCCAGTGACTGATGTGGTGTATTCCTCAATGCCATCGGAAGAATCCCGGAACATGTTCCAGTCTGTGATACCAAAACAGTCCTGTAGTTTAGCATCTGCTTCATCTGATCATTTTTCATAGACCGAGTGACTGGTGCTTCCTGCTTTAATTTTTGCTTGTAAGCAGGAATCAGGAGGATAGAGTTGTGGTCGGATTTACCAAATGGAGGGCGAGGGAGAGCTTTGTACGCGTCTCTGTGTGTGGAGTACAGGTGATCTCAAATTTTTTCCCCTCTGGTTGCACATTTAACATGTTGATAGAGATTTGGTAGAACTGATTTAAGTTCCCCTGCATTATTAAAGTAGTCTCCGGCCACTAGGAGCGCCGCCTCTGGGTGAGTGGTTTCCTGTTTGCTTATTTCCTTATACAGCTGACTGAGTGCGGTCTTAGTGCCAGCATCTGTTTGTGGTGGTAAATAAACAGCCACGTAAAGTATAGCTGAGAACTCTCTAGGCAAGTAGTGTGGCCTGCAATTTATCACCATATACTCTACTTCAGGCGAGCAAAATCTAGAGACTTCCTTAGATTTCGTGCACCAGCTGTTGTTTACAAATATGCACAGACCACCCTCTCTCGTCTTACCGGAGTGTGCTGTTCTATCCTGCCGGTGCAGCGTATATCCCGCTAGCTAAATATCCATGTCATCATTCAGCCACGATTCCGTGAAACATAGAATATTACAGTTTTTGATGTCCTGTTGGTAAGATATTCGTGATCGTACCTCGTCTAGTTTATTGTCCAATGATTGCACATTGGCGAGTGATATTGACAGTAACGGCAGCTTTCCTACTCGCCTTCTGCGGGTCCGGACGAGGCATCCGGCTCTTCGTCCTTTGCGTCGCTTCCTTTTGAGAATAATTGGGATGTCTGCCCTGTGGGGTGTTTGGAGAATATCGTCCTGCTTGTTGTTGTTGAAAAAATCTTTGTCTAATCCGAGGTGAGTGATCGCTGTCCTGATATCCAGAAGCTCTTTTCTGCCGTAAGATACGGTTGCAGAATCATTATGTACAAAATAATTTACAAATATCTTGAAAAAAAACACATCTCCTCCGGTGCCATCTTGGTCGGGGCCTGATTGGTGGAGTGCTGCAGAGATGGTTGTCCTTATGGAAGGTTCTACCATCACCACAGAGGAACTCTGGATCTCTGTTTTTGCTTCAGACCACTAAGGATCTCAGACTGGGGCGAAGGTTAGCCTTCCAACAGGACAACGACCCTTTTCCTTTTTATATGACAAAGCAAAAACAGGTTTTGAGAAATGTTTGCAAATGTATAAAAAACAAAAACAGAAATACCTTATTTAAGTAAGTATTTAGACTCTTTGCTATGAGACATGAAATTGAGGTCAGGTGCATCCTGTTTCCATTGATTATCCTTAAGATGTTCCTACAAATTCATTGGAGTCCACCTGTGGATTCAATTGATTGGACATGATTTGGAAAGGCATACACATGTCTATATAAGGTCCCACAATTGACAGTGCATGTCAGAGCAAAACCAAGCCATGAGGTCAAATGAACTGTCTGTAGAGCTCTGAGACAGGATTGGGTTTGTATTACAGATCTGATGAAGGGTACCAAAACATTTCCGCAGCATTGAAGGTCACCAAGAACACAGTGGCCTCCATCATTCTTCAATGGAAGAAGTTTGTAACCACCCAGACTCTTCCTAGAGCTTGCCGACCGGCCAAACTAAGCAATCATGGAGAAGGCCCTTGGTCAGAGAGGTGACCAAGAACCCAATGGTCACTATGAGAGAGCTTTAGAGTTCCTCTGCCTTGATGGGATAACCTTCCAGAAGGACAACCATCTATGCAGCACGCCACCAAACAGGCCTTTATGGTGGAGTGGCCAAACGGAAGCCACTCCTCAGTAAAAGGCACATGACAGCCCGCTTGGAGATTGCCAAAAGGCACCTAAAGACTCTCAGACAATGAGAAACAACATTCTCTGGTCTGATGAAACCACCATTGATCTCTTTGGCCTGAATGCCAAGCGTCATGTCTGGAGGAAACCTGGCACTATCCCTAGCGTGAAGCATGTTGGTGGTAGAATCATGCTGCAGGGATGTTTTTCAGCGGCAGGGACTAGTAGACTAGTCGGGATCGAGGGAAGGATGCATGGAGCAAAGTACAGACGCTCGCCATCCAACCTGACAGAGCTTGAGAAGATTTGCAGAGAAAGGGAGAAATTCCTCAAATATTAGGTGTGTGTAGCGTCATACCCAAGAAGACTCGTGGCTGTAAATTGCTGCCAAAGGTGCTTCAACAAAGTACTCAATAAAGGGTCTGAATACTTATGTAGAATACTTATGTTTCAGTTTTCTAATATATAAATGAACAAACATTTCTAAAAAACTTTTTTTGCTTTGTCTTTATGGAGTATTGGGTATAGATTGATGAGGGGAATTTAATCAATTTTAGGATAAGGCTATAACTTAAAATGTGGAACAAGTCAAGGGGTCTGAATACTTTCCGGAAGCACTGTATATTCACACACGTCAACTCCTCATTGGAAAACGTTTAAAAAAGAATGTATATACAGTAATGTATACAATTATAATTATTTGATTTAAAACAAATTTGCATTCAACTTCAATGATAAATGCATTAACTCCAGTAACTGGAATTAACACAAGTATAATAAAATTCAAGTTTCAAATTTCTAAATTCCAAATCCAAGGATATTTTAAATTTCCAATTAAAATTAAATTCTAATTCAGACAGTCTAAATTCCAATTCCAGTTCTATTCCAGTGATGGTTTTATTCTTCCATTCCCAAAAAAGTAATATCTAAAACACCACACTCCGAGGGCCCTCACCTCCTCCCTGTAGGCTGTCTCGTCGTTGTTGGTAATCAAGCCTACCACTGTAGTGTCGTCTGCAAACTTGATAATTGAGTTGGAGGCGTGCATGGCCACGCAGTTGTGGGTGAACAGGGAGTACAGGAGAGGGCTCAGAACGCACCCTTGTGGGGCCCCAGGGTTGAGGATCAGCGGGGTGGAGATGTTGTTACCTACCCTCACCACCTGGGGGCAGCCCGTCAGGAAGTCCAGTATCCAGTTGCACAGGGCGTGGTCGAGACTCAGGGTCTCGAGCTTGATGACGAGTTTGGAGGGTACTATGGTGTTAAATGCTGAGCTGTAGTCGATGAACAGCATTCTCACATAGGTATTCCTCTTGTCCAGATGGGTTAGTGCAGGGTGCAGTATGGTTGTGATTGCGTTGTCTGTGGACCTATTGGGGCGGTAAGCAAATTGGAGTGGGTCTAGGGTGTCAGGTAGGGTGGAGGTGATATGGTCCTTGACTAGTCTCTCAACGCACTTCATGATGACGGAAGTGAGTGCTACGGGGCGGTAGTCGTTTAGCTCAGTTACCTTAGCTTTCTTGGAGACAGGAACAATGGTGGCCCTCTTGAAGCATGTGGGAACAGCAGACTGAGATAAGGATTGATTGAATATGTCCGTAAACACACCAGCCAGCTGGTCTGCGCATGCTCCGAGGACGCGGCTGGGGATGCAGTCTGGTCCTGCAGCCTTGCGAGGGTTAACACGTTTAAATGTTTTACTCACGTCGGCTGCAGTGAAGGAGAGTCCACCGGTTTTGGTAGTGGGCCGTGTCAGTGGCACTGTATTGTCCTCAAAGCAAGCAAGAAAGTTGTTTAGTCTGTCTGGGAGCAAAACATCCTGGTCCGCGACGGGTCTGGTTTTCTTTTTGTAATCCATGATTGACTGTAGACCCTGCCACATACCTCTTGTGCCTGAGCCGTTGACTTGCGACTCTATACTGACGCTTAGCTTGTTTGATTGCCTTGCGGAAGGAATAGCTACACTGTTTGTATTCGGTGATGTTTCCGGTCACCTTGCCCTGGTTAAAAGCAGTGGTTCGCGCCTTCAGTTTCGCGCGAATGCTGCCATCAATCCACGGTTTCTGGTTTGGGAATGTTTTAATAGTTGCTGTGGGTACGACTTCGCCGATGTACTTGCTAATAAACTTGCTCACCGAATCAGCGTATTCGTCAATGTTGTTGTTTGACGCAGTGCGGAACATATTCCAATCCACGTGATCGAAGCGTGGAATCAGGAATCAGAAATCCAATCAGGAAGTGGGAAATCTGAGGTTTGTAGTTTTTCAACTCATTGCCTTTCTAATATACAGTGTCTATGGGGTCATATTGCACTTCATAAGGCTTCCACTAGATGTCAACAGTCTTTAGAACCTTGTTTGAGGCTTCTACTGTGAAGGAGGAGAGAATAAGAGCTGTTTCAACCAGATGTCTGGCAGAGTGCCATGAGCTGGTCACGCGTGTGGCCGTGAGAGCGACCTGCGTTCCATTGCATTTCTAAAGACAAAGGAATTCTCCGGTTGAAACATTATTGAAGATTTATGTTAAAAACATCCTAAAGATTGAATCTATACATCGTTTGACATGTCTCTACGAACTGTTATATAACTTTTTGGACTTTTCGTCTGAACTTTTGCCTGGACTTGCCCGTGCCTCGTGAGTTTGGATTGTGAACTAAACGCGCTAACAAAAAGGAGGTATTTGGACATAAATTATGGACTTTATCGAACAAAACAGACATTTATTGTGGAACTGGTATTCCTGGGAGTGCATTCTGATGAAGATCATCAAAGGTAAGTGAGTATTTATAATGCTATTTCTGACTTCTGTTGACTCCACAACATGGCGGGTACCTGTATGGCTTGTTTTTGTGTCTGAGCGCCATACTCAGATTATTGCATGGTGTGCTTTTTCCGTGAAGTTTTTTTAAAATCTGACACAGCGGTTGCATTAAGGAGAAACATATCTTTAATTCTGTGCATAACACTTGTATCTTTTATCAAAGGTTATGATGATTATTTTTGTAAATTGATGTGGCTCTCTGAAAATTCGCCGGATGTTGTCGAGGCACAACATTACTGACCGTAACTCGCCAATGTAAACTCATAAATATGAACTTTATCGAACAAAACATGAATGTATTGTGTAACATGAAGTCCTATGAGTGCCATCTGATGAAGATCATCAAAGGTTAGTGATTAATTTTATCTCTATTTCTGCTTTTTGTGACTCCTCTCTTTGGCTGGAAAATGGCTGTATGTGTTTTTGTGACTAGGCTCTGACCTAACATAATCATATGGTGTGCTTCGCTGTAAAGCCTTTTTGAAATCGGACCCGATGGATAGATTAACAAGAAGTTAAGCTTTAATTTGGTGTATTGTACTTGTGAATGTATGAAAGTTAAATATTTATAAAAAATATTTTAGAATTTAGCGCTCTGCATTTTCAGGAGATGTTCGGCTAGCGGAACCCCTAGCCGTAAGAATTTTTTAACTAGGAGTCAGGCGATGATATGTTGTGGTCCTCCCAGTACAACTTGGGAAAGCATGCAGTATATTAGGCTACAGATAAAATACATTATGATGCAATTCACAGGGTGGTGAAAGTTTAACGTGATGAGTTTGCTGCTCCTTTTCAATAAATATCGAAGGTCTTATTCTGGTGACATGATGACTGATGCTTGGCTGCCGTTTGACAAATACAAATAATATCTCTCATCCATAACAATCTCATAATGTAAGTAGCCTCCCCACACAGTATCTGCGAGCTATTGGCAAGATCAGAGTGGGCACATTTGCTATATAACACAACAGTTTTTGTGACAAAACTAGAGTTGAAAATGTGATGGAAACACATTGAACTTTAGATTTTTATTCGGTACATGAAAACTTGTGTGAAAAAGTACATTCTGTGGACTACGTCATTACGTACTGTCTTTTGTCCGCAAGTCCATTTTGTAGAAACACCACTGGTGTGAAAATGTGCATATTTTCATTAGAATGATTTTAGAATATTTGCAGGAAAATTTGTCGCCAATTGGATGGAAGCCTAGCTACAAACAGAGAAATATTTCTAGACCAATCAAAGCTTCTTCCATGGGTCTCTTTCGGCCAAACAGATCCAGCGGGACTCCAGTGGTACCAGTCACATCAGAATTCAGCTTACCATAGGGAAGGCCTGAGAACATGAGAACTCTGTCGGTTTGTTTTAGTCAACAAAAGAAACAAAGAGAATGGTTATTCGTTAATGTTTAAATGTTACAGTCAGTGAGAGTCAACAAGATAACTCTGGAAATGTGTTAAAGTATTTCATTACCACGGTTTAGCAGTGGAATGGTGACGTTCTCATTGGATATGTCTCTCTCTGTCTGACTGGAGGCTGTTTGTTCTCTGTTCTCTGCTCCTGAACTTCAAAAGAAAGTTTCATAAGGAACTTGTCTTTCTCTGTGCGTGTGGAGTGTGCGTGTGGAGTGTGCGTGTGGAGTGTGCATGTGCATGTGTAGCAGCAGCTGTATTATGGGATCAGTAAGTCGTTTGAGCAAAGCGACAGAGAAAGAACTGGGTCAGGCCTCCTGATTATAACACAAAGACAGTTTGCAAGACCAACGGGAACACACACACACACACACACACACACACACACACACACACACACACACACACACACACACACACACACACACACACACACACACACACACACACACACACACACACACACACACACACACACACAGACATGCTGACCAGACAGCGAGCGTTGCACAATAAATGTACACATACATGTTATTCAAAAATGTATCCAAACTGCTTACACGTGTCAACGAGAGTCTGTGTAGCCAGGCGATAAAATAGAACTCTATTTTAGACAATTGATTCGCTCCCATCTCCTCATTGTTTTTTAGGAGCCTATAGAGCCCCGCAGTGGAGGTGGCATAATACCCATAAAACCTAGCGGTCAAACAGGGAAATGGCTCCAATCGTTTTTCCACCATAAAAATTTTCCCATAGGGGATTTTAGAACCTTTTCATGCGTGAGTTTCAAATATCTCTAATGGTCGCCCAAGCGGGAGTTTTTTTATGCACGTGATGTTAGAACGTTCTCTCCATTCCAGATTGTGATTGTTACGCAACAGTACATTTAATCCACGCTGCCCTCAAACTAAGGAACGCAGCCTGTTTTTATTTATAGGCTGTTTTCAACTTGTCAATTTCAAATGATTTTCTAACAAGTTCTTATTTTCTAAGAAAAGTTTGAATTGAGGTGTGTTCCATCTTATTCATTTATATAAAAGTAGTCATTTTACTTTTGCGGACCAATTAATTCTTTTGACATTTCTGACCCGGACAAAATTCCCCAAACACTTCCCAATCGTTTGTGCAGTTCAAGTCTGCAAACATTTGCTCATCTCCCGTCCTGCACACACGTGTTCACATTTTCCGTAGTCATAGTTGTTTCGTTACCAATAATAACTTTGGAAATGTGTGCGTTTCTATCAAAGTAAGTGCCTTATTATGTTATAATAGTTTCTCCATGTCGTGTTATGTCGTTTCTACTGTATCATAATATGTTTGTGTATATTCCTTAAAACCTCGAACACGCGAGGTAACGTTACTCATTTAATAACCTTTATGGTGTTATACTCAATGCTAAGGTAGCTAGCTACATTCTTCTATTAGCTCTGGAAAACAATGCTAATTGCATCAGAGAAGTATTGTTGTATTTTGAAGGTACCTTGCCTTTATGACTCCCAAGTGGCGCAGCTGTCTAAGGCGCAGCATCTCAGTGCTAGAGGTGACACACAGGTACAAATCCAGCCTGCCTTTCTATCAAAGTTAAGTGCCTTATTACGTTATAATGGTTTCTGTATGTTGTGTTATACTGTTTCTACTGTAGCTCACTGTGTGTATAGAGCATTATATATTCCTTATAACCGTGGACACACGAGGTAACGTTACTCATTTCATAACCTTTATGGTGTTATATTCAATCGTTCTTATGTAGCTAGCTACATTCTTCTATTAGCTCTGTAAAAAAATGCTAATTGCATCAGAGAAGTATTGGCTTGTTGTATTGTGAAGCTACCCTGGGCTTTTTATTCCCAAGTGGTGCAGCTGTCTAAGGCACAACATCTCAGTGCTAGACTTGTCACAACAGACACCCTGGTTCAAATCCAGGCTGTGTTACCATCAAGGTTGTACTGATTTTGATGAGCTAAGCTAATTCCAGCTATGTGTGGAATCATGTTTGTTGACATACAATGCATTCTGGGTTTCACGTAATCGTCTGTCGGACCAAAGACGCTATAACAAAACGAGGTGAGTAAGGGTTCACTCATTTCTTGAGAACTCCCGGAAGTGAATGGTGGGATGTGAACGATGGTGGGATGTGAACGATGGTGGATGACACCCCCCCTTCAAGATGCATACTATAAACAGACCAAACTCATCTTGTCTGGTCTTATCTTTTTTTTTTTTTTAAAGCATGGCGGAGTGCAGAAACTATCCATCGGATTACTTTAGATTTCTAGAAAGTGTTTTACTCAATTATTTTGATCAATGGTGAGCTCACCCGTGATGTGATTAATTTGAAATAGAAATTGCTATTAGCTAATTCATATTGTAGTTTATGTCAGCTGAGAGTTATCTAAATATGACCGCTTGTGTTACGTCAATCTTTCCTCAGTTAGCGCTAGGACAAATGTAGCCTACATTTTTGGGGGTTTGGATGACTGTGTTATGCTGTAGATACTTCTGTGAATGTCTGAACATTGCATCCCAAAATAAACTGCTCACATTCTGGACATAACTTTGTAAGGACTGTGTCAACAGACATGGCTCCACACATAGCTAGAATTAGCTTAGCTCATCATAATCAGTACAACCTTCAAAAAAGAATTTAAACACATCATATGTGTCCATTACAATCTATGCAAGAATCGGAATGTATGATTTGTCACAAGAACTTAAAAACGTGAAAAAAACTGTAAATAAATAAATAATTACCATACAAAACTTTTTATGTTAGTGATTTATTGATACAAGTGGCGTGTGACAGCAGTCAATCACATAACCTCTGACACCCATCTGAGCCATTCAGTGTTGTTGTTTATGTATGTAGCGAGTGAGCTAAGCTGTAGCATTAGCAATGTCTTTCAAAAGGAGACAACTCACAAATGCGGTAATTCTGGATACATTGTTTTCAATTTTGACAATAAGTCTGAGTATGAAAGTAAGGAATCAGATTCTGACAATAACTGAGTGAGGAGTTGCCCCCCCCAACCTTGTAGCCATTGAGAACCCTAAATCTGAGGACCACTTGTCCACTGGCGAAGATCCAGGTCCCTTTGAAGATGCTAGTGGTGATGGATGCAGACCGACAGTGGATGAAGTCTGTGGTAGCTCGAAGGCCGCCAGCCATTTCACCCCTCCTGGCCCTGCTGTTTGCATTGATGAGTCCCAGTCTGGAGTGCAAAGCCCCTTGCCATTTCTCTCTGAGGCAGAGTGCTTCAAGTTATTTCTGACAGAAGAGCTGATGGGAGACATAGAGGAGGAAACCAATCACTATGCCTTGAACCTATAGGAGAAGAGAGAGCTAGGAGTGAGGGGGAAACTCGCTAAATGGGTGACAACCACAATTAGTGAAATGTATACCTTCCTGGTGACAGTCCTCCTCATGGGGATAGTAAAGAAGAACTCTCTAAGAGAATACTGGAGCACAGATCCTATGTTTGCAACTCCCTTCTTTGCCACCCTCTTTTCCCAAGACCACTTTCTAGTTCTGCTGCGATGCCTGCATTTCGTCAACAATGCTACTGCCAACCTAAATGACCCGTTATACAAAATAATAAATGTTCTTAGCAGCCTGACATCAGCATTTGGTTGGGTCTTTGTGCCATACAAGGACCTATGCATTGATGAGTCCCTGATGTTATGGAAGGGTAGGCTGGCAAGATATCCCCTCCAAAAGGCACAGGTTTGGGGTCAAGTTCTTTGTTACGTGCGACGTGAAGACAGGATTTGTCCAGTATATTATAGTTTACACAGGGTCCACCACTGACATCCAACATTATGAGGGGCTTGGGGTGTCCGGGTCCGTGGTGATGACCATGCTGGGTCCTCATCTCGGCAAGGGACACACTTTGTTTGTGGACAATTGGTACAGCAGTCCCACACTCTTCCAGCATCTGCTCTCCAACAGCACAGGGGCCTGTGGCACAGTCAGGTCGAACAGGAAGGGGATGCCGGCATTCGGAGGCAGGAAGATGCAGAGAGGGAAGGTTCAAATAGAACAGTCAACAGCTGGCAGCAAAGAGGCATGAAAAACGAGACATCTATGTCCTCTCGACTGTCCATACAGCAAACAGTTTGGCCACAGGGAAGGTGGACCACCTGATGGGAGAGAGCAAGATCAAACCAGACTGTGTGCTTGACTATAACCTCAAAATGGGGGCAGTGGATAAGGCGGACATGATAAACAGCTTTGTGGAATGCAC
The DNA here is from genome assembly GCF_045679555.1 of Salvelinus alpinus. Lineage (NCBI taxonomy): Eukaryota > Metazoa > Chordata > Actinopteri > Salmoniformes > Salmonidae > Salvelinus > Salvelinus alpinus. Next base: position 38,475,012 of record NC_092091.1, on the reverse strand, counting down.
TCTGAAAACTGGTATAAGTGGTATAAGAAGATATTTTCCCTTCTGATCGACACTGCTGCCCTCAATGGCCACATAGTTAACCGCCAACTAACAGGTAAGATAACAACTGAAAAAAATATTTTTGTAATTGGAAATACAGCTCACATACAAATCACATGCAGTTCAATTATGCAATTATAGTGACAATATCTCACCCACCTACCCACTGCCTCAACATCCTCTCCAATCCCTCACCCTCCCCACTCCCTCTCCCCCATAGGTAAATTAATGACCTGCCAAAAGTAGAGCGAAAACCTAACGAGGGAGGTGTCGTCCTGCTCCAGACAATCTCCTACGCCTCACTGCACGGCATTTTCCCTGCGAAGTCCCTCAAACTGCTGGTTAAGACAGTCGCACACAGAGGCACTGCAAAGTCTGCCTGTCTGGCACCAGGAGAAGGAAGCAGAGGAGGTTTACAAAGTACATGTGGTTAGCTTGTGACACACCTCTGTGTGTTTCACCATGCTTTGGGAAGTGCCATATGCTCAAGCAATATTGAGCAAATCTGCAGCAATTTCTGACTGACTGACTTGACAGGTGACCTTCCATGATTCTATGCCTTTAGAGGTGGGGTGTGGAACTAATGTTGTTGTTCAATCACTGCATCAATATGGGTTATGGATATTCATAAGTTGTCAGTCTATTCTTGCTGTTTTTTTCCTCTAGTAAAACGAGTTTTGATGTTGTTGTTCAACCACCAGCAATACTTCAATAAAATAGACGACTATTACATCTTGGCCTATCTGTTTTCTTGATGCCACCCCTGTTTTTTCCACTGGATGGGAGACCAGATGAAGTGGTGGTGTTGGAGGGTGTTGAGGTGGTGTTGGAGGGCCAGTAGGAGGGACCCTTTCCTCTGGTCTAAAAAAAATAAAAAAATATCCAAATTCCCCAGCATAGTGATTGGGGACATTGCCCTGTGTAGGGTGCAGTCTTTCGGATTGGGTGTCCTGACTCTCTGTGGTCACTATAGATCCCATGGCACTTATCGTCCTGCCCAAGTTCCTAATCATACCATCATGGTCACCTAATCATCACCATCTTACATTTGGCTCATTCATCCCCATCCTCTCCCCTGTAACTATTCCCCAGGCCGTTGCTGTAAATGAGAATGTGTTGTCAGTCAACTTAGCTGGTAAAATTAAAAAACACATTGAAACATATGTAAGAATGATCCTAGTCAGTCAGTGACTTAGCTAACTGATGAGCTACTTATGTAAATGTACGCAAGCCTATTCAGCCAAACAAACCTTTTACTGCAGTGGGCTAAATCAGGGTCACAGAATGTTTCTTGGTAGTCTTAAACAAATCTACATTGAAACAAAAGAATACACCTCACACAAATGGGTATGGGCTTAAAAAAAGAAGACACCTGTACCATGTCAGATATAGAGTTGAAATGTAATACATTTTGAGTTTGCATCCCAATATTACATCACAGAAGACTGAAAAATATGTATGCCATCTACAAGGGGTGTATATAAAAATGTTATTGGCAAATTTAACTTGCAACATGGGCTTTAATGAAAGAGCAGCGATCTTCACTGACATTCACTGGTTCAATTAGAGATCAGTGTGTCCCCTTAATTAATTGCATAATTATGTGCATAGGGGAGCCTTTGTTCTCTGATCATTCCATCAGATATGATATCTGAGGAATATTCTGAACAGTGATCCACACACTATCACACCCTCACAGTGATCCTTCACACACGGAACTAAGAAGATTCTCATTCTAAATCACATCTACTGTGATGGAAGAGGAGAGAACAGCTTATCAACTGAGTGAAAACCAAGCTAAACCCTGATCTGGAACTAAACTGACTAGCTATGTGATGGATAATGTTGTCAGCAACAGTTCTTTGACAGGGCCTGTGACCCTAAAGGCTGCAATTATCTAAACACACAGCAAAAGTGAGTAAAAGTTAAATAATTGTCCTGCGTCCCTTTACACCTACTCCTTCAGAACCTTTGACCCTAAAACTGATCTAAAAGCACACTTGTATGGTTGGCTACTAGATCAAAGGAGCAGTATATCTGGCAGTATATGAAAATTTGCAAAATGTCTTCTCTGCTTCAAAGACCAGGGTTGTGTCCCAAATGGCATCATATTCCTTATAAAGTGCACTAAATAGGGAATAGGATGCCATTTGGGATACAAATCCAGATCAATAGACCACTAGCATATTTACCTTTGTCCCTCTACACCCATTCTCTCTACACACTCACGCATCATCACACAGACACAACCTGCATTGCACAGAGGGAATGCAACAAGGAGATAAAAACACAAAAAACAGGGCATCTTCTAGCCTACAGACAATACAACCCTTCAAACAGGCAAGGAGTAGATTCAGGATGAAAACCCCAAATCCGCCACCTTCAAAAAGACACCCCCCTATAGAACTACAGCTTCAGTTATAGCCATCGCCTTTTCCTTTCTTTATTTCTCTCTTTTCATTTTTCTGTCCGCCGAGTGAATTGTAACAAAGTGGAGAGGAAACGCACCCTGACATGTCTGCCCGTAGATTTATCGCTTTAGAAATTAGAAAATGATAATCTCTCATAAAAGGTAATTGTTCCTGTTTCTCTAAAATAGATTAATGTTTTTTTCCGGCGAACAGGAGCGATTGTGTGAGACAGATCGAAGGTCACAATGGCTTTGAAACAGTACAGACCCAGAGACCTAGATGCTTCAAGAGGTAATATTTCTCTGTTAGATGTTGGAGGATTTGCAGCCCAGAGCTTGTTGCTGTAACAAAAGATTATTGGAACAAACAAAATCAAAGATCTATCCCTTTTCAGAAGCCAGGTACCTGCTATTCTTTTTACTTTTTTTACAACACATTATTTTGTGTTATTTAGTAGCACTGAAACGTTTAGTTGGAAGAATTTCAACAATCAGGTTTTAATTTTTTATAATACAATGACAATGTCAACTATTAATTTACTGTGTAACCCTCAATCTAACAACCAGCGTTTTTCAATGAGAAAAGGAACATTTTGTTGATCTAAATATCAAATGGCTAAAACCTGGCAAACACATCACATTCTGTACCAATCACCACCAACCAGAACACCAGATGACACACTGTCACGTTCTGACCTTAGTTCCTTTTTTATGTCTTTATTTTAGTTGGTCAGGGCGTGAGTTGGGGTGGGCATTCTATGTTGTTTTTCTATGTTTTGTTCTGTGGGTTATATTTCTAGTTGTTTGGCCTGGTGTGGTTCCCAATCAGAGGCAGCTGTTTATCGTTGTCTCTGAATGGGAGCCATATTTAGGTAGCTTGTTTTTCATTGTGTGGCGTGGGTGAATGTTTCCTGTTTTCCGTTTCAGTGTTTGCACCATTTGGGACGGTTTCGGTTTTCATTTTGATTCTCTTGTTCTTTTTGTATTTTGTATTCATTCTAATTAGAAGATATTATGGATACGTACCACGTTGCATTTTGGTCCTCCTCTCCTTCCATCAACGAAAGCCGTTACACACACAGCAAATCTGAGATCAGAATTTTAACACCCAAGTATTAAATGTAACACTTTCTTAGTGTGTACAGTGGTTCTTCCTGTAAAAGTTGCGTCGTACTGCAGCACACCTTGCCGGCTGCCGCAGAATTCTATGGCACGTTATTTAAGTGTAAGCCATTGTTGCCATTAATGCTAGTTAGTGCTAGTTTGACCACCAGAGGGCATCTTTGAGAAGCATTTTACTTACTAGAGAATTTAAGTAAGAACATAGTATATGGGATTGATTTTAAGAAATCTAGCTTAATTAATTTGTCTTATGGTGTTTCTATTCCAAGAAACTAAAAAACTAAAACCTCTGGGTTTCCGTTAGGAAAATGTGGCGCTGTACAACGTGATTGGTCGGGAATAGGCTACAGTACTAAGAGCAAAATAATCCTAACATTTCCACACCCCAATTGTAGTCTAACCAATACCAAATGGAGATTCAGTGAAAATACAAATGTCATTGATTTATCAAGACCAGTCCCCATGCTTGTCTCAGAGCAGCGCAACATGGTACTGAAGTAGTTGACCACACGCGGGTAGGCTATTGCTTCAATATGCTTTAAATGCCACAATGTCAAAAATAATTGAACACAGACAATTCTTAAAACTCTGAGAAGGGTAATAGGAGGTGATATGCACTGCATATTAAATGGATATTCTTATTGTTATATTCCACGTGTTACTGTGTGTCTTTCTATCCTCTCTCTTTCTCTCACTCTCTCACACACACACACACGCACTTGCTGTCTTGACCTCTGAATGCTCGGCTATGAAAAGCCAACTGGTATTTACTCCTAAGGTGCTGACTGGTTGCACGCTCTATAACCACTTTTTATATTATTTGACCCTGCTGGTCATTTATGAATGTTTAAACAACTTTAAAAATGATCTAGCCTTTAAGGAAATGTACTTTTTTCTCCAACCAGTTCAGATTTAAGTATAACTTTTGTATGACTGATGCCTTTCGTGAGAGGTCTAATGCTTTAATATTTCATAATTTCTGCCCTCACCGCAACATTTCGGCTAAAGCGATTTAATTCATGAATGCATTTAAAAGTGTTTAAAATTATCAAAGTGATCTGTTATCCAACGATTATTATTATTATCATTAACCCTGAATTTTAATTATGTAAAAGCCCTTTAGATATTCTGCTGGAGGCATTTTGTTTTTCACAAGCGTAGCAGGCTGTGAATTCTGCAAACAAGCCAACCTAACTATGAAATACAATTTGTTGGTTGCCATGGTGAATAATCCAGGGTTAATAAATTAATATATTTGTAGAGATTGATGCATTTTTTGGGGGGGGCAAATCTGCTTTTAGAGTACTTACAACAACGCATTTGGTGGACTCGGTAAGATGGTTGAAGATGATGAGCGATCGGCAATCAACATCGCTCGAATCACAGTCAGAAGAGAGTTGAAGAAACTTGAGTGGACTTATGGAAAGGCACTGTAAGACATTTTACATATATACACTACCGTTCAAAAGTTTGGGGTCACTTAGAAATGTCATTTTTTTTAAAGGAAAAGCACATTTGTTGTCCATTAAAATAACATCAAATTGATCAGAAATACAGTGTTGACATTGTTAATGTTGTAAATGACTATTGTAACTCGAAATGGCAGATTTTTTATGGAATAACTACATAGGCGTACAGAGGCCCATTATCAGCAACCATCACTCCTGTGTTCCAATTGCACATTGTGTTAGCTAATCCAAGTTTATCATTTTAAAAAGCTAATTGATCATTACAAAACCATTTTGCAATTATGTTTGCACAGCTGAAAACTGTTGTTCTGATTAAAGAAGAAATAAAACTGGCCTTCTTTAGACTAGTTGAGTATCTGGAGCATCAGCATTTGTGGGTTAGATTACAGGCTCAAAATGGCCAGAAACAAAAGCCTTTCTTCTGAAACTCGTCAGTCTATTCTTGTTCTGAAAAATGAAGGCTATTCCATGCAAGAAATTGCCAAGAAACTGAAGATCTCGTACAACGCTGTGTACTACTCCTTTCACAGAACAGCGCAAACTGTCTCTAACGAGAATAGAAGGAGGAGTGGGAGGTCCCGGTGCACAACTGAGCAAGAGGACAAGTACATTAGAGTGTCTAGTTTGAGAAACAGACACCTCACAATTCCTCAACTGGCAGCTTCATTAAATAGTACCCGCAAAACACCAGTATCATCATCAATACTGAAGAGGAGAGTCCGGGATGCTGGCCTTCTAGGCAGAGTTGCAAAGAAAAAGCCATATCTCAAACTGGCCAATAAAAAGAAAAGATTAAGACGAGCAAAAGAATCTGAACACTGGACAGAGGAACTCTGCCTAGAATGCCAGCATCCTGGAGTCGCCTCTTCACTGTTGACGTGGAGACTGGTGTTTTGCGGGTACTATTTAACATTTCACACATACCAACACACGGGTGTGATCATTCTACAGTGGTCCCGGTAGCATATGATCAAACCTGTGTGATTAGAACGCTTGATTAGAACTCTTATTTAGAACGGCCAGTTTCGATTGACGCAACTATCAGCATTTGAGCTGGCCACACTGTTTTTTCAGAAACATTTTGCACAAACACAGTCATTACAAAGTTAGGTTCAGAATGTGAGCAGTTTATTTTTGGATGCAATGTTGAGACATTCACAGAAGTATCTACAGCATAACACAATCATCCAAACTGGAAAAATGCAGGCTACATTTGTCTTAGCGCTGAGGAAAGATTGACTTAACACAAGCGATCATATTTTTAAACTCTTGGCTGACAGAAACTACAATATGAATTAGCTAATAGCAATTTCTATTTATAATAAATCACATTATGGGTGAGCTCACCATTAATCGAAATAATTGAGTTAAACTCTTTCTAGAAATCGAAAGTAATCCGACGATGGGTAGTTTCTGCGCTCCGCCATGATTGTTTTTTCACAGAAACCAAAGATAATAAGAGGAGACAAGATGAGTTTGGTCTGTTTATAGTACACATGTTGAAGGGGGTGTGTCATCTATCATTGTTCACATCCCAACATTCACTTATGTAAGTTCAAAAAAAATTAGTGAACCCTTACTCACCTCATTTTGTTATAAAATTTTGGGTCCGACAGATGTTCACGTGAAACCCAGAATGCATTGTATGTCAACAAACATGGCTCCACACATAGCTGGAATTAGCTTAGCTCATCATAATCAGTACAAACTTCAAAAAAGTATTTTACACACATAATGTGTTCATTACAATCTTTGCAAGAATCGGAATGCATGTTTTGTCACCAGCATTTGAAAACATGTGAATAAAACATTAAATATATACATAATTACCACACAAAACATTTTCTGATGGTGATTTATTGGTACAAGTGGCGCATGCCGGCAGTCAATCACGTAACCTCTCACTCCCACTCTGAGCCATTCAGTGTTGTTGTTTATGTATGTAGCTAGTGAGCTAAGCTGTAGCATTAGCAATGACTTTCAAAAGCAGACAACTCAGAAATGCAGAAATTCTGGAGATTTTTTATCAATTCTGACAATGAGTCTAAGTATGAAAGTCACGAATCGGATTCTGACAGTGACAGTGAGGAGCTGGCCCCCAGCCTTGTAGCCTTTGAGAACTTTGAATCTGAGGACCCCTTGGTCCCTTTGAAGATGCTGGTTGTGATGGAGTCAGACCGACAGTGGATGAAGTACAGGAGTTCTGTGGTAGCTGGAAGGCCGCCAGCCATTTCACCCCTCCTGGCCCTGCAGTTTGCTTTGATGAATCCCAGTCTGGAGCGCAAAGCCCCTCGCCAATTCCATCTGAGGCAGAGTGCTTCAAGTTGTTTCTGACAGAGTAGCTGGTGGGAGACAAGGTAGAGGAGACCAATCGCTATGCCTTAGAGCTACAGGAGAAGAGAGAGCCAAGAGTGAGGGGGAAACTCGCTAAATGGGTGACAACCACAATTAGTGAAATGTATACCTTCCTGGTGACAGTCCTCCTCATGGGGATAGTAAAGAAGAACTCTCTAAGAGAATACTGGAGCACAGATCCTATGTTTGCAACTCCCTTCTTTGCCACCCTCTTTTCCCAAGACCACTTTCTAGTTCTGCTGCAATGCCTGCATTTCGTCAACAATGCTACTGCCAACCTAAATGACCCGTTATACAAAATAAGTAATGTTCTTAGCAGCCTGACATCAGCATTTGGTCGGGTCTTTGTGCCATACAAGGACCTATGCATTGATGAGTCCCTGATGTTATGGAAAGGTAGGCTGGCGTTCTGTCAATATCTTTCCCCCAAAAGGCACAGGTTTGGGGTCAAGTTCTTTGTCATCTGCTACATAATGACAGGATTTGTCCAGGACATTATAGTTTACACATAGTTTACACATTATAGATGTCCACCACTGACATCCAACATTATGAGGGGCTTGGGGTGTCCGGGTCCGTGGGGATGACCATGCTGGCTCCTCATCTCGGCAAGGCACACACTTTGTATATGGACAATTGGTACAGCAGTCGCACATTCTTCCAGCATCTCGTCTCCAACAGCACAGGGGCCTGTGGCACAGTCAGGTCGAACAGGAAGGGGATGCCAGCATTCAGAGGAAGGAAGATGCAGAGAGGGGAGGTGGAGTTCAAGGAGAACGGTCAACAGCTGGCGATAAAGTGACATGACAATCGAGACGTCCATGTCCTCTCCACTGTCCTTACAGCAACCATGTCGGCCACAGGGAAAGTGGACCACCTGACGGGAGAGAGAAAGATCAAACCAGACTGTGTGCTTGACTATAACCTCAAAATGGGGGATAAGGCGGACATGATAAACAGCTTTGTGGAATGTGCTCGGAAAACTACCAAGTGGTATAAGAAGATATTTTCCCCTCTGATCGACACTGCTGCCCTCAATGGCCACATAGTTAACTGCCAACTAACAGGTGAGATGATTACTGAACAAGGTATTTTTTGTAATTGGACGTACAGTTCACATACAAATCACATACAGCCCCATTATGCAATTATAGTGAGAATATGTCACCCACCTACCCACTGCCTCATCATCATCTCCCTTCCCTCATCCTCCACACTCCCTCATAGGTAAAGTAATTACATACCAAAGGAGGAGCACCACACCCATGTCACGCCCTGACCGTAGAGATCCTTTTTATGTCTCTATTTTGGTTGGTCAGGGCGTGAGTTTGGGTGGGCATTCTATGTCTGGTGTTCTATGTTGGCCTTGTTTTGTATTTCTGTGTGTTTGGCCTGGTATGGTTCTCAATCAGAGGCAGCTGTCTATCGTTGTCTCTGATTGAGAATCATACTTAGGTAGCCTGTGTTTGTGGGTGGTTGTTTTCAGTTTAGTGTATGTCACCTTGCAGAACTGTTCGTTTATCGTTTTTGTTGTTTTGTTCTAGTATTCGTATTCATTAAAAGGAATTATGAATACTTACCACACTGCACCTTGGTCTTCTCCTTCTCCTCTATACGCCGATCGTTACAACCCATCTGCGCCCATCCACTGAGGGTCGTCCTGCTGCAGTCAATCCTCTACGCCTCACTGCACGGCATTTTCCCTGCAAATTCCCTCAAACTGCTGCTCAAGGTAGACACACACAGAGGCACTGCAAAGTCTGCCTGTCTGGCACCAGGAGAAGGAAGCAGAGGAAGTTGACAAAATACATGTGTTTAGCTTGTGATACACCTCTATGTATTTCACCATGCTTTGGGGAGTATCATATGCTCAAGCACTTTTGAGCACATCTGCAGCAATTACTGACTGACTGACCTGACAGGTAACTTGACAGGTGACCTGCTATGATACTATTCCTTTAGAGGTGGGGGTGGAAATGCAGTTGTTGTTCAGTCACTGCATGAATATGAAATATGGGTTATGCATATTCCGTTTTTTTCCCCCTCTAGTAAAACACGTTTTTGTTTTTGTTCAACCAACCACCACCAATACTGCAATAAAATAGACTACTATTACATATTGGCCTGTGTTTTCTTGCTGTGTTTTCATCCAGTAAAACTGTTAAGGAGTGTACGCTAGCATACAAAAGCTGGCCTCAATCTTCAGCTCGAAAGATGTCCAGCTCCAATTCCAGTTATGATATTGACAAATACTGTTTGTGTGTGTGGTTTCTGAAAGTACAGAATAAAGAAGAATTATTAATAATTAGAATTAAATATCAGGATATAACAATAGAACAATATTACAAATAAGTAACATAATAAACACTGCTTATAAAAATAATATATTGCATTGACAAAATCACACATTTTTGTTATAACAGTAAGAAACAGTAACTGTTGAGCTCCACAAGGGGGCAGGGCAGGGAAGAACAGAGCTGTGCTAAATAGGACAAAAGAAAACAAACCATAGTCATATCATTTTTATTTATTTAACTAGGCAAGTCATTTGAGAACAAATTATTATGTACAATGACGGCCTACATTGGCCAAACTCGGACGACGCTAGGCCAATTGTGCGACGGCCTATGGGACTCCCAATCACATCCGGTTGTTTATACAGCCTTGATTCAAACCAGGGTGTCTGTAGTGACGCCTCTAGCACTGAGATGCAGTGCCTTAGAAGAATGTAGCTAGCTACATAAGCACGATTGAATATAACACCATAAAGGTTATGAAATGAGTAACATTACCTCGCATGTCTGCAGTTATAAGGAATATACACAAATATATTATGCTCCCTACATACAGTGAGCTACAGTAGAAACCACATAACACGACATAGAGAAACTATTATAACGTAATAAGGCAGAAACGCACACATTTCCAAGGTTATTATTAGTAATGAAAACAACAATGACTGTGATGCGGGCACCAGACGGAAAATGTGAACACGTGTGTGCAGCTCCTGTTCTGACGGGAGATGCGCAAATGTCTGCAGACTTGAACTGCACAAACAATTGGGGAATTTTGTCCAGCTGGGAAATTCCCCCAAAATGAATTGTCCGCAAAAGTAAAAATGCCTACTTTTATGTGAATTAATGAGAAGGCGGAACACACTTCGATTCAAACTGTTAAATATATATATATTTAAAAAAAGAACTTGTTAGAAAATCATTTGAAATTGACAAGTTGAAACAGCCTGTAAATAAAAATAGGCAACGTGCCTTGGTTTGAGGGCAGCGCGGATTAAATGTTCTGTTGTGTAACACTCACATTTTGGAATGGTGAGTGCATTCCAACATCACGTGCATAAAAAATCTCAAGCTGAGGCGACCGTTAGAGATATTTGGAACACACATATGAAAAGGATAATGAGGCTGCCAATTGAGGACTTGTGAGGCGTCTGTTTCTCAAACAAGACACTCTAATGTACTTGTCCTCTTTCTCAGTTGTGCACCGGGGACTCCCACTCCTCTTTCTATTCTGGTTAGCCCCAGTTTGCACTGTTCTGTGAAAGGAGTATACACAGATTTGTACGAGATCTTCAGTTTCTTTGTAATTTCTCGCATGGAATAGCCTTCATTTCTCAGAACAAGAATAGACTGACGAGTTTCAGAAGAAAGGTCTTTGTTTCTGGCCATTTTGAGCCTGTAATCGAACCTGACGCTACAGATACTCAACTAGGCTAAAGAAGACCAGTTTTATTGCTTCTTTAATCAGGAAAACAGTTTTCAGCTGTGCTAACATAATTGTAAAAGGGTTTTGTAATGATCAATTAGCCTTTTAAAATGATAAACTTGGATTAGCTAACACAACGTGCCATTGGAACACAGGAGTGATGATGGCTGATAATGGGCCTCTGTACTCCTATGTAGACATTCCATAAAAAATCAGCCCATTGGCATTTTTCCTATTTTGTTGCCTTAAAACCTGGAATAAAAATGTATATTTTAGGGTTTGTATCATTTGATTTGCACAACATTCCTAAATATTTTTATTGTGAAACAAACAAGTTATAAAACAAAAAACATAACTTGAGCATGCATAACTATTCACCCCCTCCAAAGTCAATACTTTGTAGAGCCACCTTTCGCAGCAATTACAGTTGCAAGTCTCTTGGGTATGTCTCTATGTAACGGCTTTCTTCTGTGGACGAAGGAGAGGACCAAAGCGCAGCGTGGTTAGTGTTCATCATGTTTAATAAAGACCAAAAAAACGTGAACACTACAAAATACAAAAACAACAAATGTGAAAAACCGAAACAGTTCTGTCTGGTGCAGACACATGAAGACAGAAGACAACCACCCACAAAACCCAACACAAAACAGGCTACCTAAATATGGTTCCCAATCAGAGACAATGACTAACACCTGCCTCTGATTGAGAACCATATCAGGCCAAACATAGAAACGGGAAAACTAGACACACAACATAGAATGCCCACTCAGCTCACGTCCTGACCAACACTAAAACAAAGAAAACACAAAAGAGCTATGGTCAGAACGTTACACTCTATAAGCTTGGCACATCTAGCCACTGGGAGTTTTGGCAAAACATGCTTCACTGTGGGGATGGTGTTCTCGGGGTGATGAGAGGTGTTGGTTTTGCACCAGACAGAGCTCAATTTTAGTCTCATCTGACCAGAGTACCTTCTTCCATATGTTTGGGGAGTCTCCCACATGCCATTTGAGAATCAGCCTCTGTGTCTGGGTAACGGTGGTGATGATAATCAATGATGGGTATTGGGCCAATAAGGTTCTACTTTTCTGATCTGTACAGACACACATGATACAGACTGACACAGTGTGGAATAGTGCATTACTGTCTGTCTACCATCGCTCTGGGTTTGGTCTCACACACACACATACAGATACACGCAAGCGCGCACACACACAAGCGCGCACAAACACCAATCTCAAACTGAACAGCTCTCATGGTAATTTCATGGGAATTAGAGGCATCAGGCAGGGTTAAGGACATTCAGCCTCCACTCAGGCCTCACACTGATGGCGTGTGTGTGTGTGTTTCCTCTTCACTGGTAGGAAGAGAGACAGTAGAGAGTCAAGCTGGGGTTTAATTGAATACTGGTTGAGTTGCAGATACATGCTGTGTGCTCAAGACACCACTTGAACACGTGCCAGCGTGTGTGTGTTTGTGTACGAACACAGGAACATCAGTCTGTTCAGCCATGAAACTTCCTCTCCTTCACTTCTCCACATCCCATCCTCCCATCCCCTCTTCTCTTCCCATCTTCTCCTCCCTTCCACTTCCTCTTCTAGCAGTGATAAAGGCAGGGAGACAGAATGACTCAAGTGTCTTCAACAATACTTCAACATTACTTATGTTGGCCATCTTTGATAGAGCCATTGCAATTCACAATGCCTTGGCTAGCAGATTCAGCAAGAATAGAGTCTATGGGATACCTTCCCTCGTGCTCATACTGTAGGGGCTCCTTTTTAACAAACCTAACGCAATGGTAAATCTAAACGCTGGCGGTAGCATTGTAGGTTTGGGGGTGTGTCAGAAATACTTTAGCTATTTTTACAACCAGAATTATGGGCACAATAGCTGCCGTTGGTGAGAAAGGGCTGGGTTTTGATGAATAAATAAGTTGAAGGTGTGTCGAGGCTTGACCCCTCACTGGTCAATCAGAAGGTGTTTGTGGCTAAATATGTGGTTGCTTCAAGTTGTGTATTTACAGTATTTTCTATTGTGTTGTCATCAACTACAATTAAAATTTGAGTCCATTATAACCTAGTTGTTGAACATGTTTTTGAACAGTAATTGCATGGCTTCAATATGGAAGTAATATTGTTAACATAGCATTCGCACTGATATACAGTCGTTCCTCCTTTAAAAGTTGAGTCATAATGCGGCACACCCTGCGTCCTGCTGCAGCATTCCGTGGCACGTCATTTAATTCTCAGCCAATTCCTCTGTTATTGAAGTTATTGCTAGTTTGACCACCAGAGGGCATCTTTGAGAAGAATTTGATAGTATTCCATATTGGCATTACCAGAGAATTTAAAACCTTTTTTATAATAACATAGTATATGGGATTGATTTTAATATTATGGTGTTTCCATTCAGAGAAAACGAAAAACGAAAACCTAAGGGTTTCCGTTAGGATGGAATGGAAAATATGGCGCTGTACAACATGATTGTCGGGAGTAGGCTACAGGATTGTAGGATTCTAAATTGTTTGCCTTCGTTAGGCAACTTTGTTCCAATATTTCTGTAAATCAGTGATATTTATTCCCATAGTAATTTGTTATGGATCATAACGAAATCAACATCTGCATTTTGAAATAGTATTTTTTATCTTAATTTTATTAACGAAATGTGGTTATTTGTTTATTAAGCTATTGTGCTCTGGTATTCTGCGCTCTTGTACACTCAAACGAGAGTGCTCTGAAATCCGTGTAGATAGTAGGCTAGACACATGAAATTTTTAACAACGTTCTTTTCTGATAAAAACTAGTTTGTTGCATCCGCTGTGGAGCCCAGTTTCATAATATGACCATATTTCCCAGTTGCTTGCCGTCGTTTTGAAGTAATCGCGAAAAAACTGGCCATATTTTAGTGCATTTTTCACCCTGCCAGCTCCTATTAGTTCTATTGAGCACCGTGGCACCAACGCGCCTTCCAAACGTTCTATTCCCAGCTTATTGTTCAACGTCACAAAGCCTGCTTCGCTATTGTTGGCAATGAGACCTGCTCACATAGTTTTATAATAATAATAATATTATAATAATATTGGAACTCTGCGGTCTTCCCATTGTTTCCTATGGGGGAAATATAGGCATGTCTGTCTATTTCGCCAAATATCTCGAAATGTCTATATTTCGATTTTTCTTTTAAGTCGGACGCCATTTTAATCAGGAGAATCTCCTCTTTCTAATTATGTAAGCCTGGGCAGCTAGCTTGGTTGTCATCAAATGCTAGCCCCAAAATACATTTTGCCCTTGGAACGCTGTGCTCCCCCCATTGTTTTCCTATGGAGATGCATGCCGGTCTATTTCGCCAAATATCTCACTGTGTATATTTCGGATTTTTTCAAATCGGATGTAACCGGTGCAGCTAATAGCGTTTCAATCGGTGATGTCACTCACTCTAAGACCTTGAAGTAGTTGTTCCCCTTGCAGAGGGGTTGTTCCCCTCTGCAAGGGCTGCAGATTTTGTGGAGTGTTGAGTTAACACTGCTTCGAGGGTGGCTGTTGTCGAAGTGTGCAGAGGGTTCGTGGTTTGAGCCCAGGTTAGGGGCGAGTAGAGGGACAGAAACAAAAACAATTTTTATCAGGAGAATCTCCTCATTGTAATTATGTAAGTCTGGGCAACGAGCTCGTTTGTCATAGATCTCTAGACCAGAAATATACGTTTAAATTTTTTTCCTAGTTTTTCATTACGCAGACACATACTGTACACAAGTTGTTTTTTCCAGTTTCATCCAATGAACAGATTGTAGTGGTCAAATAAAAAGGGATACATTTTTAATGGAATTCTAAGCATCACTCCAGTCAAATCAGGCTATGCGAACATTCGATTGCATTAATTTGCTATGGACTCACGCTAGTGTTCCAGTTTAGCCAACGTTCTTAAGCCGTTTTTCAGCCTTGGGTGAATTTTGACTCGTTCTATTGTCCAGCCCATAGATAGCCAGAGCGAATTTACGAAAGCACCCGAATGTCCATTGAGAAAGCACAAAGACTATACCATTTAGCTAAGCTAAGAATGATGAGAATAATCAAGTCAATAAACGTTGGGTAGTTAGATAGCCTATAGTTAATATACTGGCAAGTTTGATGTATAACTACTTACGTTATGTAGCTAGCTAACACACCGGTACATACTGCTGTAATGATATGCTATGTGGTTTGTAAGGACAGCGAGCTAACAAATTGTCAGCCAACATAATGTGTAAGATAACTTATTTGAAAAGTCATTACTTTATTACATTGAGTAGCAAGCTAACCCTTGGTCGTTAGGGCAAATCTGGTCTGTGATAGGAGTTTTTTTTTCACACCTAGCTCGTCTATTAGACTATTCTTCAGTAAAGGTTGAATAGTCTATTGTTCAGCTATTACCCCCCCCCTCCCCAATTTGCAAATTTTTTTTGTTCCCGTCTCATTCCTTTCCCTCTTCCATGCATCATCATTCTGCGCCTGAGTGGCTCGCTTTTGGGCGTGCTGGCAGGATATGGCAGCATCTTCAGTTGTGAGTCAAGAATTCTGCGTACAGTAGCACTATTGCATAGTTACAATGTGAAATCATTAATGTCCCAGAAGCAGGAGTGGTAAACAGTGTTGAAGTGCATAATTGTAATACATATATGCAGACACAGCATCATTCAAATAATGGAGTTTGATATGCCTGAAAAATAAGGTCTCCGAGATTCCTACCTGAACCGCACCTTTATTTGCCAAGGAAGAGTACATGATCAGTGAATATATTCAATGTAAGGCTACAATGTGGTAATCTCATGCATGGTAATAACTACAGTATATGTATATAGGACTTGCATCCTTGGCACAATAAAGTTATTATATTCTACTCTATCCATATGTAACAGTATAGCTTCCGTCCCTCTCCTTGCCCCTACCTGGGCTCGAACCAGGGACCCTCTGCACACATCGACAACAGCCACCATCAAAGCATCGTTACACATGAAGTTGATACAACAACTATGAAAGCTGAGGTTCATAACTAATATTCATACATAATATTCATAATATTCTGAACTAATATTCATACCAAACGTTTTAGGGTCCATACACAGATTGGCTACATACATGAATGTGGCTAGCTACACATCCATAGGCATACAGTTATTTTTTATCCTCCACTACACAATAAGCAAGTAAACAGTTAGCTATGTTACTTCAGCTGCATTGCAAGGCAAGCTTACACAATTGTACATTCAATTTGCAGTAAATGCTTTAGCTAGCTAGATTCTTTACATCCACTGTTTCACAAGACAACAGCCTGGTTTGCTGGTTTTCTCAGGAGTCCCTAAAACATTAAACAACACGAATTACAAATTCATTCTCCCAACACTAGCTAGCTGGCTAATGTTAGCTAGTCAGATAACTTGCTTAATAGCAATTTTCGTAAATGTACTTTATGACAAAAAAATATGCACAAACGTTTGTCTCTACATTAACTAACATATTCCTCTCAATTGTACATTTTGTCAGCCATCTTCACCCAGGGACGGGTAGCTCGCGCAAAAATTTGTCATTGGAACCACTCGATATGATTGGTCATATAAAAACCTTGGGAACCAAATTAAAAATGTGTGCTCTAACTCCCCCTTGTGGTGGTCTGTAGCAATGAAGCCGTGCCGCTGGGTACCTCTTAAGTCCCTCTGTGCAAGCTCGCAACTTTTAAAGAAGGAACCACTGTACAGTAGGCCTAGTGTAAAATGCATTATGTCTGAGCCATGGACAAGCCAAACATTGTCAATAAGCAAGATTAAATTCACTATTGATAAGACCTAAAAAGACAGTGAATAATGCTAATGAAATTATAATAAAAAATAAATAAAACTTGTTTTATATAGCCTATGTCTAAATACAGTTACTGTCACCATAATTGCTCTCCGTAAGCATACGTGACTCGTTTCAGGAAACTAGGCGTATGTCGCAAATCACGACTTCACAGGAGAGTCATTTGAACGTTATTTTACATTTTTTATCAAAATGTGTTTTTTGGCAGAAATGCCTTCTGGAACATTTGAACTTTCATGTGCCTTAATAACAAACTTACGTAAATGCGAATAAAATTGTTAAATTACAAGCCTAGTTGATTTAGCCACAGAAAGAGTCATGATTGGCTGAGATAATGAGTGGGCTGGGCATGCCGAGAGATGAGTTTGGATTGGTCTGCCATAAACCAGTGTTGTTGTCATGGAAGAAGTTGACCGAGTTTTTAAATCAGTGGTATGTCATCGTGAAGTGCTTTGAGAGACTAGTCAAGGATCATACCACCTCCACCTTATCTGACACCCTAGACCCACTTCAATTTGCTTACTGCCCCAATAGGTCCACAGACAATGCAATCGCCATCACACTGCACACTGCCCTATCCCATCTGGACAAGAGGAATAACTATGTAAGAACGCTGTTCATTGATTATAGCTCAGCATTTAACACCATAGTACTTTCCAAGCTCATCATTAAGCTCGAGGCTCTGGGTCTGAACCCCTCCCCGTGCATTTGGGTCCTGGACTTCCTGACAGGCTGCCCACAGGTGGTGAAGGTAGGAAACAAAATCTCCACTTCGCTGATCCTCAACACTGTGGCCCCACAAGGGTTCGTGCTG
Organism: Salvelinus alpinus; assembly: GCF_045679555.1. Classification (NCBI taxonomy): domain Eukaryota; kingdom Metazoa; phylum Chordata; class Actinopteri; order Salmoniformes; family Salmonidae; genus Salvelinus; species Salvelinus alpinus. The sequence goes on along the minus strand of NC_092091.1, from coordinate 38,457,255 downwards.
TCATGACGTTGCCCTGTTGGTGAGGTTTATAACCCCCCATAAATACCTTTACCCCTTTTCTCTCTCTACTCAACAGAATGGACTCATGGAAAGCCCTTTGTTAACATAGAGAGAGTATGGTAACATCAAAAGGTTGGGAACGGAACAATATTTCGGTAATCCAACCAGTTGAAAGTATCCGTTGGAACAACACGTTGAAAAGAGAACACAGAAGGCTGTTGTATAAACCACCTGTCTCCAGATCCCATCTTCAAACTAAGGGCAACCATGGCAGAAAGGGAAAAAGATCTGATGATTCTTATGGCATTGCACGTGGTCAGTATGAACTAGAATGACTTGACACAACAGGCCAAGAAAGCTGTACAAACAAAATGGAAACGACACAGGACGTCTTATATTCATCCATGAATTCGGGTAAGAGTCTAGCTACAGTTTCAGATATTATACGTTTCTAATTTTGTCAGAAAGATGTTTCCATTGCAAGTTAAAGCTCACTGTTAGCTAGCTAGCTGACATAAGATGGCTGGCTTGTTAGCTAACATTACGTGTATGATTTGTGTGTAGTAATGTTGTCTCAGAATGCCATTTCACATTGCCAGTTATAGCCTAATGTAAGCTAGCTAACTAGCTAACATTGAACCTATTTGGTTAACTTTAGCTAGCTATGACAATTGGTTTGTATTGCTAGTACTCCATGAATTTGGATTATGGTTCATTGTTAAGCTAGCTAGCTAGCTACATGTCTAAACAAAAGACCCTAAATTAAGTTACTTTTATTGATCTCACATTATTTCTGTATTTTCCAGAGGTATGTGTAGTTGGGCTGTCTTCCTTCAGGAATTTACTGAACCAGCAAGCAAAGACATCAGGATGCATTGCTGTTTTGATTTTGCTCAACAAGTAAGCAACATTTCCTTCTTTATACTTGGGAGGTCAATTTAAGTTGTGCAAGGTTGTGATGTCTTCTTATTTTAATTTTATTTCCTGTTTTAGAGCATTGATGCTCTGGAGCCTGGTGTTGTTGTCTCCAAAGAGCGTTCAGACTCAGTCGGGACCATGTTTCAGGTGCTACACAACGCTGACGTCCTTCCTCCCATAGATGATCTGCCTGTACAAGTACCACCTGGACTGGACACAGCTAGACAAACGTATCTTTTTGAGAAGATCAGGGAGTTTTGCGACGAAGAAGCTATGGACATCACATGCCCTGCACCAAAGTCAAGGGCAGGACAGAAACAGGTTCTCCGAATATAGATTCCCTTTTTCATGCGTGTTCGGACGGACCAGTTCATCATTGGGGGCGAGTTAACAGTCATCATCAGCACTATCTGCAGTCCCTCTATTCAAATGACTCTCTCCTAACACACACGCCATTCATTGCTGCAACTATTATTTTTTTATCCTGCTGCTCAGCCACTTTACCCCTGATTGTATGCATATAACTAACTCATATATCACTGATATCGTTATTGATATTGTTCTTGTACATACTGTATATTATTTTATTTACGTATGACTCACCACCTGGATTCAGTCTTATGAAGCAAAATGTGAAATATTATATTATTATATTTTTTACATTGGATAAAAGTAGAGACTCAGAGCTACAAAATGGTATATCAGACAATGAATTTGAGGAATAATAGGAAAGTAATTCTGCATTGAAAGTTCATCAACTTGTAAACTCACTTTTGAGAAAATCGCCTTTGAATGTTATGCTATCTAGTGAAGAGCTCTTCTTTGTCTACACCCATTCAGCATCATTCACACCCTCTTAAGCTTTAACCCCACCCATCTTGTTTCGCTCACAGAGCGCACACAACACTGGCCGATGATTTGTTTACCTCTGAATAATATGAAAACAGCCTAACCAGCTCTGCTGACAACAATTTCCATTTTTTGCAGACGTTTATTGACACTGGCCAAATTCAACAGGTGTTGTACACACGTCACGTAACATTAGCTAATGAACCAGCCAGCTAACGTTAGCTAGTTAAACAACAATGAACACAGTGCCAACACTACCTAACATTAGGCTCTAACTAGAAAAGCAAACAGCTCTGGGAAACAAATAATAACATCTGCTAGGGAGCCAGCCAGCTAACGTTACCAAGCTAGCCAAGTTAGCTATTACATCCATAAACAATCAACTTAATAATCATAACCTCGAATCATATCATCATTCTGAACAGTCGTTAACCTCCTGCATCTGCAAAAATCAGAGCCTTAACCTTTCTAGCGTAGGCGTTCCGCTAGCAGAACCCCTCGACAACATTCCGCTGAAAAGGCAGTGCAGGAAATTCAAAAATATTTTTTTGAAATATGTAACTTTCACACATTAACAAGTCCAATACAGCCAATGAAAGATAAACATCTTGTTAATCTACCCATCGTGTCCGATTTCAAAAAGGTTTTACAGCGAAAGCACAACATATGATTATGTTAGTTCAGAGCCAAGTAAAAAAAACACACAGCCATTTTCTAGCCAAAGATCGGAGTCACAAAAAGCAGAAATATAGATAAAATTAATCACTAACCTTTGATGATCTTCATCAGATGACACTCATAGGACATCATGTTACACAATACATGTATGTTTTGTTCGATAATGTGCATATTTATATCCAAAACAAAAATCTCAGTTTACATTGGCGGGTTACGTGCAGTAATGTTTTGATTCCAAAACATCCTGTGATCTTGCAGATAGCCACAGATATCCCAGAAATACTCATAATAAACATTGATAAAAGATACAAGTGTTATTCACAGAATTAAAGATAGACTTCTCCTTAATGCAACCGCTGTGTCAGATTTAAAAAAAACTTTATGGAAAAAGCATAATCTGAGTACAGCGCTCAGAGCCGAATCCAGCCAAATCCAGCCAAAGAAATTTCCGCCATGTTAGAAATAACATGATACATATTCACTTACCTTTGATGATCTTCATCAGAATGCACTCCCAGGAATCCCAGTTCGACAATAAATGACTGATTTGTTCCATAAAGTCCATCATTTATGTCCAAATAGCCACTAGTTGTTAGCGTGTTCAGCCCAGTAATCCATCTTCATGAGCACTAGGTCCAGACAAAACTCGAAAAGTTCCATTACATGGTCGTAGAAACATAATCAAACGATGTATGGAATCGATCTTTATGATGTTTTTAACATAAATCATCAATAATGTTCCAACCGGAGAATTCCATTGTCTTTAGAAAAGCGCGTCACGAGCCTGAGACACTCTGCAAGACCACTGACTCAAACAGGTCTCATGAGCCTCTCCTTTATAGCAGAAGCCTGAAACAAGTTTCTAAAGACGATTGACATCTAGTGGAAGCCTTAGGAAGTGCAACTTAACCCCATAGACACTATGTATTCGGTAGGCCAAGCTTTGAAAAACTAAAAACCTCAGATTTCCCACTTCCTGGTTGGATTTTTCTCAGGTTTTCGCCTGCCATATGAGTTATGTTATACTCACAGACATCATTCAAACAGTTTTAGAAACTTCAGAGTGTTTTTCATCCAATACTACTAATAATAGGCATATATTAGCATCTGGGACAGAGTAGCAGGCAGTTTACTCTGGGCACGCATTTCATGCAAAAGTGAAAATGCTGCCCCCTATCCCAAACAGGTTTTAATTATGATTCAGTACTACACAAATTGGTTTAATTTATTTACTAGCTATCTAAATTGTAACACAGGATAAACATACACATTTAATACATTAAAAACCGGTCTCCAGCAGACTGACACAATATGGTGGCTTGTTACAAAGAGATGGAGAGGGCGAGATAGAGAGAGGGACAGAGACAGAGACATAATACTTTGGTACATTTAGAAACTACTCTCACAGTAATCATATACTTTGCACACGAATCGCCGCCCGTTTGGAGTGAGAAATTATGACTGTATTTACGTGTAAATGTCTTGGTTTTTCGTGTATTTCTGTCGGAACCAGGCCTTCTTGTAAAGGGTGTTGGGTCTTTCCACGGCACGCTTGTAAGGCTCAAATTGTCCAAAAGGGATCCCCATCCATCTTCTACTGTTGTTCTCCTCTGCCGTCGTCCGGTATCCGGAACAAAACTACAAATTTCACTCTACTTCCATTCGCTCTGGAAGATGCTTATTTGAAGATAGGCTAGCCAGCTGTGTCAATGGTTCCCAGTGGAGTGTAGTAGAATAAGATGGTTTGAAGAGAGTAGTAGAATGATCCCACTTAAATTCGCTTTTCTAGATACTTTACTTAGGACAGCAAATCAGCCGTACCAGTGATTGTCCGGGAGGTGACATTATCGTCTCTACCTCATGTTGATATTCAGAGTTCTGACCACTTTGGATGTGAGCTGCAGCTCCACGTCTCTCTGGTCTCATATGTTAATTCTTATTTATAAAGGGCAGTTCGTCAGGCTGACACGCTCTCTGACCTCACTCAAGGGGGCGGTGACTACTTACTTGTATAAAGTTATAGAAACAATTTCCTCTTATAGTTTCTAAAATCACATCCCTCTCTTAACAAAAACACGTTCATAATTTTTCATATTTCATGCACAATGCATCGGATGGACACTTCACACATATATTTTGTATTATTTTTTAAGTTACAGTATTTCCTTTATACATCTTTTTAAGACATCACAAAATTACAATCAAACCGACATCAGTGTTCTTTTAGGTCGCCTCTGACCATTCCCCACGTTCTATGTTAGAAATATTGATCTCGGCTGGAAAATGTCTGTTTAGTCAAAGGCACATTCCTGTGGTGAACATTGGAGAGGGAGGGAGCTGAATGTTCTGTCCTTGATTTAGAACAGGGTGTGAGTTGTCAACCCCTACCAGGTTCCTTCTCCACCCTCTGGTTGAAGTTATTTATTGCAAAGCTTGATCTGACATATTTGGATCCTTACAGGGAAGTTATGACAGTGACTTTGCCACTTTGAAAGGTAAACAAACAAACAGGAAAATATAGTCTACAAGCGGATTCAGCACCATGGACAGCGATCAGAATTCCCTCGATTTGACAGTAAGGTCAGACAGAGAACAGTGAAAGAAGCATTTAAAAAAATATTTTTCTCCCAAATTTCATGATATCCAATTGGTAGTTACAGTCTTGTCCCATCGCTGCAACGCCCATACGGACTTGGGAGAGGCGAAGGTCGAGAGCCATGCGTCCACCGAAACACAACCCGCCAAGCCTCACTGCTTCTTGACACACTGCTCGGTTAACCCGGAATCGTGTCAGAGGAAACACTGTACAGCTGGCGACCGAAGTCAACGGGCATGCGCCCGGTCGCTACAAGAAGTCGCTAGAGCGTGATGGGACAAGGACATCACAGCCAGCCAAACCCTCCCCTAACCTGGACGATGCTGGGCCAATTCTGCACCGCCTCATGGGTCTCCCGGTCACGGCCGGCTGCAACACAGCCCGGGATCGAATCTTGATCTGTACAAAAGCCTCTAGCACTGCGATGCAATGCTTTGGACCGTTGCGCCACTCGGGAGGGGCTGAAAGATGCATTTTTTTACAAAATGGTAAAGAAACAACAATAAGCAGTTTTTTTTACTTGATGTTGCTAAATGGGCTTCTTACAGTCACTGACACCTTTCATTCAATGGGCATCGCACATAATGAGTCCAAACGTTTCACAGAAACTGGACAAAAATCATGTCCAATGTAAATAAAAAAAAGTGGAATGTCTGTTGACTGTTTTGCTATTTTGCTATTTTTATAAGACATTGGTGATGTACATAAGGCTACTTGCGCCACAGCTTGCAAAATCAATGCGATAAACAATTGCGATACCCCTAAGACCAGCTTTTGGTCGGTCTTAATTATCCCTAGTTGTGCTCACTGAAATAGGCATATTGGCGCATATTTTTAAGGACACAACTCAAATATTTCCACCTCTCCCACCTCAACACAAACCAGCTGATGTTAGACAGGTAAATTGACTAAGCTGGCGTAAGTTTTTGACACTTGCACCTCCTTACAGCCAGCCGGAAATAGAGCACAAGCCCTCTGGGCAAAGACGTCAATTCATAGTCTATTTCACGTTGGTTCAATGTAATTTCATTGAAATGACATGGAATCAACATTGATTCAACCAGTGTATGCCCATTGGGAGGTGTCTTTGCAGCAACAATCGATGGTGAAATACAGTGAATTCGGAAATTATTCACACTCCTTGACTTTTTCCACATTTTGTTACGTTACAGCCTTATTTTCAATTGTATTAAATCGTTTCCCCCCTCATCAATCTACACACAATACCCCATAGTGATGAAACAAAAACCCGGTTTTAAGACATTTTTGCAAATTTCTAAAATAAAAAAAACGGTAAATACACATTTACATAAGTACTTTGTTGAAGAACCTTTGGCAGCGATTACAGCCTCGAGTCTTCTTGGGTGTGACGCTACAAGCTTGGCACAGCTGAATTTGGGGAGTTTCTCCCAAGTCTGGGCTCTGGCTGGGCCACTCAAGGACATTCAGATGAGATGAGAGTCTTTAGGTTCATTTTGCCAAACTCCATACGGGCTGTCATGTGCCTTTTACTGAGGAGTGGCATCCATCTGGCCACTCTACAATAAAGGCCTGACTGGTGGAGTACTGCAGAGATGGTTGTCCTTTGTTAGGGTTGCGTCAATTCAATCTGGTATAAGGACAAGTATGACAATGATTCACTAATTGTATGCTATGTATTTTTTATTAACTAAGTAATAAATGGCAAATGCAATTTCCGTATATACGGGTTCACTGTAACATCACGCAGGATGAAAACAGAGAAGACACTTGTTACTGACAAAGATATTATAATATATACTCATGACAGAGATAGTTCCCGCTTCCGAGCCGGCCTGTCAGAGTAGAGACTGGGCGTGGTTTAGACTCACCCAGCCTATCGTTGGTGTTGGCGCTTTAAGCCAGTCCTGGCCCCTTAGCGCATGTGATGTCCCGACGCTGTTGCTGTGTAGATTACGCTCCTTTACCCCAAAGACTGAGGTCAGACAGCTCTGTAATATTGTCTAAGCTATTCGCACCTGTATACAATGGCCACTGTTCTCGCTCAAGGCTAACCACAGCTTCCCAGCACTCTTATCTGGCTAACTGTTACTTCCAGCACACACACACAGACACCCAGTCTCCCAGGCCAACAGTTGCTAATATTCAATCACATGTGTTATAGTATTGGGTTATAGTGCATAATTCAGAACCTCACAGAGGATCTTCGTGTGTATAATTTATCTATTATTGTCTATTGTACACCATAGTCAGCAGTCTCCTGATTAACCCCCCTCCTGTGTCTCTCTAAGATTAGCACAGTCTCGGTCACACAGTACAGCACCCACAGCGCCCTTTTTAACACACACACATTTCAGACTGCTGTTCATATCTTATGCTCAGATACATTTGTTGCAATTTCAGGCAGTGGCCTCATGGTTAGACAGAGCACTGGTAAGAGTAGAGACTAATGGAAAATGCAGGTTCACATGAGTCAGTAATTCAAACTTTAATGCATAAGAAGCCCTACTAGCTTATAGTTAGTTAAGCATGTCAAAAAACCTTATAAAAACCCCACACCTTCTGGAAGTTTCTCCCATCTCCACAGAGGAACTCTGGAGCTCTGTCAAAGTGACCATTGGGTTCTTGGTCACCTCCCTGACCAAGGCCCTTTTCCCCCGATTGTTCAGTTTGGCCAGGCGGCCAGCTCTATGAAGAGTCTGGGTGGTTTGAAACTTCTTCCATTTAAGAATGTGTGTTCTTGGGCCACTGTGTTCTTGGGGACTTTCAATGCTGCAGACAATTTTTGTTACCTTTTCCCAGATCTGTGCCTCGACACAATCCTGTATTGGAGCTCTACAGACAAATTCGTTCAACCTCATGGCTTGGTTTTTGGTCTGACATGCACTGTCAACTGTGGGACGTTATATAAACAGGTGTGTGACTTTTCAAAACATATCCAATCAATTGAATTTACCATTGGTGAACTCCAATTAAAACATCTCAAGGATGATCAATGGAAACAGGATAGACCTAAAATCAATGTCGAGTTTCATAGCAAAGAGTCTGAATATTATAAATAATGTATTTCTGTTTTTTATTTGTAATAAATTTGCAAGAATTTATATAAACCTGTTTTCGCTTTGTCATTATGGGGTGTTGTGTGTGGATTGATAAGGACATGTTTTTATTTAATTCATTTCAGAATAAATCTGTAACGTAACAAAATGTGGAAAAAGAGAAGTGGTGAAAACTTTCCGAATGTACTGTATGTGTTGTTTATCTGCTGTTGAACCCCCACTGTGCTTTACCCTGATGCAGAAGAGATATACAAACTAAAGGATTAAATTGGAATGCCTCGACAGAAACACATTAAAACTGAGGGAAAGAAACACAGAAACAGAGTAAAATGTTGTATGTGCTTGCCAAAATGAAATTCCCTCCACACTATTTAAAAAAAGGGTTCCAAAAGGGTTCTTTGTGGAGGGATAGGGTTCTTCCAAAAAACGTTTTGATCAGAGAAACCCTTTTTGGAAAACAAGTTAAAAAGGCAAAGGGTTATATCTATAAACTTTAACATCCTAAGAACCATTTTTGGAAGAAAGGCTTATTTGATGATTCTTAGGAGGGCAAGAAGGATTCTTTGGAAGGCATATTTCTTAGCATACTCTATTGCAGGGAGATTTTCGCAATTGTTTGTTTTACTGTAGTAAAGTATCTGTGTTTTTGCATGTACAGTGATTGATTGATACATGTTATGCTACACAAAAATATATAAAAAACATACAGTTTTCTAAATTAATCCAATCTGTTAGTAATTGGATTTCCTGCACCTGTACGGAGATGGTTGTTCCTGTATAGATAATTGAGGTAGTCTCAGTATTCAATCTTCCCTACCTGGCAGTCATTCTGAATGCAGGTTGCGAGTGATTAACAATTCCACTTGTGTCACGTTCCTGACCTATTTCTGTTAGTTTGTTGTATGTGTTAGTTGGTCAACTTCAACTTGTTGGATATGCTAACACTGGCTGGATTCTAAAAGGAATTACACATCACTTTGCAAGCCAGCATAATGTGACTTGCAGACCTGATGTGGCCTGTAAACCAGGAGATTCCTAACACCATTGTGTTAGGGTATAACTAGGCCCTCAAAGAAAGGCCTTATAATATACAGTATGTATTGTCATACATAATTATATTTTAAAGGCTAATAAGGCTTTTGGAACCGTTCATAGAGGGTTCTAAGAAGAACCTTCCAAAGATAAAAGGGTTATCTGTAGAACCTTTCAAAGAGGGTGCTAGGCAGAACCTTTCACAGAGGGTTCTAGGTAAAACCATAAACAGGGGGTTCTTTGAAGAACCCTACATAGACAGTTCTAGTTAGAATCCTGTGCAAAGGGTTCTACCCAGCACCAAAAAGGGTTCCCCTATGGGGGCAAACCAAATAATCCTATATGGTTCTACTTAGAACCTTTTATTCTTAGTGTAGTCTAGAAGGTCTCCAAAAACATTGAAAGGACAGTATGTGGTAATGTGGTAGCGTGTGTGTGTGCGTGTTTGTGTGTTCTATGTATAAAAGAAGATGCTTGAACAAATGTGCTTGCCAAAAATATATATCCCCAGCCCATGAATTATGCCTTTGAGTCTCACTATTTTGAAGGCCACCGAACCTCTCCATATTCATGAAGACCTGAATTATATATGAAAAAAGTTAAGCAAAGGAAACTGACAAGGTGTCGTTTGGGAAATAAACCTTTGTTGGGCTTCATACACATATATACACACACACACACACAGACGGACGCACACAGAAACGGAGACGCACATACAAACACACACAGACGCACACAGTGTGTGTGTTTGTGAGTTTCTATGTGTGTTTGTGTACTAGGGTTGAATGGCGGGAAACCAGTTAAGAAGATTTACCAGGATTTACCACCCAAAACCACCCCCTTTTTACCGGGAAAAATAACTGAGAGAAACCAGTAAATTATAATAAATTCTTTATATGAACAGCATGGCGTTAAATTGAACTATTAAATGATATGTGATGTCTAAATCTGGCTTCTTTACGGCCAACGTTCAGGGTTGGGAAAGATTGCTCATATCAGTATGGAGAGCATTTCACAACAAATGTAGACCATGGTAACTTTTTTTTCTTGTGACAGGTCTATGCTACAGTAATATAAAGACAGAATGCAAGTCTAATTTACCCATCTCCATCTGGCTTTTGGGGGGTCACCTTATTTTTTATTGTAAAGATTTCCTTTTTAAATTGCACCTTCAGAGTTTTAAAACAGCCTATCACTCTAATATTGCTTTTAATCAGTGCACAAGCGAGCACTCTCTCGTAGTCTCTCTCTCCATCAATTGCATCCAAAATAGATACTCCTGTGCTAGATTGATATACTGTACAGCCCTATATATAGACGTCCTAGCCTACCTCTCTCAGGTAACACATTCAATGCAGTGTTAGCCTTATATTTAGCTATTTAATTATGGGTTATGAGTAATAAGCTTCTAACTTATAGCCTCCGTCTCTTGCACAATACCCACGCACCTGTGCTCCGCTGGCCTCTTGTCACGAGAATTTTCAATCCCAATGATAATAACAATCAATCAATCAATCGCTTTGACCAATCCCCGAGGTTTGTAAGACCATGGGTTTAATAATAATTAGTCAAAGACTCAGCTTATGCGAAAGGTTAGTACAGTTTATTCACGAGAACTTTCTGAAGTCCATTATACAAAGACATCCATTTTATAGCTGCGCACATACTTCCACACAAACAGTAGGTATCCTTCGCACATACATACAAGTTCAAATCTTAAGCTACGCCTTGCTCAGACAGTCGGTGTTTTTCCACTACACAGATACATTGTTTCTTTAATCTGCAACATGTTTCATAATCTTCTGCAAGCCTAACAGTTTCTCCCCTCCACGGGTGGGGACAGAATGTCCTGTAATGAACACAGTATTACAACTTGTCTGTCGATAGCTCCTCTTATCATTTGTTTCCCACTTGCACCCTGCTTACGTCCTAAATAGGAACAAAAGGTCCTTGTTCTAATTCTGGCTAAAACTACACACATCATCAGATTGTAGTTTTATGATTCTAATACATTTCATACAACTATATGGTTTCAGGGTGGAATATTTTTAGTCATTACCATTAAGCATATAATTCCCTTATCACCTCTCTCCCTGAAAAATGCTCCTTAGCTCTTGGAGTCCAATGCAGGATTTTTTTTTAAAGCATTTCTTATACCAATAGACTTTTCGAAGTGGGAAGCAAGCTCTTGTTTGCTGAATGTTAAATACAGCTGCCAATAGAACTCACGGATAGTTTGAAAGAAGAGTTAACGCGCAGCAGTGGTAGGCTACAGCAGTTATTTATTCAGACCCATAACCATTCAATATTCGTGGAGAAGTGAAAGCCTTCTGCATCTAATTGTAGTCCTACAGTTGAAGTCAGAAGTTTACATGCATTTAGGTTGGAGTCATTAAAACTCATTTTTCAACCACTCTACAAATTTCTTGTTAACAAACTATAGTTTTGGCAAGTCGGTTAGGACATCTACTTTGTGCATGACACAAGTAATTTTTCCAACAATAGTTTACAGACAAATTATTTCACTGATAATTCACTGAATCACAATTCCAGTGGGTCAGAAGTTTACATACACTAAGTTGACTGTGCCTTTAAACAGCTTGGAAAATTCGAGAAAATGAGGTCATGACTTTAGAAGCTTCTGATAGGCTAATTGACATCATTTGTGTCAATTGGAGCTATACCTGTGGATGTATTTCGAGTCCTACCTTCCAACTCAGTGCCTCTTTGCTTGACATCATGGGAAAATCAAAAGAAATCAGCCAAGACCTCAGAAAAAAAGTGTAGACCCCCACAAGTCTGATTCATCCTTGGGAGCAATTTCCAAATGCCTGAAGGTACCACGTTCATCTGTACAAACAATTGTACGCAAGTATAAACACCATGGGACCACACAGCCATCATACCGCTCAGGAAGGAGACGCGTTCTGTCTTTTAGAGATGAACGTACTTTGGTGCGAAAAGTGCAAATCAATCCCAGAATAACAGCAAAGGACATTGTGAAGATGCTGGAGGAAACAGATACAAAAGTATCTATATCCACAGTAAAACGAGTGCTATATTGACATAACCTGAAAGGCCGCTCAGCAATGAAGGCACTGCTCCAAAACCGTCATAAAAAAGCCAGACTACGGTTTGCAACTGCACATGGGGACAAAGATTGTACGTTTTGGAGAAATGTCCTCTGGTCTGATGAAACAAAAATAGAACTGTTTGGCCATAATGACCACCGTTATGTTTGGAGGAAAAAGTGGGATGCTTGCAAGCCGAAGAACACCATCCCAACCATGAAGCACGGGGGTAGCAGCATCATGTTGTGGGGGTGCTTTGCTGCAGGAGGGACTGGTGCACTTCACAAGATAGATAGCATCATGAGGATGGAAAATTATGTGGATATATTGAAGCAACATCTCAAGACATCAGTCAGGAGGTTAAAGATTGGACACAAATGGGTCTTCCAAATGGACAATGACCCCAAGCATACTTCCAAAGTTGTGGCAAAATGGTTTAAGGACAACAAAGTCAAGGTATTGGAGTGGCCATCACAAAGCCCTGCCCTCCATCCTATGGAACATTTGTGGGCAGAACTGAAAAAGTGTGTGCAAGCAAGGAGGCCCACACACCTGACTCAGTTACACCAGCTCTGTCAGGAGGAATGGGCCAAAATTCACCCAACTTATTGTGGGAAGCTTGTGGAAGGCTACCCGAAACATTTGACCCAAGTTAAACAGTTTAAAGGCAATGCAACCAAATACTAATTGAGTGTATGTAAACTTCTGACCCACTGGGAATGTGATGAAAGAAATAAAAGCTGAAATAAATCATTCTCTCTACTATTATTCTGACATTTCACATTCTTTAAAAAAAGTGGTGATGCTAACTGACCTAAGACAGGGAATTTTTACTAGGATTAAATGTCAGGAATTGTCAAACTGAGTTTAAATGTATTTGGCTAAGGTGTGTGTAATCTTCCGACTTCAACTGTATATTATTCAAGGATGTCATTAGAATGATGAAGATAAGGACAACGAAACGTATTTCATTTAACTGCTGAAAGCGAGGAAGGAACGAAGCAACAATAGAGAGAGAAAGAGGTAGGCTAATAAAATAATATGAAATATTATGAAATGTATATGCGTCAGCCTACTAATTATACAAATAGGCCCTATAATATTTAAAAATTGGAATCTAATTTGCTAGCCTGTACTTGTAACTTTGAAGGCCGCATGTGCTGCACCAGAATCCCATGTTCTCTCCCTGCATAATCAAGGTTTGAACGATGTGCGTAATTCCAGTCCATATAATACAGTATAATGCAATAGAGGTACAGTAATACAGTTCACACTTAAAAAGATTAGCCTAGTTTAATTTATTTAGCTAAGAGAGCATACAGCTAGCTACATCCATGGGCTTTTATGCTCTCCATTCAACACGTAATGTTCATTAGCCTATATCATGTATGTATTTGATAATGGCACAATCATTTGGGAATTTTGGGGCTTGGGCTCATTGAATGTCTTTAATGTAGTGCTCATAAAAATGTATTTAATGTATGGCTCATCAGGCTCAGGTAGCATCTGGCTGATCAAATCCAGACATAGGCTTCTTTATATGCTTTCAATTTTGGCAGGAAACACTGGGTTACCAGGGAGAAGAGCTATTTATTCTCAGGATGGAACATTTGTAAAATACTGGAAAAATATTCAACCCTAGTGTGTATGTGTTTGTGTGTGTATGAGTGTTCATTCCTACTGTATGTCTGTGTGCGTTCTGTTAAGTGGTTGAAATTCAGATCACAGATATGTAGCAGGTCACCTCTTCAGCATGCCTCTCAGTCATCCAGAGCCCTTGATTTAGCGGGAGTGATTAGTCCTCTTGTTGAGAGACATTAATCAGCCCCTCCTGCATGGTAGAGGACTTCTAATTAAACAAATAGATATTGCTATCTTGTTCATCACAGTGTCTTAGAGAGAGAGAGGTAAGACAATAATTGAACAAAAACATCTGTTGTATTCCACTAACAACAGCTAAAGGGGAAAACAGACATGCATTTCCTAGGGGGAGAACAATGCCCTCTAAAAAAACATGGGTAAACTTTACAAGGTATATGAGGGGTTATATTGGGTTGGATCTCTTTCAAACACTCGTTTTGATATCTCACAGTGGGATTCGCTCTGGTGATCACAATTGACAAAGAGACCAATCACACAACATCAAGTGGCAAACGAGGTGAGCCCCTCCATCCTTATAAGGAGCCACTCGGGCCCTTATATTCTCACTCTCTCCTCTCATCCTTGTAGAAGGGATCACGATGGCTCCTGAAGCTCTCCTCAGCACGACTTGAATTCCTGATCTTCCTACTTAAGCCTGACGAGCCAGCTGAGGCATCACCGGTTGCTTCGGCAGCGGCACTTGGACCCGATGTCACCAGTAAAAAAAAAAATCCCTGTTGCTGCCCCTTGGTATATTTATCTTTGGTTGACGCGAAAAAACAAACATGGTGGTGTTCACAAACTACCCATTGTCGGATAATTTTCGATTTTTTGAAAGTTTTTTACTTAATTATTTAGATCAATAGTGAGCTCACCCATGATGTGATGAATGGTAAATAGTCATTGCTATTAGCTAATTCATATTGTGGTTTCTGTCATCTGAGTCATCTGAGAGTTAGCTAAATATGACTGCTTGTGTTGCGTCAATCTTATCTCAGTTAGCACTAGGACTAATGTAGCCTACATTTTCCAGTTTGGATGATTGTGTTATGCTGTCAGTACTTCTGTGAATGTCTGAACATTGCATCCAAAAATAAACTGCTCACATTCTGGACATAACTTTGTAATGACTGTGTTTTTGCAAAATGTTTCTGAAAAAACAGTGTGGCCAGCTCAAACGCTGACTACTGTGTCAATTGAAACTGGACGTTCTAAATAAGCGTTCTAATCACACCGGTTTGAGTGTACGCTGAAGGGACCACTGTAGATTGATCAAGCCAGTTTTTTTGGTACGAGGGTTAATGCTTTAGGAAAAGTAGCCTTTATTTGCTATTTTAAACCTGGGGTTACTCTACATAACTTTAACCCATTGTATAAGAGACCCCAAAATTAAAATAGTCCAGGCTTTTATATATAATTTCTAGTCGTACTTTATCAAAGACCTTTTCAAAATCAGCTATGAATACCATGCCCGGTTTCCAAGATTTGAATAATGTTCTATTGTTTCCAGTACTTGTCTTATATTATCTCCAATGTATTGTCCATGTAAAAAAAAAACTGTCTAATTGGGATGAATAATATCCAACAATTACTTTTTAATTCTATACGCTATGCATTTTGCTAGGATTTCTGCATCACAACGCTGAAGTGTAAGGGGCCTGTATTTTTTAGATGGACTGGATCTTTATACTTACTGTTATGCTGGTGAATGAGGACCCAAAAGCGACGTAATAGTAACAGAGTCTTTATTCCAGTATTAAACAAATAATGATTCTCCTGGATATTATCAATGGTCAATCCAAAACAGGAACTGAAATCCTCTCGTTAATAGAGAGGAACGACTGGAGACGCGACCACAGACTGCAGGTCGCTTCAGGAAGGCACTGGCCGTAGCTGACATAGACACCTGCTCACACGCAGCATCTGAAGAAGGCAAAGAACACGACAGGGCGGAACAAGGACACAGGAACAGCAAACATCAAACAAGAATCCGACCAGGACAGAAGCGGAAAACAGAGGGAGAAATAGGGACTCTAATCAGAGGGCAAAATAGGGGACAGGTGTGAAAGAGTAAATGAGGTCGTTAGGAGAATGAGAAACAGCTGGGAGCAGGAACGGAACGATAGAGAGAGAGAGCGGGAGAGGGAGAGAGGGAGGAGGAGAGAGAGAGAGAGAAAGAGGGAAAGAACCTAATAAGACCAGCAGAGGGAAGCACAGGGACAAGACATGAAGATCAAAGACAAAACATGACAGTACCCCCCCACTCACCGAGCGCCTCCTGGCGCACTCGAGGAGGAACCCTGGCGGCAACGAAGGAAATCATCAATCAACGAACGGTCCAGCACGTCCCGAGATGGAACCCAACTCCTCTCCTCAGGACCGTAACCCTCCCAATCCACTAAGTACTGGTGACCACGTCCCCGAGAACGCATGTCCATGATCTTCCGTACCTTGTAAATAGGAGCGCCCTCGACAAGGACGGGGGGGGGGAGGGAAGACGAACGGGGGCGCGAAGAAAAGGCTTGACACAAGAGACATGGAAGACAGGGTGGACGCGACGAAGATGTCGCGGAAGAAACAGTCGCACAGCGACAGGATTGACGACCTGAGAGACACGGAACGGACCAATGAACCGCGGAGTCAACTTGCGAGAAGCTGTCGTAAGGGGAAGGTTACGAGTGGAAAGCCACACTTTCTGACCGCGACAATACCTAGGACTCCTAATCCTACGTTTATTGGCGGCTCTCACAGTCTGCGCCCTGTAACGGCAAAGTGCAGACCTGACCCTCCTCCAGGTGCGCTCACAACGTTGGACAAAAGCCTGAGCGGAGGGAACGCTGGACTCGGCGAGCTGGGACGAGAACAGAGGAGGCTGGTACCCAAGACTACTCTGAAACGGAGATAGCCCGGTAGCAGACGAAGGAAGCGAGTTGTGAGCGTACTCAGCCCAGGGGAGCTGTTCTGCCCAAGACGCAGGGTTTCGAAACGAAAGGCTGCGTAATATGCGACCAATCGACTGATTGGCCCTTTCTGCTTGACCGTTAGACTGGGGATGAAACCCGGAAGAGAGACTGACGGAAGCACCAATCAAACGACAGAACTCCCTCCAAAACTGTGACGTGAATTGCGGACCTCTGTCTGAAACGGCGTCTAACGGGAGGCCATGAATTCTGAACACATTCTCAATGATGATTTGTGCCGTCTCCTTAGCGGAAGGAAGCTTAGCGAGGGGAATGAAGTGTGCCGCCTTAGAGAACCTATCGATAACCGTAAGAATCACAGTCTTCCCCGCAGACGAAGGCAGACCGGTAATAAAGTCTAAGGCGATGTGAGACCATGGTCGAGAAGGAATGGGAAGCGGTCTGAGACGACCGGCAGGAGGAGAGTTACCTGACTTAGTCTGCGCGCAGTCCGAACAAGCAGCCACGAAACGACGCGTGTCCCGCTCCTGAGTAGGCCACCAAAACCGCTGGCGAATAGAAGCAAGCGTACCCCGAACGCCGGGGTGGCCAGCTAACTTGGCAGAGTGAGCCCACTGAAGAACAGCCAGACGAGTAGAGACAGGAGCGAACAGAAGGTTACTAGGACAAGCGCGCGGCGACGCAGTGTGAGTGAGTGCTTGCTTTACCTGTCTCTCAATTCCCCAGACAGTCAACCCGACAACACGCCCTTCAGGGAGAATCCCCTCGGGGTCGGTAGAAGCCACAGAAGAACTAAAGAGACGGGATAAGGCATCAGGCTTGGTGTTCTTATTTCCCGGGCGATAGGAAATCACGAACTCGAAACGAGCGAAAAACAACGCCCAACGAGCTTGACGTGCATTAAGTCGTTTGGCCGAACGGATGTACTCAAGGTTCTTATGGTCAGTCCAAACGACAAAAGGGACGGTCGCCCCCTCCAACCACTGTCGCCATTCGCCTATGGCTAAGCGGATGGCGAGCAGTTCGCGGTTACCCACATCATAGTTGCGCTCCGATGGCGACAGGCGATGAGAAAAGTAAGCGCAAGGATGGACCTTATCGTCAGAGTGGAAGCGCTGAGACAGAATGGCTCCCACGCCCACCTCCGAAGCGTCAACCTCGACAATGAATTGTTTAGTGACGTCAGGAGTAACAAGGATAGGGGCGGATGTAAAACGCTTCTTGAGGAGATCAAAAGCTCCCTGGGCGGAACCGGACCACTTAAAGCAAGTCTTGACAGAAGTCAGAGCTGTGAGAGGGACAGCCACTTGACCGAAATTACGAATGAAACGCCGATAGAAATTAGCGAAACCGAGAAAGCGCTGCAACTCGACACGTGACTTAGGGACGGGCCAATCGCTGACAGCCTGGACCTTAGCGGGATCCATCTGAATGCCTTCAGCGGAAATAACAGAACCGAGAAATGTGACAGAGGAGACATGAAAGGCGCACTTCTCAGCCTTCACGTAGAGACAATTCTCTAAAAGGCGCTGGAGTACACGTCGAACGTGCTGAACATGAATCTCGAGTGACGGTGAAAAAATCAGGATATCGTCAAGGTAAACGAAAACAAAAATGTTCAGCATGTCTCTCAGTACATCATTAACTAGTGCCTGAAAGACAGCTGGAGCATTAGCGAGACCGAACGGCAGAACCCGGTATTCAAAATGCCCTAACGGAGTGTTAAACGCCGTTTTCCACTCGTCCCCCTCTCTGATGCGTACGAGATGGTAAGCGTTACGAAGGTCCAACTTAGTAAAGCACCTGGCTCCCTGCAAAATCTCGAAGGCTGACGACATAAGGGGAAGCGGATAACGATTCTTAACCGTTATGTCATTCAGCCCTCGATAATCCACGCAGGGGCGCAGAGTACCGTCCTTCTTCTTAACAAAGAAAAATCCCGCTCCGGCGGGAGAGGAAGAAGGCACCACGGTACCGGCGTCGAGAGAAACAGACAGATAATCCTCGAGAGCCTTACGTTCGGGAGCCGACAGAGAGTATAGTCTACCCCGAGGGGGAGTGGTCCCCGGAAGGAGATCGATACAACAATCATACGACCGGTGAGGAGGAAGGGAGCTGGCTCTGGACCGACTGAAGACCGTGCGCAGATCATGATATTCCTCCGGCACTCCTGTCAAATCACCAGGTTCCTCCTGAGTAGAGGGGACAGAAGACACAGGAGGGATAGCAGACATTAAACACTTCACATGACAAGAAACGTTCCAGGATAGGATAGAATTACTAGACCAATTAATAGAAGGATTATGACATACTAGCCAGGGATGACCCAAAACAACAGGTGTAAAAGGTGAACGAAAAATCAAAAAGGAAATGGTCTCACTGTGGTTACCAGATACTGTGAGGGTTAAAGGTAGTGTCTCACATCTGATACTGGGGAGAAGACTACCATCTAAGGCGAACATGGGCGTGGGCTTCCCTAACTGTCTGAGAGGAATGTCATGTTTCCGAGCCCATGCTTCGTCCATAAAACAACCCTCAGCCCCAGAGTCTATCAAGGCACTGCAGGAAGCAGCCGAACCGGTCCAGCGTAGATGGACCGACAAGGTAGTACAGGATCTTGATGGAGAGACCTGAGTAGTAGCGCTCACCAGTAGCCCTCCGCTTACTGATGAGCTCTGGCTTTTACTGGACATGACATGACAAAATGTCCAGCAGAACCGCAATAGAGGCAAAGGCGGTTGGTGATTCTCCGTTCCCTCTCCTTAGTCGAGATGCGAATACCTCCCAGCTGCATGGGCTCAGTCTCTGAGCCGGTGGGAGGAGATGGTTGAGATGCGGAGAGGGGAAACACCGTTAACGTGAGCTCTCTTCCACGAGCTCGGTGACGAAGATCTACCCGTCGTTCTATGCGGATGGCGAGTGCAATCAAAGAGTCCACGCTGGAAGGAACCTCCCGGGAGAGAATCTCATCCTTAACCTCAGCGTGGAGTCCCTCCAGAAAACGAGCGAGCAACGCCGGCTCGTTCCAGTCACTGGATGCAGCAAGAGTGCGAAACTCTATAGAGTAATCCGTTATGGATCGATCACCTTGACATAGGGAAGCCAGGGCCCTGGAAGCCTCCTTCCCAAAAACTGAACGATCAAAAACCCGTATCATCTCCTCTTTAAAGTTCTGATAATCGTTAGAACACTCAGCCCTTGCCTCCCAGATAGCTGTGCCCCACTCCTGAGCCCGACCAGTAAGGAGTGATATGACGTAAGCGATCCGAGCTCTCTCACTAGAGTACGTGTTGGGCTGGAGAGAGAACACAATATCACACTGGGTGAGAAAAGAGCGACACTCAGTGGGCTGCCCAGAGTAACATGGTGGGTTATTAACCCTAGGTTCCGGAGACTCGGAAGACCAGGAAGTAGCTGGTGGCACAAGACGAAGACTCTGAAACTGTCCAGAGAGATCGGAGACCTGAGCGGCCAGGGTCTCAACGGCATGACGAGCAGCAAACAATTCCTGCTCGTGTCTGCCGAGCATTGCTCCCTGGAACCCGACGGCAGTGTTGAGAGAATCCATAGTCGCTGGGTCCATCTTGGTCGGATTCTTCTGTTATGCTGGTGAATGAGGACCCAAAAGCGACGTAATAGTAACAGAGTCTTTATTCCAGTATTAAACAAATAATGATTCTCCTGGATATTATCAATGGTCAATCCAAAACAGGAACTGAAATCCTCTCGTTAATAGAGAGGAACGACTGGAGACGCGACCACAGACTGCAGGTCGCTTCAGGAAGGCACTGGCCGTAGCTGACATAGACACCTGCTCACACGCAGCATCTGAAGAAGGCAAAGAACACGACAGGGCGGAACAAGGACACAGGAACAGCAAACATCAAACAAGAATCCGACCAGGACAGAAGCGGAAAACAGAGGGAGAAATAGGGACTCTAATCAGAGGGCAAAATAGGGGACAGGTGTGAAAGAGTAAATGAGGTCGTTAGGAGAATGAGAAACAGCTGGGAGCAGGAACGGAACGATAGAGAGAGAGAGCGGGAGAGGGAGAGAGGGAGGAGGAGAGAGAGAGAGAGAAAGAGGGAAAGAACCTAATAAGACCAGCAGAGGGAAGCACAGGGACAAGACATGAAGATCAAAGACAAAACATGACACTTACCACCTGGGTCGTGTTTCAGTAATAGTCAAATCAGACCTTCTCGCTGAGTATCTGATAATCTAACATTTTTATGGGAGTGGTTAAAACATGCAAATAATGGACCTCTGAGTACATCGAAAATAGTTTGATATACCTCAACTGGTATGCCATCCAGGCCTGGAGTTTTCCCAGACTTAAAGGCTTTAATTGCATCGAGAAGTTCCTCCTCTGCAATTTAGCCTACACATGAGTCTTTCTGTGTAGCGGTTCATTTTAAACTATTATTAGAAAAAAATCCTTAATTTTAATTTAAATCAGTGGAGATAAAGGAGACTGAAATGAGAAGATATGCTTAAAGTATTGTGCTTCCTCTTTCAAAATATTGTTTAGTGAATCATGGATGACATCATTTGTAACAAGTTTCTGTAATTTATTTTGGGTAGCATTGAGCTAACGTGGGCTAATGTGATTAGCATGAGGTTGCAAGTAACAACAACAAAAAATCCCAGGACATAAACATATCTGATATGGGCAGAAAGCTTCAAGTATTGTTAATCTAACTACACTGTCCAATTTACAGTAGCTATTACAGTGAAAGAATACCATGCTATTGTTTGAGGACAGTGCACAATTATGAACTTGAAAATGTATTAGTAAACCAATTAGGCACATTTGGGCAGTCTTGATACAACATTTTGAACAGATATGCATTGGTTCATTGGATCAGTCTAAAACTTTGCACATACACTGCTGCTATCTAGTGGCCACAATCTAAATTGCGCCTGTGCTGGAATAATACATTATGGCCTTTCTCTTGCATTTCAAAGATGATGGTAAAAAAATACAAAAGAATATGCATTGTTTTTGTATTATCTTTTACCAGATCTAATGTGTTATATTCTCCTACATTAATTTCACATTTCCACAAACTTCAAAGTGTTTCCTTTCAAATGGTATCAAGAATATGCATATCCTTGCTTTAGGTCCTGAGCTACTGTCATGCCCTGACCTTAGTTTTCTATATTTTCTTTATTATTTTGGTCAGGTCAGGGTGTGACGAGGGTGGGTATGTGTGTTTTTGTCTTGTCTAGGGTTTTTGTTTATCTATCAATTTTGGATTGGTTCCCAATCAGAGGCAGCTGTTTATCATTGTCTCTGATTGGGGATCCTATTTAGTTGCCATTTTCCATTTAGGTTTTGTGGGTAGTTGTCTATGTGTAGTTGCATGTCAGCACTCTGTTATATAGCTTCACGTTCGTTTTTGTTAGTTTGTTCAGTGTTCTTCCTTAATTAAAAGAAGAATGTATTCATATCACGCTGCGCCTTGGTCTCCTCTTTACGACGAACGTGACAGAACTACCCACCACCAAAAGACCAAGCAGTGTGGTAAGAGGGAACAGCGTTTTTTGGAGAGTTGGACATGGGAGGAAATCCTGGACGGCAAGGGACCCTGGGCACAGAGTCAGGTTGGAGACCTGAGCCAACTCCCCGTGCTTACCGTGGCGGGTGTCGTACTGGTCAGGCACCGTGTTATGCGGTGGAGCGCACGGTGTCTCCAGTACGCGTTCTTAGCCCGGTGTGCTACATCCCAGCTCCCCACATCTCCGGGCAAGGGTGAGCATCCAGCCAGGACGGATTGTGCCAGCCCTGCTCTCCAGACCTCCAGTACGTCTCTACGGGCCAGGATATCCTGCGCCGGCTCTGCGCACTGTGTCTCCAGTGCGTCTGCACAGCCCAGTGCGTCCTGTGCCTGCGCACCGCACGTGCAGGGCCAAAGTCACCATCCAGCCAGGACGGGTGTGCAGGCTCTTAGCTCGAGACCTCCAGTGCGTCTCCACGTAACAGTGTATCCGGTGCCTCGGCCAAGGACAAGGCTTCCTGCATGTCTCCCCAGCCTGGTGAGTCATGTGCCTGCTCCCAGAGCCAGGCCTCCTGTGTGTCTCTCCACTCCAGTGATGATCCATGGCATGAAGCCTCCAGTGATGATCCATGGCAAGAAGCCTCCAGTGGTGATCCATGGTACGAAGCCTCCAGTGATGATCCATGGCAAGAAGCCTCCAGTGGTGATCCATGGCACTAAGCCTCCAGTGATGATCCATGGCAAGAAGCCTCCAGTGATGATCCATGGCACGAAGCCTCCAGTGATGATCCATGGCACGAAGCCTCCAGTGATGATCCATGGTAAGAAGCCTCCAGTGATGATCCATGGCAAGAAGCCTCCAGTGATGATCCATGGCACGAAGCCTCCAGTGATGATCCATGGCAAGAAGCCTTCAGCGATGATCCATGGCACGAAGCCTCCTGTGTGTCTCTCCACTCCAGCGACGATCCCCATTCCGGAGCCTTCAGCGACGATCCCCAGTTCGGAGACTCCAACGACGATCCCCAGTCCGGAGCCTCCAGCGACGATCTCCAGTCCGGAGCCTCCAGCGAAGATCCCCAGTCCGGAGCCTCCAGCGACGATCCCCAGTCCGGAGCCTCCAGCGACGATCCCCAGTCCGGAGCCTCCAGCGACGATCCCCAGTCCGGAGCCTCCAGCGACGATCTCCAGTCCGGAGCCTCCAGCGACGATCCCCAGTCCGGAGCCTCCAGCGACGATCCCCAGTACGGAGCCTCCAGCGTCGATCTCCAGTCCGGAGCCTCCAGCGTCGATCTCCAGTCCGGAGCCTCCAGCGAAGATCCCCAGTCCGGAGCCTCCAGCGACGATTCCCAGTCCGGAGCCTCCAGCGACGATTCCCAGTCCGGAGCCTCCTGCGACGATCCCCAGTCCGGAGCCCCGGAGCCCAGAGGCGCCCTTCAGTCCGGAGCTTCCAGAGGCGCCCTTCAGTCCGGAGCTTCCAGAGGCGCCCTTCAGTCCGGAGCTTCCAGAGGCGCCCTTCAGTCCGGAGCTTCCAGAGGCGCCCTTCAGTCCGGAGCTTCCAGAGGCGCCCTTCAGTCCGGAGCTTCCAGAGGCGCCCTTCAGTCCGGAGCTTCCAGAAGCGCCCTCCAGTCCAGAGCCTGCTACGAGGGTCCCCAGTCCGGGGTCGGCCGCTCTAGAGGCGCCACCTAAGTGGGCCAAGCCAGAGGTGGACTGGGGTTTACGTCCCTCACCAGAGCCGCCACCACGGAGAAAAACCCACCCAGACCCTGCCCTATAAGTTCAGGTTTTGCGGCCGGAGTCCGCACCTTTGGGGGGGGGGGGGGGGTCCTGTCACGCCCTGACCTTAGTTTTCTGTATTATTTTGGTCAGGTCAGGGTGTGACGAGGGTGAGTATGTGTGTTTTTGGTCTTGTCTAGGGGGATTTTGTATGTCTAGGTAATGTAGGTTTATGGTGGCCTGAATTGGTTCCCAATCAGAGGCAGCTGTTTATCGTTGTCTCTGATTGGGGATCCTATTTAGGTTGGCATTTTCCATTTAGGTTTTGTGGGTAGTTGTGTATGTGTAGTTGCATGTCAGCACTCTGTTATATAGCTTCACGTTCGTTTTTGTTACTTTGTTAGTTTGTTCAGTGTTCTTCCTTTATTAAAAAGAAGAATGTATTCATATCACGCTGCGCTTTGGTCTCCTCTTTACGACGAACGTGACAGCTACAGGTAGTTAGATTCAGGTATGTCATTTTAGGCGAAAATGTATCTTCTTAATTGCACTATAACATTGACAAAATGTGCCCACAAACTGTTAGGGCCTACATAAAGCTGTCCCAACAGAAACACCTTACCACTGCTAAACCTGGGTATCAGCGGAGCCTTGTCTGCCAGCGAAACAGTAAATTCAGCCTCATTTACTGCCTTTTAAAAACAAATAGCTGATATGGCTGACTTAAGCAAATGTGGTTTCTACTGACAATTGAGATGTACAAACTATTGCATAAGGGGACGACGAGTGGATAAGAGGCTATCCGTAATTTCGATGAAGACATTATTGAGCGAGCTAGGACGGGTGTAGTCAATATAACAATTTGTTCAGTACTTTTGAAATGTGCTATAGGGGATTTAATTTGTTAGAAGGGAAGAGAGACTGCGTTATTGTAAGATTTGCAAAAATGGAGCAGGTAACCATGCTGAGTCAAGGTCCAACACATCATAGTTGGGTCTCAGCTCTTATAGAAAAAGTACAACCTCTTTTGTCTACGTGGCAGTTAGCAGATGTGTGGAAACAGGGTCCGAACATAGTATAAATTGGTTCCTCTGTTCAGATTAAGATAGCCCGAGGATGATCGCACGAGGGCTCAACCGTATAACTGCGTTATGCCACACTTCACACTATAATGTGCTGACTTCCTGCAGAGAGTAAACGCACGGGATGTCTCACATGCTGCAGTCGCACCTGAACGGATCTTAGCTATACACCAAGTCGTATGACTAAGTCACACAAAGACAAGTTTGTATCAGGTTAGCAAAAACACTAGCATTTAACAAGAGACTATTTTTAAGCAGCAAAACACAGGATAGCATGATTATGCCATTTTCCACGACAGTACAGCAACATAATTCAGAACATGGGCATTTCTTACAGTATTCTCCCTATACACTAAGTCAGAACTGTATATAATAAATAAAGGAGGCATATAAGCAGACAATGAAAGCTCTTACAATATTAAATGATTACATTTCTCTAAAACAGGCTATAGGCTAAATGTGAACCAACTTACTACACAGCTTACTACACAACATACACTTAGTATTACTTTCTTAGCTACAGTATACATATCTTCCTGGCATATTACATCATTTATGCAGCAGCATACAATACATTTTTAGACTCACCTTGTTGTGCTGTGCTCACTTGAACAAGAAGGTGGCGCGGCAGTCCTTCGTGGGAAAATTTTGCCATCAAACTTTGTCATCAAAGTCTGTCATTCTCTGGATGTATGGTGCTTTCAAGACAAAAATAAGGTTGAATCTTGAAGACGTCAGTGATCTTCAGGTCAGAGCTCTAGAAAGAGGCCAGAGTTCCCGACTTGGAATTCCGAGTTCGGAAGATGTCAAGGTTGTGTTGCCGAAGGAGTTCAGTAGGTATCCAGACACCCAAGTCATCATTGACTGTACCGAGTTGAGAGGCCAACAGCCAGCGTCTCCCTCTACACAGTGAGATGTACTCGCATTACAAGTCCCACTGCACCTTGAAAGGCCTGCTCGGGACGGCCCCACATGGAGCAGTTACTTTTGTGTCAGAATTGTATGCTGGCTCCATCAGCGACAATGAGCTATTCAAACAATCTGTCTAAACAGAGCCAAATGTCAGCAGCACAGGTCCATCAAAAGCAAGAGATTGCCCATTTTAGATTCCACATTGAGAGATTAATTGGCAGAATTAAACTGAACAAGCTGTTTCAGTCAGAGATTCCCATGTCACGGGTGGGAAGCATAAACTGCATCTGGACTGTGGCTTGCCTTCTCACAAACGACCAGTGGGCCTCTTGTGAAGGCATGGGCCAAGGAGCAATGAGCTACTACTGCAATGCATCTTTCCTTTTTTGTTGCTGTGACCATCCACATTGTCTAACACCCTGTAGTCCATGTATTGATAATAAACACCACTGCTTATACTCCAAACACAAAATGTTGTAAAGAGTTTTTATTTACAGTGACAAGAAAACAGAAAAAATGTAACATCAATATTTCAAATGATTTATTTATTAACTAATGTCAGCTGTTGGTGCTGTGGCTTTGAGGATCCTTTCAGCTAGATTGCCTGCGGATGTCAGCCCTCTCACATGGCAAGCCTCTCGGAACCGTGACGAGGTCATTATTGGTTTCCGGAGCCCCTGCCAGTCAGACAGCACTCTGTTCTCTAGTAGCTTCTCATTTTAAGGCTGTTTCGAAGCTCACCTGAAGAGACTATATATGAAGCTGGTCTTTTTCTCTGAGCACAAATGTGCAGCCTTGAATGTTGCTCTCCAGTCTGTAGCCATCCAGGGACAGTGAAGGGAATGGTGGTGTCTCCTTATGGTCCCGTGTGGCTCAGTTGGTAGAGCATGGCGCTTGCAACGCCAGGGTTGTGGGTTCATTCCCCACGGGGGGACCAGGATGAATATGTATGAACTTTCCAATTTGTAAGTCGCTCTGGATAAGAGCGTCAGCTAAATGACTTAAAAATGTAAAATGTAAACTATGTGTCGCGTAGTGACTGAAGGCTGCTGGTAAGACAGGAGTCGACTAAAAGCTTTTCAGCAGACAACCCCATGCTGCAGATCCATGGCTTGGATACAGGGTCAAAGTTATTGTATGCGTCTTCTATCTGGAGAACTGAGAGGTCAAGGAGCGGTCCAAGAAGGGAGCTGTAGAGTGTACTTCTGCAAAGCAAAGCAGCCGCTCTGGTTAGCCAATCTGAACAATGTACTTGAAACCACCTGAAATTAAATCATTTTATATAGTCAAAGTGTAATAGGACATGACCAGCTACTAATCTAATCATGAGACGATTTAAATTTACATCAAATCATTTCTTAGCATTATGATGTGATTATAACCATATGATGTTGATATGTGGTATAGCTATAAAACATACCATAGTCCTTGGCTTATGCCACTGCTGCTCGGCCTCTGTGCATCTGTGCACAGGTGGGACGACTGGTGTTCCCATCTGGGAAAAGTGTGCAGACTGGAATAGTAAGGCAACTGTGTGGTTGCATAATGCAGTGCCAGCAACACACGAACAGTGATGCTCTGTCATTGTTACTGGCTCAGAGGGCCAGATATAAAAATACAATTATTAGACTATAAAATCACTCAACATGTGTCACGACCAGCAAACAGAAGTGACTGGCGCAACATGCAACAGCCATTAAATTCATTACAGCAATACAGGTTTAAACTTTTCTATTAAGGGTATATGCCCTTGTTTAAATGTAATATAATGCGTTCAACACAACAGAGCTTACAGAAACAGCAAGGAAGATGAATGAACAATTACTACACTAAGAACAGTTTCATAGACATGGGTTAAGCCTAGTCCTAGACTAAGCAATGCCTCTTAATGCAGATCTCCATTGACAGGAACTTCTTAGTCTAAGACAAGGCTTCATCTCTGACTGTGTAACCGGCATGAAGTGTGTCACAAACAGCTGACTTTTCACCCTACACTCAAACTGTGTGGTTCCTCATTTTTCCTCATGGATCTGCAGCAGCAAGCCCTTATGCTGACCTCTCCTGTCACTTTGTCTCTCTTCGAAACTGTTTTGAATAAAAAGAATGAGCAATCATGATGTTAGCTAGCTACTGTAAAAGGCATGTCTTAAACTACGTTACAGCTTTGAATAATGGCCCTTGTCTGGTCTGATAGGCAACTTCGCTACACTTCACCTTCATAATTGAAAAGGTAACTGGAGACATACAGTTTGAATCCGCTTTGCTACTTGTCTTGGCCAGACGATGTACATCCGTCCCTGTTATCTTCGGCAGCTCTTGCAAGCACCTTGTGTAAAACAGTGCCATGGTTGTGTCTTCCATTAATAATAAAACGAGCGACTTCGAGGCTAGTATGGCTACAATCAGGCTGACAGGATGCAATTGGGAGAGGAAGCTATGTATCGGGTAGGAAGTTGAGCTGAAGTGGGCATTGCTACAGTACGTTGTGCAAAATGTCTATTGCTCATGTTTCTTGGCCCAAGTAAGTCTCTTCTTATTATTGGTGTACTTGGTAGCCTAGTGGTTAGAGCGTTGGGGCAGTAACTGAAAGGCTGCTGGATTGAATCCCTGACCTGACAACGTAAAAATCTGTCGTTCTGCCCCTGAGCAAGGCAGTTAACCCACTGTTCCCTGGGCGCCGAAGACGTGGATGTCGATTATGGCAGCCCCCCGCACCTCTCTGATTCAGAGGGGTTAAATGCAGAAGACACATTTCAGTTGAAGGCATTCAGTTGTACAACTGACTAGGTATCTCCCCTTCCCTTTAGTAGGGGTTTCTTTGCGGCAATTCAACCATCAGGCCTGATTCACACAGTCTCCTCTGAACAGTTGATGTTGAGATGTGTCTGTTATTTGAACTTTGTTGAAGCAATAATTTGGGATGCAATTTCTGAGGCTGGCAAC
Organism: Salvelinus alpinus; assembly: GCF_045679555.1. Classification (NCBI taxonomy): domain Eukaryota; kingdom Metazoa; phylum Chordata; class Actinopteri; order Salmoniformes; family Salmonidae; genus Salvelinus; species Salvelinus alpinus. The sequence continues at coordinate 38,428,357 of NC_092091.1, read as the reverse complement.
TCTAATGAACTTATCTTCTGTGGCAGAGGTAACTCTGGGGTCTTCCTTTCCTGTGGAGGTCCTCATGAGAGCCAGTTTCATCATAGCGCTTGATGTTTTTTTTGACTGGACTTGAAGAAATGTTAAAAGTTCTTGAAACGTCCCGTATTGACTGACCTTCATGGCTTAAAGTAATGATGGACTGTCGTTTCTCTTTGCTTATTTGAGCTGTTCTTGCCATAATATGGACTTGGTCTTTTACCAAATAGGGCTATCTTCTGTATACCCTGCCTACTTTGTCACAACACAAAATGATTGCCTCAAACATTAACAAGGAAAGACATTCGACAAATGAACTTTTAAGAAGGCACACTTGTTAATTAAAATGCATTCCAGGTGACTACCTCATGTAGCTGGTTGAGAGAATGCCAAGAGTGTGCAAAGCTGTCATCAAGGCAAAGGGTGGCTACTTTGAAGATCTCAAATATAAAATATATTTTGATTTGTTTAACACATTTTTGGTTACTACATGATTCCATGTGTGTTATTTCATAGTTTTAATGTCTTCACTATTATTATACAATGTAAAAAATAGTAAAAATAAAGATAAACCCTTGAGTGAGTAGGTGTTCTAAAACGTTTGACTAGTAGTGTATATTGCGTTAGTTTATGGCTGGTTATGACACCTACATTAGTGTCAACACACACATTTCTTCACATTCTTTTTTTCTCTGCCAAGAAGTTTTCTTTTGTTTGAAAGATTGTTACTTACATTACAGTGCCTTGCAAAAGTATTCACCCCCCTTGGCATTTTTCCTATTTTGTTGCATTACAACTTGTAATTTAAATAGATTTTTATTTGGATTTCATGTAATGGACATACACAAAATAGTCCAAATTGATGAAGTGAAATGATTTTTTTTTTTTTTATTAAAAATGGAAAACGGAAAAGTGGTGTGGGCATATGTCTTCACCAGATGTGCTATGAAGCCCCTAATAATATCTGGTGCAACCAATTACCTTCAGAAGTCACAGTATTAGTTAAATAAAGTCCACCTGTGTGCAATCTAAATGTCCCATGATCTGTCACATGATCTCAATGTATACAGTTGAAGTCAGAAGTTTACATGCACTTAGGTTGGAGTCATTAAAACTCATTTTTCAACCACTCCACAAATGTCTTGTTAACAAACTATAGTTTTGGCAAGTTGGTTAGGACATTGACTTTGTGCATGACACAAGTCATTTGTTCAACAATTATTTACAGACAGATTATTTCACTTATAATTCAATGTTTCACTTAGTTGACTGTGCCTTTAAGCAGCTTGGAAAATTCCAGAAGATGATGTCATGGCTTTAGATGCTTCTGATAGGCTAAATGACGTAATGTGAGTCAATTGGAGGCATACCTGTGGCTGTATTTCAAGGCCTACCTTCAAACTCAGTGCCTCTTTGCTCGACATCATCAGCTAAGACCTCAGAAAAAAATTGTAGACCTCCACAAGTCTGGTTCATCCTTGGGAGCAATTTCCAAATGCCTGAACGCCTGACACGTTCTGTCTCCTAGAGATGAATGTACTTTGGTGCGAGAAGTGCAAATCAATCCCAGAACAACAGCAAAAGACCTTGTGAGGATGCTGGAGGAAACAGGTACAAAAGTGTCTATATCCACAGTAAAACGAGTCCTATATCGACATAACCTGAAAGGCCGCTCAGCAAGGCCGCTTCTACAGGCAATGGAGGAGGCTTGTGGAGACATCGATCAGGGGTCATACCAGGCCTGGATACGGCACTCCAGGCGATACTTTCCATGCTGCCTAGCTCAAGACAACATTGCATGTGATGTGGATTAAGTCTTATGGCCAGACTCACAAAGAAGGCAAAACTTTTTATTCAAGCACAAATGTTTTTGTTTTCTTCTACTGCTCTTTTATTGTTTGAGGAGTGTTAGAACATTGATAGTGTGTTATGTTCAGAATACACATCCACATCCAAATGCTATACCCTGCAAACAGAAAAAGCGAAAGCCACAAGTGTTTTTCATTTATACTATCAGTGTGTAGTTGGTGCTTCCTGTGCTTATTTAAATGATGGTTTGTGTGTACTGTATTGACGCAAAAACTTTTGTTTGAAGAGTTTTGCAAGAATTGTTTGCTTTTGCAAGTGATGTATAATGTTTTGCTAGTTTGGTGTAAGGTTTTGTTGTTATTGTGTGGAGTTTTGCAAAAATATCCTATAGTTTCAAAGATAGTGCCTAAGCAATCAGAAAAAACTGTAACAGTTGCTGCATATGAAATGATCTGGACAGCGCTGACTTTGGCCACCTCATTCTCTTTCACCCTTGTCGGGCATTCGAAAGACGTGGCTTCATGGTTCCCATCACAATTGCAACATGTCACATTTTCATCACTTTTAAATCACAGGACATTATCTTTTCTGCAACTTGGACATCTTGGCTTCTCCCTTCTGCAAACACTTGAAACATGACCAAAAACTTTACAATGATCACACTGCATTGGTCTTGGGAGAAATGCTCTGACTCTGTACTTTATATACCCCAACTGCACTTGAGTAGGGAGAGGCTCCATATCAAAAAACTAAAGAATAGATCGACTCGAAATCTAAACATGCCCGCCTTTCGTGATCTCAGTCTTCACTTTAACCAGCAGTCTCTCCACCAGTTTGGATATCTCAAATGGATTCTTCAAGATTGATAATCCAATCAGCTGCTCCTCAATGACGAACCCTACTCCTACAAGATACAAATAGACATTCTCAACACTGTATGCTACTTTGCTCTGTTTTCCATTCTTTTGGACAACTTTCCAATTCTCCTTCATTCTACCACCATTAGATTCAAAATCCCCATTCAAATCCACCATATTTCATTCCTCAAATATAATATACCTCTACTATAGACCAGATAAACTGGAAAAACACTTTCATTCATGGGTGGCAAAACAAAAACTAACTTAAAGCCACACCCCCATTAAGCCATGCCTCCAGTATGATTTCCCAGTGTGTCTTACCTTTGAGTGAATTGCACAGTTATCTCCCATGACTGTATTTGTTAGTGACAGAGAAATGTTTGTTGAATTCGTTCATTTTCAGTCCTGAGCCTATCATGAAATGACTTCTTAGGCAAATGTTATCATTAAACTATCTGGACTGTGGCATGAATATGGCTGGTACAGTTAAGGTTAGACACAACAGGAGTGGGTGAAGTCCAACTTTTCCCGAGTGCCATCACACTGGGGAACAACAGCTGCTCTATCTATTACTACGGCATGTCCGAACTCTGTCAGCTGGCCACAGCCATCATCTGCAGAATCTATGAAGGGGACCATCCTGCTTCGGACTGTACTTCCACATGACCCTGCAACCATTTCTTTAATACCTGCCCCAATTCCTACGCAAGGGCCAACGCCACCAACCTCACTAACCCAAATCCCAACCCCGCACCCCTTCCACCAGACAACGAAGACCCAGACCCAGACCTTTCCAAAGGCACCACCCAACTCACCACCAAAGAGGTCCCAGAAATGGCCTCCACCCTGTCACCACCCAAGACGTTCCAGAAACGGCCCCACCCCTGCCCCCACCCAAGACGCCCCATCTCCACCAGCACCCCTTCCTGGCCACCTCCACTCCCCTCAAACCACTGGCCAGAGGGGAGCTTGTTCCCTCTGTGCTTCAGCCTTGAGCATTCAGCCTTTTCGCAAAATCGCTCCTCCTCCAGCACTAGCCCAGGCCGATGGACATACTCTCCACCTCCCCCTTCTTCAGCTCTCATCCCCTTCCTCCCTCTTCACCTATCCCCCTCTAAGAACCAGGAACCATTCATCACCACACCAGAAGAGGCGCGAAGGACCAAAGATCTAGACCTATGCCCAGAGTAAGCATGCCATAGAGGAGTAATATCATTGACCTCCAGGATTTGGGCATCCAGGTGTCTGCTCGATCCTCGGTTGTCCTTCCTCCCCTCTGCAGACCAAGTTCCAGTGCCAGCATCCTCCCAGTACCAGACCACCAGAATAAGGCGTGGAGGGATCAAAGATCAGACCTTCACCCAGAGAGAGCAGGCCACAGGGAAGTACCACCATTGACATTTGAGTCCAGGGCTCCCTTGTGTGTCTACTTGCTCCTTATGTTGCCCTTCCTCCCCTCCAAAGACCCAGATCCCATCCAAGCATCTGCACCAGCCCCAGGTCCCGGTTCCTGGTACGTGGTTCCTGTTTTTCCCCCCAGTTTTCAGCCGTGGTCACAACACCAGAATGACTTCCAGTCCCGGCCCCAACACCAGCACCAACCCAGTTTTATCCCAGCCCCAACAGCAACTGCCACCTCCATCCAACAACTGTCAGCCCAGACTCCACTCCTTCCCCTCCCACAACACAAAGACACAAACACATTGTGGACTGACTGACTGACTGATAGATTGATGGACTGATTCTCCCAATTCTTTTGTTTTTTTATTGATTGCTTTTGTTTGATTATAGGACGATTTGGTTTGCCTAATTTGAATTGATTGTTTATTGATTTAAATCGATTATTATTTTGAAAATAATTACTTAATTTGAACTTGTGACATTTTACCTGTAAAGAATTTTGAAAAATCGAACAAATCAAATGACCTGTTATCATTAAAATTAAACTCTTTATGACAATACATTACTGTAACGGCTGTCGTAGTCGTTCTCCTCCTCAGACGAGGAGGAGCATGGATCAGACCAAGATGCGGATTGGTAAGTATTCATATTTTAATGGGAAAACAACAAACACTACAAAATACAACAACCGTGACTAACCTGAAACAGTCCTGTGTGGCCCAAACACTGACACAGGAACAAACACCCACAAAACACAGGTGAAACCCAGGCTGCCTAAGTATGATTCTCAATCAGGGACAACGATTGACAGCTGTCTCTGATTGAGAATCATACCAGGCCGAACACAAAATCCCAACATAGAAAATCAAACCTAGACCAACCCACCCAACTCACACCCTGACCAACTAAAACAAATACAAAACAAAGGAAAACAGGTCAGGAACGTGACAATTACATATCTCACAAGGCCTTTTTTTGAGGCTTAGTTTTAGCCTTATACAGTGGCCTGAAACTCATTGTTCCAGTTACTTGACCAAAATTCCCAGAAATCCATCAGGCCTGCATGTAGTGTTGCAAAATTCCAATTCCTTTCCCCAAATTCCCAGAAATCCTGGGAAATTTGTAAAAATCACCAGAATTTTGCAAACCTACCTGCAAGTCACATTATGCCTGCTTGCAAAGTGAATTGTAATTCCTATTGGAATCCAGCCAGTGTTAGGATATCCAACAGTTAACATTTCTATTCACTTATTGAAAACATATATATATATATATTATATTTTTACAAGGGCTAAAATGTTGCCATGTCTGCATTAGCCTGCAATGGTCACCTCATTTAGATTTCTCAAATGTACTTTGTTTCTTGTTTCGTATTCCTCCTGCAGGCTGGCTGGTTCTGACATATGAAATTGTTTATTGCAAATCCAAATCTTGTAATTTAGGTAATGTATGAAAATAAGGAGATGACAATTAGGCTGCAGGAGATGAGCATTACAGGTATTATGAGGTTCATTATCATTTATTTAATTAATTTGAGCAATGTTGCTTTCAAAAAGGTTGCAGTTGTTCCCATAGATAGACAGTACGTTGCCCAATATCAGTGGTTCCCAACTCCGATCCTCATGTACCCCCAACAGTACACATATTTATTGTAGCCCCGGACAAGCGCGTCTGATTCAACTTGTCAAGTAATCATCGGGCCCTCAATGAGTTGAATCAGGTATGTTATAGCTCACTTACCTTGCTAGCGAATGCAGCTAGCTAATTTAGCATACTCAAACACCCAGCTCTAACAGAGAGGTATACTATGTTAGCTAGCTGGCTATGGCTATCCAACACTGGAACTCTTCCAAGTCCAGGTTAGCTTTTGGTTTTTATTACTTTATTGCCACTGAACCCACCCGGTGTAACTTCTAAACTGCTTGCTGTACTCTGTACTGCATGATTGTAGCGGGTTAATTGAGGCATTAGTTCTAAACGCTAGCTTTGTTGACTATGACGTTAGCTAATATGGTGACAACGATGTAGGCTGTGTATAGCGGTTAGGGGTTAATGTATGAAGGTTTGGCTCGTAAAGGTTTTTTTGCTTGGTCACAGACAGCTGTTTTATTGTGCACTGAAGTCCACTAGCGAAGGGAAAAGGTGAGAGGAGGAGAGAGCATAGATGTGAGTAGGAGTTATACAACAAGCAAATGACAATGCTGTTTGTATGTGGCTGCTATGAAAATTAACTGTGTTTGCAGTGATCAGGGTTTTATTCATCCCGCCAATTCTGTCTAAAAATGTTTTTTAAACGGAAGCAAACGAAACATACCTGAATTTGTCCAATAGAAAGTCTTGTTTGCAACTGTTGGATTGATGATTACACCCTAGATCAGCTAGATTCAGGCAAGAGTTTGCAAGGCAGTATTGAATGGGTCAATGTCTGTCACATTGATTACTAAACATTTTCTCTCGACCTGTCTCCATCAAAATCTGTCTGTTTAAACTAGAGACCACATCTGCGGTGAAAGGTGGCAGAGCTAGAGCGGTGTTTGTCAAACCATGAGACATCCTGAAAACGAAAACCTCTGTAAATACACATTCATTAATACAATTAAATATGGGGAAAATGTATGATTGAGAGTGAGGATCTCATCCTCAGTTACCACGATGACATAATCCTGTGGTTGAAATTTCAACCTCAAAACAACAGTGGATTACTTTATTCAAATTCAATGTATTAGTGGGTTGCCACTATTTAGCACAATCTGTAATAATAAGTAAGAACGCCCGAGGATTAAATAATCTTGCTAGCTACTACTTTGTACCTGCAGGAATGTTTACCTAGGGCAACAACAGGAAATGCAGTGACATAGGCAGTGATGTGGGAAAGCTGAATTTCCCTACTCCTCCAATTCCTCTATGCCAAACTGATGTGGTACAGGCGCTGTTAAGCAGGAGCATTTGAAAATTGCGGGAGGCGACGTGGATGTCAAGAGAGACTACTTCATCCCTGAGTCTTAACCCTGACTCACAGCATCTCTTGACTCTGATGGACATTTCTGTTGTATTTCATAGCTCAAGCACCTTCCTATCTTACCACTCACTACAGAAGTAGAGTGGTAAGAGAGGCTAGGAGAACTCCAAGTCTCATCTTCTATCCATCCGTCTATCACTGACTGTCCCTGAGTCGTACGAGTTAATAACTGTAACAATAGACATTCTGGCCATTGTGTTAAACTGTTTTCTCCTGCAGGCAAAAAGCTTATCGCAGTGTTTATTCCCTCCCTATATGGCCATTGTTCTGAGCTGCCGCTGTCTTGTCTTACAGTCAGATAGCTTAAGTGCTGTTGCTCGCTGTCTCCCTGGTCGATCTGCTTAACTTGTGTAAACCATGTTCCAGCAGATCCCTATAAGTGGATTGTCAGTGGTAGTGGTGCCCAGAGGTACAGCCTCTCAGAAAAACCTATACATTTAGCTACAGATTAAATCGAACTCAACAAGGTGAGCTCAGACCGCATACATGTTATGAGGATGGGTGGAATTAGAGAGAGAGAGCAAGAGAGAGACCACTGCAACCACTGCACAACAGCAGAACCTGAGACAGAGCTGCATTTCCTGACAAAATGTGAGATCTGAAAGTATCTGTGCAGCGACTCTCCCCATCCAACCTGATAGAGCTTGAGAGGATCTGCAGAGAAGAATGGGAGACACCCCCCAAATACAGGTGTGCCAAGCTTGTAGCGTCATGCCCAAGAAGACTCAAGGCTGTAATCACTGCCAAAGGTGCAAAAGGTGCTTCAACCAAAAGCTGAGTAAAGTGTCTGAATACTAATGTCAATCTGATATTTCAGTTTGACATTTTTTTAAATAAATTAGCAAAAAGTAATAACCTGTTTTTGCTTTGTCATTACGAGGTAATGTGTGTAGACTGATGAGGAAAAAAATATATTTAATGAATTTTAGAATAAGGCTGTAACGTAACAAAATGTTGAACAAGTGAAGGGGTCTGAATACTTTCTGAATTCACTCGTTATTGTTATTTTATTGTCATACTTTTTAAAACTTTTGTTTATTTAATAAATATTTTCTTAACTATATTTTCTTAAAACTGCGTTGTTGATTAAGGGCTTGTAAGTAAGCATTTCACGGTAAGGTCTATACATGTCTGACAATCTGGATGGAAATATACTGAGGATAATAATAACGCAGAAATAAAAATATAATTCATGCCTTACCTTTGATGAGCTTCTGTTGTTGGCACTCCAATATGTCCCATAAACATTACAAATGGTCCTTTTGTTCGATTAATTCCGTCGATGTATATCCAAAATGTCAATTTTATTTGGCGCGTTTGATCCAGAAAAACACCGGCTCAAACGTGATGACAAAATATCTCAAATGTTACCTGTAAACTTTGCCAAAAAATGTCAAACTACTTTTGTAAATCAACATTAGGTATATTTTTACGTTAATAATCGATAAAATTGAAGATGGGATGATATGTGTTCAATACAGGATTAAAACGAAATGTTGCATGCCTTCTGTTTGATTGAAGCGCATGTCCAGGACACCTGGAGTGCCTCGACTTCAAGATGGCCGTATTTCTTCATTACACAAAGGAATAACCTCAACCTATTTCTCAGGACTGTTGACATCTAGTGGAAGCCGTAGGAGCTGCAAGCAATTCACTTAGAAATCTGGTTTCCCAATGAAAATTCATTGAAAAGACAGTGACCTCAAAAAAAAAAGAAATCTGAATGGTTTGTCCTCGGGGTTTCGCCTGCTAAATAAGTTCTGTTATACTCACAGACATGATTCAAACAGTTTTAGAAACTTCAGAGTGTTTTCTATCCAAATATAATATGCATATCTTATCTCCTGGGGATGAGTAACTGGCAGTTGAATTTGGGTATGCTTTTCATCCAAACGTGAAAATGCTGCCCTCTACCCTAGAGAAGTTAAGCCTACTAGAAAGTGTGTGCCCTCAGGCCTGGAGTGAAGCGAAAGTCAAAGAGGGAAGCGCTACCCAAGAATGGTAAAGCACCCTTTACTGGTTCAAATAGCCGACCAATCAGCCTGTTGCCAACCCTTAGTAATCTTCTGAAAAAAATGGCGTTTGACCAGATACAATGCTATTTCACAGTAAACAAATTGACAGCAGACGTTCAGCACCCTTATAGGGAAGAACACTCAACAAGCACCGCAGTTACACAAATGACTGATGATTGGCTGAGAGAAATTGATGATACAATGATTGTGGTGGCACTGACAACCTCAGTGCAACCTTTGACATTATTGATCATAGTCTGCTGCTGGAAAAACGTATGTGTTATGGCGTTACACCCCCTGCTATAATGTGGATAAAGAGTTACTTGTCTAAAAGAAGACAGAGGGTGTTCCTTAATGGAAGCCTCTCAAACATAATCCAGGTAGAATCAGGAATTCCCCAGGGTAGCTGTTTAGGCCCCTTACTTTTTTCGATCTTTACTAACGACATGCCACTAGCTATGAGTAAAGCCAGTGTCTCTATTTATGCGGATGACTCAACACTATACACATCAGCTACTACATCAACTGAAATGACTGCAACACTTAACAAAAAGTTGCAGTTAGTTTCCAAATGGGTAGCAAGTAATCAGTTAGTCCTAAATATTTCCAAAACTAAAAGCATTGTATTTGGAACAAATCATTCACTAATCCCTAAACCTCAACTACATCTCGGAATGAAAATGTGGATATTGAGCAAGTTGAGGTGACTAAACTGCTTGGAGTAACCCTGGATTGTAAACTGTCATGCTCAAAACATATTGATACAACAGTAGCTAAGATGGGGAGAAGTCTGTCCATATTAAAGCGCTGCTCTGCCTTAACAACACTATCAAGAAGGCAAGTCCTACAGGCCCTAGTTTAGTCGCACTTAGACTACTGTTCAGTAGTGTGGTCAGGTGCCACAAAGAGGGATTTAGGAAAATTGCAGTTGGCTCAGAACAGGGCAGTATGGCTGGCCTTTAAAAGTACACAGAGAGCCAACATTAATGACATGCATGTCAATCTCTCATTGCTCAAAGTGGAAAAGAGATTGACTTCATCACTACTGCTGAATGTACCGAGCTGTCTGTTTAAAATACTTGCACACAGCTCAGACACCCATGCATACCACACAAGACATGCCACCAGAGGTCTGTTCACAGTCCCGAAGTCCAGAACAGACTATGGGAGGCGCACAGTACAACATTACTTCATGAAACTCTATTCCACATCAGGTAACTGATGCAAGCAGTAGAATCAGATTCTTTAAAAATTGTCAAAATACACCTTTTGGAACGACGATGACTGTGAAGATACACACACACAGGTACAGACGCGTGCATGCGCATGCATTGTGATATTGTTGTATGGTGGTATCAAACATTTTGTATTGTAGATGTTGTAATAATGTTATGATCTACTGTTTTATCTTTTGTTTTATATGTAATGTAAGTGCTTTAATATGTTTGGACCCCAGGAAGAGTAGCTGCTGCCCTAAAAAATACAAATTCAAAACTTGACTGGCCTGCACAGAGCCCTGACCTCAACCCCATCGAACACCTTCGGGATGAATTGTAATGCCGACTGCGAGCCAGGTCTAATCTCCCAACACCAGTGCCCAATTTCACTCATGCTCTTGTGGCTGAATGGAAGCAAGTCCCCGCAGCAATGTTCCCGACATCTAGTGGAAAGCCTTCCCAGAAGAGTGGAGGCTGTTATAGCAGCAATGGGGGGACCAACTCCATGTTAATGCCCATGATTTTATAATGAGATGTTCATCGAGAAGGTGTCCAAATACTTTTGGTAATGTAGTGTACCTTCTAAGAGCTTCAGTGGTTCATGGCCACTCAACATTAAAAAAAAAGTAATATATATAAAACACAGCAGCGCAATTAAATTCACTCCTCTGAAATTCAAATTTTAACATAAATAATGCCAAATAATTTGTTATAACTAGTGCTTGACAATGACCCATAGATTAAACGAATCCATTACTTCATAACCAATTACCAGCATGAGGTATCTGGAATAATGAGCCATGTGATGGTAGCTGTAGTAACAAAGATGGACATCAGGCATAATATATCATATTAATATAATAAAACAGCAGGAAGAATGGGCAGCATGACCAGCTATTATGAAACTACAGTGTTACTCCCTGACAAAGGCCATGCAGCCATTTGTAACGCTCGTCGTTGGAATGAGAAGAGGAGGACCAATGCGCAGCGTGGTAAGTTTCCATTTTAATAAGAATACTTGAACAATGAACAAAAACAATAAACTGACAAACGACCGAGACAGTTCCGTATGGTGAAACACAGACACAGAAAATAACCACCCACAAAACACAAAGAAAAACAGGCTACCTAAATATGGCTCCCAATCAGAGACAATGACTGACACCTGCCTCTGATTGGGAACCATACTAGGCCAAACACAGAAATAGACAACCTAGACATACAACATAGAATGCCCACCAACATCACACCCTGACCAAACAAAACATAGAAACATACAAAGCAATCTATGGTCAGGGCGTGACACCATTGAACATGTCATATAAACAAATGTATTTTATTTAATTATATGAAGAGTGCCTTGGTCCTCTTTTCTTTGATTACAGTGTTCCTATTATTGGAAGTGTGTGATCAGTAGAGTTGCAAAATTTCCTTTAACTTTCCCAGAATTCCCAGGTTTTCCATAAATCCTGGTTGGAGGATTCTGAATTTCCTACTTATTCCCCTAAATCTTCCAAACCGAGATTTCTGGGAAACTTGGGAAAGTTACTAGTGATCAGTCTAGTGTGGGGGTCATTCATTCATTTTCAGGGTGAGCATACTCAAAGAAATGGGGAACAAATGTGGTACATGTACATATGTATCTGCCCTGGTAACAAGCCCTGGGGTTGTATGTTTTCATCCCAGCCTAATGTGAGCAGACCGACTCATGCCTTAGAGGTCTGTGGTCTGGTCCTCGTCGTCTTTACACAGGAAACTTTGGCTGTTATCGTGTCAATGAACAGGTCTCAAACCTAAACATACCCCCTTCCTCCTCAAAAAAACGAAATCAGAGAGAACACTTCCTCCCTTCCTCCCGTCAACCTTGAAATTGGAACCAGAAGGCAGATACTTGTGTGTCGGTGTGGACTGGGTTACAGAACATGTGTGCATATATAGTTGACCACGTTTGTATCTGAAGCAAGAAGAGCAAATTACTGTGTAACCCACTTGTATCTGAAACACATGCTTCGCGTTAAACAGCTACAACCTGTCAGGGTTGAAGGAGGAGTGTGCATGGGCGTGCACGTGCAGATATGCATGTTGTGTGTGCGTGTGTGTGTTAGGGGTTCACGTGGCATTCCATGTTCAACCAATTTCATGAAAATGACCCCTGTGAGAAGTGGGAGGCAAGTACACCTTGTTGAGCACTGCAAAATGACCGCTTATTGTGATTCTGCTACCTCGTTTTCATAAATATCCTCTACGCGCGCATACACACAAACACACACACACACGAGCTCTTAGAAAATCTGTGTAATTTTTTATGCATCCATGTGTCTAGTTAGGGATGACATATGTTGTCTTATTTTTAACAAAATCACTGTGTTGATTTGTATAAATGTTTCAACGCATTTTGTGTCAATTCCTGCAATTAATGTGTTAAAATCTGAAAATCATACAACACACCCATGATGTTTAGATTATTGACCAATCATATTGCAGATCTGAAGTCATCATGTACTGTATCTACATTCTTAGAACAGATGTGTTAAAAACAACATGTTGTGTTCATTTTTTAACACGTCTGTGTGTCTAGTTATGGATGACACATTTTAGTTTTAAAACAATCACCGTGTTGGCACATTTTTCCATTTATTTTTAATTTTTATTTCACCTTTATTTAACCAGGTAGGCAAGTTGAGAACAAGTTCTCATTCACAACTGCGACCTGGCCAACATAAAGCAAAGTAGTTCGACACATATAACAACACAGAGTTACACATGGAGTAAAACAAACATACAGTCAATAATACAGTAGAACAATAAGTCTATATACAATGTGAGCAAATGAGGTGAGATAAGGGAAGTAAAGGCCATAAATAGGCCATGGTGGCGAAGTAAATACAATATAGCAATTAAAACACTGGAATGGTAGATTTGACAGTAGATGAGTGTGCAAAGTAGAAATACTGGGGTGCAAAGGAGCTAAATAAATAAATACAGTAGGGGAAGCGGTAGTTGTTTGGGCTATTTATAGATGGGCTATGTACAGGTGCAGTGATCTGTGAGCTGCTCTGACAGCTGGTGCTAAAAGCTAGTGAGGGAGATACGTTTTTCCAGTTTCAGAGATTTTTGTAGTTCGTTCCAGTCAATGGCAGCAGAGAACTGGAAGGAGAGGCGGCCAAAGGAGGAATTGGCATTTGGGGGTGACAAGTGAGATATACCTGCTGGAACGCGTGCTACAGGTGGGTGCTGCTATGGTGACCAGCGAGCAGAGATACGGCAGGACTTTACCTAGCAGGGTCTTTTAGATGACCTGGAGCCAGTGGGTTTGGCGACGAGTATGAAGCAAGGGCCAGCCAACGAGAGCGTACAGGTTGCAGTGGTGGGTAGTATATGGGGCTTTGGTGACAAAACGGATGGCACTGTGACAGACTGCATCCGATTTGTTGAGTAGGGTGTTGGAGGCTATTTTGTAAATGACATCGCCAAAGTCGAGGATCGCTAAGATGGTCAGTTTTACGAAGGTAAGTTTGGCAGCATGGGTGAAGGATGCTTTGTTGCGAAATAGGAAGCCAATTCTAGATTTAACTTTGGATTGGAGATGTTTTAATGTGAGTCTGGAAGGAGAGTTTACAGTCTAACCAGACACATAGGTATTTGTAGTTGTCCACATTTTCTAAGTCAGAACCGTCCAGAGTAGTGATGCTGGATGGGCGGGCAGGTGCAAGCAGCGATCGGTTGAATGCATTTAGTTTTACTTGTATTTAAGAGCAGTTGGAGGCCACGGAAGGAGAGGTGTATGGCATTGAAGCTCGTCTGGAGGGTTGTTAACACAGTGTCCAGAGAAGGGTCAGAAGTGTACAGAATGGTGTCGTCTGCGTAGAGGTGGATCAGAGACTCACCAGCAGCAAGAACGACATCATTGATGTATACAGAGAAGAGAGTCGGCCCAAGAATTGAACCCTGTGGCACCCCCATAGAGACTGCCAGAGGCCTGGACAACAGGCCCTCAGATTTGACACACTGAACTCTGTCGGAGAAGTAGTTGGTGAACCAGGCGAGGCAATCATTTGAGAAAACAAGGCTGTTGAGTCTGCCGATGAGGATGTGGTGATTGACAGAGTCGAAAGCCATGGCCAGGTCAATGAATATGGCTGCACAGTATTGTTTCTTATCGATGGCGGTTAAGATATCGTTTAGGACCTTGAGCGTGGCTGAGGTGCACCCATGACCAGCTCTGAAACCAGATTGCATAGCGGAGCGGAGAAGGTACGGTGGGATTCGAAATGGTCGGTGATCTGTTTGTTAACTTGGCTTTCGAAGACCTTAGAAAGGCAGGGTAGGATAGATATACTGTAGGTCTGTAGCAGTTTGGGTCAAGAGTGTCCCCCCCTTTGAAGAGGGGGATGACCGCAGCTGCTTTCCAATCTTTGGAAAGAATCTCATACGACACGAAAGAGAGGTTGAACAGGCTAGTAATAGGGGTTGCAACAATTTCAGCAGATCATTTTAGAAAGAGAGGGTCCAGATTGTCTAGCCCGGGTGATTTGTGGGGGTCCAGATTTTGCAGCCCTTTCAGAACATCAGCTGACTGGATTTGGGGGGAAGGAGAAATGGAGAAGGCTTGGGCGAGTTGCTGTGGGGGGTGTAGTGCTGTTGACCGGGTTAGGGGTAGCCAGGTGGAAAGCATGGCCAGCCGTAGAAAAATGCTTATTGAAATTCTCAATTATAGTGGATTTATCGGTGGTGACAGTTTCCTATCCTCAGTGCAGTGGGCAGCTGGGAGGAGGTGCTCTTATTCTCCATGGACTTTACAATGTACCATAACTCTTTTGAGTTTGTGCTGCAGGAAGCAAATTTCTGCTTGAAAAAGCTAGCCTTGGCTTTTCTAACTGCCTGTGTATATTGGTTTCTAACTTCCCTGAAAAGTTGTATTACCTCATCATTTGTGTAAAATGCTCAACATAGTGATTGTGTTAAGAGTAACACAACAAGTGTAACCCTATGTGAAAGTCACGTTAAGTTAGCTTGCAAAGTGAAGTGTAATTCCTATTGGAATCCAGCCAGTGTTACGATATTCAGCAGCTGGAATTTTTAAACACTGGCAGCCTGCATTCAGAGTAACTGCCAGGGTTATGAACATAGTAAGGAGACCACCTAAGCCATTTAAACTGGAACTAGTTTAGATAAATGTATGTTATTTATAGTGAACGAAAATACAAATGCAACATTCAACAATTCCAAAGATGTTACTCAGTTACAGTTCATATAAGGAAATCTGTCAATTAAAATCAATAAATTAGGGCCTATTCTATGGATTTTACATGACTGGGAATACAGACATGCATCTGTTGGTCAGAGATATCTTTTTTTTTTTAAGTTTGGGATGTGGATCAGAAAACCAGTCAGTATCTGGCGTAACCACCATTTGCCTCACACAGCACAACACATCTCCTTCGCATAGCGTTGATCAGGCTGTTAACTGTGGCCTGTGGAATGTTGTCCCACTCCTCTTCAATGGCTGTGCGAAGTTGATGGATATTGGGAGGAACTGGAACACGCTGTCATGCACGTCGATCCAGAGCATCCCAAACATGCTCAAGGGGTAATGTCTGGTGAGTATACTTGCCATTGAAGAACTGAGACATTTTCAGCTTCCAGGAATTGTGTACAGATCCTTTCAACATGCATTATCACGCTGAAACATGAGGTGATGACGGCAGATGAATGGCATGACAATGGACCTCAGGATTTCGTCACAGGACAGTGGTTCCCCCTTTAAAAGTTGCGTCATACTGCAGCACATCTTACGTGCTGTCACAGAATTCTGTGGTACGTCATTTAATTCTCAGACATTTTTTACGTTACTGCAAGTAGTTGCTAGTTTGACCACCAGAGGGCATCTTTGAGAAGCATTTGATAGTATTCCGTATTGGCATTACCAGAGAATTTAAATCCTTTTTTGTAATAACATAGTATAACGGATTGATTTGAAGAAATTTTGCTTAATTAATTTGCTTAATATTATGGTGTTTCTATTCAGAGAAAAATGAAAAACGAAACCCTCACGGTTTCCGTTAGGATGGAATGGAAAATATGGCGATGTACAACATGACGGTTGGGAGTAGACTACAGGATTCGAGGATTATAAATTGTTTGCCCTCATTAGACAACTTTGTTCCAATATTTCTGTAAATAAGTGATATTTATTCCCATAGTAATTCGTTATGGATCCATAACTAAATCAACATATGCATGGAGAGGGGTTGGAGGTGAGGGAAAAACAAATAAGTGCTAACAAATATAAAAATATGCATTTCGTAAATGTTCAAATAGAGTGTGTACATAAAACGTATTAACCACAATGAGGACATCGACCTAGCAAGCAAGTTTTAATAAATCATTGGGTACAGTGTAAGAAAAACAGAGTAATCTGAAATAGGGGCATAATTCATGTTCAAATTTACAACATAACATACATAGACATTTCATCATTAAGACCTTTAGGAAATAATGTCTGGAGGGTGAATATCCAAAAACATTCTGGCAGATTTTCTTTTGTGACTGGCAGTTGCATAAATAAAACATGCCAATGTTTCTTGACCGCATCACCCACTTTTCGTGATTTCAAAGTATATGTAGTTGTGAACATTACAGATTGTTCTTTAGCTTTAGCGGGTCTTTTTTGTTGCAGTTCATCTTGTGTTTCCCCAATGCCAAATTAAGAGCTTCATCCATACATTGTGGAGAATAGAAAGCTATTGCGCAGAAGATGTGGTGTCCCATCCACGGGACGGTAAAGCTAATGTAGGCTAATGCGATTAGCATGAGGTTGAAGTAATAAGAACATTGCCCAGACATATCTGATATTGGCAGAAAGCTTAAATCATTGTTCATCTAACTGCACTGTCCAACTTACAGTAGCTATTACAGTGAAAGAATACCATGCTATTGTTTGAGGAGAGTGCACAATTTTGAACATGACAAGTTATTAATAAACAAATTAGGCACATTTGGCCAGTCCTGACACAACATTTTTTAACAGAAATTGAATGGTTCGTTGGATCAGTCTAAAACTTTGCACATACACTGCTGCCGTCTAGTGGCCAAAATCTAAATTGCACCTGGGCTGGAATAATACATTATGGCCTTTCTCTTGCATTTCAAAGATGATGGTACAGAAAAAATGCAAAAGAACGGTTAGTTTTTTCTTTGTATTATATTTTACCAGATCTATTGTGTTACATTCTTCTAAATTCCTTTCACAGTTAGATTAGGGTATGTCATTTAAGCGAAATTTGGAAAAAAAGGGGCGGATCCTTAACTTCTACTTGGTCACAATCCCGGATTCGGGAGCACCCTCATCAGTAAAAAAGCTGACTAGCATAGCCTAGCATAGCGCCACAAGTAAATACTAGCATCTAAATATCATGAAATCACAAGTCCAAGACACCAGATGAAAGATACACATCTTGTGAATCCAGCCATCATTTCCGATTTTTAAAATGTTTTACAGCGAAAACACAATATGTATTTCTATTAGCTAACCACGATAGCAAAAGACTCAACCGCATATTTTCAAAACTTTTTTACCGCATAGGTAGCTATCACAAATTCGACCAAATAAAGATATAAATAGTCACTAACCAAGAAACAACTTCATCAGATGACAGTCTTATAACATATTTATTGTATAACATATGTTTTGTTCGAAAAATGTGCATATTTCAGGTATAAATCATAGTTTTACATTGCAGCCACCATCACAAATCTCACCAAAGCAGCTAGAATAACTACAGAGACCAACGTGAAATACCTAAATACTCATCATAAAACATTTATGAAAAATACATGGTGTACAGCAAATGAAAGACAAACATCTTGTGAATCCAGCCAATATTTCAGATTTTTTAAGTGTTTTACAGCGAAAACACAATATAGCATTATATTAGCTTACTACAATAGCCTACCACACAACCGCATTCATTCAACGCAACGTTAGCGATAGCGAATAAACCAGCAAAAGATATACATTTTTTCACTAACCTTCACAAACTTCATCAGATGACAGTCCTATAACATCATATTACACAATACATATATGGTTTGTTCAAAAATGTGCATATTTAGCGGCACAAATCGTGGTTTTACAATGTGAATACGTAGTCAAAATGCAGAAATATTGTCCGGAGAAATCTTGGAGAGGCACCTAATCTAATCAAATAACTAATCATAAACTTTACTAAAAAAATACATGTTGGACAGCAAATTAAAGATACACTAGTTCTTAATGCAACCGCTGTGTTAGATTTAAAAAAATAACTTTACTACGACATACAGCTTACGTTATAGCGAGACAGCGCCCAAAATCAGGGCGGAATATACGTCTAAACATTTTCGACAGAAATACGAAATAACATCATAAATGGTTCCTACTATTTGATGAGCTTCCATCAGAATCTTGTACAAGGTGTCTTTTGTCCAGAATAATCGTTGTTCGGTTGTAGAATGTCGTCTTCATCTGTCGAAATAGCTAACAAAGCTAGCCATGTGGCGCAGGAGTGTCCAACTCACCATAACGCAAAACAAAGAAAACACCGAAAATCGCAATAAACTGATATAAACTGATATAAGTCGGTTTAAAATAACTAGTTTATTAGGTTTTTAACACATATATCAAATAAAATCAGAGCCGGAGATATCTAACGTCTATAATGAAAGCTTTTCAGAACGCAATCCAGAGGTCCTTCTCGCGCCAAGCTGAACGGTGAAAAGACTGGTCTCTTCATTCCAAGAGGTCTTATTCGGCCTCAGATAAAGCTATACACCCCATTCCACCTCTCACTGTCTATTGACATCTAGTGGAAGGCGTATGCAGTGCATGTAGACCCATAGATTTCATGCAAATTAATAGGATGGCCCTGGAACAGAGCCCCCGATTTCAGATTTTTCAGTTCCTGACAGGAAGTTTGCTGCAAAATGAATTCTGTTTTACACACAGATATAATTCAAACGGTTTTAGAAACTAGAGAGTGTTTTCTATCCAATAGTAATAATAATATGCATATTGTACGAGCAAGAATTGAGTACGAGGCAGTTTAATTTGGGAACGATTTTTTACAAAGTGAAAACAGTGCCCCCCTATTGAGAAAATTAACACTTGAATTGTATGAATTTACACAAAATGTGTTGAAACATTTCTAAAAATCATGTTGTGCCAACAGTGATTTGTTTTTAAAGTAACCAAACCAAATCAAATCAAATGTATTTATATAGCCCTTCTTACATCAGCTGATATCTCAAAGTGCTGTAGAGAAACCAAGCCTAAAACCCCAAACAGCAAGCAATGCAGGTGTAGAAGCACGGTGGCTAGGAAAAACTCCCTAGAAAGGCCAAACCTAGGAAGAAACCTAGAGAGTAACCAGGCTATGAGGGGTGGCCAGTCCTCTTCTGGCTGTGCTGGGTGGAGATTATAACAGAACATGGCCAAGATGTTCAAATGTTCATAAATGACCAGCATGGTCAAATAATAATAATCACAGTAGTTGTCGAGGGTGCAGCAAATCAGCACCTCAGGAGTAAATGTCAGTTGGCTTTTCATAGCCGATCATTAAGAGTATCTCTACCGCTCCTGCTGTCTCTAGAGAGTTGAAAACAGCAGGTCTGGGAAAGGTAGCACGTCCGGTGAACAGGTCAGGGTTCCATAGCCGCAGGCAGAACAGTTGAAACTGGAGCAGCAGCACGGCCAGGTGGACTGGGGACAGCAAAGAGTCATCATGCCAGGTAGTCCTGAGGCATGGTCCTAGGCCTCAGGTCCTCCGAGAGAGAGAAAGAAAGAGAGAATTAGAGAGAGCATACTTACATTCACACAGGACACCGGATAAGACAGGAGAAGTACTCCAGATATAACAAACTGACCCTAGCCCCCCGACACATAAACTACTGCAGCATAAATACTGGAGGCTGAGACAGGAGGGGTCAGGAGACACTGTGGCCCCATCCGATGATACCCCCGGACAGGGCCAAACAGGAAGGATATAACCCCACCCACTTTGCCAAAGCACAGCCCCCACACCACTAGAGGGATATGTTTAATCACCAACTTACCATCCTGAGACAAGGCCGAGTATAGCCCACAAAGATCTCCGCCACGGCACAACCCAAAGGGGGGCGCCAACCCAGACAGGAAGATCATGTCAGTGACTCAACCCACTCAAGTGACGCACCCCTCCTAGTAAGGCATGAAAGAGCACCAGTAAGCCAGTGACTCAGCCCCTGTAATAGGGTTAGAGGCAGAGAATGCTTAGAAATTCTAGGGACAATTAGGAGGCCGATTAACATTATTTAAATGACATGCAGCTTATAAATGCTTCATAAAGCGTTCTTAAACACTACATACATGTGTTACAAATAATCTATAACCGTATGTCATGCTTTATAAAGGGTTAAAAAATGTAGCATGACTGTGTTACACAACCAAAAATTAAATTGAGGCTTTACAAAGCATATATAACCCTGTCAGGCACCTTGGTAGAGCATTGCAATGCCAGGATAGTGGGTTCAATTCCCGGGACCACCCATACGTAAAAATGTATTCACACATGACTGTAATTCGCTTTGGATAAACGTGCCTGCTAAACTGTATATATTATATTACTCCAAAACATTTCTAGGATGGTCCAACTTCTTTCCCTCTTGGGTGCATAATCAATATGGAACTGACCTCAACTTTCTTCAAAATGCTGTGCTGCAGGATGACACACACGCTAAAGTGCAGTAATACACAACAACAAACTTTGGTGAGGACTTTTAAAATCAGTTTAAATTTTTTGCCTACTTCTGCTTTTACCCCAAATTCTCAGTTTTGTTTTTCCAGGTTTCGGATTTCCCAATTTCTTTCAGGTTTTCCTCCAGTTTTTTTCCACAATTCTTTAATAGAAAAACAACAACATTTGATTTGATGTTTTCACAACAACGCTTAAACCATATCAGAGGATGACCTTTGAGGTCTGTGAAAAATCTAAGAAACCTCTATTTTTGAGTTTAGTTGCAGTTTAATTCAGTGCACATGCCCTGCACTGTTGTTTGGTTAGAGGGTTTCTATATATTCCATATACAGGGTTCACAATGTGTCCACCAATGGAATGGGTGGAGTAAAAGGCCAGCAACACAACGTATTATTCAGAGCACCATGAAACGACACCATATATACTGCACATTCTACAGACCCTACTGCGGCACCCAGAATAGTTTTTGCTCTGTAAGTTAATATGTAACGCATATACAGTGATTCGCATAGGGGGCATTTATAAGTCCTTGTAACATGTTTTAAAAGCAAATTTGATCCAAATGTCACTTAAATATGAACAAATATGAATCATTGTTAATGTTTAGACAATTATTATTCATATATCATTAACAAGTACAGGTTGTTGACACTTTTATACTATTTCGTTGGGGGACTTATATTTTGGACATTTCGAAATTCCGTAAGCCGGAAGTACATTTTTATGTTGGTGACGAGACACTGATCATGTGATGAGTTCCAAATCAAATCCCCACTTGTGATGACACCGGACAGCTAAAAACAAGTACGGTTCATTCGGAAAGTATTCAGACCCCTTGACTTTTTCCACATTTTGTTACATTACAGCCTTATTCTAAAATTGATTTAAAAAAAAGTTTTTCTCATCAATCTAATCGAGCTGTGAGGGGAACGGCACCTCCGTACCTTCAGGCTCTGATCAGGCCCTACACCCAAACAAGGGCACTGCGTTCATCCACCTCTGGCCTGCTCGCCTCCCTACCTCTGAGGAAGTACAGTTCCCGCTCAGCCCAGTCAAAACTGTTCGCTGCTCTGGCACCCCAATGGTGGAACAAACTCCCTCACGACGCCAGGTCAGCGGAGTCAATCACCACCTTCCGGAGACACCTGAAACCCCACCTCTTTAAGGAATACCTAGGATAGGATAAAGTAATCCTTCTAACCCCCCCCCCCCCCCTTAAAAGAGTTAGATGCACTATTGTAAAGTGGTTGTTCCACTGGATATCATAAGGTGAATGCACCAATTTGTAAGTCGCTCTGGATAAGAGCGTCTGCTAAATGACTTAAATGTAAATGTAAATCTACACACAATACCTCATACTGACAAAGCGAAAGCAGGTTTTTAGATATTTTACCAAATTGATTAAAATCCAAAAACAGAAAAACCTTATTTACATAAGTATTCAGACCCTTTTCTATGAGACTCGAAATTGAGCTCAGGTGCATCTTGTTTCCATTGATCATATTTGAGATGTTGCTACAACTTGATTGGAGTCCACCTGTGTTAAATTCAATTGATTGGACATGATTTGGAAAGGCACACACCTGTCTATATAAGGTCTCACAGTTGACAGTGCATGTTAAAGCAAAAACCAAGCCATGAGGTCAAAGGAATTGTCTGTAGAGCTCTGAGACAGGATTGTGTCTTGGCACAGATCTGGGGAAGGGTACCAAAACAGTTCTGCAGCATTGAAGGTCCCCAAGAACACAGTGGCCTCCATCATTCTTAAATGGAAGAACTTTGAATCCACCAAGACTCTTCCTCGAGCTGGCTGCTCGGCCAAACTGAGAAATCGGGAGAGAAGGGGTTTGGTCAGAGAGGTGACCAAGAACCCGATGGTTACTCTAAGAGAGCCCTGGAGTTCCTCTGTGGAGATGGGAGAACCTTCCAGAAGGACAACCATCTCTGCAGCACTCCACCTATCAGGCCTTTATGGTAGAGTGGCCAGACGAAAGCCACTCCCCAGTAAAAGGCACATGACAGCCCGCTTGGCGTTTGCCAAAAGGCACCTAAAGGTGATTCTTGGGTCTGATTAAACCAATACTGAACTCTTTGGCCGGGATGCCAAGCGTCACGTCTGGAGGAAACCTGGAACCATCCCTACGGTGAAGCACGGTGGTGGCAGCATCATGTTGTGGGGATGGTTTTCAGAGGCAGGGACTTGGAGACTAGTCAGGATCGAGGGAAATATGAACAGAGCAAAGTACAGAGAGATCCTTAATGAAAAACTTCTCCAGAGCGCTCAGGACCGCAAACTGGTGCGAGGGTTCACCTTCCAACAGGACAACAACCTTAAGCACACAGCCAAGACAACACAGGAGTGGCTTCGGGACAAGTCTCTGAATGTCCTTGAGTGGCCCAGCCGATCCCTGACTTGAACCCGATCTAACATGTCTGGAGAGACCTGAAAATAGCTGTGCGGGGACGCTCCCCATCCAACCTGACAGAGCTTGAGAGGATCTGCAAAGAAGAATGGGAGAAACTCCCCAAATACAGGTGTTCCAAGCTTGTAGCGTCATTCCCAAGAAGACTTGAGGCTGTAATCGCTGCCAAAGGTGCTTCAACAAAGTACTGATTGAAGGGTCTGAATACTTATGTAAATGTAATATTTCCATGTTTTTTATTTTTTTATCAGCTAGCTGGCAGGCTAGCTAAATATAAATCTCCTTAGCTACATCCACGTCTCATTGTCAAGTCATGAGATTTGTAGATGAAAGAGGAATATAATAATATGTATCGAATGGAGTTCGTTTAGAGTTTCTGGCGCAGCACAGAAATGCCCTTATCCAGATGGTGTGACAAAGGCATTTCCTAACAGACCTGCTAACCTTCCTTGTTGTTACTTTTAATTTTGGAACTAATATACCTCCAGCAGTCAGAGAGGCAAGAACCATTCGTCCACCAGCTCAGGGATGAGCTACGCTATTCACAGTCCTGTGTAATGTTCACCCAGTAAAATACTACTCAAGTTAAAGTCTAATAATATTTGTTTTTTAATATACTTAAGTATCAAAAGTAAATGTAGTTGCTAAAACAAATAATAAATGTAAAATGTAAAAGTGTCAAAGTAAAATGTCAAATTCCTTATATTAAGCAAACCAGACCACACCACTTTTTGTTGTTTTAATTTACGGATAGCCAGGGGCACACTCCAACATTCAGACATAATTTAATAATAATAATAATTTCAGAGGCAGTAGGATGACCAGGGATATTCTCTTGATTTTTAATTTTTTTAAATTTTATTTTCACCTTTATTTAACCAGGTAGGCTAGGTGAGAACAAGTTCTCATTTACAACTGCGACCTGGCCAAGATAAAGCAAAGCAGTGCAACACAAACAACAACACAGAGTTACACATGGAATAAACAAATATACAGTCAATAATACAATAGAAAAAGTATATGTACAGTGTGTGCAAATGAGGTAGGATAAGGGAGGTAAGGCAATAAATAGGCCATAGTGGCGAAATAATTACAATATAGCAATAAAACACTGGAGTGATAGATGTGCAGAAGATGAGTGTGCAAGTAGAGATAATGGGGTGCAAAGGAGCAAGATAAATAAAATAAATAACAGTATGGGTATGAGGTAGTTGGATGGGCTATTTACAGATGGGCTATGTACAGGTGCAGTGATCTGTGAGCTGCTCTGACAGCTGGGGCTTAAAGTTAGTGAGGGAGATCAGTCTCCAGCTTCTGTCACGTTCGTCGTAAGAATTATCGGACCAAGGTGCAGCGTGATATGGTTTCCACATGTTTATTAACTGAAACGCATAAAAACAATAAAGAATGAACGAAACATGAAGAGAATTGAGTGCTCACAGGCAACTACACATAAACAAGATCCCACAAACACAGGTGGGAAAAATAACTACTTAAATATGATCCCCAATTAGAGACAACGATTACCAGTTGCCTCTAATTGGGAATCATACAAAACACCAACATAGAAAAAGAAACTAGAACACAACATAGACATAGATATACTAGATCACCCCCTAGTCATGCCCTGACCTACTACACCATAGAGAAACAATGGCTCTCTATGGTCAGGACGTGACAGCTTCAGTGATTTTTGCAGTTCGTTCCAATCATTGACAGCAGAGAACTGGAAGGAAAGGCGGCCAAAGCAGGAATTGGCTTTGGGGGTGACCATTGAAATATACCTGCTGGAGCGCGTGCTACCGGTGGGTGCTGTTATGGTGACCAGTGTGTGAATTGGACCATTTTGCTGTCCTGCTAAGCATTCAAAATGTAACAAGTACTTTTGGGTGCCAAGGAAAATATATGGAGTAAAAAGTACATAATTTCCTTTAGGAATGTAGTGAAGTAAAAGTACAAGTCGTCAAAAATATAATTTGTGACATAGTGTACAGATATCCCAAAAAACACACTTAAGTAGTACTTTAAAGTCTTTTTTCTTAAGTACTTTACCCCACTGGTCATCCCCTGGTTATTGCAAACACAACACATATAAGCCTGGAATATCAACCATTCAAAGTTGGCCTTAGTGAGAGTGACCATATAATTCTATAGGGGTGACCTGACTGAGTAAAGTACTTGTCATCGTCACTAGTTAACACAGTGAAAAAGTCATAATTATGGCTAAACCCTGCCCATTGATCTACCTACCGTTGAATCGGTACCGGTAGCCCCTGTATGTAGCCTCGTTATTGTTATGTTATTGTGTTCCTTTTTTATTTTATTTTGTAAATATTTTCTTAACTCTATTTTCTTAACTGCATAGTTGGTTCAGGACTTGTAAGTAAGCATTTCACGGTAAGGTTGTATTCGGCACATGTGACAAATCCAATTTGATTTGATTTTAAATGTGATTTTAAACCTAACCCTCACTAATGAAGGCCAAGTTTGATGTGTTGGTCCACCAGACCTCCCGCACATTTGGGCAGAAGTGTCTGGGAACGAGATCAGGTGTAAGGTGACCAACATGACTTCACTTTAGAGTGTATTTCAATCCTTCAACCCAACATGTCACCCATGAAATAAAGCACATGTTTATATCATATTCGACATAGTGGGTTATGTCACACAGTTATGCCACATTTATGAACCCTTTATAAAGCATGACATACCGTTATAGGTACTTTGTAACACATTTATGTAGTGCTTATGAAGGCATTATGAAGGCTTTATGAAGCCTTTATAAGATGAACGTTATTTAAAGCAGAATATTTATACATGTATGCTATTGCTTTTTATTCCTTACTCAATAATATTTATATATTTCCTTTGTTATTCCTTTTTATATAAAACAGCATGCTTTTGTTTTGTTATACAACATTAGTCACAATACGTTCTATTTCTATAGATGCTTCCTGCATGCTTCCTGTTACATGTGATAGTTTCCCATTATATATTTAGCA
The DNA here is from genome assembly GCF_045679555.1 of Salvelinus alpinus. Taxonomy (NCBI): domain Eukaryota; kingdom Metazoa; phylum Chordata; class Actinopteri; order Salmoniformes; family Salmonidae; genus Salvelinus; species Salvelinus alpinus. The sequence goes on along the minus strand of NC_092091.1, from coordinate 38,401,821 downwards.
TAAGTGTGATTTTATGGAAAACACATGAAGCTCTCAATACTTTTTGGTCTTCCCATGTTGTCACACAGCATTGAGTTTGACTGTGTGTGAAGGACTGGAAGCAGAAAGGAAAGATAGATGTTATGTTTAGCTGTTGGTAAGCATAGGGGAGAGTTGGGTAAGTTGAGACAAAGGGTTAGTTGAGCCACCCTTGCTTGTATCTAAACCAAAGTAGATAATTGCAAGATTGTTTTGTAAATCAGTTGGGGTCTCTGTAAGCTACAATATGAGGTCCTAAATAAAAGTGCATCCTTATAGCTGTGTGGGCTGATATTGTAAAAAGGTTTGCCATGGGGTAAGTTAAGCCAATGGCCCCCATATCCAATACAAATAATTATTACATTTAGTCTGTTTTATGCATAAGTATTTTTTGTCATTCGAATGAACTCAAGATAGTGCATTTTTATTGTTACTGAGCAGACATCATCAAGCCTCATGTATACAAACATAAAACAAGCAGGGTCTAACCCAGTGATGTTCTTGAGAGAGCAGCTAAGGAAGTGAGAGTATGGAAGAAGTCCATTTGAGCAGCAGCAAAGTATGAAAACATTGATTGAATGACACTGAAGAGGTTCATTAACAAAAAAGAAAACGAACATGTACCTGTGTGAAAGAGAGTCTATGATAGAGTAGCAGAAGCACCAGGGCCGGCTCTAGCCTTTTGGGTGGCCAAAGCAAAATTTAGTTAAGGGGCCCGCCAACCTCATGGGCAAAACATTTGAGAGGCCATTCTCTTGGCGTCAGAGAGAAAAAAATTATAGTTCTGGAGTACATTTCTTGCAATTCTACACATTTTGCCTTGGTGCGTAGAGAACATGTTGCAGTTTTAAAGCAAGTTTGTTGGAAATTCTACTCATTTTTCCATAGGGCAGAGAACATTTTCATTTTTTTAAGCAGATTTCCTGCAATTCTACACATTTTTGCATAGGTCGTAGAGACATTTTAGAAATTTTTAAGCTAATTTCCTACAATTTTACACATATTGCCATGACTTATGCCATGTTAACATAATCTGAGTTAAAATAACTAACAAAATCAAAAGGGGGCCCCCTAAAGGTAAGGGCCCCTGGCCACATGCCCGGTCGGTAATTCAACCATGATTACTACAAGTTTAGATAGCTAACTAGACTAATTTACCAAATCTAAAATGTATTGTGTTAATTTCATCAACAATAACTATGACAAAACATACTAATCAACAACCTATTATTCCTGACTAAAACTATAACGAGACGAGATGCCTTGGAAAAGAAGGATAACTATTAAAAATTACTTTTCATTTTAGTTGACGAAAATGGGACGAGACAAGAATTCCACGTGAGACTAATGGACATTTAATTTGACATGAAGCTCCTTTTCATCTGTTTTGTCCAATCATAAACATGCAATCCTGCAGAATTGACATCTTTCAGTTTCACAGTCTGATTGAGCTGATCTGCCCGATTCTCCCATACAGCCATTTGTCAATCTTTTTAACTGATGCAAAGCCAGGCGACTTGACTTGCAACTGAGGTCAACTAGAAACAATGTTTACTCTCGCTTACTTTTATGCAGGCAATTTTTGCTTTGATCACATCAGAAGCTCTATTTTCCCATGTGTGCTGTTATTCAGTAATACTTCTGGCATTTTAATAAAGCTCAGATTCTTCCCTTTTCAAAGAAACCACTGTTTTTTACTGTAACGGCTTTCGTTGGTGGAAGGAGAGGAGGACCAAAATGCAGCGTGGTACGTATCCATAATATCGTTTAATCGAGAATGAATACAAAATGAACAAGAGAATAAATGAAAACCGACACAGTCCCGTATGGTGCAAACACTGAAACGGAAAATAACTACCCACAACCCATAGTGGGAAAACAGGCTACCTAAATATGATTCTCAATCAGAGACAACGATCAACACCTGCCTCTGATTGAGAACCATACTAGGCCAAACACATAGAAATATAATGTACAGACCAAAACATAGAAAAACAACATATAATGTACAGACCAAAACATAGAAAAACAACATATAATTCCCACCCCAACTCACACCCTGACCAAACTAAAATAAAGACATAAAAAAGGAACTAAGGTCAGAACGTGACATTTACCCCTTTGACGGTTATGATGGGGAGAAAATCAGAGCTGTAAATTGTTTGACCTGTAGCCAATGCTTTGTAGCCTATATGGTTAATTATGGCTGGCATTGGTTACGATCTGCTACAATATCAGTGTTGCCAGGTAAGGTACACGAGGTGATAGTAGGCCTAGTTGGACAAGGTTATCTGAATGTGCACATGATGGAAGTTAGAGGTTGCCTAAATTTTCATTATTTAATAGAACAAAATGGCACTGACTGTTATGTGATCTAAAATGGCTGTGAGTAAAACTATTGTCCAGAGTTGATTGTCCAGAGTTTTAGTCGACTGAAAATAACTGAAACTAACAAAGGATGACAAGACTAAAATGTGACTAAGTGTAACGATTGTTGTCTGGAGAAGGAGAGGAGGACCAAGGTGCAGCGTGGTAAGTGGTAAGGTGAAACAAAACACTAAACAGGAAACAACCACCCACAAACAAAAGTGGGAAAACAGGCTACCTAAATATGGCTCCCAATTAGAGACAACGATAGACAGCTGCCTATGATTGGGAACCACACCAGGCCAAACACACAGAAACAGAAAACCTAGACCTACAACATAGAATACCCAGACATAGTATACCCACCCACATCACACCCTGACCAAACTAAAAATAGAAACATACAAAGCAATCTACGGTCAGGGCGTGACACTAAGACTAAAAGGTATTTTAAGACTAAAACTAAGACTGAATCTAAAATAGCTGTCAAAATGAACACTGTGAAATGGGCTAATTGAGTGATTGTCAGTTACTGACGTAAGAAGAGAAAACTGCTGAAGCACAACCAAATTTAAAAATTGCAACTTTAATTTTCTACTATTCTAACTCTGAACAGTAAGTTGAGATCCCGACTGAGTTCCTCAAAAAACTTGCTTATGCCTGGAAGCGGCGCTCGAGCTTGGTAAATATATCAAAATTCTTGCAAACCAGTTTCATGGGCTTAGTAGCCTCAAATGCAGAGAACCGGCGTACGAATTTGGAAATTGAAACAACATCCCTGTCCCAGAAAACTGGTAAAAAAAAGGTAATGGTAAGTGATATTGAACAGAGAAATCTATATCTGAATGTAGGCATACATTTAAGATACTGTGACGCTCGTCTGAAGAAGTGGACCAAGGTGCAGCGTGGTACGTGTTCATGATTTTTTATTTACTCAGAACACCAAACAAAACAACAAAAGAATAACGAACGCCACGTTCTGCAGAGCTAACAAAAACAAGATCCCACAACATAGGTGGGAACAAAAGGCTACCTAAGTATGATTCCCAATCAGAGACAACGATAGACAGCTGCCTCTGATTGGGAACCACACTCGGCCAAACACAAAGAAATACAAAACATAGAATGCCCACCCCACATCACACCCTGATCTCACCAAATAGAGAAATAAAACGGCTCTCTAAAGTCAGGGCGTGACAGATACTGTATACAATATACCACACCCACATTCTATAAATTACCTTTGACCTACCAGCACCATCACCCACTGTCACAGGACACCATCACCCACTTACCACAAGGCGGCTTTTTGGACAAGTAATCTTTTTCCAAACTGTTATGTTTACATGAATTCTAATTATTTACGGGGATGTACAACATTCTGAAATATACTGTATGTAGATGTGTTTGTTACAAAGAATACTATATTTCCCTTGATGTAGTGATGCTGAATGTAAAACATGGCTCAACATACCTCACTCTCCCCTACTACTGTAAGAGATTTGTTAACACATTACATTTGCAAGTCACAGTCTCAAAGGATAATACACAGAGACTTCACTCGCTCTCTTGCCCTTTCTCTCCTTGTCTCTTTCTCATACACTCACTCGCTCACACACTCTCTCTCTCACACACACACACACACACACACACACACACACACACACACACACACACACACACACACACACACACACACACACACACACACACACACACACACACACACACACACACACACACACACACACACACACACACACACACACACACACACACACAGAGAGACACCCCCCCACACACACACAGACACACAAACACCGCAGCGCACCAGAGTATGAAAACAGGCAGCAGGCAGGCAGGAATCTGACCTTTAAAATGTGCAGTGTCAAAGGAGTCTATTCCTGGTGCTAATGCATCATGCAGACACACAATAGACCAACCTTGGACTAATGTCTCCAGCTCTACTCCTTTTAACAAGCAAGCCGTTACAAGTTCACTAACTTCCTTTATGAAGGTCAGTCAGTCAGTCGACTTCATGACGGATTTTCATGAAGGCCGACCAGCTTGTGTGTGTATTTGTGTGTGCGTGCGTGTGTATGTATGAGTGTGCTTGACCCAGATGGACCCTAGGATAGCAGTAGGTCAGGTCAGGGGTGTGAGGTTTCCTCACTGAGAGTCTCGAGAACTGGAAGGTTACACTAGGGCCAAATGACAGGGGCTGCAGTCTGTCACACAGGTCACCTGACACACAGATCCCCTCTACATACACACGTAGAGGCTAAGCTAAACACACACTGGGGAGCTACGTATGCACACACTGACACGTACTCACACAGACGTAAACCCTCAACTGTATGCATGCACAGGTCAGGTCAATGCTAGAACGCAGGGCACTGCGTACTCGAATCAAGACGGTCATGTTACCTGATGACTATAGTGCTCACAAAATGTATTATTTGATTTGCCTGTGGACTCAAGCTGTGTTGTCATACAGCATGGCACCACAATCATGATTACCTAGTTGTTGTTAAGCAGAGTTGTTGACTCGGCTCACATGGATGACTTTAAACTCAATTTGATAGAAAATAAAATAAGTTGAGACTTGACTTGGATTTGGAGCCTCAAGACTCTGGACTCGACTTTGACTTGAGACTGATGATTGAAATTATCTAGCCAGGTTTTGAAACGTTTTGTCACTCATTTTGTGGCACAGAGTCTCCCTGGATTACTCTCCACACAGCCATAGACAGTAGCAGCAGCATCTCCCTTGCAAAAAAACGTGTAACAGATTGGCTAGTGAAACGCACACTTGGCACTCCGATTGGAACAGCAAACTGTCAATCAACGCAGGTTGGGAAAACTAGCGAACAGATTGCTGATTTACTATCCAGCTATAGGATTGGGGGCAGCGCAAACATGAAATTGTATGGCGAGAGGATTTCCATAATAAATATGCAGCTCCAAAAATGTATGAAGAATATTAACTGTTTACTTTGAAAGCTCACTAGCAATTGGGCATCAAGCAACAATTACTAGCATAGGCCTATGTAACCGGTGTGAAATGGCTAGTTAGTTAGCGGGATGTGCGCTAATAGCGTTTCAATCGGTGACGTCACTCGCTCTGAGACTTGAAGTAGTTATTTTCCTTGCTCTGCAAGGGCCACGGCTTTTGTGGAGCAATAGGTAACGATGCTTCAAGGGTGTCAGTTGTTGGTACTGGCATAAGACTCCTGAACATCTAATCAAATGGCTACCCAGACTATTTGCACCCCCCCCTATTTTACGCCACTGCTACTCTCTGTTATTATCTATGCATAGTCACTTTAATAACTCTATCTACATGTACATATTACCTGAATTACCTCACCTAACCGGTGCCCCCGCACATTGACTCTGTACCGGTACCCCCTGTATATAGTCTCGCCATTGTTGTTTTACTGCTGCTCTTTAACTACTTGTAACTTTTATTTCTTATTCTTATTCGTATTTTTTAAACTGCATTGTTGGTTAGGGGCTTGTAAGTAAGCATTTCACTGTAAGGTCTACACCTGTTGTATTCGGCGCATATGACTAATACGATTTGATTTGTGCGGGGGGGTCCCTGGTTCGAGCCCGGGTGGGGGCGAGTAGAGGGACGGAAGCAACACTGTTACATTGGTGCCGTGACCCAGATCAACAGCATCAATGTAACAGTATTGCTTCCGTCCCTCTCCTCGCCCCCACCTGTGCTCGAACCAGGGACCCATTGCACACATCAACAACTGCCTCCCACGAAGCATCGTTATCCATCGCTCCACAAAAGCCGCGGCTGTTGCAGAGCAAGGGAAACAACTACTTCAAGGTCTCAGAGCGAGTGAAGTCACCAATTGAAACGCTATTAGCACGCAAACCGCTAACTAGCTAGCCATTTCACACCGGTTACACCTACTGGACTTTTGGTATGTCAAAATGTTACTTATGAAGCTTTCATTTGGAATTTGTTGTTAAAATGAATCATTAGCCTACTGTGGTGAAGATACAATATAGGCATGTCTCTCCACTTGTGCTCTCCAAACTCACGCCATTAGAGAGTGCTTTGTTCTCTTGTTGAAATGTTTGCTGCTGCTTAAATGCATTTGTGGCAAATCTCCAGTACGTTCCATCTAATCCTACAAGGATTGCTACCGTTTCATCATTCCATAACATACCGTTTACTGCAACCCTTAGACATTTCTATTTCATGTTTGATAACATACATTTTCATTTACCATTTCTTACCCTCTGAGTGGGCACAATGTTTATTGTGCACATGAACGTTCGCAAGACTCATGAGGTAGAAGTTATGTTTACTTAATTCAATGTATGGTTTCCTTTGTTCATATTTCCAGGGTTATGTCAGAGTTGGGTGTTACTGTATTCTATGTCTATTCTTCTTCTTCTTCTAAATAGGAAAAGGGGAAACTAACCCTACACTCATTAAAACCCACCACCTTATTCCACTACTTTAACCCTATCTGATCCTACCCCAGGCCAACTACCTGAGAGTATGGGACACTACCACTCAACACAACATGTAACTCTTCTGAAGTCAAATCTCGTACCCCCAATCTCTCTCTGCAGATGCCACCACAACATCTATTTTCTGTGACTTACACTCCATCTCCGCGGTACTGTTGATAACCATTGCTATGAACACTAAGAAGCCAACCTTACTGAAACATATGTATCTCATTGGCCTATCCCTCTGTTCTGGCACAGATCAACTATTCACAGGGATCCTCTCAGAATCCCTCACCCTTGATCCACCCTTCTCTCACTGCTCTCACTGTCTCAGCATACAAGATTTCCTGCACTAGTCTGGCACTACTCTGGCCTCTCTCGCACCGGACACCTCCGATCCCCAGCAACATGGGCACCCCTACTGTTGACACACACCACCTTTATCCAACAAAACTACACATTCCTCTCTCCCATGTCCTCCTGCACACTTCTCACATCTTGGAATCTCCCTCCTACACACTGCTGCGACATGCCCATAGACGTGACACCGCAGTGTATTTGGCACAAAAGCTCGAACAGTATAACTCGTATATCCCAACATTACTTTGTCAGGAAAAGACTCTGAATCAAAGCTCAAAAGAACAGACTGTCACCTCTGTTTCACCACGCTCCCCACCAAATCTGCATCACACCAAACGACGAGCGTCACAAACACCAGGAATCTTCAACTTAAATTGCTACACCTCCACAATTAACGCCAACCCAAAAATCACTCCCTTCAATGGGGAAAGCACTTTTAATGAATAACCAGGCATCATCTACTGACGGAATGAGGTCAATATCCTTCCAGGATACCCGGGCCAGGTCGATTAGAAAGGCCTGCTTGCTGAAGTGTTTTAGGGAGCGTTTGAGAGTGATGAGGGGTGGTCGTTTGATCGCGGACCCATTACGGACGCAGGCAATGAGGCAGTGATCGCTGAGATCCTGGTTGAAGACCGTAGAGGTGTATTTAGAGGGCAGGTTGGTCTGGATGATATCTATGAGGGTGCCCGTGTTTACGGATTTGGGGTTGTACCTGGTAGGTTCCATGATAATTTGGGTGAGATTGAGGGCATCTAGATTGTAGGGCGGCCGGGGTGTTAAGCATATCCCAGTTTAGGTCACCTAACGGTACAATCTCTGAAGATAAATGGGGGGCAATTAGTTCACGTATGGTGTCCAGGGCACAGCTGGGGGCTGAGGGGGGTCTGTAGAAGCGGCAACAGTGAGAGACATATTTCTGGAAAGGTGGATTTTTTTAAGTTTAAGCTCTAACTGTTTGGGCACAGACCTGGATAGCATGACAGAACTCTGCAGGCTGTCCCTGCAGTAGATTGCAACTCCACCCCCTTTGTGCTTTGCTGGTGACAATGTTGTGATTTATTTAGAATTCAAGGCACACTTAACCAACATGTCTACCACAGCATTCTGCAGTGATAAGCAATCCCAACTGATTTGTGATTAGTGGGACTATTATTTGTTTCTCAACAGGACAATGACCCAACACACCTCCAGGCTGTGTAATGGCTATTTAACCAAGAAGGAGAGTGATGGAGTGCTGCATCAGATGACCTGGCCTCCACAATCACCCGACCTCAACCCAATTGAGATGGTTTGGGATGAATTGGACCACAGATTAAAGGAAAAGCAGCCAACAAGTGCTCAGCATATGTGGGAACTCCTTCAAGACTGTTGGAAAACGATTCCAGGTAAAGCTGGATAAGAGAATGCCAAGAGTGTGCAAAGCTGTCATCAAGGAAAAGGGTGGCTACTTTGAAGAATCTCAAATATAAAATATATTTTGATTTGTTTAACACTCTCTTGGCTACTACATGATTCCATACGTGTTATTTCATAGTTGTGATGTCTTCACTATTATTCTACAATGTGGAAAATATAATTTAAAAAAACTCCTTGAATGAGTAGGTGTGTCCACACTTTTGACTGGTACTGTATATACACTGCTCAAAAAAATAAAGGAACACTTAAACAACACAATGTAACTCCAAGTCAGTCACACTTCTGTGAAATCAAGCTGTCCACTTAGGAAGCAACATAAATTTCACATGCTGTTGTGCAAATGGAATAGACAACAGGTGGAAATTATAGGCAATTAGCAAGACACCCCCAATAAAGGAGCGGTTCTGCAGGTGGTGACCACAGACCACTTCTCAGTTCCTATGCTTCCTGGCTGATGTTTTGGTCACTTTTGAATGCTGGCGGTGCTTTCACTCTAGTGGTAGCATGAGACGGAGTCTACAACCCACACAAGTGGCTCAGGTAGTGCAGCTCATCCAGGATGGCACATCAATGCGAGCTGTGGCAAGAAGGTTTGCTGTGTCTGTCAGCGTAGTGTCCAGAGCATGGAGGCGCTACCAGGAGACAGGCCAGTACATCAGGAGACGTGGAGGAGGCCGTAGGAGGGCAACAACCCAGCAGCAGGACCGCTACCTCCGCCTTTGTGCAAGGAGGAGCAGGAGGAGCACTGCCAGAGCCCTGCAAAATGACCTCCAGCAAATGTGCATGTGTCTGCTCAAACGGTCAGAAACAGACTCCATGAGGGTGGTATGAGGGCCTGACGTCCACAGGTGGGGGTTGTGCTTACAGCCCAACACCGTGCAGGACGTTTGGCATTTGCCAGAGAACACCAAGATTGGCAAATTCGCCACTGGCACCCTGTGCTCTTCACAGATGAAAGCAGGTTCACACTGAGCACGTGACAGACGTGACAGAGTCTGGAGATGCAGTGGAGAACGTTCTGCTGCCTGCAACATCCTCCAGCATGACCGGTTTGGCGGTGGGTCAGTCATGGTGTGGGGTGGCATTTCTTTGGGGGGCCGCACAGCCCTCCATGTGCTCGCCAGAGGTAGCCTGACTACCATTAGGTACCGAGATGAGATCCTCAGACCCCTTGTGAGACCATATGCTGGTGCGGTTGGCCCTGGGTTCCTCCTAATGCAAGACAATGCTAGACCTCATGTGGCTGGAGTGTGTCAGCAGTTCCTGCAAGAGGAAGGCATTGATGCTATGGACTGGCCCGCCCGTTCCCCAGACCTGAATCCAATTGAGTACATCTGGGACATCATGTCTCGCTCCATCCACCAACGCCACGTTGCACCACAGACTGTCCAGGAGTTGGCGGATGCTTTAGTCCAGGTCTGGGAGGAGATCCCTCAGGAGACCATCCGCCACCTCATCAGGAGCATGCCCAGGCGTTGTAGGGAGGTCATACAGGCACGTGGAGGCCACACACACTACTGAGCCTCATTTTTACTTGTTTTAAGGACATTACATCAAAGTTGGATCGGCCTGTAGTGTGGTTTTCCACTTTAATTTTGAGTGGGACTCCAAATCCAGACCTCCATGGGTTGATAAATTTGATTTCCATTGATAATTTTTGTGTGATTTTGTTGTCAGCACATTCAACTATGTAAAGAAAAAAGTATTTAATAAGAATATTTCATTCATTCAGATCTAGGATGTGTTATTTTAGTGTTCCCTTTATTTTTTGAGCCGTGTATATAGACCACCTGACCTTGAGAGGATTTGCAGAGAAGAATGAAAGAAACCAAGCTTGTAGCATCATGCCCAAGAGGACTCGATGCTGTAATCGCTGCTAAAGGTTCTTTAAGAAAGTACTGGTAAAGGGTCTGAATACATATGTAAATGTGATTTTTCCATTTTTTTAAACTAGCAAAAATATATAAAAACCTGTTATTGTTTTGTCATTATGGGGTATTGTGTGTAGATTGATGAAGGAAAACAATGATTTAATACATTTTAGAATAAGTCAGTAACGTAACAAAATGTGGGAAAAAGTCAAGGGGTCTGAATACTTTCCGAAGGCACCGTAGCTATTGAAATGCAAGCAGCAGGTAATGAGACCAGTTACAGAAAGTATTACAATACTAAAACATATTAAAACATAATATTTCACTCAAGTCAACCTTACCAACATGATTGTTATAAGTATTATTCATATTAACCGACTGGACTTCCTTAGCACAAGCAGGAACATGAAACAAAGCGTATTCACTTTAAATTGTGTACTGGTGAATTAATCAAATGTGTCTGTGTTTACATCCCTCTCAGTCCAATCAACAAAGCCGGCTATAGTAGAGGGAGAGAGTTTACAAGAGAAAATGGTGGGGGCAACTAGGTAGCTTATCAACCAGCTAGTTATTAGAATCAGATGCACTAGATTAGGGTTGGAGAAAACCTACAAGACTGAAATTCTCTAGGGGAGCCCTATATCAGATCATGCTGGATCTTGCGTCGAGTCTGTTGATTCCATCTCGATCTAGTCATCCTCATCGTGGCACTCCAGCCCTCTGGGGCCTGATTGGTGGCACCTTTTCCACAGCCCCAACTAACACGCCTGATTAAACTGATTGTATTCCAAGGACCAGAGTTGCCCATCTCCATGAAAAGACTGTCCCCATGGTCACCTGAAAAACATAAATAGTGTCACAATTGCTTTGTTTGCAAACTGTAGCAGCACTGAAACTTCTTAAAAACTAAGCAATGCTCTCATATCTAACCTACGTGCTTGTGGTCGGCAAAGAAAGCAAACAGGTACACGTAACAAACATTCATTGAAGTATAGTCAATGTGTTTACAAAGTTGGATCATGTCTACATTGCCAGTGAGAGTTGAGCTGGGGAATGTAATTAGTCTAGATAGAACAGTATTTCTTAAACCTGGTCCTTGGGACCCAAAGGGGTGCATATTGTTGTTGATGATTTGAATCAGGTGCTAATGCAAAAACAGTATATCTTCCTTCACTGTCCCTGTCCTACACTGGGCTCGAATCCGTGATCCTCTGCTCGCATACACACGTGACCGTCCTCCTTTTTGATTTTTGATTTTTATTTCACCTTTATTTAACCAGGTAGGCTAGTTGAGAACAAGTTCTCATTTACAACTGCGACCTGGCCAAGATAAAGCATAGCAGTGTGAACAGACAACAACACAGAGTTACACATGGAGTAAAAAATAAACAAGTCAATAACACAGTAGGAAAAAAACAAAATGAGTCTATATACATTGTGTGCAAAAGGCATGAGGTAGGCAATAAATAGGCCATAGGAGCGAATAATTACAATTTAGCAGATTAACACTGGAGTGATAAATCATCAGATGATCATGAGGAAGTAGAGATACTGGTGTGCAAAATAGCAGAAAAGTAAATAAATAAAAACAGTAAGGGGATGAGGTAGGTAAATTGGGTGGGCTGTTTACAGATGGACTATGTACAGCTGCAGCGATCGGTTAGCTGCTCAGATAGCAGATGTTTAAAGTTGGTGAGGGAAATAAAAGTCTCCAACTTCAGCAATTTTTGCAATTCGTTCCAGTCACAGGCAGCAGAGAACTGGAAGGAAAGGCAGCCAAATGAGGTGTTGGCTTTTGGGATGATCAGTGAGATATACTTGCTGGAGCGCGTGCTACGGGTGGGTGTTGTTATCGTGACCAGTGAACTGAGATAAGGCGGAACTTTACCTAGCATGGACTTATAGATGACCTGGAGCCAGTGGGTCTGGCGACGAATATGTAGCGAGGGCCAGCCGACTAGAGCATACAGGTCTCAGTGGTGGGTGGTATAAGGTGTTTTAGTAACAAAACGGATGGCACTATGATAAACTGCATCTAGTTTGCTGAGTAGAGTATTGGAAGCTATTTTGTAGATGACATCGCCAAAGTCGAGGATCGGTAAGATAGTCAGTTTTACTCGGGTGAGTTTGGCGGCGTGAGTGAAGGAGGCTTTGTTGCGAAATAGAAAGCCGATTCTTGATTTGATTTTGGATTGGAGATGTTTAATATGAGTCTGGAAAGAGAATTTACAGTCTAGCCAGACACCTAGGTATTTATAGATGTCCACATATTCTAGGTCGGAACTGTCCAGGGTGGTGATGCTAGTCGGGCGGGCGGGTGCAGGCAGTGAACGGTTGAAAAGCATGCATTTGGTTTTACTAGCGTTTAAGAGCAGTTGGAGGCCACGGAAGGAGTGCTGTATGGCATTGAAGCTCGTTTGGAGGTTAGATAGCACAGTGACCAAGGAAGGGCCAGAAGTATACAGAATGGTGTCGTCTGCGTAGAGGTGGATCAGGGAATCGCCCGCAGCAAGAGCAACATCATTGATATATACAGAGAAAAGAGTCGGCCCGAGAATTGAACCCTGTGGTACCCCCATAGAGACTGCCAGAGGACCGGACAACATGCCCTCCGATTTGACACACTGAACTCTGTCTGCAAAGTAGTTGGTGAACCAGGCAAGGCAGTCATCAGAAAAACCGAGGCTACTGAGTCTGCCGATAAGAATATGGTGATTGACAGAGTGGAAAGCCTTGGCCAGGTCGATGAAGACGGCTGCACAGTACTGTCTTTTATCAATGGCGGTTATGATATCGTTTAGTACCTTGAGCGTGGCTGAGGTGCACCCGTGACCGGCTCGGAAACCGGATTGCACAGCTAAGAAGGTACGGTGGGATTCGAGATGGTCAGTGATCTGTTTATTAACTTGGCTTTCGAAGACCTTAGATAGGCAGGGCAGGATGGATATAGGTCTGTAACAGTTTGGGTCCAGGGTGTCTCCCCCTTTGAAGAGGGGGATGACCGCGGCAGCTTTCCAATCCTTGGGGATCTCAGACGATATGAAAGACAGGTTGAACAGGCTGGTAATAGTAGTTGCGACAATGTCGGCGGATAGTTTCAGAAATAGAGGGTCTAGATTGTCAATCCCAGCTGATTTGTATGGGTCCAGGTTTTGCAGCTCTTTCAGGACATCTGCTATCTGGATTTGGGTAAAGGAGAAGCTGGGGACGCTTGGGAGAGTAGCTGCGGGGGGGGGGGGGGGGGGGGCTGTTGGCCGAGGTTGGAGTAGCCAGGTGGAAGGCATGGCCAGCCGTTGAGAAATGCTTGTTGTGCTTGAAATGCTTGTTGAAGTTTTCGATTATCATGGATTTATCGGTGGTGACCGTGTTACCTAGCCTCAGTGCAGTGGGCTAGGGTTGTAGGTGGCAACAGTGAGAGACTTATTTCTGGAGAGATTAATTTTTTAAATTAGAAGTTCGAACCCTTTGGCAATTCTATCTTGACGGAAAATGTTATAGTTGGGTATGGAAATCTCAGAATTTTTGGTGGCCTTCCTAAGCCAGGATTCAGACACGGCAAGGACATCAGGGTTGGCAGAGTGTGCTAAAGCAGTGAGTAAAACAAACTTAGGGAGGAGGCTTCTGATGTTGTCATACATGAAACCAAGGCTTTTTCGATCACAGGAGTCAACAAATGAGGGTGCCTGGGGACATGCAGGGCCTGGGTTTACCTCCACATCACCCGAGGAACAGAGGAGGAGGAGGATGAGGGTGCGGCTAAAGGCTATCAAAACTGGTCGCCTAGAGCGTTGGGGACAAAGAATAAAAGGAGCAGATTTCTGGGCGTGGTAGAATAGATTGAGGGCATAATGTGCAGACAGGGGTATGGTGGGGTGCGGGTACAGCGGAGATAAGCCCAGGCACCGGGTGATGATAAGAGAGATTGTATCTCTGGACATGCTGGTTATAATGGGTGAGGTCACCGCATATGTGGGAGGTGGGACAAAGGAGGTGTCAGAGGTATGAAGAGTGGCTCCATTGTAAACTAAAACAATGATAACTAACCTGAACAACAGTATACAAGGCATATTGAAATTTGAGAGAGACATACAGCGAGGCATAAAGTAATCGCAGGTATTGATTGGGAGAGGTAGCTAAGACAACAGGTGAGACAACAGCAGCTAATCAGCTAACACAACGACAGCAGATAAAATGGCGATGACTACCCAGAGAGGTGTCGGATTAACTACACCCAGAGCCTGAGTTCGCGGCTGGGGCCGACATATAGAAAATAAACAGAATGGAGTACCGTGATTAATTGACAGTCCAGCAGGCATTAGCTATGTAGCCAAGTGATCATAGTGTCCAGGGGGCAGCAGTAGATGGAACAGGGAAGCCGCGGAGTAGTCGCCACACGGCGTTTAAAGTTAGTAGCCCGGGGCTAGTGGGAGCGTCTGCTCCGACGGAGGCCGGTTGAAGGCACAGCGGATAGAGTATTCGTCGGCAGACCAGTCGTGGTGGTGCGGCGGGGCGCCGTGTCGACAGAGGATCCAAGCCAGAAGGCGAAAGAGGTATTGTAGAATTTAGTTTGCTAGCCGGGAGATGCGCCTGGCTCACGGCTAACTGGTGCTAGCTTCGTGGCAGGGGCGTTAGCCACTAGCTAGCTGTGAAGATTAGAAGTAGTGGTCCAGGGATTACAGCAGGAAACCGGCGTTGTAGTGGAGAGACAGTTCAATACTGGTAGATTGGCGAGTATTATCCAGGCTAAAAACAGGTTATTATCCAGGCTAAAAACAGGGCTGGTATCTGTGCAGAAGGTAAAAGCCGCTAGCATTGGCTAACAATGCCTAAAGAGCTTGTAGCTAATTAGCTTGTTAGCTTCTGGTTAGCTTCTGGTGGTTCTAGAATGTGTTCTAAAATTAAAAATAATAGCGATTCCGTATCACATTGGGTGAGGCAGGTTACCGGAAGGTATAATGGAATTAAAATGGAAAAGAGTGAAAATAAAATTGAAATATATACAAAAAATAAGAAAAATACAAAGTACACGAGAGGACGAACAAAAACACGTCTTCACTGCTACGCCATCTTGGAAGAGTGACAAGGTACCAACGGTTACCTTGACAAGGTACCAACGGTTTGAGCCACCCAAAAGGTACCCATTTGATGCCTCGATCTGCGACATTTCAAGCTAGGTGTGGAGTGAGCTGATGGCCCATTCTTAAAGGAGAAGTTCATTTTTATAACCAAATCCTTATATTTTTATGCTTGCCCTGATACTCTCAACGAGTAATGAGGAAGTGAAGTGCAGCTGGGGTGAGTTTCTAAAAAAATAAATAAAAAAAAACATGTTTCTGGAGCCTTCTATAACATGCCATTTACATCAAAAATAGCGATTTGGTTGTAAAAATTATAACTTCCCCTAAACCCTGTTACACATTTGTATGTGATCATGAATTTGTGTATGTCTGCGATTCCTCTCGTGACCCATCTGCCCTCAGCACTATTCATTCACATTGCCCCTCTCTCTTAGCCCATGGTAATGTAATTGTACTTCTCAGTCTTGCCTTCATTGTTCTTCAGTGAGACGAGATGGTGGTATTGGGAAGTTGCCCTCGGTCTCATTCATCCGAGTCAGGCCTCTCCAGAGGAACACAGGGGGGAGAGAGGGAAAGACGGGAAGGAGAGAAAATTGACATGGTCTTCTCAGTAAGGTATACCAGTAGAAATACAGGTATTCTGGTTGGAAATGGGGTACTTGTCGAGGCAAATAATGCATTTCTAAACCGTCTAAACAGAGATTGTGGAGCCATTGATACATTGAGGAGCTGAGAGGAGGATACTCACGTGTAAATGTAAAGGAAGCCATATTGACTCTGTACATCTCCTAGTTGAACATTTCACTGGCATCCGAGCCATTAGACTAACAGAGAGAGATGCAAAGGAATGGTGGTTAGTGTGTGTGTCACAGTGTGTGTCTCACTGTGTCTGTTACCAGAGTGGTATACCACAAAGCATACTAGATCTACTCAGGGTTTTCTAAAGCTAGCCAGCGTTACATTCCAGGTCAGGCTTCATCCGTACTACAGCAGTGGATATTGCTCGCCTGCCCGCTTGCCTCTAACTCTAGCGGGCATGTAAATGTGCATGCATGTCGCACATGGCTAGTCGTGCGCCAAACTCTTCATTGAGACAATGCTGAAACATCAATCCATGGGCGAGTCAATGCCACATTTTAATTTGTGCTGAAATCAAAATGAAAGACAAATGATCTTGTAAATTCAGCAGGCTATGGTGTGAAATAGACATTTACAAGTTCCGTCTTTATCTTATGAATTATTGTTAGTGCCGTCTTTGGCGTGCTTATCAATTCATGAACACCTTTTCCCCACTCTTATTTCTCCTTGTGTAATGTGATAGGTATTCATTTTTTACACACAAAATATTTTATCAGTCGTCTTCCTCAAATGAAGGGGATGATGACAATCTTTGCGGGACGGAAAGGAGGGAATCTGATTTCATTGGTCCTCAACTCGTGGCTCAGACACTTAATTCAGGATAAATGGAGTTAGCCCTGAGTTAGCCTGTCAGACTACCTGACTGGATTTTGATAAATGCTCAACATCGCCAATCAAAATAAAAGTTCTACCACAGTGACCATGTTATTTTGGGGAAGCCTATTTTATTCTGAGTTCGGACATATAAAGTTTGTATGTGAAAACTATTTCTAAGACGCATAGGCCTACTTTCAGTTTAGAGAGAGGCTTGCGCTGATGGTGCTGGCACAAGGCAGATGGCTGACATAGCCTCGCAAGCCAATCACAGAATGTGCCGACAGAACTTAAGCAAATCGTACAATCTGGCCAGGTTGCTACTGTAGTTAGCTAGCCAACTTCAGCTTACTAATACATACTCTTAAGAGTAGATTTACCCCATTAATGTACTTTGTAATGTAAAGGTGTTTATTTCATATAAGACACACATGCAATCTGCCATCTGAGAACCAATTGAATGTTCTTAATCTTGATATACCCATTGGGGTCTTAAAGGGTCAATCTTCAGTTCAAATGTTATAATGTTTAAATGAGTGGAATGGGTGATGTCTTACATGAAAAAAACTAGTTTACATTACCAAGTACATTAATGGTGTAAACCTACTCTAAGAGTATGTATTAGGCTGGTTTGAATCCTAATCAACCCATCCAATGTGAGTACATCTGTTGTTGTACAGAAGATCAATAAAGCTACAGTACTCCAGCAGTAGTCAATCTGCTTATGTTGAAAAGCCTTGTTAGTGCATAGGTCAAACTAGCTTTTGAATTTCCTGTCTTTTTTGGCTTCAGACAAAAGCTAATATTTCACTTAACTGTTTTTTGTTTTAATATACATATAAAGAGGGTAAAAACAGTTTGTAAAAATTATTGAAGTGACCAGTGTTCAATGACTCTGTCTACATAGGGCAGCGCTCTCTAAGGTGCAGGGTAGAGTACAGGATGGTCGCCGGCTAGTGACAGTGTCTAAGGTTCAGGGCAGGTTACTGTGCGGAGGCCAGCTATTGATGACTGTTAACAGTCTGATGGTCTGGAGATAAACAGCTTCTATCAGTCTCTCGGTTCCAGCTTTGATGCACCTGTACTGTCTTCTAGGTTGTAGCAGGGTGAACAGGCCGTGTCTCAGGTGTCTGAAGTCCTTGATGATCTTCTTGGCCTTCCTGTGACACCGGGTGCTGTAGATGTCCTGGAGGGCAGGTAGTGTGCCCCTGATGATATGTTGGGCAGACCGTATCACCCTCTGGATAGCCCTGCGTTTCTGGGAAGTGCAGTTGCTGTACCAGGCGGTGATACACCCTGACAGAATGCACTCAATGGGGCATCTGTAGAAGTTAGTTAGGGTCTAAGGGGCAAGGGCCACATGTTTTCTGCCTCTGAAGTGTCTGTATGTGTGTATTTGTCAGCACTTTATTTGGTCAGAGCAACTTGTTCTTTCAGCAGCAGAGTGCAGGTGGTTTCAGTAGCAGTTATTCACTCACCAACCAGTCAAGAACAAGTGAACAGAAACACTCAAGGCTCAGATGGGAGGTTGTGTATGTGTGTCTCAGGAAAGCAGGGGGGAGTGATGTGTGTGGGCCTTAACATAATGATGTTCCATTAAGGATTTAATATATAGCATGTTTTTATAGACCAGGTGAAAATTTGAATTTGTCATCACGTTGTTAGTGGTGATGTTAAATGACCTTGAGGTGTGTGCAGAGAACAGTGTGTGTGTGTGTGTGTGTGCATGTGTATACACGTGTGTATAGTCTATTTCTTGAACTGCATTGTTGGTTAAGAACTTGTAAGTAAGCATTTCACGGTAAGGGTCTACACCTGTTGTATTCGGCGCATGTGACAAATACAATTTCATTTGATTGGAAGTGTGTGTGGATGTGTGTGTGTGTTAATGTGAGTGATTGCTAGTGTGTGTGTGTTTGTGTGTGTGTGTATATATTGTACTTGTGCACGCACGTGTGTCTGTGTGTGTGCGTGTGTGGGTGTGTCTAGAGGGGATTCAATATGTGTAGATCAGAGTGGTGGTATGAGCAAACGGTTGGTGGTAATGGATGTTCAAAATTAGATCAAAATAAATTGTATTTGTCACATGCGCCGAATACAACAGGTGTAGACTACCTTGAAACATTTCCTTACTGTCCCTTCCCAACAATGCAGAGTTAAAAAATAAGAAAAAGTTAAATAGTAACACAAGAGGAATAAAATATACAAGAATGATACCAATACCAAGAATGATTACCGGTACCATATCAGCACATGCCTTGAGGAGATAAGGGCATGGATGAAGCAAACTTCCTTCAACTGAACAACAGCAAAACTGAGGCCCTACTTGTTGGCACCCTCCACCAGGACTCACCCATAACCCACCTCACCATTGCAGGACAGGACATCCCTCTCTCCGCTTCAGTTTCCAATCTGCAGCTTGATTCCTCCCTGACCGCTGCGGCCACATCAAACAACTGTGTAAAGCGTCATTCTATCACCTCAAGAACAACGCCAAACTTGTTACCACCCTCACTCAGTCTGATGTAGAGAAGCTTGTCCATGTCTTTATCCCCTGAAGGCTGGACTACTGCAACACACTCTTCATCGGGATCACTGTCAGGAGTCTTCAGAAGCTCCAATACATCCAGACCAGAGCTGCCAGAATCTTGATGAAGGTTCTGAAACACCATCACATCACCCCCATCCTGGCATCTCTGCACTGGCTTCACGTCTCATTCCAGATTGAATTCAAAACCCTCATGCTGACTTTCCAGTGTATTCATGGAAATGTCCCTCCTTATCTCAAAAACTGCTCTGCCCACAGACTCTGGACTCCTTTAAAACAGGACTAAAGACCTTTCTCTTCACTGCACATCTCACAGCTGGGTTTCCATTTTTAATCTGTTATTGAGCCGGTGTAATCGTATCCCAACTTCCTCCTATATTTTCCTTTTTCATGTTTGATGTCTTGGTGGAGGTTGTGGAAGGCTTTCTTGCATGTATCCAATGCAAATACTGCCTGCAATCCATTGTATTTGGTTTAGATACGTTAGTATGATCACTGTGGGGATGACGTCGTCTATGCACTTATTGATGAAGACTGTGACTGGTGTGGTAAACTCCTCAATGCTATCAGATGAATTCCGGAACTTATCCCAGTCTGTACTCGGAAATCAGTCTTGTAGCCTCGTGTCTGCTTCACCGGACCACTTTTGTATTGAGCACGTCACTGGTACTAGCTGTTTGAGCCTTTGTTTGTAAACAAGAAGCAGGAGGATAGAGTCGTGGTCTGATTTGCCTAAGGGAGGGCGAGGGAGGCCCTTGTATACATTTTTGTGGGTCGAATAAAAGTGGTCTAGAATTTCAGAGCCACTTGTGGTGCAGGAGATGTGTTGGTAGAAGTGATGTTGAATAGTTTTAAGTCTCCCCGCGTTAAAGTCTACGC
The DNA here is from genome assembly GCF_045679555.1 of Salvelinus alpinus. Taxonomy (NCBI): domain Eukaryota; kingdom Metazoa; phylum Chordata; class Actinopteri; order Salmoniformes; family Salmonidae; genus Salvelinus; species Salvelinus alpinus. Next base: position 38,381,347 of record NC_092091.1, on the reverse strand, counting down.
AGTTTGTTTGTTAACATTTGTTTACAGTTCGTTGAGTGCCAAAGTGGTGTTGACAGCTTACATGAGGTATTCTATATCAGGTGAGCAAAAGCTCACAATTTTCTTCAAACTGGAAGCGGCACACCAGTTGTTGTTTAAGAATAGGCACACCCCTACCCCTTTGGACTTGTCTGAGGACGCCTTTGTTCGAGCGTGTCACTGCATGGAGAGCCCACTGAGTTATATATTCATAGATTCAGTCAGCCAAGTTTCTGCAAACTGTATAATATTGCAGCTTTTCAAGTCTCTCAAACGAAGCTCTTCCAATTTATTCTCGAGTGACTGGACATTTGCCAATAAAACAGAGTTGAGTGCCAGTCAATTTCCTCTTCGTCTCAGTTTCACCAGGTAGCCTAGCGTGTTAGGCCAGTAACCGAAAAGTTGCTAGTTTGAATCCCCGAGCTGACTAGGTAACTAGGTAAAAAATCTGTTGACTTGTCTTTGAGCAAGGCACTTAATCCTAATTGCTCCTGGGTTGGTGTCAATAATGCCTCTCTCTCTCTCTCTCTCTCTGACTCACCAGATTCCTGGTATTCCAGCTGGGATCAGACAGGACTGTGCAGTTTTTCCTGCTAATAGGGAACGCCAGGAATCTGTTTTTTCCCACTCAGAGTCCACAAACCCCAGAGTTTTTAATTAAAGAGAAAATCCAGAGCAGCGAGAAGAGAATGTAAGAATCTAATCAATAATTCATAACTGCGCTTTACTCGACAAATCACACACTGTGATGACTGTGATATGTTGTTGTTTAACTACCTTAGTTGAGCAAGTCATTCTGGATAAGCGTGTCTGCTAAATGACCAAAATGTAAATGTGAAAATGAATATACCTAAGTGAACTGCAAAGCACACTGGAGCAGAGCTCATTAGAATAATACTCAGCATGTTTTGCAATTTTTCATTTTTACATATACATTTGTATTTAGTTCAATTATCAAACACTTTTATCACACCATAGTGCTATCACACTTCTGATACCAATGCAGGATGACAGGGGTCCAGAAATGTGAACCACTATAAAAAATGATATAGAAAAGTATTTTGTATTTTGACAATACAAATGACAGTATTTTGAAAATACAAAATACATTGGAGTTTAGTTAAAAAAACTCAGAAGTCATTAAAATACATATTTAAAATACATGTAACAGAAATACTGCCCATCTCTGCACCGATCTAAACATACATTGTTTGTGAGATCAGACATAGTCGCATTATAATCTGAGTGTTAATATTCGGAGTTTCTACTTTTTTCAATCAAAAAATTAGCACCCGTCAAAATAAAATGTTCTTTCTTGTCCTTCATGTGATGGAAGTGTCGAGACAGTGCGTTAGATCCTTGACGAAGCTTCAGCGTTCCCATTAGCGTTCTTTCAATGGAAAGCCAATGTATCCCGTTGATCCCATTTCAGCCATTACTGGGGTGTGTTTGGCAGATCATTACAAACATTTACTACAGGCACAAGCAAGAGTATGAAAGAGTCGCAGGAGTAAAATGAAAGCAATCAATCTACCCCTCCAACACAGGAAATAGATGGCTAAATAAAACAAATCAAAAACAGTGCACTATAAAGGGAATAGGGTGCCATTTGTATTTCTCATTCACTCAGACCAGACAGGCGTCAGAAGAATGATATTTGGCAGTGTGTGTGTGCGTGTGTGTCTGGGGGGGGGGGGTTGTGTGAAGATGAAGAGGAGTCCCAGGACGTTGGGTGACATTTAACCCAGAGCAGCGTTACAGCCTTTGCATGCAAAAGGCTGGCCCTTAGACAGTCAGAGGGGCTTTCTATAACAGTCACAGGGAATGAAGATGAGCTGGGCTGAGATGAGCAGAAGGGAGAGAGAGAGAAAGGATGAGCAAGAGAGAGAGAGATGCAGCCTTGGAATGCCAGTTATTTCACTTTTGTTTATTGTTTATTTCACTTGCTTTGGCAATGTAAGCATATGTTTTCAATACCAAGAGAGAGAGAGAGAGAGAGAGAGAGAGAGAGAGAGAGAGAGAGAGAGAGAGAGAGAGAGAGAGAGAGAGAGAGAGAGAGAGAGAGAGAGAGAGAGAGAGAGAGAGAGAGAGAGAGAGAGAGAGAGAGAGAGAGAGTTTGGTAGAGGATTCGGTGATGCGGTGTAAATGACATTCACTTACATGCGTCCAAATGGCACACTATTCCCTACGCACTACTTTTGACAGGGTCCATATGGGTGTGGTCAAAAGTAGGGCACTATATAGGGAACAGGGTCCATTTGGGAACTGATCTGTTCTGGAGGAGCTGAATTGGGCCTGTAAGGGAAGCAGTCACATTCAGATCGTTTCATGAGGTAGTTTGAAAAACAGACACTTTTCAGAACTCAACTCTTCTAACTCTAGTGCTGTTGGGAGAAGTGAGGAACAATACTATCATTACATGAATCATGAAATTAAATCGTGAAAAGAATGCTGCAGATGCTTTCCATTTACAAAATTCTGAGAAAGAGAAGTGAGAGAGACTGAGGGAGGGAGGAGGAGATCAGCTAGATGTATCATTTTTTTTATCGCTTTGAAGCAATTTTCACAAGTATGTGGGGAATTTTCACAACTCTTATTACAAAACTCAAAACAAATCATCAAAACGGCAGTTGTTTCACAATCAAACAATCACTTTGTCACCAACCTAACCAGTGTTTCACCTATAAATACATGTTTCACATTGCAATACATATTCACATAAAGTAATTGTCTTTCACTATGCAATGCTCACATTACTTTTGATATGATTCTTTTCTCTTTTGTTACCGACGCCGACAGAAATGGCCGCCTCGCTTCGCGTTCCTAGGAAATGATGCAGTATTTTGTTTTTTTACGTATTATTTCTTACATTGGTACCCCAGGTAATCTTAGGTTTTATTACATACAGTCAGGAGGAACTACTGAATATAAGAGCAACGTCAACTCACCATCATTACGACCAGGAATATGACTTTCCCGAAGCGGATCCTGTGTTTTGCCTTCCACCCAGGACAATGGATCTGATCCCAGCCGGCGAACCTAAACAACGTCGCCGTAAAAGGGGCAAACGAAGCGGTCTTCTGGTCAGGCTCCGGAGACGGGCACATCGCGCACCACTCCCTAGCATACTACTCGCCAATGTCCAGTCTCTTGACAACAAGGTTGATGAAATCTGAGCAAGGGTTGCCTTCCAGAGAGACATCAGAGACTGTAACGTTCTTTGCTTCACGGAAACATGGCTCACTCGAGAGACGCTATCGGAGTCGGTGCAGTCAGCTGGTTTCTTCACGCATCGCGCCGACAGAAACAAGCAACTTTCTGGTAAGAAGAGGGGCGGGGGGGGTATGCCTTATGATTAACGAGACGTGGTGTGATCATAACAACATACAGGAACTCAAGTCCTTCTGCTCACCTGACTTAGAATTCCTCACAATCAAATGTCGACCGCATTATCTACCAAGGGAATTCTCTTCGATTATAATCACAGCCGTATATATTCCCCCCAACGCAGACACATCGATGGCCCTGAACGAACTTTATTTGACTCTATGTAAACTGGAAACCACATATCCTGAGGCTGCATTCATTGTAGCTGGGGATTTTAACAAGGCTAATCTGAAAACAAGACTCCCTAAATTCTATCAGCATATCGATTGCGCAACCAGGGCTGGTAAAACCCTGGATCATTGTTATTCTAACTTCCGCGACGCATATAAGGCCCTCCCCTGCCCTCCTTTCAGAAAAGCTGACCATGACTCCATTTATTTGCTTCCAGGCTACAGACAGAAACTAAAAAACTCAGGTCTGTTCAACGCTGGTCCGACCAATCTGATTCCACGCTTCAAGACTGCTTCGATCACGTGGATTGGGATATGTTCTGCATTGCGTCCAACAACAACATTGACGAATACGCTGATTCGGTGAGCGAGTTCATTAGAAAGTGCATCAGCGATATCATACCCACAACAACTATTAAAATATTCCCAAACCAGAAACCGTGGATTGATGGCAGCATTCGCGCGAAACTGAAAGCGCGAACCACTGCTTTTAACCAGGGCAAGGTGACCGGAAACATGACCGAATACAAACAGTGTAGCTATTCCCTCCGCAAGGCAATCAAACAAGCTAAGCGTCAGTATAGAGACAAAGTAGAGTCGCAATTCAACGGCTCAGACCCAAGAGGTATGTGGCAGGGTCTACAGTCAATCACGGATTACAAAAAGAAAACCAGCCCCATCGCGGACCAGGATGTCTTGCTCCCAGACAGACTAAATAACTTCTTTGCTCGCTTTGAGGACAATACAGTGCCACACACGGCCCGCTACCAAAACCTGCGGACTCTCCTTCACTGCAGCCGACGTGAGTAAAACATTTAAACGTGTTAACCCTCGCAAGGCTGCAGGCCCAGACGGCATCCCCAGCCGCATCCTCAGAGCATGCGCAGACCAGCTGGCTGGTGTGTTTACGGACATATTCAATCAATCCTTATCCCAGTCTGCTGTTCCCACATGCTTCAAGGGGGCCACCATTGTTCCTGTTCCCAAGAAAGCTAAGGTAACTGAGCTAAACGAATATCGCCCCGTAGCACTCACTTCCGTCATCATGAAGTGCGTTGAGAGACTAGTCAAGGACCATATCACCTCCACCCTACCTGACACCCTAGACCCACTCCAATTTGCTTACCGCCCCAATAGGTCCACAGATGACGCAATCGCAACCACACTGCACACTGCCCTAACCCATCTGGACAAGAGGAATACCTATGTGAGAATGCTGTTCATCGACTACAGCTCAGCATTTAACACCATAGTACCCTCCAAACTCGTCATCAAGCTCAAGACCCTGGGTCTCGACCCCGCCCTGTGCAACTGGGTACTGGACTTCCTGACGGGCCACCCCCAGGTGGTGAGGGTAGGTAACAACATCTCCACCCCGCTGATCCTCAACACTGGGGCCCCACAAGGGTGCGTTCTGAGCCCTCTCCTGTACTCCCTGTTCACCCACGACTGCGTAGCCATGCACGCCTCCAACTCAGTCATCAAGTTTGCGGACGACACTACAGTGGAGGGCTTGATTACCAACAACGACGAGATGGCCTACAGGGAGGAGGTGAGGGCCCTCGGAGTGTGGTGTCAGGAAAATAACCTCACACTCAACGTCAACAAATCAAAGGAGATGATTGTGGACTTCAGGAAACAGCAGAGGGAGCACTCCCCTATCCACATCGATGGGACAGTAGTGGAGAGGGTAGTAAGTTTTAAGTTCCTTGGTGTACACATCACGGACAAACTGAATTGGTCCACCCACACAGACAACGTTGTGAAGAAGGTGCAGCAGCGCCTCTTCAACCTCAGGAGGCTGAAGAAATTCGGCTTGTCACCAAAAGCACTCACAAACTTCTACAGATGCACAATCGAGAGCATCCTGTCGGGCTGTATCACCGCCTGGTACGGCAACTGCTCCGCTCACAACCGTAAGGCTCTCCAGAGGGTAGTGAGGTCTGCACAACGCATCACTGGGGGCAAACTACCTGCCCCCCAGGACACCTACACCACCCGATGTCACAGGAAGGCCATAAAGATCATCAAGGACAACAACCACCCGAGCCACTCCCTGTTCACCCCGCTATCATCCAGAAGGCGAGGTCAGTACAGGTGCATCAAAGCAGGGACCGAGAGACTGAAAAACAGCTTCTATCTCAAGGCCATCAGACTGTTAAACAGCCACCACTAACATCGAGTGGCTGCTGCCAACATACTGACATACTGACTCCAGCTCACTTTAATAATGGAAATTGATGGGAATTGATAAAAAATGTATCACTAGCCACTTTAAACAATGCCACTTAATATAATGTATATGTATATACTGTACTCTATATCATCTACTGTATCTTGCCATCTTTATGTAATACATGTACCACTAGCCACTTTAAACTATGCACTTTTATGTTTACATACCCTACATTACTCATCTCATATGTTTATACTGTACCCGATACCATCTACTGCATCTTGCCTATGCCGTTCTGTACCATCACTCATTCATATATCTTTATGTACATATTCTTTATCCCTTTACACTTTGTGTATAAGGTAGTAGTTGTAGAATTGTTAGGTTAGATTACTCGTTGGTTATTACTGCATTGTCGGAACTAGAAGCACAAGCATTTCGCTACACTCGCATTAACATCTGCTAACCATGTGTATGTGTGACAAATACAATTTGATTTGATTTGACTATTATTCAATCTGACTGCTCTTAATTGATGATCACTTAAACCTTTGGGAAACCTATAGATTTTTACATGTAAACTGGTTTGTCTACAGATTTGGAAAACTACAGTACATAATGAAAATGTATATCTGTAAAGTAGAAACATAAAAAGAATGATATATACTCTAATGTACATCTATGATGATGACTATTGTGAATTTACTTCACAGTAAGTTGCAAAACATTGTTATATTGACAAGATCAGTATTTAACAAATCAAATCAAAGTTTATTGATCGTGTACACCAGTGGTGGTCGGTGCTGTTTACTATTACGGTGGCCGATTTTTTTTAATGGGCCGAGAAGCAAATTAGAGTAATCAACGTGAGAAACAGTGACAAATTCAATACTGCCTTGCACACTCTTGACTGCATCTAGCTGATCTGGGGCGTAATGATTTGTCCAAATAGTTGCAAAACTGAATGTTTCTATTGTACAAAATAGGATTTGTTATATTTCTGTGATATATATAAAGTGTAATATTGGGATGAAAACTTCAAATTGAATAAATGTCAACTCTATATCTGACATGGTACAGGTGTCTTTTTTAAGCCTGTAACCATGTGTGTGAGGTGTAAACTTTTGTTTCAAAGTAGATTTGTTTAAGACTACCAAGAATCACTCTGTGTGACCCTTATTTAGCCTACTGTAGTAAAAGGTTAAGAAACGTTTTGCAACAGAATCGACAGGCTGATCACCGACACACAGTTCACCTTTTTAGCAGCAATATGCAGCATCATCACTTTGCTTGTTGTATAACTCCTTGTAGCATTTACGCGCTCTCCTCTCACCTTTTCTCTTCGCTTGTGGACTTCAGTGCACAACAAAACAGCTGTCTGTGGCACTCTAAAAAAACTCTCCAAGCCAAACCTTCATACCATAACCACTAACCGCTACACAGCCTATATCATTGTCACCATATTAGCTAATGTCATAGTCAACATAGCTACTAGAACTAACATGTTAGTAAACCCACAATCCAATCCATGTGTACAATCACACAGTACAGTGTACAGCAAGCAGTTTAGAAGTTGCACCGCCGGGCCCCGGTGGCAATACATTTATAAAACAAAAAGCTTACCTTGACTTGGAAGAGTTGCAGTATTGGATAGCCTTAGCCTGCTACCTAACATAAATAGCATTCCTCTCTGAGTCAGGTTGTTGAGTAGGCTAAATTAGCTGCATTAGCTAGATAAGTAATTGAAAGGTAAACTATAACTATCTCTCTGTCTCTCTCTGATGCTTCTCCTTAATTTTTTAAGAAATGAATTTGCTCAAACTGTTCAACTGTTGTATTTCTCTCTTTTTGAGTAAACTACTCAACACACTTCATACACTGCAGTGTTAGCTAGCTGTAGCTTATGCTTTCTCTGATCTTTTGATTTGATGGACAACATGTCAGTTCATGCTGCAAGAGCTCTGATAGGTTGGAGAACGTCCTCCGGAAGTTGTCATAATTACTGTATAAGTCTATGGAAGGAGGTAAGAACCATGAGCCTCCTAGGTTTGTATTGAAGTCAATGCACCCAGAGGAGGATGGAAAATAGCTATCCTCCTGCTACACCATGGTGCTACCCTAGAGGGTGCTGTTGAGGCTACTGTAGACCTTATTTGAAAAATAGTGTTTTAATCAGTTATTTGGTGACGTGAATATATTTAGTATTGTTTCATCTAAAAAGTATAACTTATTTAATGTTTCACAATAAAAAAAATAAAAAAATTCACTGAGTAGGATGGTCCTCCCCTTCCTCCTCTAAGGAGCCTCCACTGGTGTACACAAATTAGCAGATGTTACAGCATGTGCAGCGAAATGCTTGTGTTTCTAGCTCCTACAGTTCAGTAATACAATATCAATACAATACAATACAATGCATCCCCTATACAGTAAACATGTATCCAAAAGGAAGTTGCTGGGGGTCTTTTTTATATACCGTAATAAATGCCATTTACATAGCAGACACCTTTATCCAGAGTGACAACAGTCCACACATTTTGGTATGCGACCCTAGTGGGAATCAAACTCACAACTCTGGTGTTTCTAGTGCCATTCCCTTATGAACTGAACCATGTACAGGGCCACAACAATACATAAATACAAGACCATACTGTAAAATACAATACACCATTACAATACAGGTGGGGGTGTATGGTTGCCATCCCCATGAGTGTATCACCCTCCTTCAAGCAAATGATGTCAGTCCAGACCTACTGTATGTCAGGTTTAGTTTAAAATATAAAATAACAGGTCTAGACAAACAAATACAAATGCATATAGGTATGGATAAATTGACTAGGCAATAGGACAGATAATAAACAGTAGCAGCAGCATATGAGATCAGTCAAAATGCAAAAATGATCAATGCAGATAGTCCAGGTAGCTATTGGTTAACTATTTAACTAACTATTTAGCAGTCTTATGGCTTGGGGGTAGAAGCTATTCATGGTACTGTTGGTTCGAGACTTGTTGCATCTGTACCACTTGCTGTGCGGTAGCAGAGAGAACAGTCTATGACTTGGTGGCTTGAGCCTATATACAGGGGGGTACCGGTACAGAGTCGATATAGAGGGGGGAACCGGTTACTTGAGGTAATGTGTACATGTAGGTAGAGTATTAAAGTGACTATGCACGTAGATGATAACAACAAAGAGTAGCAGCGGTGTAAAATAGGGGTGGGGGGGCTATGTAAATACTCTGGGTAGCCATTTGATTAGGTGTTCAGGAGTCTTATGGCTTGGGGGTAGAAGCTGTTTAGAAGCCTCTTGGACCTAGACTTGGCGCTCCGGTACCGCTTGCCGTGCGGTAGCAGAGAGAACAGTCTATGACTAGGGTGGCTGGAGTCTTTGAAAATGTTAAGGGCCTTCCTCTGACACCGCCTGGTATAAAGGTCCTTGATGGCAGGGAGGTCTGCCCCAGTGATGTACTGGGCCGTATGCATTACACTCTGTAGCGCCGTGCAGTCAGATGACAAGCAGTTGCCATACCAAGCGGTGAAGCAGCCAGTCAAGATGCTCTCAATGGTGCAGCCGTATATTTGGGCCCATGCCAAATCTTTTCAGCCTCCTGAGGGGGAAGAGGCATTTGCGTGCTCTCTTCAGGACTGTGTTGGTGTGTGTGGACCATGATAATTCTTTAATGATGTAGACACTGAGGAACTTCAAGCTTTCAACCTGCTCCATTACAGCCCCGTCGGTGTGGATGGGGGCGTGCTTGGATCTCCATTTCGTGTAGTCCACGATCAGCTCCTTTGTCTTGCTGACGTTGAGGGAAAGGGTGTTGGTCTGGTACCACACTGCCAGGTCTCTGACCTCCTCCCTGTAGGCTGTCTCAGGTGATCTGGCCTACCACCGTCGTGCCGTTCGCAAACTTAATGATGGTGTTGGACTCGTGCGCAGTCATGCAGTTGTGGATGAACAGGGAGTACAGGAGAGGAATAAGCACGCAACCCTGATGAGCCCCTGTGTTGAGGGTCAGCGTGGTGGATGTGTTGTTGCCTACCCTCACCGCCTGGGGGCGGCCCGTCAGTAAGTACAGGATCCAGTTGAAGACGGAGGTGTTTAATGCCAGGGTCCTTAGCTTAGTGATGAGCTTTGAGGGCACTATGGTGTTGAATTCTGAGCTGTAGTCAATGAACAGCTTTCTCACGTAGGTGTTTCAAAGCATTTCATCTCTACAAATTTGAGTGCTACAGGGCAATAGTCATTTAGACAGGTTACCTTGGCATTCTTGGACACAGGGACTATGGTGGTCTGCTTGAAACATCTACATGTAGGTATTACAGAAAGGGAGAGTGATGACTCTTGCCAGCTGGACAGCGCGGCCTGGTAATCTGTATGGCCCTGCCGCCTTGTGAATGTTAACCTGTTTAAAGGTCTTACTCACATTGGCTACGGAGAGCATGATCATACAGTTGTCCAGAACAGCTGGTTCTCTCATGCATAGTTAAGTGTCTCTAGCCTTGAAGCGTGCATAGAAGGTATTTAGCTCCTCTGGTAGGCTTGCATCACCGGACAGCTTGCGACTGGATTTCCCTTTGTAATCCATGATAGGTTGCAAGCTATGCCACATCCGACTAACTTTGCCTGTTTGATGGTTCGTCGGAGGGAGTAGCGGGATTTCTTGTAAGCTTCAGGGTTAGTGTCCCAATCCTTGAAAGCAGCAGCTCTAGCCTTTAACTCAGATGTTGCCTGTAATCCATGGCTTCTGGTTGGGATATGTACATACGTTCACTGTGGGGACGACGTCGTCAATGCACTTTTTAATGAAACCGGTGACTGATGTGGTAAACTCATCAATGCCATCAGATGAATCGCGGAACATATTCCCAGTCTGTACTAGCTAAACAGTCCTGTAGCTTAGCATCCGCTTCATCTGACCACTTCGTATTGAGCGCGTCACTGGTACTTCCTTTTTTTTTGTTTTTGCTTGTAAGTGGGAATCAGGAGGATAGAGTTATGTTCATATTTGCAAAATGGAGGGCAAGAGAGAGCTTTGTATGCTTCTCTCTGTGTGGAGTAAAGGTGTTCTAGAGTTTTTCGTCTCTAGTTGCACAGGTGACATGCTGGTAGAAATTAGGTAAAACGTATTTCAGTTTTCCTGCATTAAAGTCGACCGACCACTAGGAGTGCCACCACCGGGTAAGCATTTTCTCTCTCACAGTCTGATGTCAGAATTAGACATTCATCCATTTTCTCAAACTTGTTTAAGGTTTACTTTAGGCATTAACTCCAAATTGTTAAGGTTAGGGTTAAGATTTGAGATAGGCTTAAAAAAAACACACAAAAAAATGTTATGTCGCTGGATTCGAACATGCAACCTTTTTACACCAGAGGCAGATGCTTACTTGAAGGTAGCAGCTCTCACTGTTGCCCCTAGTGCCGGTTTCCATGTCATCTCCCGACGTCCTTAGACATAGATGAACGTCTAATACTGACTTGTATCACAGGTGACCTGGCTGGTGTGTGTGTGTGTGTGTGTGTGTGTTTGAGGCAGGGAATAAAGCATTTAGATGTAGACGTTATTAGAGCAGACACTAAATAATGACATTCTTGAGAAAAGTTTATAATACTGTCAGAGGAGGACACACTCAAATAAAGTGTACTCTTGGCTTCCCCCATCACCCACGCACACACACACATGATACACAAACAAGCACACGCACGTGCACGGGCACACACAAGCACTCGCACACAGCTACCCAGCCCAGGGCCCCAAAACAACAACAGGATGAACGATTCCACTTTGTGTGCGACGACTCACACACAAGGCGATAAGATTGTTCTGATTAAAACGATTACTTCTGCCCGACTTTTCAATAAATCTGCTTTATGGTTGGTGTTGCCATGCCACAGAGAGAGATCCACAGACTGATGTTGTTTTGTTGTTTTTTGGTACCTAATGCATAATTTATGATACGGGATGGGGCTGAGTCTCTGATGTACGGCTGCTCAGGCCAATGAAGAGATGAGAGACAGATCTGTGTCTGTCGCGAAGCACTCAGGCTGGTTGACCATACAGGTAGGGATCAAACGTTATCCCTCTGTGTGTGCATGCATGTGTGTGTGTGTTATTTGTATGCAGGTACGTACACAATGACACACACAAACTCACAAATTGTGCTTCCTTCTTTTGCACTGATCTGACTGAAAAAAGAGAAGGATAGATTGTTTCTGTTAAGGCTCAGTCACATTAGACACGTGGCTTAGTCTAAGAAAAGCTCCATCCTTCTCGCAATACTAAACAATCTCTCACATTTTATTATGTTATACATAACAAGGCCTGGTTATGTATTATCCCAAATGGCACCCTGTTCCTATATAGTGCAGACCTGTGCTCAACATATGTGGGAACTTCTTCAAGACTGTTGGAAAAGCATTCCAAGTGAAGCTGGTTGAGAGAATGCCAAGAGTGTGCAAAGCTGTCATCAAGGCAAAGGGTGGCTAATTTTACGAATAATAAAATATATTTTGGTCAGAGTCGCTCAGGTGGAACAAACTTAAACTTGCGCCTTTTTTCCATGCTGGTTTGAATATCATTGAGAAAACAGAAATGTTTTTTTTTCGCAAACATCTTTTCTGAATTTAAAAGTAATCCTCGAAGTAATCAACTAGTTTTTCAAAAGTATATTTCATCTGATTACAATATTTTTGCAAGCAACGTAACGGCTTAGAGTTACCGTTTTTTGTAATCCATCACTCCCTAACCCTGCTAGTCGCCTACCACCCGGTTACTCAACCCTGCACCTTAGAGGCTGCTGCCCTATACATAGACATGGAATCACTGGTCACTTTAATAATGGAACACGAGTCACTTTAATAATGTTTACATATTGCTTTACTCATTTCATATGTATATACCGTATTCTATTGTCACGTTCTGACCTTAGTTCCTTTTTATGTCTTTATTTTGGTTTGGTCAGGGCGTGAGTTGGGGTGGGCATTCTATGTTCTATATTCTATGTTTTGTTCTATGTGTTGTATTTCTGTGTTTGGCCTAGTATGGTTCCCAATCAGAGGCAGCTGTCAATCGTTGTCTCTGATTGAGAACCATACTTAGGTAGCCTGTTCCCACCTGTGTTTGTGGGTAGTTGTTTCCTGTTTTGTGTTTGTTTCACCATTCAGGACTGTTTCGGTTTTCGTTGTCATTCACTTTGTTATTTTTTGTATGTTGTCGTGTTCTGTTATATTAAAATAACATGGACACTTACCACGCTGCATTTTGGTCCGATCTTGACCACTTCTCATCAGAAGAGGAAGACAATCGTTACATCTATTCTACGGTATTTTAGTCAATGCCACTCCAACATTGCTCATCCTAATATTTATATATTTCTTAATTCCATTATTTTACTTTTAGATTTGTGTGTATTGTTGTGAGTTGTTAGATACTACTGCACTGTTGGAGCTAGGAACACAAGTATTTTGTTACACCTGCTAAACATCTGCTAAATATGTGTATGTGACCAATAAACTTTGAGTGAGAGGACAGAAGGTGAGTTGGTGTTACAGCTGTTGTTAGTTGTTATATTTATTTTTCATAATAATATTGTTGCTTTATACAGTAATTGACTAACATTTTAAAAAGACCTGGCGGAGCGCCATTGCCTTCTTATATCATGCAGAGACAGCGTGAAGGTCTCGTCATTGATTTTGCTGGAAAAGGGACAAATTGTGCTTTACAATGGTATTAATATTACAGTTGACCTGGAAGTATTACATTTTTTGAGCGCTAACATAAGGTCAAGTGTATGGAACACTGTGCTGTACGGAAGTTTGCTAGCTACCTTTGCATACATACATATACACATACATACTTCTTGTTTTTTATAAGAAACAACAATGCTTTGGAAATTCCAAATTGTTTGCTTAGTCAAATTACACATAGCACTGACACACACACTTACCCCCCCAGCCATGCCACCAGGGGTCTTTTCACAGTCCCCAGGTCCAGAACAAATTCAAGCAAACGTACAGCATTATAAAGAGCCATGAGAGCACGGAATGACCCTTCCATCTTATATCGCGCAAGTGAACAGCAAACATGGTTTCAAAAAACAAATAAAGCAACATCTCAAGGCACAATGCCTCTCCCAAATGTGACATACTTGTGTGTGTATGTACTGACATGCATGTGTAACTGATAGATGCACACATACACACACACACACACTACATGTTCATGCTTTTAAATGTACATTGTAAAGTCTTTTGTCTTTAATGTATTTTTCGTTATGTCTCGGACCCCAGTAAGACTAGCTGTCGCCAATGGCGTCGGCTAATGGGGATCCTAATAAATAAAATCAAACCCATTCCGTCTGAATCAGAGAGGTGCGTGGGGCTGCCTTAATTGACGTCCTCGTCATCGGCACCCTGTGAGCAGTTGTTGTTGGGGGTTAACTGCCTTGCTCAAGGGCAGAACAGCATATTTTTCCACCTTGCCGGCTCAGGGATTCGAACCAGCAACCTTTCTATTAGGTTACCTGCCCCCACCCCTACTAGGTAACTATTTTTATATTAGCAAATTATTTCACAGTATCTCCAACATAAAGTTCCCCCAGAACAAGGACAGCCCTCTCAGCCTTTCCAGAGAAATTGTTTCTTATCCATATTGAGCTTAGGATTCAGCCAGATTCCAGCTGAAAGATTTAAGTAGGGGTTGAACTTGAACACTACAGACCAAACCACTGCATATGTAGGAGTATGGGATGAATCTGTGCCTCCTTTGACAGTTTAGACGATATATAGTGAAGAGATGGAATGTCATTAAAGAGGATGGGGAGCGTTCTGTGGGTAGGGATCAAGGAGCCTCAGGCCAAAAGCCTGACGGTATAATAGCAGGTTTGGAATGCCAAGGCAACCTTGAGCCACTGGCCCTGTAACTTGCACAAGTTAAGCCTAGGGCATTTGTAGGCAAGCACAAAGACAAAGGTACATGCACAAAGGCACACACATGAACACACACACACACACACACACACACGCACACGCACACACACACACACACACACACACACACACACACACACACACACACACACACACACACACACACACACAAAGTCATACATACCTGAACAGCAAGGCCTGGTCCTCCACAGTATCAGTATTGTGTAGTATCAGTAACCTACATCTGGCCGAGATAATACCCAGACTCAGCCTGTTTAAGTGTCTGCTGGGCAAGCAGGAAATGTCACTCTATTTTCACCAGCAGCTAGGTACAGGAGAGAGGGAGGAGGGAGAAGTGGAAGAGGGTATGAGAGGGGGTAGAGAAGGAGGAAAATCAAGGGGATGAGTAGGTAGGAAAGATAGAAAGAAATAATAGAAAGGGGAAGCTGGAGAGGCAGAGGACCTACAGTTGAAGTCGGAAGTTTACATACACCTTAGCCAAATACATCTGAACTCAGTTTTTCACAATTCCTGACATTTAATCCTAGTATAAATTCCCTGTCTTAGGTCAGTTAGGATCACCACTTTATTTTAAGAATGTGAAATGTCAGAATAATAGTAGAGAGAATGATTTATTTCAGCTTTTATTTCTTTCATCACATTCCCAGTGGGTCAGAAGTTTACATACACTCAATTAGTATTTGGTAGCATTGCCTTTTAATTGTTTAACTTGGGTCAAACGTTTCAGTTAATCTTCCACAAGCTTCCCACAAAGTTGGGTGAATTTTGGCCCATTCCTCCTGACAGAGCTGGTGTAACGGAGTCAAGTTTGTAGGCCTCCTTGCTCACACACGCTTTTTCAATTCTGCCCATTCTATGGGATTGAGGTAAGGGCTTTGTGATGGCCACTCCAATACCTTGATTTTGTTGTCCTTAAGCCGTTTTGCCACAACTTTGGAAGTATGCTTGGGGTCATTGTCCATTTGGAAGACCCATTTGCGACCAAGCATTAACATCCAAGACTGATGTCTTGAGATGTTGCTTCAATATATCCACATAATTTTCCTGCCTCATGATGCCATCTATTTTGTGAAGTGCACCAGTCCCTCCTGCAGCAAATCACCCCCATAACATGATGCTGTTAACCCCGTGCTTCACGGTTGGGATGGTGTTCTTCGGCTTGCAAACCTCCCCCTTTTTCCTCCAAACATAACGATGGTCATTGTGGCCAAACAGTTCTATTTTTGTTTCATCAGACCAGAGGACATTGCTCCAAAAAGTACGATCTTTGTCCCCATGTGCAGTTGCAAACCGTAGTCTGGCTTTTATATAGCAGGTTTGGAGCAGTGGCTTCTTCCTTGATGAGCGGCCTTTCAGGTTATGTTGATATAGGACTCGTTTTACTGTGGCTACAGATACTTTTGTACATGTTTCCTCCAGCATCTTCACAAGGCTCTTTTCTGTTGATTTGGGATTGATTTTCACTTTTCGCACCAAAGTACGTTCATCTCTAGGAGACAGAATGCTTCTCCTTCCTGAGTGGTATGAAGGCTGCGTGGTCCCTTGGTGTTTATACTTGCGTACTATTGTTTGTACAGATGAACGTGGTACCTTCAGGCGTTTGGAAATTGCTCCCAAGGATGAACCAGTGGAGGTCTCCAATTGTTTTGTTCTGAGGTCTTGGCTGATTTCTTTTGATTTTCCCATGATGTCAAGCAAAGAGGCACTGAGTTTGAAGGTAGGCCTTGAAATACATCCACAGGTACAACTCCAATTGACTCAAAGGATGTCAATTAGCCTATCAGAAGCTTCTAAATCCATGACATCATTTTCTGGAATTTTCCAAGCTGTTTAAAGGCACAGTCAACTTAGTGTATGCAAACTTTTGACCAGCTGGAATTGTGATACAGTGAATTATAAGTGAAATAATCTGTCTTTAAACAATTGTTGGAAAAATTACTTGTGTCATGCACAAATTAGATCTCCTAACCGACATGCCAAAACTATAGTTTGTTAACAAGACATTTGTGGAGTGGTTGAAAAACGAGTTTTAATGACTCCAACCTAAGTCTATGTAAACTTCCGACTTCAACTGTATATAGCTTGATGGAAAAACAATCAGAGGGATAGATAGGAAGAGACAGGGAGGAAAAAGGGAAAGAGCATGTTGTCGGATGTTGGACCAATAGAACATCACATAAAGTGAACTTAACATCACAGACTCCAATCCCACCCAGCAGATGCCTTGGTCTGCTTGGAACACAAAAAGTCTGTGAGTAGTGCACACAACACGTCAGTAAATATAGAAACCAGCCTGCAGCAGCCAGTAGACCACCAGCCTGCTCTAACTAAACATGGCAGGCTGCACACACCACAGCATATTCTGCACTGTATACCGGCACAACAACATGCAGTCAAATGTCATATCTGAATTACTTATGCAGTAGGATATACTCTTTCCCATGTGGTCAAATCAATGAACATATCTGTTTTGTACATGGTATCACAACTAGGGTAAGGATTAGTGTTAGGGTTAACATTGGGTTAGGATCTAATATCACAATAAGGGTGTGAACTGTGTACAGTGAATTTAAAATCACACTCCACAGAACACACAAAGGAACCTCTTACTATTGATATAATGTGCCATGAGACCCATGGGAGAGGGGGTTTAGTGTCTATATAAAACACATCTAAACAGTCAGGGAGGTCTTTAAAGTGTGGCTCATCATCACATATTGTTGCGATAAATTGTTTACAACATGAATTACGAATGACGAAGGGCAGCCAATGACCATAATATATTAATATATGTGATCTCTTTCTCTCTCGTTTGTAAGTATTTTTGAAAGCACTGCACTTCAAGTGCCCCTAAAGTATCTGAAGCAAAATAGCTGTAATGCCAGGGAAGATTCAGAAGAGTTAAAGAGAAGAAATCAGTGCTCTGTGAAAGAGTCGTGATGAAAGAATCTGCATCTTTCTCTCTCTCTGTTTCCTCTCTCTATTTCTTAGCTACTGTATATATTTCTTATCACAATTTTCTCTTTTTATTTCCTCCCTCCATTTCTCCTGCCTCTCTTTAGATGTATTTTCCCAGTTCAGATTGTGAATGACTTCCAAACCGGTCTGAAGCCAACCAGTCACAGACAAGGGTTCAGGGCTGACATGAATAAACTAAAATTGAACAAATAAAATACAAAACTCAACACTCTGGCCCCTATTGAGAGACAGCAGAGCTTCTCCCTCTCTTTGACTCACACATACATGTGTACACACATAGACACAGACGCACGCACATTTGCAATACCTGCGCCTGGGTCCAGGACCAGGTGTGTGTATTTAACATGCAGCTGACCAAGCTGTAGCCTTGTATTTGTCTGCCGGAGAGCAACAATAAACCTATACAATTGCAGACAGAATGAGGGAGAGCACTGTTATATTTGTTAACACACAGTGTGCTGCTACACTATTCAAACAGTATCACAGGCATGCTCCAGCAGCCCATATACTGGCTGCAGCTGAACTGTCCTTATGTCATCAGTAATGTACAGTCAGGTCCAAAATGATTGGCACCCTTGATAAAGATGAGCAAAAAAGACAGTATAAAATGAATCCCTCCAAATTATTCCACTCTTCATCTCGGTGTAAATAAGAACTATTCACGCTACTAATACAAACAATTGGAACATGAGACTGTCTAACATTGAGCCAACTAAATGGTCCCTTAGTGGTACAGTGTGCTTATCCCCTCGACGTTGTGTCAAGTCAAATCAAATCTTATTTGTCACATGCACGTGTTTAGCAGATGTCATTGCGGGTGTAGCGAAATGATTATGTTTCTAGCTAAAACAGTGCAGTAATATCTAACAATACTAACAATCTAAAGTACAGGAATGGAATTAAGAATATATAAATATTTGGACGAGCAATGTCAGAGCGGCATAGACTAAGATACGGTAGAATAGGACAGAATACAGTATATACATATGAGATGAGTAATGCAAAATATGAAAACATTATTAAAGTGACTAATGTTCCAATTATTAAAGTGGCCAGTGATTTCAAGTCTATGCATATGGGTCAGCAGCCTCTAATGTGCTAGTGATGGCTATTTAACAGATAGAAGCTGTTTTTCAGTCTCTCGGTCCAAACTTTGATGCATCTGTACTGACCTCGTCGTCTGGATGATAGCGGTGTGAACAGGCAGTGGCTTAGGTGGTTATTGTCCTTGATGATCTTTTTGCACTTCCTGTGACATTGGGTGCTGTAGGTGTCCTGGAGGGCAGGTAGTATGCCCCCAATGATGCATTGGGCAGACCGCACAACCCTCTGGAGAGCCCTGCATTTGTGGGCAGTGCAGTTGCCGTACCAGGCGGTGAACAGCTCGACAGGATGCGCTCAATTGTGCATCTGTAGAAGTTTGTGAGGGTTGTAGGTGCCAAGCCAAATTTATTCAGCCTCCTGAGATTGAGGAAGCTCTGTTTTTCTCGCTCACAATATCATTATTTTTTAAACAAAGCGATTATTATTATTATTATTATTAAATATTTTAGAATGATATAAAATCCCCTTAGATATTCTCTCAGATCAGATTTGCCCTAACGAAAAATGCACCTTAGATATTAATGGTCAACTATTTCAGCGCCATTTCGCGCTGCTCTGAGACAAGCATGGGGACTGGTCATGATAAATCAATGAGATTTTTATTTTCACGAAATCTCCATTTGGGTGTTGGTTAGACTACAATTAGGGTGTGGAAATGTTATGCTCTTAGTACTGTAGCCTACTCCCAACGTCACGTTGTAGAGTGCCATAACTCTGAGGGTTTCAATTTTATTGGAATAGAAATAGCATAATATTAATCCAATTAATTAAGCTACATTTCTTAAAATTAATCCCATATAAACTCAGCAAAAAAAGAAACCTCTTAATGTCAACAGCGTATATTTTCAGCAAACTTAACATGTGTAAATATTTGTATGAATATAAGATTCAACAACTGAGACATCAACTGAACAAGTTCCACAGACATGTGACTAACAGAAATGGAATAATGTGTCCCTGAACAAAGGTGGGGTCAAAATCAAAAGTAAGTCAGTATCTGGTGTGGCCACAAGCTACATTAAGTACTACAGAGCATCTCCTCCTCATGGACTGCTCCAGATTTGCCAGTTCTTGCTGTGAGATGTTACTCCACTCTTCCACCAAGGCACTTGCAAGTTCCTGGACATTTCAGGGGGGAATGGCCATAGCCCTCACCCTCCGATCCAACAGGTCCCAGACATGCTCAATGGGATTGAGATGTACAGCGTTGAGATTGCCTGCAATGACAACAAGCTCAGTCCGATGATGCTGTGACACACCGCCCCAGACCATGACGGACCCTCCTCGTCCAAATCGATCCCGCTCCAGAGTACAGGCCTCGGTGTAATGCTCATTCCTTCGACGATAAACGCAAATCTGACCATCACCCCTGGTGAGACAAAACCACGACTCTTCAGTGAAGAGCACTTTTTGCCCGTCCTATTTTGGTTCCACTGGACCTGGGGCCCTGTCAGGAGGCTGAAACTTGGCCGCAAGTGGTTCTTCCAGCAAGACAAGAACCCCAAGTACACATAAGAATTCACAAAGAAATGGTTAATTGACCACAAAAAGTACATTTTGCAATGGCCATCTCAGTCTCCAGACTTGAACCCCATTGAAATCCTGTGGTTTGAATTGAAGAAGGCAGTCCATAAGTGCAGACAAAGGATATCCAGTAAAGATTCTGTATAGGGGAATGGTCTTAGATCCCTCCCAATGTGTTCTCCAATCTCATATACTTTTGGTTGTTGAAAAAGGCTCAGTGCCATTATCCTCACAAGGTGAACTATTAAAGGGTTTTGAAAACAGGGGTGCCAAAATGTTGTACTCCTATCTTTTTGAAAAAACAAATATGACTTGTTAAACAAAATGTATTTATCTGAGCAATTGAATAAGTATAAAATTGTAAAATGTATCAGTTTTTTTCAACATACAATATAGCTCAGTATTTGTATTGATTATTTTATACAGAATTATCCGCTCATCTTTATCAACGGTGCCAATAATTTTGGACCTGACTGTAAGCCAGATGATAGTAATGTAGACCACTATACACACACTCATGCACTTAGGCATACACATACACACATACGCACGCACGCAGGCAGACACAATGGGCCACTTTAGCATACACTGCAAACCCCAATCTACAGATAACCCGCCACACAACCAAAGCACATTACTGCACATCATTATACCTCACTAACCTGCATGATTTAAGTCAGGAAATACATATATTATCACCTTCCTCTCACCTTCCTCCTGTCCTCCTGTTAAAAAGTGTTGAATATTTTTAGGAGTGTGGGGGCGGTGAGTATGTGATGGCTCATGAGTAAAAACACAGAGTACGTGTTATAGCTTCAGTGTACTGTACATGGTTAAGAGCTTCAGATTCATGAACCAAGCACTAAGCTCATAGATATCTACAGAAGACATTGCAATCACATTACCATCATCATCTTCCACATATACAGTGCCTTCAGAAAGTATTTACACCCCTTGACTTTTTCCACATTTTGTTGTGTTACAGATTTTGTGTCAATGGCCTACACACAATACCCCATAATGTCAAAGTGGAATTATGTATTTTGAAATGTTTACACATGTATTAAACATGAAAAGCAGAAATGTCTTGGGTCAATAGGTATTCAGCCCCTTTGTTATGTCAAGCCTAAATAAGTTCAGGAGTAAACATTCGCTAAACAAGTCACATAATAAGTTGCATGGACTCACTCTGTGTGCAATAATAGTGTTTAACATGATTTTTGAATGACTACCACATCTCCGTACCCCCACACATACAATCGTCTTCAAGGTCCCTCAGTCGAGAAGTGCATTTCAAACACATCTGCTACAGAATAAAACTATTCCAAAACATGCATCCTGTTTGCAACAAGGCACTAAAGTAATACTGCAAAAGATGTGGCAAAGCTATAAATTGTTTGTCCTGAATACGAAGAGTTATGGTTGGGGCAAATCCAATAAAACACATTACTGAGTTACACTCTCCATATTTTCAAGCATTGCGGTGGCTGCATCATGTTACAGGTATGCTCGTAATCTTCAAGGACTGGGAAGTTTTTCAGGATAAAAAAGAAACTGAATGGAGCTAAGCACAGGAAAATTCCTAGAGGAAAACCTGAATCAGTCTGCTTTCCACCGGACACTCTGAGATGAACTCACTTTTCAGCAGGACGATAACCTAAAACACAAGGCCAAATCTACACTGGAGTTGATTACTAAGAAGTCAGTGAATGTTTCTAAGTGGTCGAGTTGCAGTTTTGACTTAAATCTGCTTTACAAAATATGGTAAAACTTGAAAATGGTTGTCTAGCAATGATCAACAACCAATTTGATAGAGCTTGAACAATTATGAAAATAATAATGGGTAAATATTGTACAATCCAGATGTGTAAAGCTCTTAGAGACATACCCAGAAAGCCTGACAGCTGTAATCGCTGCCAAAGGTGATTCTAGCATGTATTGACTCAGGGGTGTGAATACTTATGTAAATTAATTATGTCTGTATTTCATTTGCAAAGAAATTGCTAAAATGTCTAAAAACATGTTTTTACTGTGTCATTATGGGGTATTGTGTGTAGATGGGTGAAAAAAAAAATATTTCATTCATTTTGAATTCAGGCTGTAACACAACAAAATGTGGAATAAGTCAAGGGGTATGAATACTTTCTTAAGGCACTGTACACATAGCAGCACACTTACATTGCAGATGTAATCTGCTTACTGATTCAACTCCACATACACACACACATACCTTGCCCCCCAACACTAAACACACACACACACACACACAGACACACACAGTGCCTGTGAACAGATGTTATGTTTGTGGCGGATAGTAGGTGTAGTAGATGTGGGAGGTGCAGAGACACTAATTGAGGTAGAGCTGCCTGATTGCTGTGGCCTGTTCCAGTGGAGTGCTGGGGAATGTGTGTGTGTGTTGCGCTCGTGATAAGCAACTGATGCTTCTGCATATTAACACTACAGAACCTGCTCCCAGGGTCCAGAACAACACTGTAAAATAGTGTTGAATCCACTTTAAAAAATACACAAATAAAAAACGTTAATACATTATTTAGATTTACACAAATAAAGTAAGTCCAGGGATGAATAATAATAAAAGGTGTTCAATTTACTCATAATATGATTAAATATGAGTTGATGTCACACAAACATTTAGTAAACCCAACGTATTAGTGGTTAAAAGACTTCATGTGTAAAGCTGCAATATCTAACTTTTTCGGCGACCTGACCAAATTCACATAGAAATGTGAGTTATATATCTGTCCTCCTCATTGAACACACGTCTAAGTAGCAGTAGATCTGTTCTATGTGCACCATTTCTATGCTTAAGTTTAGTTTGTTCTTCTTTTACTTACAGTTTTGTACACCAGCTTCAATCAGCTGAAAATACAATCTTTTTGGTTATGGAAAAGATATTTCACAGCATTTTAGAAGGTACAATGATTCTCCACACTATACTTGCTCGTTTTTTTTCACATCAATTGAAATTAGGCGAAGAATTCACATTTTTGCGATTTCTGCATAGATTTTTTTTACTTTAACACGTACGAACACTGGAGTGTGATCATTCTACTGTGGTCCCTGCAACGTACGCTCAAACCAGGTGTGATCAGAACACTTATGTAGAAGGTTGAGTTACAATTGATGAAACAGTCAGTGTTTGAGCTGGCCACACCATTTTTTTACAGCAACATTTTGCACAAACACAGTCTTTACAACGTTATGTCCTTAATCTGAGCAGCTAATTTTTTGATGCAATGTTCAGACATGCATAGAACTAGTGACAGCATAACACAATTCTCATCTAAACCTGATTGCTAATAGCATTTACTATTTACAATTCATCACATCACGGGTGAGCTCACCAGTGATCAAAATATTTGAGTAAAACACTTTCTAAAAGTCAAAAGTAATCCGATGTTGGGTAGTTTGTTCGCGCCACAATGTTTGTTTATTCGCGTCAACCAAAGATACGAGGTTACAAAAGTTGGGTCTGTTTACAGTGTGCATGTGTCGTCTACCATCACTCACTTCCATCATTCACTTCCGGAAGTTTACTCGAAAGACGAGTCTTTCACCTCATTTTGTTACAACATCTTTGGTCTGACAGACATTTACATGACAACCAGAATGCATTGTATGATGTCAAACAACATGGCACCACACACAGCTGGCAATTAGCTTAGCATTAGCTCATCAAAATCAGTATAACCATCAAAAAAGTATTTTACAGACATCATGTGTCCATTACAATGTATGCAAAAATTGGAATGCATGACTTGTCTTCAGGACTTGAAAACGTGAATAATACAGTAAATACATTATACTCCAAACATACATACGGTGTGCTTCAGTAGAAATGACTACACGATATACAGAAACTATAATGGTAACGTAATAAGGCACTTACTTTGATAGTAGCGCACACATGTCCAAAGTTATTATTAATAAGGAAAACAACAATGAAGACAATGCAGGCTTCAGCTGTAAAATGTGCCAAGGGGGAAAAGTTTGTGCAAGTTCTGAAGTTCTGTTCTGACTGGAGATACGCAAATGTCTGCATACTTGATCTGGGGAAACACTGGTGAAGTGCTTGGGCTCTCATCAAAGAGAGAAGTTTGTCCGGCTCAGTAATGCCTCAAACGTAAATTGTAATCAACAGTAAAATGGGCTACTTCTATGTGAATTAATGAGGAGGCAGAATACACCTCAATTCAAACGGTTCTTTACAAAATAAAATGTGTTACGAAAATAATTAGAAATTGACATGTTGAAACATATCCTATAGATAATTAGCAGCCAGCATAGCATGCCTTGATTTGAGGGCAGCGTGGGTTAACTGTGCTGTTGCATAACAGTCACATTTTGGAACAGTGAGTGCATTCTGACATCACGCTGGGGTGACCATTAGAGATATTTGGAAACCACACGTGAAATGGTTAACATTGTTTAATGATATTTGATCATTTGCCATTTTAACCCACTTTGGCAGGCACAAATGTAGTAAATCTCTTTGGTTAGTCTCATAAAATATATGTTTTAGGGTCCAATGAAATGATCAAATCATTGAAATGACAAACTCATTGCTATTAAGTATATGTTGGTTGTTGTTTTCTTGTCAATTTCAATTCAACCCAGAATATTGTTTTACAGTGAAGAATTCTAATGCAACACTTCCTGTCCTCCTACCTTCTTCCTCTCCTCCTCTCTCACTCTTTCTACCTCTCTCTCTCTCTCTCTCTCCCTGTCTCCCTCTCTACATCATGACCTGCCACTCACTGACTGATTGACTAGACCTTGTGTATCTCGATGTAGCCATCTGTTAAAAGAGATGAGGATAGCTCAACCCCATATATTGAGCTTCCTATGCTGATTCAGCACAACCAGGATGCTCAGAGGAATGGCAGTGTAAATGAAGAAAAGACAGATGGAAAGAGTGTCTGAGGATCACATGGACAAGTCTTCTCCATCCATTTATCGAATTATCATGTTTTGGCTCTGGCACTGAATGACTTACAGTATATCTACCTGATTGTATAGTTTGAATAAAGTGTGTTTTTATATGCGAGTTCCCTACTCCAACGAGTGTGTTTCTGCTATACCAGTGATAATAAGGGATATTAAACAGCCAGGCCTATAACTATGTTTTCATGTGTGTGTGAGTAATACACACTGAGTGTACAAAACTCAGTGTATATTATGGTATAGTCTGACCAGGTGAATCCAGGTGAAAGCTATCATCCCTTATTGATGTCACTTGTTAAATCCACTTCAATCAGTACAGATGAAGGGGAGGAGACAGGTTAAAGAAGGATTTTTAAGATTTGAGACAATTGAGACATGGATTGTGTATGTGTGCCATTCAGAGGGTGAATGGGCAAGACAAAATATTTCAGTGCCTTTGAACGGGGTATGGTAGTAGGTGCCAGGTGCACCGGTTTGTGTCTAGAACTGCAACGCTGCTGGGTTTTTCATGCTCAACAGTTTCCCGTGTGAATCAAGAACGGTCCACCACCCAAAGGACATCCAGGCAACTCGACACAACTGTGAGTCATCATGGGCCAGCATCTCTGTGGAACGCTTTCCACACCTTGTAGTGTCCATGCCCCGACAAATTGAAACTTTTCTGAGGGAAAAACTCAATATTAGGAAGGTGTTCCTAATGTTTGGAATATGAAGTATACTTTATGTGAACGAGTGTCTTTCTACAGAAATATGAACAGGATTTTAAAAGTGAAGGGAGTTAGTGTTTCCTCAGTCATCACTGTGAGCCAGTGATTGTTGGAGAAAAGCAGCAGCAGTTCATCTCCTCCTGCAGCTATTAGTATGCTGATTGGTACATTAGCTGCGTATTAAGAATAATCTAATCTGAGTTATGGCAGGGATGTGTGTGTGTGTGTGTGTGTGTGTGTGTGTGTGTGTGTGTGTGTGTGTGTGTGTGTGTGTGTGTGTGTGTGTGTGTGTGTGTGTGTGTGTGTGTGTGTGTGTGTGTGTGTGTGTGTGTGTGTGTGTGTGTGTGTGTGTGTGTGTGTGTGTCTGCATAACTATCTGTCTGCCTGTCTACCTACCTACCTTCACATGACTGGGAATACAGATATTCACAGATACCTTAAAAAAGGTAGGGGTATTGATAAGAAAACCAGTCAGTATCTAGTGTGGCCACTATTTGCCTCATGCAGCGAGACACATCTCCTTCGCACAGAGTTGATCAGGCTGTTGATTGTGGCCTGTGGAATGTTGTCCCACTCCTCTTCAATGGCTGTGCGAAGTTTCTGGATATTGGCGGGAACTGGAACACTCTGTCGTACACGTCGATCCAGAGCATCCCAAACGTGTTCAATCAGTGACATGTCTCGTGAGTATGCAGGCCAAGGAAGAACTTTGAAATGTTTAGCTTTCCAGGAATTGTGTACAGATCCTTGCGACATGGAGCCATGCATTATCATGCTGAAACATGAGGTGATGGCTGCGGATGAATGGCACGACAATGGGCCTCAGGATCTTGTCATGGTATATCTGTGCATTCAAATTGCCATTGATAAAATACAGCTGTGTTCATTGTCCCTAGCTTATGCCTTCCCATACCATAACCCCAACAACACAATGGTGCACTCTGTTCACAACGTTGGCATCAGCAAACTGCTCGGCCACACAAAGCCATACAGGTGGTCTGCGGTTGGACGCACTGCCAAATTCTCTAAAACGACGTTGGAGGCGGCTTTTGGTAGAGAAATGAACATTCAATTCTCTGGCAACAGCTCTGGTGGATATTCCTGCAGTCAGCATGCCAATTGCATGCTCCCTCAACTTGGGACATCTGTGGCATTGTGTTGGGTGATAAAACTGCAAATTTTATAGTGACTTTTTCTTGTCCCCAGCACAATATGCACCTATGTAATGATTATGCTGTTTAACCCTTAGAAAACTGGACGCATAATTGTTCTTGCAACATCCCATAAAATGTTAATGTTGTATATTCTGAGAACATTGTAACCACGTTCGAGATAATGCTTGACCTTGACCTTAAGGGAATGTACTAACTTTAACACCAAAACATGCTAAAATGGTACCCAGAAGGTTTTTGCTAACATACATAGAATGTTCCCCTATCTAACGGAAAACTGGACACACATTAGGGGAATATAATGGGTAACATTACAAAAAAGTTCTCTCCCTAGGATTGTTAGCTGGGTCCACCTCTGTTTTGGTAAAAAGTTGAGGGATATGCCTGGAGAAATGTAACACGTCTCAAATTCAGACAGAGTTGTGGATGCAATAACTGACAACCCATGACATCAAATTGATATGTGTAGTTTATAACGCCACTTCGGTAGGAGTGCTTTACATTTTTTTTTTTACAATCACTAGGACCCACTTCTCAATATTTAGGTCACTTTTTCAAAACTCTATACACAGTTCTCCTAACCAACTTTCAGCTTGGCACAGCAGTTAATTTCACATCCAAAATGCACTAAAACTACCAAAACACTTCATACATGTCTCAAATCAACTCATTCTTCCATAACACTAGCAAAGTTTGTCACCCAACCAGCACACTTTGTCACAGGTAGCATTACACAATGTTTTCTTTTGTCAAATTTCTTTACAAAACAAGAATGACACCTCTCTACTGTTTAGAATACACTGCAGTATATGTTACAGGAATAACTCAGACATGATACAATATCAAATCAAGTTTATTTTATATAGCCCTTCGTACATCAGCTAATATCTCGAAGTGCTGTACAGAAACCCAGCCTAAAACCCCAAACAGCAAGCAATGCAGGTGTAGAAGCACGGTGGCTAGGAAAAACTCCCTAGAAAGGCCAAAACCTAGGAAGAAACCTAGAGAGGAACCAGGCTATGAGGGGTGGCCAGTCCTCTTCTGGCTGTGCCGGGTGGAGATTATAACAGAACATGGCCAAGATGTTCAAAATGTTCATAAATGACCAGCATGGTCAAATAATAATCAGGAATAATTGTCAGTTGGCTTTTCATAGCCGATCATTAAGAGTTGAAAACAGCAGGTCTGGGACAGGTAGGGGTTCCATAACCGCAGGCAGAACAGTTGAAACTGGAATAGCAGCAAGGCCAGGTGGACTGGGGACAGCAAGGAGTCATCATGCCCGGTAGTCCTGACGTATGGTCCTAGGGCTCAGGTCCTCCGAGAGAGAGAAAGAAAGAGAGAAGGAGAGAATTAGAGAGAGCATACTTAAATTCACACAGGACACTGGATAAGACAGGAGAAGTACTCCAGATATAACCAACTGACCCTAGCCCCCCGACACAAACTACTGCAGCATAAATACTGGAGGCTGAGACAGGAGGGGTCAGGAGACACTGTGGCCCCATCCGATGATACCCCCGGACAGGGCCAAACAGGAAGGATATAACCCCACCCACTTTGCCAAAGCACAGCCCCCGCACCACTAGAGGGATATCTTCAACCACCAACTTACAATCCTGAGACAAGGCCGAGTATAGCCCATAAAGATCTCCACCACAGCACAAACCAAGGGGGGGCGCCAACCCAGACAGGAAGATCACGTCAGTAACTCAACCCACTCAAGTGACGCACCCCTCCTAGGGACGGCATGAAAGAGCACCAGTAAGCCAGTGACTCAGCCCCTGTAATAGGGTTAGAGGCAGAGAATCCCAGTGGAGAGAGGGGAACCGGCCAGGCAGAGATATGACCTACTGAAGAGATAAGTCTTCAGTAAAGACTTAAAGGTTGAGACCGAGTCTGCGTCTCTCACATGGGTAGGCAGACCGTTCCATAAAAATGGAGATCTATAGGAGAAAGCCTTGCCTCCAGCTGTTTGCTTAGAAAATCTAGGGACAATTAGGAGGCCTGCGTCTTGTGACCGTAGCGTACGTGTAGGTATGTACGGCAGGACCAACTCGGAAAGATAGGTAGGAGCAAGCCCATGTAACGCTTTATAGGTTAACAGTAAAACCTTGAAATCAGCCCTTGCCTTAACAGGAAGCCAGTGTAGGGAAGCTAGCACTGGAGTAATATGATCAAATTTCTTGGTTCTAGTCAGGATTCTAGCAGCCGTATTTAGCACTAACTGAAGTTTATTTAGTGCTTTATCCGGGTAGCCGGAAAGTAGAGCATTGCAGTAGTCTAACCTAGAAGTAACAAATGCATGGATTAATTTTTCTGCATCATTTTTGGACAGAAAATTTCAGATTTTTGCAATGTTACGTAGATGGAAAAAAGCTGTCCTTGAAACAGTCTTGATATGTTCGTCAAAAGAGAGATCAGGGTCAAGAGTAACACCGAGGTCCTTCACAGTTTTATTTAAGACGACTTTACAACCATCAAGATTAATTGTCAGATTTAACAGAAGATCTCTTTGTTTCTTGGGACCTAGAACAAGCATCTCTGTTTTGTCCGAGTTTAAAAGTAGAAAGTTTGCAGCCATCCACTTCCTTATGTCTGAAACACAGGCTTCTAGCGAGGGCAATTTTGGAGCTTCACCATGTTTCATTGAAATGTACAGCTGTGTGTCATCCGCATAGCAGTGAAAGTTAACATTATGTTTTCGAATAACATCCCCAAGAGGTAAAATATATAGTGAAAACCATAGTGGTCCTAAAACGGAACCTTGAGGAACACCGAAATGTACAGTTGATTTGTCAGAGGACAAACCATTCACAGAGACAAACTGATATCTTTCCGACAGGTAAGATCTAAACCAGGCCAGAACTTGTCCGTGTAGACCAATTTGGGTTTCCAGTCTCTCCAAAAGAATGTGGTGATCGATGGTGTCAAAGGCAGCACTAAGGTCTAGTAGCACGAGGACAGATGCAGAGCCTCGGTCTGACGCCATTAAAAGGTCATTTACCACCTTCACAAGTGCAGTCTCCGTGCTATGATGGAGTCTAAAACCAGACTGAAGCATTTCGTATACATTGTTTGTCTTCAGGAAGGCAGTGAGTTGCTGCGCAACTCCTTTTGAGAGGAATGGAAGATTCAATATAGGCCGATAGTTTTTTTTATATTTTATGGGTCAAGGTTTGTTTTTTTCAAGAGAGGCTTTATTACTGCCACTTTTAGTGAGTTTGGTACACATCCGGTGGATAGAGAGCCATTTATTATGTTCAACATAGGAGGGCCAAGCACATGAAGCAGCTCTTTCAGTAGTTTAGTTGGAATAGGATCCAGTATGCAGCTTGAAGGTTTAGAGGCCATGATTATTTTCATCATTGTGTCAAGAGATATAGTACTAAAACACTTAAGTGTCTCTCCCGATCCCAGGCCCTGGCAGAGCTGTGCAGATCCAGGACAGCTAAGCCCTGGAGGAATACGCAGATTTAAAGAGGAGTCCGTAATTTGCTTTCTAATGATCATGATCTTTCCTCAAAGAAGTTCATGAATTTATTACTGCTGAAGTGAAAGCCATCCTCTCTTGGGGAATGCGGCTTTTTAGTTAGCTTTGCAACAGTATCAAAAATAAATTTTGGATTGTTCTTATTTTCCTCAATTAAGTTGGAAAAGTAGGATGATCGAGCAGCAGTGAGGGCTCTTAGATACTGCACGGTACTGTCTTTCCAAGCTAGTCGGAAGACTTCCAGTTTGGTGTGGCGCCATTTCCGTTCCAATTTTCTGGAAGCTTGCTTCAGAGCTTGGGTATTTTCTGTATACCAGGGAGCTAGTTTCTTATGACAAATGTTTTTCGTTTTTAGGGGTGCAACTGCATCTAGGGTATTGCGCAAGGTTAAATTGAGTTCCTCAGTTAGGTGGTTAACTGATTTTTGTCCTCTGACGTCCTTGGGTAGGCAGAAGGAGTCTGGAAGGGCATCAAGGAATCTTTGTGTTGTCTGAGAATTTATAGCACGACTTTTGATGCTCCTTGGTTGGGGTCTGAGCAGATTATTTGTTGCGATTGCAAATGTAATAAAATGGTGGTCCGATAGTCCAGGATTATGAGGAAAAACATTAAGATCTACAACATTTATTCCATGGGACAAAACTAGGTCCAGAGTATGACTGTGGCAGTGAGTAGGTCCAGAGACATGTTGGACAAAACCCACTGAGTCGATGATGGCTCCGAAAGCCTTTTGGAGTGGGTCTGTGGACTTCTCCATATGAATATTAAAATCACCAAAAATTAGAATATGATCTGCTATGACTACAAGGTCCGATAGGAATTCAGGGAACTCAGAGAGGAACGCTGTATATGGCCCAGGAGGCCTGTAAACAGTAGCTATAAAAAGTGATTGAGTAGGCTGCATAGATTTCATGACTAGAAGCTCAAAAGACGAAAACGTCATTTTTTTTTTGTAAATTGAAATTTGCTATCGTAAATGTTAGCAACACCTCCGCCTTTGCGGGATGCACGGGGGATATGGTCACTAGTGTAACCAGGAGGTGAGGCCTCATTTAACACAGTAAATTCATCAGGCTTAAGCCATGTTTCAGTCAGGCCAATCACATCAAGATTATGATCAGTGATTAGTTCATTGACTATAACTGCCTTTGAAGTGAGGGATCTAACATTAAGTAACCCTATTTTGAGATGCGAGGTATCACGATCTCTTTCAATAATGGCAGGAATGGAGGAGGTCTTTATCCTAATGAGATTGCTAAGGCGAACACCGCCATGTTTAGTTTTGCCCAACCTAGGTCGAGGCACAGACACAGTCTCAATGGGGATGGCTGAGCTGACTACACTGACTATGCTAGTGGCAGACTCCACTAAGCTGGCAGGTTGGCTAACAGCCTGCTGCCTGGCCTGCACCCTATTTCATTGTGGAGCTAGAGGAGTTAGAGCCCTGTCTATGTTGGTAGATAAGATGAGAGCACCCCTCCAGCTAGGATGGAGTCCGTCACTCCTCAGCAGGTCAGGCTTGGTCCTGTTTGTGGGTGAGTCCCAGAAAGAGGGCCAATTATCTACAAATTCTATCTTTTGGGAGGGGCAAAAAACAGTTTTCAACCAGCGATTGAGTTGTGAGACTCTGCTGTAGAGCTCGTCACTCCCCCTAACTGGGAGGGGGCCAGAGACAATTACTCGATGCCGACACATCTTTCTAGCTGATTTACACGCTGAAGCTATGTTGCGCTTGGTGACCTCTGACTGTTTCATCCTAACATCGTTGGTGCCGACGTGGATAACAATATCTCTATACTCGCCAGTTTTAGCTTTAGCCAGCACCATCTTCAGATTAGCCTTAACGTCGGTAGCCCTGCCCCCTGGTAAACAGTGTATGATCGCTGGGTGATTCGTTTTAAGTCTAATACTGCGGGTAATGGAGTCGCCAATGACTAGGGTTTTCAATTTGTCAGAGCTAATGGTGGGAGCCTTCGGCGTCTCAGACCCCGTAACGGGAGGAGTAGAGACCGGTTGAAAGTTTCTGTCGGCTGAATGAGCGACACCAGTTGAGCATTCCTACAGCATTTCCCTCCAGAAGCCATGAGAAAGTTGTCCGGCTGCGGGGAGATTTATACTAACGTTACTATCTGTACTTACTGGTGGCACAGACGCTGTTTCATCCTTTCCTACACTGAAATTACCCTTGCCTAACGATTGCGTCTGAAGCTGGGCTTGCAGCACAGCTATCCTCGCCATAAGGCAATCGTTCTCCTGTATATTATGAGTACAGCGACTGCAATTAGAAGACATCATGTTAATATTACTAGCTGTTGAAAGTGCTGACGAACCATGTCCAGATGAAGCATATGCTTCAATATGTTTAATGTAATGTTTGGCATTGAGTGATTCCAAAATACAAGAATTTGTATATACACCATCTACTGATACAGATACAGTAGCAATTCTAGTCAACCCTGTCTTCTGCATTTGGCCACAGGTTCTCATCCACATCACATCTTATGTCATCTTGGACAATACACCTAGGAAAGAATCTTTTGGCATGCCTGGTCCATCCCCGGCGATCTTCTGCAGATACGTACTGTATGTCCAGGCATCCAGCATTCATTGCGTCCAGGAGGGACATTTGATCATGTGGATGGTGGTCATAAACCTTCCACCTCCATGAGCAAAATAATTCCTCTATGGGGTTGAGGAATGGAGAGTAAGGTGGGAGGAAAAGTGACAACATCCTGGGATGGGCTGCAAACCACTCTGACTGGACGGGAGTGGTGAAATGCCACATTGTCCCATAAAATTACAAACGTTGGCCGATTTCGCCTCATTGCAACCCTTTCCTCACCTGGCACAACCCTTCCATAGAGGTCATCCAGGAATGAAATGAGACGCTCGGTGTTGTATGGCCCAATTAGCAGTTTGTGTAACAGCGATCCATCAGAGGATATTGCTGCACACCTTGTGATGTTGGCACCCCTCTAGCCCAGGACATCCACTATGGCTCTTTTCCCAATCACATTCCTTCCTCGCCGCCGTGTTTTGGCCAAGTTGAATCCAGCCTCATCCACAAAGATGAATGTGGGGTGTTTGCCTGGCTTCAATCTTCATGACTATCTAAAATAAATCTACATGGCATCATAAGGGTTAGGCTATTACGGTAGTTTACATTATACCTAAAAACATGCCATTGTGTGCCTCTGCCCTGTTTGGTTTAGTTCAAAACCAGTTCTGTATTTTATATTCATCTTACCTGGACATATTGGTTCCTGAGTTGACTCATTCAGAGTTGCTCTCAAAGGGCACAGTGTACAACTGCTTCATCCTGACTTGATGTTGTTTCAGGACTCTAGAAATAGTTGTTATGGTTACATTGTGAATATTTCCAAATGTAATATTGTCTACCAACACTCTGTCCCGAAACTCTGTCAGTTTTATGCCATTGTTTCTGATGACCATATCAACGATTGCAGTTTTCTGCACAGCAGTGAAAATCCTACCTCTCCCGCCTATGGGAGGTAACCGTTGAGTCCTAAGCAGAAATACAAAAACAATTACACACAAGTAAGTTTGGAGACTTTGCTCAATTTACTTCTGTAATGTGCAGTTCAGTCAGCTGCCCTTGCAGAATGCACATCTTACCTGTTGTTTTTTCAGAAATGTCTCACAATAGATGCCACTGTTGAGAGTAGCAGATTTGGCTGCACTCTCAGACCAGCCTCTCTCATTGATAGACCATGATTTATACATGATGAATTATAGTAGCCCCAATCTCATCTGAGACTACAGCTCTTGATCTTCCTCTCAGTCTTCTTCCACCACGCATACGTACTCCTCTCCCTCTCCCAGCCACTCTTCCTCCTCTGTTAGCCACTTCTCTATCTCTGGCTGGGTCCATATTTACATTACAGTACAGCATTATTCCTAAGATTTCCACTTTTGTATAGAAGGTAATGAATTTGAAAGACTAACACCTGGGTAGGTGTTCAGCTACAATGGGAATCAGCTGTGGTTGGTCTAATTGTTTTGATAGTATTTCATTTTTTAGATTTGGAATATATTTCAATACGGTATTACTGTAGAAATGTAGCAAATTGATGTCTTATTCAATTTTGTGTTATGTTAGGTTTTGAACTTAAGTTTAACAGTTTTGAAAAGAGTATGTAAACATGTGCAAATTGTCCTGTAGGTACATAAGGTTTTGGTGGTGGTCGTGTCTGAGTGAGAAAAGAATTCATGAAATTTGAAAGATGTAGTCATTGAATGCATTTTGTGCCAAAGCAATGAAAAATAATCCACAGTTTAGCCCGCAAGTGACCTAAGTATTGAGAAATGGGTCCTAGCGATTGTAAAAAACTGTAAGCTTCAGATGACACATCTAATCCACAGCAGGAACTTCCATATATGGGCATTGTGTGCCATATTGCAACACAGCCTAGAGTAAGAACTCCATATATGGGCACAGACTTTCATATTGGAATGTTGCCCGTAACACAAACTCCATACATGGGAACTGACATTCATATTGATACGTGGCCCTGGAGCAGGAACTACATATATGATCCCAGACACCCATATTAGAACGCTGACTATTAGCAAGGAACTCCATATATGGACATAGAGCTGTGATCATGCTAATCTGCTCACCTGCATCCAATCTTCATTAGCTGAAAGCCCGTCTAACTCACCTGAATACCCTTGCTTAATCAACCACCCTCATAGTATTTAAACATCATCCATCTTCACACATTTACACATCTGCCTCACTAACATGTCATTTTGGAAGTTTGTGCTGAGCAGTCCACGGCTAAGGGCTGTTCTTATGCACAACGCAACACGAAGTGCCTGGATATAGCCCTTAGCCGTAGCATATTGGCTACATATCACAAACCCCCGAGGTGCCTTACTGATATTGTAAACTGGTTACCAACTTAATTAGAGAAGAAAAAAAACATGTTTTGTCATACCCATTCAGGGCTCGAACCACCCAGTTTTTAATCTTCAATAATCAATGGATATATAACCTGATAGCAATAGTTTTTGGACTACCAAGAAATGTATTGGTTAATTATGTTAATAATGCATTAAACTGCATCCATCCATTATGCCAACAATGCCTTCCTGTACATCATGGCATTTACTGATATTATGATTGTATGTTTGTTTCATATCTGCAAAGTAGTTGAAATACTGTCAGTTCAACTTTAATGACCTAATGCATTGGTGCCCAGGACGTTGATCGCGTTCAACCGGTCGACTGCAAACTTCTATCTAGTAGACCGCATAAAAGTGTTCAAAATGTATGCACTAAAAATACATATTTTGGCAATTCACAGCGTTACCATCGAGTCTGCTTATGAGGTCCACAGTAATGAAGCACCGTATACTTTGCTTACAGGTTAGCTTCTTTCTCGAATATTACTGCACAGACAAAACATTTTTTTTAAACTGTTTGATTGACATAAAATTGGACCAACCCGCAGCACTATAGTTGCTACATTTGTTTTCCAAATGGTCGCTACCATAGCAACCATCTGCAGTTACTACGTTTACATTTCCATGCTTGCGAGACCTGTAACAGAATATTCTTTGTTGTTCCAGTGGTAGTTGTTTTACTCTATGAAGTTGCGGTTATGTTTTTAATATGAGTTGTTGGACCAAGCATTGAGAAACCAAAAATCTACCACTTTCACAGTGAGCGGGAGGAAGATTTTTTTTCACCACAACAAAATCAAAATGTGTGTTTCTGATCTACCATTCAAACGTAGCTCTTGCTAAGAAGAGAAATGTTGAGAGGCATTTCACAACTGTTCACAAGAAATATGAAAGTGACTTTCCAGCTAAAAGTGAACTACGTGAGAGAAAAGTAAAAGTCTCAACTAGTTGCCCAACAACCGATCTTTACAAGGCCCAGCTCAAAATCAAAGGCAGCCATGATTGCATCATTCCGGGTGAGTTTCATACTAGCAAAGCACAAGAAACCGTTCCAGGATGGAGAAATGGTAAAGAGGCTTTTTTAGAGACAGCAGAATCATTGTTTGATGATGTAAAAAATACATCTGAAATCCTTTCCGCTATTAAGGATGTTCAGCTATCCAGAAATACTGTTACATGCCTCTGTGAAATGATGGATGAGGATTTGAGGGAGCATCTTAAAAAATACATAAATGAGTGCGTATTCTTTTCACTTCAATTTGATGAGTCGACAGACGTGATTGACACATCTCAGTTGTGCATTTTCATCAGAATGGTGTTTGAAGATACGACTGCCAAAGAGGAACTATTCAAAATCATATTGTTGAAAGGAAAAACTCGAGAGGTGGACATGCTTGTGGCTTTCAAGGACTTTATTAATAGCACTCAGTTAACCATTTACAAACTTGTGTCCATAACTACAGATGGAGTACCAGCCATGACTGGCCGCATCAATGGGTTCATCAAGTCAAAATACTGGTCCATCCTGGACACTTTCTTGAGGCTAGCAATCAGTAGCTACAACCCAGACTATGCAAAGCTTGCTGACAGCATGAAGTGCAAATCATCCAATCAATAAGGTGAAATGTTATTTAATATTGGGGAGTAGACCGAGTTAGGAAGATGGTGGAAAACGTAGATCCTATGTAACTAAAGTCTGGGCACCGATGACCTAATGAGACTCTTACGGGAACATTCTATAAAGTTGAGGGAACGTTTGTTGTTAGCTAGGGACCCATTTATTATTGTTTCAATGAAGGAATCTACCTTTAAAGCTAAGAACATGTTTTTTAAGTCTTGTTCTATACCTCCTGAGCTTTATACAGACAAACATGTTCTCCTGATCTCTTTTCTTTTCTCTCTTTTCTGTTTCTGTTCTCTCTTTTCTTCCCTTGTCTTGCTTTTTCTCTCCCCGTCCTCCCCCTTGTCTTGCTCTCCCCGTCCTCCCCCTTGTCTTGCTCTCCCCCTTCTGTCTCTCTTATTGAAGGAGATTGATGTCTTTGTCTTGTCTGTAGGCTCCAGACAAGCTCAGACACTGTACAGTATGTAGGAAAGAAGTGTGTGTGTGTGTGCGTGTGTGTGTGTGTGTGGCTGTAGTCAATGTGTTTTTCTGGCCATTACTCACTCATGGTTACGCAGGGCTGAGGGATTCTGACTGTCTGCTGCTGACTGATGCTCACAAAATTAACTGCCTTAATTTCGCTGGACCCCAGGAAAAGTAGCTGCTGCCTTGGAAGCAGCTAATGGAGATCCATCCACCCAAAGGAAAGCCAAAGTCAGGATGATTAAGGACAGCATGCTAACTGATGCCTAGCTAACATGCACCAGCCAGAGAGAGGTAGCGGGAGGAGAGGGAAGGGAGGTACAGATAACTGCCAGAGAAAGTTCTCTGTGTATCCTGGTCACTGCCCACACACAGGCGACAGGGTGACCTCACCAAGGCAAAGAGTTCGCCATGCCAACGTGTCGGTGACACCTGTTTGGGCCAGGGTTACCGAGCTGTCACCCGCAGAGAGCCGCGCCAGGTCGCATTTAGCCTATCACCGTGACAATGGAATTACCTGTGACAGGGGCCACCTGAGTCAGACCCCGACGGGTCAGCCACCTGCAGCTGAGACTGTGTGTGTTTATGTGTGTGTGTGTGTGTGTGTGTGTGTGTGTGTGTGTGTGTGTGTGTGTGTGTGTGTGTGTGTGTGTGTGTGTGTGTGTGTGTGTGTGTGTGTGTGTGTGTGTGTGTGTGTGTCACAGCCATACTGGTCATTCCATCTGCAGCATATTAGAGAACCTTCCTAACAGTGGCAAAATAATGACACTCAAATCACGATTCATGAAGTTGAAGAATATGCAGACAGACAGCACATTAATAATTCTCAGAGCATTAATCTGTCAACAATGTAGATTTACTGACCTTACCTGAATGAGCTGGTGGCATCCCAAATGGCACCCTACTCCTTTTTCTTATTCCTTATGAAGGGCCCTGGTCAAAAGTAGTGCAAATAGGAAATATGTGACATTTGGGATGCAGGCCTAGTCTGTCCAATCCACAGGATGTATAGATATGTGCTGCTAACCATGGCTCTGTCCCAGGGTGCCCTGCTGTCTGCTCCAGACATCCCATGATGCCTTCAGGGTGATTTATTAATCTCTGTCCTCCCCTGTCTAGTGGCTTGGCGCCCTGCCGTGTTGCCTTCTGGGTAAAAACGGAGTGAGTGGCTGAGAGGTGAGTTATTAAAGCGATGTAATATTCCTCCATCACGCTAGACCTCAGTACATCACTGGGGCCAAGCTTCCTGCCATCCGGGACCTGTATGCCAGGTGGTATAGAGACTGTTCTCTCTGCTACCCCATAGCAAGCGGTACCGGAGTGCCAAATCTAGGTCCAAAAGGCTTCTTAACAGCTTCTACCCCGAAGCCATAAGACTCCTGAACTGCTAATCAAATGGCTACCCAGACTATTTGCATTGTCTCCCCTCCTTCCCCTCTTTTACGCTGCTGCTACTCTCTGGTTATTATCTATGCATACAGTGCCTTGCAAATGTATTCATCCCCCTTGGCATTTTTCCTATTTTGTTGCATTACAACCTTTTATTTGAATTTCATGTAATGGACATACACAAAATAGTGAAATTAAGAAAAAG
Source organism: Salvelinus alpinus (assembly GCF_045679555.1). Lineage (NCBI taxonomy): Eukaryota > Metazoa > Chordata > Actinopteri > Salmoniformes > Salmonidae > Salvelinus > Salvelinus alpinus. The sequence goes on along the minus strand of NC_092091.1, from coordinate 38,342,101 downwards.
TAACTTTTGCTATGAAGCCACTAAATAAGATCTGGTGCCACATAATTAGTCAAATAAAGTGCACCTGTGTACAATCCAAGTGTCACATGATCTCAGTATATATACACCTGTTCTGAAAGGCCCCAGAGTCTGTAACATCACTAAGCAAGGGGCACCACCAAGCAAGTGGCACCATGAAGACCAAGGAGCTCTCCAAACAGGTCAGGGACAAAGTTGTGGAGAAGTACAGATCAGGGGTGGGTTATAAAAAAAGATCTGAAACTTTGAACATCGCACGAAGCACCATTAAATCCATTATTAAAAAATGGAAAGAATATGGCACCACAACAAACCTGCCAAGAGAGGGCCGCCCACCGAAACTCACGGACCAGGCAAGGAGGGAATTAATCAGAGAGGCAACAAAGAGACCAAAGAAAACCCTGAAGGAGCTGCAAAGCTCCATAGCGGAGATTGGAGTATCTGTTCATAGGACCACTTTAAGCCGTACACTCCACAGAGATGGGCTTTACGGAAGAGTGGCCAGAAAAAAGCCATTGCTTAAAGAAAAAAAACACATTTGGTGTTCGCCAAAAGGCATGTGGGAGATTCCCCAAACATATGGAAGAAGTTACTCTGGTCAGATGAGACTAAAATTGAGCTTTTTGGCCATCAAGGATAACGCTATGTCTGGTGCAAACACAACACCTCTCATAACCCTGCATCACGCTGTGGGGATGTTTTTCACCGGCAGGGACTGGGAAACTGGTCAGAACTGAAGGAATGATGGACTGGGACGAAGGTTCACCTTCCAGCAGGACAATGACCCTAAGCATACTGCTAAAGCAACACTCGACTGGTTTAATGGCCTAGTCAAATCCCAGATCTCAATCCATTTGATAATCTGTAGTATGACTTAAAGATTGCTGTATACCAGCGGAACCCATCCAACTTGAAGGAGCTGGAGCAGTTTAGCCTTGAAGAATGGGCAAAAATGTGCCGAGCTTATAGAGACATACCCCAAGAGACTTGCAGCTGTAATTGCAGCAAAAGGTGGCTCTACAAACTATTGACTTTGGGGAGGTGAATAGCTATGCACGCTCAAGTTTTCAGTTTTTTTGTCTTATTTCTTGTTTGTTTCACAAATAATATTTTGCGTCTTCAAAGTGGTAGGCATGTTGTGTAAATCAAATGATACAAACTCCCCAAAAATATATATTTTAATTCCAGTTTGTAAGGCAACAAAATAGGAAAATGCCAAGGGGGGTGAATACTATCACAAGTCACTGTAGTCACTTTAACTGTACCTACATGTACATATTACCTCTATTACCTCGACTAACCGGTGCACCGCACATTGACTCTGTACCGGTACCACCTGTATATAGCCTCGCTACTGTTATTTTACTGCTGCTCTTTGACTATTTGTGATTTAAAATTTGTACTTATTTTTTTACTTAACACTTAATTTTCTTAAAACTGCAATGTTGGTTAAGGGCTTGTAAGTAAGCATTTCATTGTAAGGCCTGTTGTATTCGGCGCATGTGACAAATAAAATTGCATCATGCATCCTAATAAGAAGGCCTAGTGCTTGTCTGTAGTAAGGAGCACTGCGCCATAGCTCTAAAACTTGTATCAGTGCTGCGGTCACATTAGTGTGCATGAAAGTGACATAACTGGCTGATCAGGCACATAGTGAGTGTGTGTGTTCATGTGTGTGTGCCCTGTCCACTGAGAGGTGTGTGCATGTAAAGCGTTGGTCAGATAACACCCGTAAACCAGCGCGCCAGGTCAGTTTCTCTATGTACTAAGATCTGATCTAGGACCTGCTCCCGTGGTGGAGATGACAGGCCCTCATTTACTCCACCTGCCGTCATATCTGATCTGAGACCTGGACTGCAGTAATTATCTCAGACAGACAGACAGTGTGGTATTAACTGATATGATTATGTTGTGTCCATCCGCTGAAATATATACATTCATGTTCATGTTTTCATCCTTGTGTGGATGATGTGGCTCCCTTTTATCACCACATGGGAGGGCATTAGTCTTCTCTCCTCTTTCCCTGTCACTAACTACAATCAAATCAAATTGTAATAGTCACATGCTTCGAAACAACAGGTGTACTGTATACAAACAGTGAAATGCTTACTTACAGGCCATTTCCAACAATGCAGAATGAAATAAAACATTTAGAATATTAATAATAATAATATAAAAATGTGTAACATGAGGAAAAAAGACACATTTACATTTACATTTAACCTTTCACGGCTACTAACCCCGGATCCGGGAGCACCCCCCACCCCCCACACACTGATTAGCATAGCTAGCATAGCTTCACAAGTAGATAGTAGCATCTAAATATCATTAAATCACAAGTCCAAGACACCAGATGAAAGATACAGATCTTGTGAATAAAGCCACCATTTCAGATTTTTAAAATGTTTTACAGGGAAGACAAAATATGTAAATCTATTAGCTAAACACGTTAGCAAAATACACCACTATTCTAACTCCATCAGTTTCTTACTCCTTCAGGTGCTATCACCAATTCGGCTCAACTAAGATATTGATAGCCAATAACCTATAAAAAAAACCATCAGATGACAGTCTGATAACATATTCATGGTATAGGATAGTTTTTGTTAGAAAAAAGTGCATATTTCAGGTAGAAATCACAGTTTACAATTGCACCGACCATCACAAATCGACTAGAATTACTAGATAGAGCAACGTGTATGACCAATTTACTCATCATAAAACATTTCATAAAAATAGACAAAGCATAGCAATGGAAAGACCCAGTTCTTGTGATTTCAGACCATATTTCAGATTTTCTAAGCGTTTTTCAGCGAAAACACAATAAATCGATAAGTTAGCATACTACATGTGCAAACGTTACCAGAGCATCGATTCCAGCCAAAGAGCGCTATAACGTAATCACCGCCAAAAGATATTAATTTTTTCACTAACCTTCTCAGAATTCTTCCGATGACACTCCTGTAACATCATTTTACAACATACATATACAGTTTGTTCGAAAAGGTGCATATTTAGCCATACAAAACCGTGGTTACACAATAAAAATACTAGGAAATCAAGCCTCAATATGTCTGACGTCATCTATCAGAGTGATCTAGTTTAATTGAAAGCTAATCATATACTTGACTAAAAAATACAGGGTTGACAGCAATCGAAAGACAAATGAGTTCTTAATGCAACCGCTGATTTACATTTTTAAAATTATCCTTACTTTTCAATACAGGGTTCGCCAAGTGAAGCTATACCAAACAAAATGGCGAAATATGCGTTTAAAATATTTCGATAGAAACACGATTTATCATATTAAATATTGCTTACTTTGAGCTGTTCTTCCATCATATTCTTGGGCAATGTATCCTTTCTATGTTATAAACGTCTTTTGGTCGATAGATGTCCTCTGTCCTTCGAAATGTCCACCACCAACGACCGACACCCCGAAACGTTTCCAAAGCTAAAAAGGGCACGACAAAGAAATTCCTCAAAATCGCACTAAACGGATATAAATTGCTATAAAACGGTTCAAATTAACTACATTATGATGTTTTTAACAACTATAACGACTGAAAACATGACCGGAGAAATATTGCTGGTTAGAAAACGATTTGGAACGAGGCAGGTCCGATGTCCTTCACGCTTCAGGCGCACGATGAGAAAGGGGGGTCTCTGTACATTTTGGTATTTTATAATGGCTGTGAATGTCCCATCGATTTCATTGAAAACGTGATGACGTACAGACACCCAGAGGAAGACGTAGGCAGTGTCGGTTTCTTCATAGCATTCACTGTCGCCTTAAAAACAGACCCCAGATCAGAGGTAAAAATTTCTGAAATCTGAACCCTGTCATGAAAAGTGCTGTAGAAATTGTTCTGTACCACTCAGAGACAAAATTCCAACTTCTATAGAAACTAGAAGGTGTTTTCTATCCAATAATAACAATAATATGCATATTGTACGATCAAGAATTTAGCACGAGGCAGTTTAATTTGGAGACCCAAATATGCTAATGCGGAACAGCACCCCCTATAGTTGCAAGAAGTTTTTTAGTCATTTAGCAGACGCTCTTATCCAGAGCGACTTACAAATTGGTGCATTCACCTTATGATATCCAGTGGAACAACCACTTTACAATAGTGCATCTAACTCTTTTAAGGGGGGGGGGGGTTAGAAGGATTACTTTATCCTATCCTAGGTATTCCTTAAAGAGGTGGGGTTTCAGGTGTCTCCGGAAGGTGGTGATTGACTCCGCTGACCTGGCGTCGTGAGGGAGTTTGTTCCACCATTGGGGTGCCAGAGCAGCGAACAGTTTTGACTGGGCTGAGCGGGAACTGTACTTCCTCAGAGGTAGGGAGGCGAGCAGGCCAGAGGTGGATGAACGCAGTGCCCTTGTTTGGGTGTAGGGCCTGATCAGAGCCTGAAGGTACGGAGGTGCCGTTCCCCTCACAGCTCCGTAGGCAAGCACCATGGTCTTGTAGCGGATGCGAGCTTCAACTGGAAGCCAGTGGAGAGAGCGGAGGAGCGGGGTGACGTGAGAGAACTTGGGAAAGTTGAACACCAGACGGGCTGCGGCGTTCTGGATGAGTTGTAGGGGTTTAATGGCACAGGCAGGGAGCCCAGCCAACAGCGAGTTGCAGTAATCCAGACGGGAGATGACAAGTGCCTGGATTAGGACCTGCGCCGCTTCCTGCGTGAGGCAGGGTCGTACTCTGCGAATGTTGTAGAGCATGAACCTACAGGAACGGGTCACCGCCTTGATGTTAGTTGAGAACGACAGGGTGTTGTCCAGGATCACGCCAAGGTTCTTAGCACTCTGGGAGGAGGACACAATGGAGTTGTCAACCGTGATGGCGAGATCATGGAACGGGCAGTCCTTCCCCGGGAGGAAGAGCAGCTCCGTCTTGCCGAGGTTCAGCTTGAGGTGGTGATCCGTCATCCACACTGATATGTCTGCCAGACATGCAGAGATGCGATTCACCACCTGGTTATCAGAGGGGGGAAAGGAGAAGATTAATTGTGTGTCGTCTGCATAGCAATGATAGGAGAGACCATGTGAGGATATGACAGAGCCAAGTGACTTGGTGTATAGCGAGAATAGGAGAGGGCCTAGAACAGAGCCCTGGGGGACACCAGTGGTGAGAGCACGTGGTGCGGAGACAGATTCTCGCCACGCCACCTGGTAGGAGCGACCTGTCAGGTAGGACGCAATCCAAGCGTGGGCCGCGCCGGAGATGCCCAGCTCGGAGAGGGTGGAGAGGAGGATCTGATGGTTCACAGTATCAAAGGCAGCCGATAGGTCTAGAAGGATGAGAGCAGAGGAGAGAGAGTTAGCTTTAGCAGTGCGGAGCGCCTCCGTGACACAGAGAAGAGCAGTCTCAGTTGAATGACTAGTCTTGAAACCTGACTGATTTGGATCAAGAAGGTCATTCTGAGAGAGATAGCAGGAGAGCTGGCCAAGGACGGCACGTTCAAGAGTTTTGGAGAGAAAAGAAAGAAGGGATACTGGTCTGTAGTTGTTGACATCGGAGGGATCGAGTGTAGGTTTTTTCAGAAGGGGTGCAACTCTCGCTCTCTTGAAGACGGAAGGGACGTAGCCAGCGGTCAAGGATGAGTTGATGAGCGAGGTGAGGTAAGGGAGAAGGTCTCCGGAAATGGTCTGGAGAAGAGAGGAGGGGATAGGGTCAAGCGGGCAGGTTGTTGGGCGGCCGGCCGTCACAAGACGTGAGATTTCATCTGGAGAGAGAGGGGAGAAAGAGGTCAAAGCACAGGGTAGGGCAGTGTGAGCAGAACCAGCGGTGTCGTTTGACTTAGCAAACGAGGATCGGATGTCGTCGACCTTCTTTTCAAAATGGTTGACGAAGTCATCAGCAGAGAGGGAGGAGGGGGGAGGCTCCACGGACACAATGAGCAATGATAGCTTGGCTATATATACATGGGGTACCAGTACTGAGTCGATGTGCATGGGTACAGGAAATTGAGGTAGATATGTACATATACAGTAACTCTTTGTCTATGATGAGAGAAACTTCTTCGAGAGGATCTGCAGAATGTTCAGGTAAGTTGTCTTATTCAGGCAGGTAGTCTTGTTCAGGTAAGTTGTTTGTCTCACTGTCAGGTGTTTCAGGTAAGTTGTCCGTCTGATGTACTGTTCCAACTTCTTCTGCAATGACTTCATGGTCTGCTGTAACTTCATCAGGCTCTTCCTCGATGGAACAACAAGGAAGGTTGCTCGACCTGTGAGTATCATAGACCTTGGTAAACCTAACAGGCTCTTGACTTTTCAGGTTTTTCAACCCAGAAGTCGTCATCAAAATCTGAATGTGTCTCATCCTCTTCGTTCACATCAGCACCTGGATGAAGGCGTGTGCGAGGTTTTCGGATGTGCTGCGACGTGACAGGTTTTTCAGGTGTAGTCGCAGAGAAGAATTCACAAGGCAGTAAAAGGTCAAGGTGCAGTATGCGCAGTGGACCATCCTTGCTCTCAGGCTTGACTGTATATACTGGTATATCACTTGCACATTTGGTGACTATATAAATGTCAGTTTCCCACTTATCAACAAGCTTATGTTTCCCTCTCGGTTTACTTTTTCTCACAACAACTCTGTCACCAACGTTAAGGGTTGAGATCTCTGTGACATGCCTGTCAAATCTGGCTTTGTTTCGTTCAGCTGTTTTGAGAGCATTCCGGGTGGCTATCCTGTAGCTTTCTTCCAGGTGACTCTTCAAGTCTTGCACATACTGTGAATGTAATTTCATCTGGTCATTAACAGGTAGATTGAAGGCTATGTCAACTGGTACTCTAGGTTGTCTCCCGAACATTAGTTCATATGGAGTGTAGCCGGTGACTTCATTCTTCGTGCAGTTGTATGCATGTACAAGTGGATTAATGAATACACACCAGTAATTCTTGTCATGCATGCTCAGAGTACCAAGCATCTGGAGTAGCGTCCTGTTGAAACACTCGACAGGATTTCCTCTTGGACGATATGGCGTTGTTCTCACTTTCTTGATTCCAGCAATCTCACACAGCTCTTTGATTGTTTGTGATTCAAAATCAGGACCTTGGTCGCTGTGGGGGCGCTCAGGAAAGCCGTAATGCACAATGAAGTGGTCCCAGAGAGACTTTGCAACAGTGCGGGATTTCTGGTTGGGAGTTGGTAAAATGATCTGTAATTACCAGTATATCCTTTTTGTTACTATGATCAGGCTCCAAAGAAAGGAAGTCCATACATACTAGCTCCAAAGGCCTGCTGGTCTTAATGCTAACTAGAGGTGCAGCTTTCTCTGGGAGGGTTTTACGTCGCACACAGCGGTCACAGGTCTTAATCCTTTCCCCACAGACATTGACATCTTGGACCAATAGAACCGGGATCATATGAGATCCATCGTGCGCTTGATGCCCATAAGTCCCATATCATCATGCAGACTTTTCAATGCAACTGCTCTCAGCTCTTCTGGAAGCACTAACTGAAAAGTAGTGTTGGCTCCTTCCTGCCTTCTCCTGTAAAGAACACCATTCTTTAGCTCCAACCAGTTCCACTCATGCAGCCACAGAGAGAGTTTTGGGAACTCGGCCCTAACAGTGGGAGGAGGTTTCTCCCCTGTTTCCAACTGAGTGACGACCTCTCTGATGCTGGTGTCAGCTCTTTGTTTTTCCATCAGCTCCTTCTCCGACAAATGAGGAATGACTGGAAACCCATCTTGATGTTCCTCCTCCTGGAAAGCATCTGGTATTGCACTGGATTGGAAGGCAAGAGACTCAACCAGCACGATCGGATAGAGGCTCTTTTCAAGGTCAGTGTAGTGAACAGTGTGTCGATCACAGACTGCTTTGACTACATCTTCGTAGACTTTGTTTTGGAATTCAGATTCTTCCAGATGATGGAGAGTAAATTGATGGATTCTTTCCTGCTCCTTCTGAGAGGTGAAATCGTCTGAAAGCTGGCTATGAGGACGTCTTGAAAGTGCATCGGCATCTCGGTTTTGCTTGCCCGCAGCTTGAATGAGTAGGTGGAGAGGACAGACAACCACCTGTAGCTTGTGGTGTCTAGTTTGGCAGAAGTCAAGATGTACGTCAGTGGATTACTATCAGTTACAACTGAATTCATTCCCATACAGATAGTCACTGTACTTTTCTGTAACTGCCCATTTAAGTGCTAGGAATTCCAGCTTGTGGGCTGGATACTTCGATTCACTAGAGGTCAATCCTCTGCTAGCGAACGCTATTGCTCTCTTCTGCCTGTCTTGTTCCTGATATAGAGCATCACCCAAACCCAAGGTACTTGCATCTATGTGCAGGATGTAGGGGAGCTTGGGGTTGGCAAAGCCCAGAACAGGGGCTGAGGTGACCTTTTCAATGACTGTCAAATGCTTGCTCACAGATGGGTGTCCATCGGTTTCCAAATGGCTCCTTCGGGTTGTGATACTCACTACTTTTCTCTTTCTTTCTATTCCCCTTGTGTAGTGGGGGATATCCAGAGGTAAGGTTGTTTAGAGGCTTGACGATACTAGAGTAGTCCTGGATGAACCTACGGTAATAACCAGAGAACCCAAGGAATGACCGCAGCTCTTTGAGGGTTTTTGGATATGGCCAGGTTTTTAGCATTTCAATCTCTTCAGGTTCAGTTTCAACCTCATTCTCTGACACGACATGGCCTAGATACCGCACAGAGGTCTGGAAGAACTTGCATTTTTCTGGCGATAATTTCAGCCTGCACTCCTTGAGATACTGAAGAACTTTAACTTCTTTGGGCTGCAAGCCCGAAGCCGGGCGCAATATGACAACAGCCACTTCAAGTGCAGGGCGCGAAATTCAAAATATATTTTTTTGAAATATTTAACTTTCACACATTAACAAGTCCAATACAGCATATGAAAGATAAACATCTTGTGAATCCAGCCAACATGTCCGATTTTTTAAATGTTTTACAGCGAAAACACCACGTATATTTATGTTAGCTCACCACCAAATACAAAAAAGGACAGACATTTTTCACAGCACAGGTAGCATGCACAAAACCAACCTAACTAACCAAGAACCAACCAAACTAACCAAGAAACAACTTCATCAGATGACAGTCTTATAACATGTTTTTCAATAAATCTATGTTTTGTTCGAAAAATGTGCATATTTGAGCTATAAATCAGTTTTACATTGCAGCTACCATCACAGCTACCGTCAGAAATAGCACCGAAGCAGCCAGAGTAATTACAGACACCAACGTCAAATACCTAAATACTCATCATAAAACATTTCTGAAAAATACATGGTGTACAGCAAATGAAAGACAGGCATCTTGTGATTCCAGCCAATATTTCCGATTTCTTAAGTGTTTTACAGCGAAAACACAATATAGCATTATATTAGCTTACCACAATAGCCAGAAACACAAGCCATTTACCAGCAGCAAAAGTTAGCGATCGTAACAAACCAGCAAAAGATAAATAATTTTTGACTAACCTTGATAAGCTTCATCAGATGACAGTCCTATAACATCAGGTTATACATACACTTATGTTTTGTTCGAAAATGTGCATATTTAGAGCTGAAATCAGTGGTTATACATTGTGCTAACGTAGCATCTTTTTCCCACAACGTCCGGATATTTTTCTGACACTCACATATTCTGACCAAATAACTATTCATAAACATTACTAAAAAATACATGTTGTATAGGAAATGATAGATACACTAGTTCTTAATGCAATCGCCGTGTTAGAATTCTAAAAATAACTTCATTACGACATCCAGCTTACGTTATAGCGAAAGAGTGCCCAAAATCTGGGCGCAAACTAATAGTACACATGTTCGACAGATATATGAAATAGCATCATAAAATGGATCCTACTTTTGATGATCTTCCATCAGAATGTTGTACAAGGGGTCCTTTGTCCAGAACAATCGTTGTTTGGATTTAGAATGTCCTCTTCTCCAGTCAATTAGCACGGAAAGCTAGCAAAGTGGCGTGAAGCTCTCCTTCCTGAACATACGCAGACAAAGCAACACGCCTAACGTCCCGAAAAGAATTCAATAATCTAATAAAACTATATTGAAAAAACATACTTTACGATGATATTGTCACATGTATCAAATAAAATCAAAGCCGGAGATATTAGTCGTCTATAACGACAGCTTTACAGAAGGCAATACCAGGTCACTTCTCGCGCGTTCCAGAAAACAGGAAATTGGGGTCACGTCATGCCAAGAGCTTTTATTCGACCTCAGATGATGTTATACACTCCATTTCTTCTCTCACTGCCTATTGACATCTAGTGGAAGGCGTATGAAGTGCATGTATACTAATAAATATCAAGCCCATTTATAGGCAGGCCCTAGAACAGAGCATCAATTTCAGATTTTCCACTTCCTGTCAGGAAGTTTGCTGCAAAATGAGTTCTGTTTTACTCACAGATATAATTCAAACGGTTTTAGAAACTAGAGAGTGTTTTCTATCCAATAGTAATAATAATATGCATATTGTACGAGCAAGAATTGAGTACGAGGCCGTTTGAAATGGGCACCTTTTATCCAGGCTACTCAATACTGCCCCTGCAGCCCAAAGAAGTTAAGCAGCCTGCTTTCGTGTTCATCAAGGGACTTTGAGAAAATGATTAGGTCATCAATGAAAACAAGAACCTCCTTCAGGTTAATGTCACCCAGCTCTCCATTAGCCGTTGAAACGTGCTTTGTGCATGTGTGATCCCTTGTGGAATATGATTGAACTCCCAAAACCCTAATGGGCACACAAACGCTGTCTTTTGTTTGTCCGACTCCTCCATTTCAATTGGGTAGTATCCTGATTTTAGATCAAGAAAGGGGAACCACTTAGAACCAGTTAGGGTGGAGAAAGTCTCCTCCAGGTTTGGAATGGCGTATGCATCATGGTTTGCAGATTGAGTTTGCGGTAATCAATACAGAGCCTTACATCACTGTTCTTCTTTCTCACAGCCACAATTGGAGATGAGAAGGGAGACTCTGATTCGCGCATGACTCCTGAATCTAGCAGCTCTTGCAGATGTTTGCGGACTGCATCGATATCTTGCAGGTGTATGGGTCTTATCATGAAGCTTGATGTGGTGCTTTACTTTGCTAGAGTGGCCAAAATCGAGATCATTATGAGCAAGCACCTCAGGCATTGAATTCAGTTTATTTGTGATTCGTTCTCTCCATTCAGCAGACAGAGGAGAACCTTCAAAGTTGAAGCTTAAGCTGGAGGTTTCAGCTGGCTCTTTCGGTTGGTCTGGAGACTTGGATGTAGAAACAGTGTGTTTCTTTACCCACTGGATGGCATGCACCTCTGCCAACACAGTCTTTGCTGGAATGACGATGTCATAGCACGTTTCGTTTCTCAGAACAACTTGCAGTTTTGCCTTGTAGGTAAGGTGTTCAAGGGTGATCAACTCGCTGGACACCATAATCCCTCCTGGCAAGGAGGACATCAACGGAGGCTCAATGAGGGCCCATTTCTCAGAGTGGGACCCATGGACCCTGACTGACCCCTGGAAGACAACAGTCTGATTTGCAAGAACCACCTCTGGCATTCCACCCTGAAGTCTCACCAATCCTAGGTTACTGTTGACTGCTTTTTCACGCCTGAGCTCAAGAATGTTTAACACTGCTCGGTAGCCATGTAGTAATGGCTGGTGAATAGAGTAGAGAATGTTAAGGGTGTTGGTGCCAATCAGCATCTGTTCTTGAGCACGGAGGATGGGTATGACCAATGCTAAGGTTTGGACTTCAATGTCAGTCCCTACAATTTATTTTGGGAAAGTTATGGTGAGCTCTACATAGCCCAGGTAGGGAACTTCCTGCCCATTAGCACCCTCTACTTCCAGTAGACTGTTCAATGGGTTGATTGCTTTCCTTGATAGATGTTTCTCATAGAATGACAGGGGGACCGTGCTAACTTGTGAACTCGTGTCCAAGAAACAGTTTGTTTCCTTTCCAGCAATAGTAACTTGTGCTGTGCTCTTGGTACCAATTAACCCTTTGGGAAGTTTGACTGTGTGCTCATTGGCACAGACACAATTGAATGAGTCTCTTCTGGTTACAGTGGGACCCGATTTGGTTTCCTCTGCTCCTGTTTGTCCCTCAACAGGAGCTGGCCTCAGTTTAACTGTTCGGTGTCTGAAGAGGAATTTTGAGCTTCTCACAGGAGCTGTATTTCTCTAAGTTGTTTATTTTTAGCCGCAACCAATGAGGGGTTGGATTCACTTTCACAGGTTGCTGCGATGTGGTCATCTTCACCTCACTGAAAGCAATACCAAGGCCGGGGCTTGCTGTTAGGCTTGTGGCTTGCTGTTAGGCTTTGGAGTTGGCTATACTAGGAGCTACATTGGTAGTAGTTTTCTTTTGGGGGGGGGGGGGGGGGGAGTGGCTTAGCAGCACCAAGATGTTCTTTCATGTGAGTTATTTTTGCTTCATTCTTATCATATTCAATGCGAAGGAAGAGTTACAATTCAGCAAATTAAGGTTGTTTGCTTTTCTTCTGTTCCAGCTGGAGGTCCGTTATCAGAGCATTGTCCCAGCAACCTCGGCAGAACTGCCTAAGAAGATGACGATCGAGTTCATCAGCTGGAATACTGCCTCTTCTCATGGCTGTAATTAAAGAGGATAAGGGTGAAGATTCAGAGAGGATGGTGAAAGAATTCCTGGTTAAAGCCCTGCAGATCACTGGCGATACAGTCAACAAAATCAATATCGAACGTGTACACCGTTTCGTACAGCGATACGAGAGCCAAATCATTGCCGAATGTGCATTCTTTAAAGATAAAATAATGGTTAAAAGGAAAATTAAGATGAAAATTGTCATGAACGATCAGTTCCTGAAGGGAATTGCAGAACGGCGTAAAGTTCTGTAATCACACTTTGAAGAGAATAGACTTAAAGCAGCAACTCACTAAAGCAGCAACGCCCCCTCAAGAGTCTGAGTCTGCCTGGCAGAGTAGGTCCAACAAAGCCAAAGCCTCTAAATGGGTGAGCATAATATACAAGGGATGTCTCAAAGCTGATAATGAGAACCTTGAAGACCTCGTACCTAGCCGGTGTGATTCCCGGTGGAGTAGCCCCACCCAGGTAGTGGCAGTGCTGGCAAGTCTGGCTGCAGTAACCCATTGGGAGGGGGTCACACTCGGACAATCAGAGGGGGGGGGGGGGTTATTGTGGCCCTGGTGAAACAAAATAATCAAATGTGACTCGTTTCAGGAAACTAGGCATATATCGCATGTCACTACTTCACAGGAGAGGCATTTGAACAAAAACGTAATTTTCTTATCAAAATGTGTTTTCTGGAACATGTGAACTTTCATGTGCCTTAATAACAAACGTGTATGCCATCTGTAAATAGGAATACAATTGTTGATTACGAGCCTAGTTGGTTTAGCGATGGAAAAAGTCGGGAACCTTCCCGCTAGCCATGATTGGCTGAGATAATGGATGGGCTGGACATGCCGAGAGATGAGTTCGGATTGGTCTGCCATGTAGCAAACTTCTGTCTGGAACATGAGCAGATAATCCTTTCTAATGCAGCTTTTTTGAAAGATATCACAGGCTTGCTTTCCACTTTCTGGAGGACCGAGTTTTAAAATCAGTGGAATGCCCGGTGGAATTAGAGTATGATAGATAAGGAGATGGAGAATATTCTGGTATTTGATTGCAAATATTCAGAGGGATTTGAAAAGAGAACACACAGAAGGCTGTTGTATAAAACACCTGTCTCAGTTTCCTTTCAAGATAAAGCGTACTGTTAGCTAGCTAGCTAACGTTAGCTGGCTGTCTTGCCAGCGAACATTATGTGTATGATTTGTGTAGTAATATCATTCGTATCTCAGAGCCGTTTGCATTGCTAGTTTTAGCCTAATGTTAGCTAGCTAGCTAACATTGAACCTTGTTGGTTAGCTACCTGCAGATTCATGCAGGGTAGTAACGTTATGAGTTGGGATTATGGTTGATTATTTAGCTAGCTAGCTACATGTCTGAACAAAAGACTCCACTTGCAAGTAACCATTTCACTACACCTTCTGTATCCTGTGCCTGTGACAAATAAACTTTGATTTTATTTGATATAGTATGTGTTTACCAGAGACGGTAATGTGAAGAACATGACCTGCACCAAAGTATCATTTGGATATAACGTTAGGCCAACGAGACAGTGTCCAAGTTCTAAAATTCTCCGGTAGAATGCCCTGCTATTATTTCGTCACACTCACAACCGTAAGCTATTTACTGTAATTGGCTCGCCATTAACTTGTAAATAATGATCTTGTTGTGAGTTTATTTTCTAGTAATAATGAAGACAAATGAGCTAAAGTGAAGACGTTGTCAGCTATATGATATGGTCATTATTTGAACTGGCTAGCCAGCTAAGTACCTCTTGAGAATACAGGGGGTAATATTTTCGCATTAGCATAATTTGCTCTACAGATTAAACTGCCTCTTATTCAATTATTGCTCTTACTATATGCATATGAATCATACCATTGGAAAGAAAACAATCCCTAGTTTCTAAATCCGTTTCAATTTTGTCTCTGAGTGATACAGAAGTCATTCAACAGCACTTTCCATGACCAAGAACATAAAATCAAGATGTGTTATGCTGGCTTCAAAGCTCTGCCTATATATGGTCGTGCCCCCTATGACCAGAAACACACCACATTCGCCTTCCTCTGGTTGTCAAGATGACGTCAGAGGAGAAATTCTTTGTTTATCTGGGACTGACGTGAAATAGGACCCATTTCTTTGGCGTGACCGACAACTTCCGGACATCTTAATTTTCCAATTTGAGCTGCGTTGGTGTACTGTTTTGCTGGCGTTATGTATGCAAACTATCTCCGTGTCGAATTTTGTTTGATACATGTGACCATATCATCGTAATGTATGTTTTTTCAATATAGTTTAATCAGATTATTTGAATTTTTCCGGGAGTTTTTCGGTGTACCGTTGTCGGATTGTATTTACGTTTGAGAAATTCGTGCCACTCGACCGGTACCTGTGCTAAATGGAGTGGGAAAGGAACATTTCTGAACGGAACCAACGACTCATCTTGACAAAGGACACTTTGATCAACATTCTGATGAAAGATCAGCCATAGTAAGACCCAATTTACGATTTTATATCATATCTGTTGTGCATGTGAACTGGACGTGGGCGCCTAGCCGAATCTGCCTGGTAAAAATATCGTGTCCTCCGCTAACGTGGTTAGCTAATAGATTTACATATTCTGTCTTCCCTGTAAAACATTTTAAAAATCTGAAATGGTGGCTTTATTCACAAGACCTGTATCTTTCATCTGGTGTCTTGGACTTGTGATTTAATGATATTTAGATGCTACAAGTTACTTGTGACGCTATGCTAGCTGTGCTAATCAGTGGGGTGAGTTGGGGGGTGCTACCGGATCAGGGTTGCTGACTCGTGAGAAGTTAACATTAGCTAGATAGCTAACAAGCTAGAAACTAACCAAAACATTGTATAAAAAGTTGCTTTTAGTTTTCTGGTTTGCTAGATTGACATATACTAAATTAATTTTAATACGGGTGGGTTTATTGGTGTTAAAATACACGAGTTATGCTATTTTGGATCGCAGCCTGTCGTTTTTGTGTTTATACTTTTTCATAACAACAACGACAAGACTGCGACAACTGTCAGTAGACGTAGTATAAACCAGCCTTTAGTCTTGAAACCTTTGGTTGTTTAGTACATGGCCTCACGTGAATCATTAAAGAGATAGGTGGGGCTAAGGCTTAAGAGGGTGTGAAAGACCCTGAATGGTTGTAGACAAAGAAGAGCTCTCCAATAGGTTTACCAAAACATTCAAGGGCCATTTTCTCAAAAGTGAGGTTACAAGTTTATCAACATTCAAAGCAGAATGACTTTCCCATTGTTCTGCAACTGTAGAGTATGATATACCATTTTCTATCTCTGAGTCTCTACTTTTATTCAAAGTGAAAAACACCATTTCAAATTTTGCTACATAAGACCGAATCGAGCCGGTCAGTAACAAATGGTCTGACTGCACAGAGGTGCTTGGGAAGAATGATCACAGAAGGAGACCAGCTGATATGTGTGTCAGGGGAAGGGGGGGTATCCGTAGTAGTTTAATGGAATTGAAAGGTATATGTAATTGTTTTAAGATGGTCATACCAAGGATCTTTTAGCTATTTGATTTCGATAAAACATTTTACGACCCCTTGAACCATCAATAATTTGGCCTTACAGATATTAGCCCATGCAAATGCATTGAAGAACAGATTCACTACACGGAACAACAGATAGTTCCAAAACAAATCAAAAGGAAGTTTGTTCTGAAGTGTCTGTCCTATATCTGAGAGATATAAGAAATATCAGGAAACAATTTTTATACATGTATTTGACCCCTTATTTTTACCACTAAACTATCTCCGTATAGACATATTTACACCATCCATTACATTTTTTTAAATGTGTACCAGGGACCATCAGACGTGTTTTGTGAGGCTTGTGAGAGTCTCACCTTTCCTCGGAGGTGTCATATTAGTCTGTGGCCCAAAGTGTTCCAACGCTACAGACAGAAGTTGGCAGATCGGCTGTACCGACTTCAGAAAAGCAAAACGGAGATCCTGTTTGTGAGAGTCTCATCTTTCCATAGAGATGTCATAATAGTTTGTAGGCCAAACCGTTCAGATGCTACAAACGTTTTGTGAGAAGATGGATTTTCAGGATGTCTCATGGTCTGACAAACACTGCTCTAGCTCTGCAACCTTTCACCGCAGATGTGGAGTGCAACATTGGCGGATGTGGTGGATTGAGAAGCATCCAATGCAAAAAAAACATATCTCTAGTTTAAACTGACAGATTTTGATGTCGATTTTTTATTATTATGCAAATTAAACTTTAGGGGGTTTAAATTACCAAAAAGAAAACACACATTGTATACCCTGTTCACCCTCTGGTTACAATACATTGTTTATGTGATATTTGTTCATGATGGCACCAGTGGGTAGGGCTGCCGTCTTATCGGCCCTCAACCAATCATGCTATTTTTGGGGGGTTTGCAATGTTCGTAAATTGTTTTGTACATAATGTTGCTGCTATTGTCTCCTATGACCGAAAAGAGCTTCTAAACATCAGAACTGGGATTGCTCACCTCAAACTGGACGAAGAGTTTTTCTTCAATGAGTCGGACGCGAGGGATATACTGTTGACACCCGATCAGGCATCAATCCCCGTGAATTGCTGGAGAAGGAAACAGCGATTCCGAGGCAGAAGATCAGGGTGCCTTGTGAGGATCAGGCGACGAGTGGCTAAACTGCATTTGCCCTCCGTTCTGCTAGCTAACGTTCAATCGCAAGAAAATAAATGGGACGAACTGAAAGCAAGTACTGACTCGGTCTCAACCTTTAAGTCTTTACTGAAGACTTATCTCTTCAGTAGGTCATATGATTGAGTGTAGTCTGGCCCAGGAGTGTGAAGGTGAACGGAAAGGCTCTGGAGCAACGAACCGCCTTTGCTGTCTCTGCCAGGCCGGTTCCCCTCTCTCCACTGGGATTCTCTGCCTCTAACCCTGTTACAGGGGCTGAGTCACTGGCTTGCTGGTGCTCTTTCATGCCGTCCCTAGGAGGGGTGCGTCACTTGAGTGGGTTGAGTTACTGACGTGATCTTCCTGTCTGGGTTGGCGCCCCCCCCTTGGTTTGTGCTGTGGTGGAGACCTTTGTGGGCTATACTCGGCCTTGTCTCAGGATTGTAAGTTGGTGGTTGAGGATATCCCTCTAGTGGTGCGGGGGCTGTGCTTTGGCAAAGTGGGTGGGGTTATATCCTTCCTGTTTGACCCTGTCCGGGGGTTTCTTCGGATGGAGCCACAGTGTCTCCTGACCGCTCCTGTCTCAGCCTCCAGTATTTATGCTGCAGTAGTTTATGTGTCGGGGGGCTAGGGTCAGTTGGTTACCTGGAGTACTTCTCCTGTCTTATCCAGTGTCCTGTGTGAATGTAAGTATGCTCTCTCTAATTCTCTCGTTCTCTCTTTCTCTCTGAGAACCTGAGCCCTAGGACCATACGTCAGGACTACCGGGCATGATGACACCTTGCTGTCCCCAGTCCGCCTGGCCTTGCTGCTATTCCAGTTTCAACTGTTCTGCCTGCGGTTATGGAACCCCTACCTGTCCCAGACCTGCTGTTTTCAACTCTTAATGATCGGCTATGAAAAGCCAACTGAGATTTATTCCTGATTATTATTTGACCATGCTTGTCATTTATGAACATTTTGAAAATCTTGGCTCTCTCTAATTTTCTCCTTCTCTCTTTCTTTCTCTCAGAGGACCTGAGCCCTAGGACCATACGTCGGGACTACCGGCCGTGGTGACTCCTTGCTGTCCCCAGTCCGCCTGGCCTTGCTGCTATTCCAGTTTCAGCTGTTCTGCCTGCGGTTATGGAACCCCCACCTGTCCCAGACCTGCTGTTTTCAACTCTTAATGATCGGCTATGAAAAGCCAACTGAGATTTATTCCTGATTATTATTTGACCATGCTTGTCATTTATGAACATTTTGAAAATCTTGGCTCTCTCTAATTTTCTCCTTCTCTCTTTCTTTCTCTCGGAGGACCTGGGCCCTAGGACCATGCGTCGGGACTGCCGCCCGTGGTGACTCCTTGCTGTCCCCAGTCCGCCTGGCCTTGCTGCTATTCCAGTTTCAGCTGTTCTGCCTGCGGTTATGGAACCGCCACCTGTCCCAGACCTGTTGTTTTTCAACTCTTGATGATCGGCTATGAAAAGCCAACTGAAAATTATTCATGATTATTATTTGACCATGCTTGTCACTTATGAACATTTTTGAACATCTTGGCATAGTTCTGTTATAATCTCCACCCGGCACAGCCAGAAGAGGACTGGCCACCCCTCATAGCCTGGTTCCTCTCTAGGTTTCTTCCTAGGTTTTGGCCTTTCTAGGGAGTTTTTCCTAGCCACCGTGCTTCTACACCTGCATTACTAGCTGTTTGGGGTTTTAGGCTGGGTTTCTGTACAGCACTTCGAGATATTAGCTGATGTACGAAGGGCTATATAAAATAAACTTGATTGATTGAATTGATTGATATATCCTACCAACGGGACATTAAAAACTGTAATATCTTATGTTTCACCGAGTCATGGCTGAACAACGACATTAAGAACATAGAGGTGGTGGGTTATATACTCTATCGGCAAGACAGAACAGCAGCCTCTGGTAAGACATGGGGTGGGGGCCTATGCATTATATAAACAACAGCTGGTGCACGATATCTAAGGAAGTCTCAAAGTATTGTTCGCCTGAGGTGGAGTATCTTATGATAAGCTGCAGACCTCACTATTTACCCAGAGAGTTTTCATCAGTTTTTTTCGTAGCTGTCGATATACCAACACAGAGCGAGGATGGAAATAAAATCGCACTAAATTAGCTGTATTCCGCCATAAGCAAACAGGAAAACGCTCATCCAGAGCCTACGTTCCTAGTGGCCGGTGACTAATGCAGGGAACCTAAAATCAGTTTTACCGAGTTTCTATCAACATGTTAAATGTGCAACCAGAGGTTAAACATTCTAGACCACCTGTACTCCACACACAGAGACGCGTACAAAGATTTCCCTCGCACTCCATTTGGCAAGTCTGACCATAAGTCTATCCTCCTGATTCCTGCTTACAAGCAAAAATTAAAGCAGGAAGCACCAGTGACTCGGTCTATAAAAAAGTGATCAGATGAAGCAGATGCTAAATGACAGGAATATTTTGCTATCACAGACTGGAATATGTTCCAGCGGATTCTTCTGTTGGCATTGAGGAGTAAGTACACCACATCAGTCACATCAGTCGCTTTATCAATAAGTGCATCAAGGACGTCATCCCCACAGTGACTGACCTTACATACAGTGGCTTGCGAAAATATTCACCCCCCTTGGCATTTTTCCTATTTTGTTGCCTTACAACCTGAAATTAAAATAGATTTTTGGGGGGGTTTGTATCATTTGATTTATCACTTTGACCTTGCAAGATGCCTACCACTTTGAAGTTGCAAAATATTTTTTACTGTGAAACAAACAAGAAATAAGAAAATAAAAAAACTAGTGTGCATAAAGTCAATACTTTGTAGAGCCACCTTTTGCAGGAATTACAGCTGCAAGTCTCTTGGGGTATGTCTTTATAAGCTTGGCACATCTAGCCACTGGGATTTTTGCCCATTCTTCAAGGTAAAACTGCTCCAGCTCCTTGAAGTTGGATGGGTTCTGCTGGTGTACAGCAATTTTCTGTACAGCAAAAGTCATACCACAGATTTTCAATTGGATTGAGGTCTGGGCTTTGACTAGGCCATTCCAAGACATTTAACTGTTTCCCTTTAAACCACTCGAGTGTTGTTTTAGCAGTATGCTTAGGGTCATTGTCCTGCTGGAAGGTGAACCACTGTCTCAGTCTCAAATCTCTGGAAGACTGAAACAGGTTTCCCTCAAGAATTTCCCTGTATTTAGCGCCATCCATCATTCCTTCAATTCTGACCAGTTTCCCAGTCCCTGCCAGTGGAAAACATCCCCACAGCATGATGCTGCCACCACCATGCTTCATGGTGTTCTCGGGGTGATGAGAGGTGTTGGGTTTGCGCCAGGCATAGCATTTTCCTTGATGGCCAAAAGCTATATTTTAGTCTCATCTGAACAGGATATCTTCTTCCATATGTTTGGGGAGTCTCCCACATGCCTTTTGGTGAACACCAAATGTGTTTTTTTCTTTAAACAATGGCTTTTTTTCTGGCCACTCTTCCATAAAGCCCAGCTCTGTGGAGTGAACAGCTTAACGTGGTCCTATGGACAGATACTCCAATCTCCACTGTGGAGCTTAGCAGCTCCCTCAAGGTTATCTTTGGCCTCTTTGTTGCCTCTCTGATTAATGCCCTCCTTGCCTGGTCCGTAAGTTTTGGTGGGCGGCCCTCTCTTGGCAGGTTTGTTGTGGTGCCATATTCTATCAATTTTTTTATAATGGATTTAATGGTGCTCTGTGGGATGTTCAAAGATTCAGATATTTTTTTAGAACCCAACGCTGATCTGTACTTCTCCAAAACTTTGTCACTGACCTGTTTGGTCTTCATGGTGCCACTGGCTTGGTGGTGCCCTTTGCTTAGTGGTTCTGTGTACTCTGGGGCCTTTCAGAACAGGTATATATATATACTGAGATCAAGTGACACTTAGATTGCACACAGGTAGACTTTATTTCACTAATTATGTGACATCTGAAGTGAATTGGTTGCACCAGATCTTATTTAGGGGCTTCATAGCAAAGGGGGTGTATACATGTGCATACTGTCAAGCCCTGACCTTAGAGCGCCTTTTTATTTCTCTATTTGGTTAGGTCAGGGTGTGATTTGTATGGGCATTCTAGTTTTTCTATTTCTTTGTTGGCCGGGTAAGGTTGTCTCTGATTGGGGATCATACTTAGGCAGCCTTTTTTTCCAACTTTAGTTTGTGGGATCTTGTTTGTGTGTAGTTGCGTTCTGCACTGCATGTAGCTTCATGTTCGGTTGTAGTTTATTGTTTTTTTCGTGTTCATCAAATAAAATGATGTACGCTTACAACACTGCACCTTGGTCTGATTCTTCCATCAACAAGCGTGACACATACACCACTTTTCCGTTTTTTTTTTTTTGAAACATGTTATTTTTTTCATTTCACTTCACCAATTTGGACTATTTTGTGTATGTCCATTACATGAAACCAAATAAAAATCTGTTTAAAATAAAGGTTGTAATGCAACAAAATAGGAAAAATGCAGAGGGGGATGAATACTTTTGCAAGGCACTGTACCCCAACCAGAAGCCACTGAGCTAAAGAGTAGAGCTGCCGCTTTCAGGGAGCGAAACTCTAACCCGGAAGCTTATAAGAAATCCCGCTATGCCCTCCGACGAACCATCAAACAAGCAAAGCATCAATACAGGACTAAGATCAAATCGTAGCCGATGTGAGTTAAACAGGTAAACTTTCACAAGGCCACTGGGCCAGACGGATTATCAGGACATGTACTCCGATAATTGCGGTGACCAACTGGCAAGTGCTTCAATGACATTTTCAACCTCTCCCTGTCTGAGTCTGTAATACCAACATGTTTCAAGCAGACCACCATAGTCCCTGTGCCCAAGAACACTAAGGTAACCTGCCTAAATGACTACCGACCCGTAGCACTCACGTCTGTAGCCATGAAATACTTTGGAAGGCTGGTCATGGCTCACATCAACACCATTATCCCAGAAAACCTAGACCCACTCAAATTTGCATACCGCACCAACAGATCCACAGATGATGCAATCTCTATTGCCCTTTCCCACCTGGACAAAAGGAACACCTATGTGAGAATGCTATTCATTGACTACAGCTCAGCATTCAACACCATAGTGCCCTGAAAACTCATCACTAAGCTAAGGACCCTGGGACTAAACAGCTCCCTCTGCAACTGGATCCTAGAGCTCCACCAGGTGGTAAGGGTAGGTAACAACACATCCGCCACGCTGATCCTCAACACGGGGGCCCCTCAAGGGTGCATGCTCAGTCCACTCCTGTACTCCCTGTTCACTCATGACTGCACGGCCAGTCACAACTCCAACACCATCATTAAGTTTGCTGATGACACAACAGTGGTAGGCCTGATCACCGACAACAATGAGACAGCCTATAGGGAGGAGGTCAGAGACCTGACCATGTGGTGCAAGGACAACAACCTCTCCCTCAACGTGATCAAGACAAAGGAGATGATTGTGGACTACAGGAAAAAGGGGACTGAGCACGCCCACATTCT
The DNA here is from genome assembly GCF_045679555.1 of Salvelinus alpinus. Lineage (NCBI taxonomy): Eukaryota > Metazoa > Chordata > Actinopteri > Salmoniformes > Salmonidae > Salvelinus > Salvelinus alpinus. Next base: position 38,319,312 of record NC_092091.1, on the reverse strand, counting down.
TATCGACGGGACTGTCGTGGAGCAGGTTGAGAGCTTCAAGTTCCTTGGCATCCACATCAACAACAAACTAACATGGTCCAAGCACATCAAGACAGTCGTGAAGAGGGCACGACAAAACCTATTCCCCCTTAGGAGACTGAAAAGAATTGGCATGGGTCCTCAGATCCTCAAAAGGTTTCACTGCTGCACCATCGAGAGCATCCTGACGGGTTGCATCACTGCCTGGTATGGCAACTGGTCAGCCTCCGACCGCAAGGCACTACAGAGGGTAGTGCGTACAGCCCAGTACATCACCAGGGCCATGCTTGCTGCCATCCAGGACCTCTATACCAGGCAGTGTTAGAGGAAGACCCTAAAAATTGTCAAAGACTCCAGGCCACCATAGTCAACGAATGTTCACTCTGCTCCCGCACAGCAAGCTCCAAGTCTAGGTCCAAGAGGCTTCCAAACAGCTTCTAACCCCAAGCCATAAGACTCCTGAACAGCTAATCAAATGGCTAGCCCAGACTATTTTCACCCCCCATGCTTTTACTACTCTCTTTTATTATCTATGCATAGCCACTTTAACAACCCTACCTGCATGTACATAACTATTTAAATTACCTCGACACCGGTGCCTCCGCACATTGACTCTGTACCGGTACCCCCTGTATATAGCCCCGCAATTGTTATTCACTGCTGCTCTTTAATTATTTGTTTTTCTTATCTCTTACTTTTTTCTTTTCTTATTTTTTTTGTATTTTCTTAAAACTGCGTCGTTGGTTAAGGGCTTGTAAGTAAGCATTTCACTGTAAGGTCTATACCTGCATGTGATAAATACAATTTGATTTGATTTGTACAATATAGTAGAACGTGTGCTCTGATATGACACAGGAACAATGCACTTAGTTTGAAACGATCCGGTGCGATTCAGTTTGATTAGAGGAACTAATCCATGCGATTCGGTTAGAATGTTATACGATGAACTATTAAATACATTCATTTTCCATTCTAGATTAAAATCTGCTGCTGAGGGAGCTTATGAGCTGTGCCTCTCTGAGCTGGATCTGTCTGAGCTCACTTCTCTCTGAGTCTGTATGTGTGTGCGTGTGATTACCTGTCTCTAAAATAAAATAATCTTGCAATATACAACATTTCAAACAAAATCATGTCTGTCTTTTCATGGCAAGATGAAACATCTCTTTCACAAGATATGTTAATAATTCATATAAATTCATTGGAATGAATCTCTTCATGTAGGATCAGTGAGGCTCAGAGGTTATCTGGTCTCTCTCTCTTTACCTCTTTTTCTCTCTAGTACAGAGTGTCATCCTCAATGTTTGATACATCCGGAAGAGAGATAGACACAGATACATCCCTCTGACTCTGATAAGACTGGATGGCTTCCTTGGCTCTCCTTTCATACTGGCTCTGTCAGGTCTGGGAACAGCTTCTTTCTCGCTCCCTAACACGGAACCCAAACCGGCTGCGCGCGTGCACTATCGTGCGCTATCGTGCATAAATGTATTTTGCCCCGCCACACCAAACGCGATCACGACACGCAGGTTAAAATATCAAAACAAACTCTGAACCAATGACATTAATTTGGGGAGAGGTCGAAAAGCATTAAACATGTATGGCAATTTAGCTAGTTAGCTTGCACTTGCTAGCTAACGTTAATTTGTCCTATTTAGCTAGCTTGCTGTTGCTAACTAATTTGTCCTGGGATATAAACACTGAGTTGTTATTTTACCTGAAATGCACAAGGACCTCTACTCCGACAATTAATCCACACATTAAACCGCCAACCAAATCGTTTCTAGTCATCTCTCCTCCTTCCAGGCTTTTTCATCTTTGAACTTATATGGTGATCGCATCTAAACTTTCATTGTATTACCACGACAACCGGCAACAAAGTTCGTCTTTCAATCACCCACGTGGGTATAACCAATGAGGAGATGGCACGTGGGTACCTGCTTCTATAAACCAATGAGGAGATGGGAGAGGCAGGACTTTCAGCGCAATCTGCGTCAGAAATAGGAATGACTTCTATTTTAGCCCTTGGTGTCGCAGACGCTCGTTGGCGCACGGGAGTAGTGTGGGTGCAATAATTGAATAACATGGATTTCTAAATGTATTTTGCGACGCTCGCGCACGCGACGTGTCCGGTCTGGTCATCATGTCACTTAGAATAACTGTAAAACATACTCTCCTCTCTAACTAATCTCAAATCTCCCTAATTTAGAACGATTGGAGAATACTGACACTACTCTCCGTTCCCTGACTTAGAATCATTGTATAATAATGAGACCGATGAGCAACGACCTTCAGTGGTAACACACGCTGGTTGTACAGAACCACAGGCACATGGTTGCATGCACGCCTGTATCAGCTCAGACACTGGTCCCTATGTCTGTCTATAGCGCTTAGACCTAGCTATGCCATTCAGTGCCTGTGATGTGTATGTTGAGTAACAAGCTCAGTGTAAAATAATCTACAGACAGACAGACACACACATGTTTGTTTTAACATCCTTGTGGCGACCAAACAATTGAACAAACAAAAATCCAATTTTCTCTAGCCTCTAACCCTAAACCTAACACTAACCTTAACCATATCTCCAAAACCACACACATACACACACACACACTGGTGTCTTCCATTGATTGGAAAATAATTGCTGCAGTGAGACCTGGACACAATAATAAATTAAGGGATGGAGTGATTGAGAGGTGGAGAGAGAGAGAGTTATCTCTGTGGAGTTATCCCACTCTTCCCATGTCAGAATGCTGGGAATTTTCCTCCCTGTCTTTGGAGCACCTGTGTTCATTTTCTCTCTGCTCTGTGGAGAAACAGATATAGGCCTGCAATTACTGTATATGGTAAAATTAGGGAAACTCACTCAGCACCCTGACCATCTTAATGGATGGTCAGGGTGCTGGGAAATAATTAAAAAAAATATGCGTAGACTGCAAATTGACCGCAGGAAGCCCAAGCAGATATAACATTTGACTAAAACATAATAATTTAAAACCTAGCTTACATTTGTATATGATCACATATCTCTCTCTATTATGCTAGGGAACACTTTGGAACAGACATTGAAAATTAAAATAACTTGGAGCTGATTTGCTGGTGTTTTTATAGTCTTTTATGTTCCACCCAAAATGCATATATTATTTTATAAATAAATAAAATCACCCGTGGGCCGCCAGTTGGGGAACCCTGAAGCAGACGGTAGAAAGCTGACTGCTGTGGTTTGGAACTGACTGAGATGTTGATGAAAAGCAGACTGATGAAACATCTGGGAGGCTATACATGTAGCTGTCTCAGCAGAACATCGGTGTGTGTACGTTTTGTCCCCTAAAATGGGGGGGAACTATGTACAAAAGTGCTGTACAGGGACTTGCAAAAGTTCACACCCCCTTGGCATTTTTCCTATTTTGTTGCCTTACAACCTGGAATTAAAATAGATTTTTGGGGGGTTTGTATCATTTGATTTACACAACATGCCTACCACTTTGAAGATGCAAAATATTTTTGTTGTGAAACAAACATGAAATAAGACAAAAAAATGAAAAATTGAACGTGCATAACTATTCACCCCCCCCTCCCCCCTCAAGTCAATACTTTGTAGAGCCGCCTTTTGCAGGAATTACAGCTGCAAGTCTCTTGGGGTATGTCTCTATAAGCTTGGCACATCTAGCCACTGGAATTTTTGCCCATTATTCAAGGCAAAACTGCTCCAGCTCCTTCAAGTTGGATGGGTTCCGCTGGTGCACAGCAATCTTTAAGTCATACCACAGATTCTCAATTGGATTGGGGTCTGGGCTTTGACTAGGCCATTCCAATACATTTAAATGTTTCCCCTTAAACCACTCGAGTGTTGCTTTAGCAGTATGCTTAGGGTCATTGTCCTGCTGGAAGGTGAACCTCCGTCCCAGTCTCAAATCTCTGGAAGACAAACAGAACTTCCCTGTTCTGTTTGCGCCATCCATAATTTCTTCAATTCTGACCAGTTTCCCAGTCCCTGCCAATGAAAATAATCACCACAGCATGATGATGCCACCACCATGCTTCACTGTGGGGATGGTGTTCTCGGGGTGATGAGAGGTGTTGGGTTTGCGCCAGACATAGCATTTTCCTTGATGGCCAAAAGCTACATTTTAGTCTCATCTGACCAGTATATCTTCTTCCATATGTTTGGGGAGTCTCCCACATGCCTTTTGGCGAACACCAAATGTGTTTTTTTCTTTAACCTCTAACGAGTCACAAACCCGGATCCGGGATCCCCCCCATCAAAAAAGCTGACTAGCATAGCCTAGCCTAAACCCACAGGGATATCATATAATAAAATGTTCATGAAATCACAAGTCCAAGACACCAAATGAAAGATACACATCTTGTGAATCCAGCCATCATTTCTGATTTTTAAAATCTTTTACAGGGAAGACATAATATGTATTTCTATTAGCTAACCACCATAGCAAAAGACACAACTTTTTTTCCCCACCATTTTTTTCCTGCATAGGTAGCTATCACAAATTCGACCAAATAAAGATATAAATAGTCACTAACCAAGAAACAACTTCATCAGATGACAGTCTGATAACATATTTATTGTATAGCATATGTTTTGTTCGAAAAATGTGCATATTTCAGGTATAAATCGTAGTTTTACATTGCAGCCACCATCACAACTCTCACCAACGCAACTAGAATAACTACAGAGAGCAACGTGAATTACCTAAATACTCATAATAAAACATTTATGAAAAATACACAGTGTACAGCAAATGAAAGACAAAGATCTTGTGAATCCAGCCAATATTTCAGATTCTTTAAGTGTTTTACAGCGAAAACACAATTTAGCATTATATTAGCTTACTACAATAGCCAACCACACAGCAGCATTGATTCATGCACGTTAGCGATAGCGAATAAACCAGCAAAAGATATACATTTTTTCACTAACCTTCTCAAAACTTCATCAGATGACAGTCCTATAACATCATATTACACAATACATATATTGTTTGTTCGAAAATGTGCATATTTAGCGGCACAAATCGTGGTTATACAATGAGAATAGTAGCCAAGCTGCCAACAAAATGTCGGGAGAAATCTTGGGAGAGGCACCTAATCTAATCAATAACTAATCATAAACTTGACTAAAAAATACAGGTTGGACAGCAAATGAAAGATACATTAGTTCTTAATGCAACCGCTGTGTTAGATTTTTAAAATTAACGTTACTACGACATACAGCGTGCGCTAAAGCGAGACCAGCTCTGCTGGCAACATTTTCATTTTCATTACGCTTTTTTGCAGATGTTTACTGACATCGGCCATATTCAACGGGTGTTGTACACACATCACGTAACGTTAGCTAACAAGCCAGCCAGCTAACGTTAGCTAGTTAATCAACAATGAACAGCACCAACAACGCCACAGTGCTGGAAGCTAACCAACCAGGTTCAATGTTAGCTAGCTAACATTAGGCTCTAACTAGAAAAGCAAAGGACTCTGGGAAACTAATAATAACGTCAGCTAGGGAGCCAGCCAGCTAACGTTAGCTAGCTAGCTAACAGTACACTTTAGCTTAAGACATATAGCTAGCTAGGTAAACAATGAACCTTGCTAGGTAAACAAAGTGTAAGTTCACACACGTCATGTAACGTTAGCTAACGAGCCAACCAGCTAACGTTAGTTAGTTAAACAACAATGAACCAAATCAACCAGGTTCAATGTTAGCTAGCTGTAACGAACTGGCTCGAAGTTCGTAACAAAAGGGAGACAAGGAATAACAAAATATATTTATTAAATTAAGTAAACTAAATACAATTAACAATGGTGTGTGTAAGTGGGTGTTTTGCATGCATACATGTGATAATGTGGGGTGTTGAAAGGTGACAAAGCAAACAACCAAAAGGCCACAAAAATCCCACAACAAAATCTATAAAGGTGTCTCTGCATGGAGAGAGTCTCTCCAATGAATGGGGAAGAGGTGCAAGGCCAGGTGTGTCCCATTTCTCTGACGACCCTCCCAGCTCCGCCCACCGACATCCTATTAAGGAAAACGAGAGCAAAGAGAAAGAATTTGGCAGAGTGGGAGGGTTGTCACATAGATAACATCAGGATCCAACTGGAAAAGCAAACAGCTCTGGGAAACAAATAATAATGTCAGCTAGGGAGCCAGCAGGCATGCACCTGTCTCGAAAAAAGGGCAGGGAAAAAAATACACGTCATCTATGCGCTTAAATAGCGAATGGAGGACGCTTGTCCTGTGATTCATTTTCATGCCACCCAGGTAGGCCATACTCCTGTTGTAAAGAAAAGCAATGTTTTTAATATCAGGAAAGTTGACAAATACATACAGTAGGCCTAGCCTATAGAAAGCTGATGGGATTCTCCTCTTTTAATAGAGACCATCAAAACTGTTTTTCACGCAATAGCATAGCCTATAGAAATGTCTCGCATGAGCTCATGGGCTCTCATGAAGAGTTTGATTAGATTTTTGATGACATTTGCATTGATGTCAGAGTGATTACAGGGACAATAGAGTGCTGAGTACCAGGCAGGTAGCAAGTTTGGTAGGCTACTAATAACCATCAGCAGCATGAGAGCTGGTAGAAGCCTAGTTACTGTGATTAGAAGGTCACATGGAATTTGATTGAAGTCATGACTCGTGACCGCCGGTGCGGTGGTAATGCGGTCACCGTAACAGCCCTAAACGTTAGCAAATAATATACTCGGAAGCAGTGGATGGTATGCAAGCCATCTGAGTCTAACTGGGACCCCACTTCTTCCTCGTGTTCTTCGGCGTCCGCGTTTTGGTGCAGTCCCCGGGATGAATAGAGCTGCCTCGGGAAGTTCTCACAAAGGATCCAGTTCAAGGAAGTCACACTGCTCGAAATTCTGGTGGGTGGCCACTGATCTCATGTTCGAAAGTTATTTTGGGCTATACGTAATAATACAAGAAATGTTCTGAACAAATAATGTAAGAAATAGCACAATAAAACACTGCGAAGTTGGCTAGGAGCTAGAAACAGGGCGACAGTGTCTGTCGGCGCCATCTTGCTTATTGTGTGTGTGCATGCTTTTGTCTGTGAGTCTGTGTGTGGTTGACTGTATGCGTTTGTGTGCATGTGTGTTAATGTGCCTGTAAATTTGTGTCCTGATTAGGGTGTATCCTGCAGAGCCTGAATCCAAGCCTCTACTCCACTCCTCAATCAAAGTCATTGATCCATTCCCCTCTGTGCTCTGTCTGCCTCTCAGCTTGTGACCCAAATGGCACCCTATTACCTATATAGTGCACTACTTTTAACCGGAGCTCATAGTAGTGTACTATATAGGAAATATGGTGCCATTTGGGACGCATGGTGGACAATTCCATTTGGCCAGCGGGCTGCAGCAAACACAGTTTCTCTGTAGTACACTAATTGTGTGACAGAGTAGTGAGATTAATGGGTCTGCTCTTAGTAATAGCATTGGATCACCTCAGAAATGTCATTTCTGTCTCCAGGACAAAACTCTAAAACACATGAAATAAAGACGAATATCCACAGCAGAGCAGTCCTGGACGGAACTCTGTGTCTCACTCTGTTTCTCATTACCTCACAGCAAAATCAATGGTGTACCTTAAACTTGGAAAGTGCTAAATGTACACTATTTTCAGTGAACAAACGAGTCATACTGAAATGGCGTTAAAATAACACTTTTGAAAGGTGCAGTGTTGTTCCCCATTCAACTCTTAAAGCTGCAATATGTAACTTTTTGGGAGACCCGTCCAAATTCAAATACAAATGGTGGGTTATAGATCTGTCCTTCTCATTGAAAGAAGCAGTAGATCTGTTCTATGTGTGATATTTCTATGTTTCCCGTTCTTAAGTTTAGTTTTTGTAAACCAGGTTCAGACAGCTGAAAATACAATATTTTTGGTTATAGAAAAAATATATAATGATTTTCTACACTATATTTCCTTATTTTGTTACATAATCTGAAATTAGGCGAACTATTCTATTTTTTTCAACCAGGAAATGGTGGAGCGATTTCTACATAAAGTGTTCAAATAAACCTGATTGTGGTGTTTGCATAGCTCTACTGTAGATTAATACGCAACACCTACAGCGGAAAACATAACACTTGATTTACAGTAAACTGAACTAACTTTGCTTAGTGCTGACACTGTTACACTTTCTCAGTGTACAAAATTAACACCTGTAGTGTTACAGTAAATCATTTGTGGGTGTTGTTTTAATGCTGTATGAGTGTAAAGCCTAATTTGCATATTTCCCAAGGTGCCTTTTCTTTTCGAGTGAATTGTAGAGTTATCACCCATGACTGCATTTGTTAGTGACAGAGACATGGTTATTGAATTGTTTCCTTTTAAGGCCTGTGACTTTCACAGAGAGAACTGAAGCAAATGCCATCATGAAAATATAACTATGACCTTATAATACTTATGTCATACGGCCTTACTCAGTGATGTTCTGTTTGATACCAGAGCTTAGCGGCATGCGTCAAAATGGCTAATCAGTATACTTCAGAGCAGTGTGGCGATGCCTGCATCAATTTATCAGAAGCATGTGATCAATGACGTCTGAAGCTTTGTTTTCATCGAACAACCACCTGATTGGATTAGTATTCGTTTCGGTGGTAGACAAAAAGGCTACGCTGCGTTCATGCTACGGAGTGTGGGACGTCATCAATAATAATTTGGCTGCTCTAAATTATTTTGACCAGCAGGTGCCACTAGTGTACACTGGGATGATCAAAGCCTCGAGTAATGAACTTATTTTCGACACAATTGGCTGGAAAACCTCAATGCTTCAGGAAGCTTTGGTTCCCCATCACTACTGGAATCCAGACAGAGTTAGGATATCCAACAGTTGGAATTTGTATTCTTCCCCAACGTCCTTTCAGAATGACTGTCAGGGTTAGGAAATGTAATTATTCTTCTTCTTTGAAGCTTAATGGTGGTTGGCATTCAATACCGCCCCCAACTGGACTATAATATAAATCCAATATGCAAAATGGAAAATAATTATAAAATAAAATAATAGCACAAACAAAAACTTCCAACTAACCCTACACTCATTAAAAACCAACCACCCCATTCAACTACTTAAACCCCAACTACTCCTGCACCATGCCAACGGCCGGGAAGAACAGGACACCACCACTCAACACACCCTGTAACTCTTCTGAGGTCAAATATTGTATGCCCAAATACATCTCTGTAGCAGCCACCACAACATATCTTTTCTGTGATTTACATTCCATTTCTGCGGTACAGTTGATAACCATTGCGATGAATGCTAAGAAGCCAACCCTACGGACACATACAGCATACATCACTCGTTGGCCTGTCCATCTGTGCTGGCATAGATCTACTACTCATAGGGATCCTCTCAGGATCCCTCACCCTTGACCCATCCTCCTCTACTTTCTTCACTGCCTCAGCATACGACATCTTCTGCACTACTCTGAATCTAGCCACCTCAACCTGCCTCTCTCTCACCGGACACATCCGATCCCCATTAACATTGGCACCCCTACAGTTGAAACACCCAACTTTATCAATCGAAACTACACAATCCTCTATCCCACGCCTTCCTGCACATTTCCCACATCTAGGAATCTCCCTCCTACAAACTGCTGCGACATGACCATAATTCTTGCACCTGAAACATAGCAGTATGAAAACGGCACAAAAACTCGAACAGGATAACTAATATATCCTAACATGACTTTGTCAGGTAAAGACTCTGACTCAACTCAGGTGTGTCCTTAAAAACATGAGCCAAAGTGCCAATTTCAGGCAGCGCTGGTGGGTATATTTAAGACCAACTAAAAGCTGGTCTTAGTGGTAACGCAGTTGGTTATGGCATGGATTTTGACAGGGGAAGTGCAGTGCCCATATGCACATAGAACAAGAGAAATGGGATTTTTATGCCGTTAAACCTCCTATTTAGAAATATTTAATACAAGTTTTTTTCCATTTCATTTGATTTAAAACCAAGCAAAGCCTCCCATCCTCTCAATGAAGGCTGTTTTACTATGTCCTGCTCAATGAATTCGCCAATTAGGCAAGACTGTCATGTCGATAACGAGTTTGGTTCGTGATACCGCTTTGAAATAAATCTTAATCACCAAAGCTTTATTAAAATGTCAACAAAACAGTGAGCGTACATCCCCTTTTTATGTGGGATGTTGTACTTTTTTGTTGTTGCCAGCTCCTATTTTTTATTTTGGATGTGCATAAAAACACTCCATATAAGCTGTGCCCAACATGGAACGAGAAATTAGATGTTCCGGTGACACTTGTATTTAGAAACATTTAAGTTATTTTCCTGTAACAATTGCTTTTTTTCGTTTGATAAAAAAACAACCCCTTGTAGGCTACCCTTACCCTACTATTTCAAAAGCTGGTTCAACAGCAACGTGTATGGTGTCTTTCTTATCCTGGCCATGCATTAGCTAAGTAACGTATCCATAAAAGGTTTTGAAATTGTCTACTCATGAGGCTTTTGCCGTCAAGCTTTTACATTATTCACAATTCACATAGGCCTACCTGCAGCGCATGGCTAATCCATTTGTCTTGTATCAATCCTATTTCCAAAGAGTGCCTCTTGCCCGGTTACCAAAGACGCGCTCCACCAAACATATTACAATTATTCAGTTCTATAATATCTACAGTAGGCCTAGGCTATATCTTGCTTACTGAGAACGTGCCTCACACATACAATGTAACTTACAGGAGCCTAGTATTTTTTTTATTTGAGGAGAAGTGCGATGCGTACAGGTCTATACTCATTGAAGCCAGTTACAACATGATTCCAAATGTGTTATTTCATAGTTCTGATGTATTCTACAATGTAGAAAATAGTAAAAATAAAGACAAACCCTTGAATAAATCTTAAACACGTGCCGTCATCATTGCTTTGCACAAAAAGGGCTTCACAGGCAAGGATATTGCTGCCAGTAAGATTGCACCTAAATCAACCATTTATCGGATCATCAAGAACTTCACGGAGAGCGGTTCAATCGTTGTGAAGAAGGCTTTAGAGCGCCCAAGAAAGCCCAGCAAGTGCCAGGACCGTCTCCTAAAGGTGATTCAGTTGTGGGATCGGTACACCACCAGTACAGAGCTTGCTCAGGAATGGCAGCAGGCAGGTGTGAATGCATCTGCACGCACAGTGAGGCGAAGACTTTTGGAGGATGGCCTGGTGTCAAGAAGGGCAGCAAAGAAGCCACTTCTCTCCAGGAAAAACATCAGGGACAGACTGATATTCTGCAAAAGGTACAGGGATTGGACTGCTGAGGACTGGGGTAAAGTCATTTTCTCTGATGAATCCCCTTTCCGATTGTTTGGGGCATCCGGAAAAAAGCTTGTCCGGAGAAGACAAGGTGAGCACTACCATCAGTCCTGTGTCATGCCAACAGTAAAGCATCCTGAGACCATTCATGTGTGGGGTTGCTTCTCAACCAAGGGAGTGGGCTCACTCAACATTTTGCCTAAGAACAAAGCCATGAATAAAGAATGGTACCAACACATCCTCCGAGAGCAACTTCTCCCAACCATCCAGGAACAATTTGGTGACGAACAATGCCTTTTCCAGCATGATGGAGCACCTTGCCATAAGGCAAAAGTGATCACTAAGTGGCTCGGGGAAAAAAACATTGATATTTTGGGTTCATGGCCAGGAAACTCCCCAGACCTTAATCCCATTGAGAACTTGTGGTCAATCCTCAAGAGGCGGGTGGACAAACAAAACCTCACAAATTCTGACAAACTCCAAGCATTGATTATGCAAGAATGGGCGGCCATCAGTCAGGATGTGGCCCAGAAGGTAATTGACAGCATGCCAGGGCGGATTGCAGAGGTCTTGAAAAGAAGGGTCAACACTGCAAATATTGACTCTTTGCATCAACTTCATGTAATTGTCAATAATCAAATCAAATCAAATGTATTTATATAGCCCTTCTTACATCAGCTGATATCTCAAAGTGCTGTACAGAAACCCTGCCTAAAACCCCAAACAGCAAGCAATGCAGGTGTAGAAGCACGGTGGGTAGGAAAAACTCCCTAGAAAGGCCAAAACCTAGGAAGAAACCTAGAGTGGAACCAGGCTATGAGGGGTGGCCAGTCCTCTTCTGGCTGTGCCGGGTGGAGATTATAACAGAACATGGCCAAGATGTTCAAACGTTCATAAATGACCAGCATGGTCAAATAATAATAATCACAGTGGTTATCGAGGGTGCAACAGGTCAGCACCTCAGGAGTAAATGTCAGTTGGCTTTTCATAGCCGATCATTGAGAGTATCTCTACCGCTCCTGCTGTCTCTAGAGAGTTGAAAACAGCAGGTCTGAGGCAGGTAGCACGTCTGATGAACAGGTCAGGGTTCCATAGCCGCAGGCAGAACAGTTGAAACTGGAGCAGCAGCACGGCCAGGTGAACTGGGGTCAGCAAGGAGTCATCAGGCCAGGTAGTCCTGAGGCATGGTCTTGGGGCTCAGGTCCCCCGAGAGAGAGAAAGAAAGAAAGAATACTTAAATTCACACAGGACACTCGAGAAATACTCCAGATATAACAGACTGACCCTAGCCCCCTGACACATAAACTACTGCAGCATAAATACTGGAGGCTGAGACAGGAGGGGTCAGGAGACACTGTGGCCCCATCCGATGATATCCCTGGACAGGGCCAAACAGGCAGGATTATAACCCCACCCACTTTGCCAAAGCACAGCCCCCACACCACTAGAGGGATATGTTCAACCACCAACTTACCATCCTGAGACAAGGCCGAGTAAAGCCCACAAAGATCTCCTCCACGGCACAACCCACGGGGGGACGCCAACCCAGACAGGAAGACCACGTCAGTGACTCAACCCACTCAAGTGACGCACCCCTCCTAGGGATGGCATGGAAGAGCACCAGTAAGCCAGTGACTCCCCCCTGTAATAGGGTTAGAGGCAGAGAATCCCAGTGGAGAGAGGGGAACCAACTAGGCAGAGACAGCAAGGGCGGTTCGTTGCTCCAGAGCCTTTCCGTTCACCTTCACACTCCTGGGCCAGACTACACTCAATCATAGGACCTACTGAAGAGATGAGTCTTCAATAAAGACTTAAAGCTTGAGACCGAGTCTGCATCTCTCACATGGGTAGGTAGACCATTCCATGAAAATTGAGCTCTATATGAGAAAGCCCTACCTCCAGCTGTTTGCTTAGAAATTCTAGGGACAATGAGGAAGACTGCGTCTTGTGACCATAGCGTACGTTAGGTATGTACGGCCGAACAAAATCGGAAAGATAGGTAGGAGCAAGCCCATGTAATGCTTTGTAGGTTAGCAGTAAAACCTTGAAATCAGCCCTTGCCTTAACAGGAAGCCAGTGTAGGGAGGCTAGCACTGGAGTAATATGATCACATTTTTGGGTTCTAGTCAGGATTCTAGCAGCCGTATTTAGCACTAACTGAATTTTATTTAGTGCTTTATCCGGGTAGCCGGAAAGTAGAGCATTGCAGTAGTCTAACCTTAAAGTAACAAAAGCATGGATAAATGTTTCTGCATCAATTTTGGACAGAACATTTCTGATCTTTGCAATGTTACCCAGATGGAAAAAGCTGTCCTTGAAACAATCTTGATATGTCCATCAAAAGAGAGATCAGGGCCCAGAGTAACGCCAAGGTCCTTCACAGTTATATTTGAGACAACTGTACAACCATCAAGAATAATTGTCAGATTCAACAGATCTCTTTGTTTCTTAGGACCTAGAACAAGCATCTCTGTTTGTCCGAGTTTAAAAGTAGAAAGTTTGCAGCTATCCACTTCCTTTTGTCTAAAACACAGACTTCCAGCGAGGGCAATTTTGGGGCTTCACCATGTTTCATTGAAATGTACAGCTGTGTGTCATCCACATAGCAGTGAAAGTTAACATTATGTTTTCGAATGACATCCCCAAGAGGTAAAATATATAGTGAAAACAATAGTGGTCCTAAAACGGAACCTTGAGGAACACCAAAATTTACAGTTGATTTATCAGAGGACAAACCATTCACAGAGACAAACTGATATCTGTCTGACAGATAAGATCTAAACCAGGCCAGAACTTGTCCGTGTAGACCAATTTGGGGTTCCAATCAATCCAAAAGAATGTGGTGATCGATGATATCAAAAGCAGCACTAAGGTCTAGGAGGACGAGGACAGATGCAGAGCCTCGGTCTGACGCCATTAAAAGGTCATTTACAACAGTTTTTTCTAAACATTTTGAGAGGAATGGGAGATTCAACATAGGCCGATAGTTTTTTATATTGTCTGGGTCAAGGTTTGGCTTTTTCAAGAGAGGCTTTATTATTGCCACTTTTAGTGAGTTTGGTACACATCCGGTGGATAGAGAGCTGTTAATTATGTTCAACATAGGAGGGCCAAGCACAGGAAGCAGCTCTTTCAGTAGTTTAGTTGGAATAGGGTCCAGTATGCAGCTTTAAGGTTTAGATGTCGTGCCCTCTTCACAACTGTGTGGGTGTTTGATGTGTTAATGTTAATTTTATTTGTGATGTGAACACAGAGGAACTTGAAGCTCTCGACCCGCTCCACTATAGCAACGTTGATGGATATACTGACTCTCCTCCCTAACAACGGGAGTAGATGTCCATATAGCGGCACGGAGGGCTGTCTAGCTCCTCCCTATCCTTTCTGCTACAGTAGATTCATCTCATTATTGTAATCCTTTTTTGAATATTTGATGAGGTTTATTGACATCAACTGCATTTATTCAGTAGAGAGATGCTATGAAACGAGCCTCATGCCATGAATATGTATAGCCATCCCGAGACAGCTCCGACATAGGTTTTTTTTATCAAAGTTGTCAGGATGTCACGTGTCCTACTTATCGTACCAGTCAAAAGTTTGGACATAGCTACTCATTCCAGGGTATTTCTATATTTTTGCTATATTCTACATTGTAGAATAATAGTGAAGATGTCAAAACTATGAAAATACACATATGGAATCATGTAGTAACCAAAAAAAGTGTTAAACAAATGAAAACATATTTTATATTTGAGATTCATCAAAGTAGCCACCCCTTGCCTTGATGGAAGCTTTGCACACTCTTTGCATTCAATAAACCAGCTAATGCATTTCCAACAGTCTTGAAAGAGTTCCCCCATACTGCATGCTGAGCACTTTTTGGCTGCTTTTGCTTCACTCTGCGGCTCAACTCATCCCAAACATCTCGATTTGGTTGAGGTCGGGTGATTGTGGAGGCCAGGTCATCTGATGCAGCACTCCATCACTCTCCTTTATGGTCAAATAGCCTTACACAGCATGGATGTGTGTTGGGTCATTGTCCTGTTGAAAAACAAATGATAGTCCCACTAAGAGCAAACCAGATGGGATGGCGTATTGCTGCGGTAGCCATGCTGGTTAAGTGTGCCTTGATTTCTAGATAATTCACTGACAGTGTCACCAGCAAAGCAACCACACACCATTCCTCCTCCATGCTTCACGGTGGGAACCACAAATACCGAGATCATCCATTCACCTACTCTGCGTCTCACAAATACACAGTGTTTTGAACCAAATATCTCCAATTTGGACTCATCAGACTAAAGAACAGATTTCCACTGGTCTAATGTCCATTGCTCATTTTTCTAGGCCCAAGCAAGTCTCTTCTTATTATTGGTTTCCTTTAGTAGTGGTTTCTTTGCAGCAATTCGACCATGAAGGCCTGATTCACGCAGTCTCCTCCGAACAGTTGATGTTGAGATGTGTCTGTTACTTGAACTCTGTGAAGCATTTATTTAGGCTGCAATTTCGGAGGCTGGTAACTCTAATGAACTTATCCTCTGCAGCAGAGGTAACTCTGGGTCTTCCTTTCCCATTGCTGTCCTCATGAGAGCCAGTTTCATCATAGCGCTTGATAGTTTTGCTACTGCACTTGAAGATACTTTCAAAGTTCTTCAAATTTTCCAGATTTACTGACCTTCATGTCTTAAAGTAATGATGGACTGTTGTTTCTCTTTGCTTATTTGAGCTGTTCTTGCCATAATATGGATTTGGTCTTTTACCAAATAGGGCTATCTTCTGTATACCACCCCTACCTTGTCACAACACAACTGATCGGCTGAAACACATTAAGAAGGAAAGGCATACATGACTACCTCATGAAGCTGGTTGAGAGAATTCCAAGAGTGTGTCAAGCTGTCATCAAGGCAAAGGGTGGATACTTTGAAGAATCTCAAATCAAAATATATTTAAACATTTCTAAACACCTTTTTGGTTACTACATGTTTCCATATGTGTTATTTCATAGTTTTGATGTCTTCACTATTATTCTACAAGAAATACCCTTGAATGAGTAGGTGTGTCCAAACGTTTGACTAGTACTGTATATCAGTACAGTACTAACAACGTAAGCATTGTGAAACTTCTATTTGATCAAATAAACCTCACGTAGCAAATAAGTCATAAATTATTTGGTTTACCAAATTCAACACTCGCATTGACATTTATACAAAAGCTCAGAGAGAGACAGATTTTCTGGCGAGTTGGGCTTCTCTCTTCTCTTTGACTATAGCCCCATCGATGTCGATGGAGGCGAGCTCGCCCCTCGGTTTCCTGTAGTCCACGATCAGGTCCTTTGTCTTGCTGATGTTAAGAGAGAGGTTGTTGTCCCGACACCGCACTGCCAGGACTCTGACCTATCTATAGGCTGTCTCATCGTCATCTGTTATCAGTCTATCACTGTCGGGTTGTCAGCAAACTTGATGGTGGTGTTGGAATCGTGCGCGGCCACAGTCGTGGGTGAACAGGGAGTAGGAGGGGACTAGGCACGCACCCTTTTGGGACCCCGTGTTGAGGGTTAGCATGGCGGATGTGTTGTTGCCTCCCATCACTGCCTGGGGGTGCCCTGTCAGGAAGTCCAGGATCCAGTTGCAGAGGGAGGTCTTCAGTCCCAGGGTCCTGAGCTTGATGTTAAACTTGGATGGGACTATGATGTTGAATGCTGAGCTGTAGTCAATAAACAGCATTCTTACATATGTATTATTTTCGATCAGGTTGGTGACATCAGTGTGGAGTGCAATAGAGATTGCGTCATCTGTGGAACATATGGGGCGGTATGCAAATTGGAGTGCATCCAGTGTGTCTGGGATAAAGGTGTTAATGTGAGCCATGACCAGCCTTTCAAGGTCTTTCAAGGCTATAGATGTGAGTGCTACGGTACGATAGTCATTTAGGCAGGTTACCTTGCCGTTCTTGAGCACAGGGACTTTGGTGGTCTGCTTGAAACAAGTTGGTATTACTGACTGGGTCAGGAATAGGATGGAAATGTCAGTAAAGACAATTGAAAGCTGGTCAGCGCATGCTCTGAGTACGCATCCTGGTATTCCGTCTGACCTTGTGAATTTTAATCTGTTTAAAACCTCTCTAGGGTACGTGAGACGTTAGCGTCCCACCTCTTCAACAGCCAGTGAAACTGCTGGGCGCCAAATTCAAATACAGAAATACTCATTATAAAAATTCAGAAAACAAAACATATTTTACATAGGTTTAAATATTAACTTCTTGTGAATCCAACCACGGTGTCAGATTTAAAAAATGCTTTACGGCGAAAGCATACCTTACGATTATTTGAGAACATAGCCCAGCAGACAAATCATTACAAACCGTAAACAGCCAAGTAGAAGAGTTACACAAGTCAGAAATATAGATAAAATTAATCCCTTACCTTTGATGATCTTCATATGGTTGCACTCAGCAGACATTAATTTACTCAATAAATGTTCCTTTTGTTCGATAAAGTCTCTTTATATCCAAAAACCTCAGTTTTGTTTGCGCGTTTTCTTCCGTAATCCACAGGCTCAAATGCAGTCAAAACAGGCAGACAAAAAAATTCAAATTGTATCCGTAAAGTTTATAGAAACATGTCAAACGATGTTTATATTCAATCCTCAGGTTGTTTTTAGCCTAAATAATCGATAATATTTCAACCGGACAATAACGTCGTCAATATAAAAGGTAAACAAGAAAGGCACTCTCTCGGTCGCACGCATGAAAAAGCTCTGTGACACTTTAGCGTCCACTCATTCAGACTGCTCTTACTTCCTCATTTTTCAGAATACAAGCCTGAAACAATTTCTAAAGACTGTTGACATCTAGTGGAAGGCATAGGAACTGCAATTTGAGTCATATGGATACTATGGTCAATGGATACTGTAATGGCATTGAATAGAAAACTACAAAACCCCCCCAAAAAACTACTTCCTGAATGGATTTTTCTCAGGTTTTTGCCTGCCAAATCAGTTCTGTTATACTCACAGACACTATTTTAACAGTTTTGGAAACTTTAGAGTGTTTTCTATCCAAATCAGTTACATGCATATCATATCTTCTGGGCCCGAGAAGCAGGCAGTTTAATTTGGGCATGCTTTTCATCCAAAATTCCGCTGTCCCCTACCCTGCTGCTTCATAGCTGCTTGCCTCGAAGCGAGCATAGAATGCAGTTAACTTGTCTGGTAGGCTTGCGCCACTGGGCAGCTCAATGATGGATTTCCCTTTGTAATTTCTGATAGTTTGTGTGTGTTTTCTGAGTAAAGCAGCAGAGAAGTTAGCAGTGAATTCCATAAGGTCTGCCAATCCATAAGGTCAGCCTTACCCTGCTGGAACTAACCTGACTGCTGTGTTAACCAATTTGTTTTCCTGCACGTATCAATCTAGCCAATCTCGCTCTCTGCACTCTTTCTTTGTTGTTTTTCTTTAGATCTCTCTCTTTATTGTTTTCATCTCATTCATCTTTATTTCTTCCTGTGCTCTCACTCTCTTCTTCTCTTCTTTGTCTATGTGTGTATTTGAGTGTGTGTAAGGATAGATGGGTAGGCTAATTGTACAGGACTGCTGAGGTCACACCACTCATTTAAGGGCCGTTGTAGACCACCCACCTTTCTCCACCACACAACACTCTAATGGGCCGTTATTATTCTTACCGCCTGTCTTAATGTGTGTCACCCTACATGATAGGGCTGCTCTGTCTGCTGCCACTACTCATCAGGGACACGCAAGTGATGGGAGGGAGCGAGAGTAGAGTGTGGGTTGAGATTTAGAGACACTGGAAAGGGTTTTAGTCGGTGCTTAGTCTGACTGGCTGTTCACATTGATTAGTGAGGTACAGTATGTTCATGTAATATAAATATATTTCACTTAGCATTTGCTTTTATCCAAATTTACTTACACTACAGTAAGTGAATTTAAGTATGTGTAAGACTGGTTCACTCGTATGAGCCCACCATTATCACACTGATCTTGAATAAACACTTATTTCTCCACAGCCAGTGGGATACCTTATATCTGCATCTCTCTGTCATAAATATACATGCACAAACACACATACACAAATGCACACTGTTAGCTTTTTTTTGTATTTTTATAAGTAACTTACTGTATTAATCAACAGTATGATACTGTATAAACTGAATACAGTAGATTACCAAAGATGCACAGTAAAATATCATACATTTGTTTTACAGCCCACTGTGAGACCTTTCTGTAATTTCAACAGGAAAACACTAGAATGTACAGTAAAAGACCGCACATTTGTTTTACACTATTAATCATGGTGGATTGGGGAAAAATGTTGGGGAAAGAGTCTCTGGCTCATTAACATATTTTAAGGTGTACCTTGTAAGAGGCTATATTTGTTGCATCCGTGAGTTAAAATGCTGAACCCCCTCAGAGTACACTAATATACTGTACTTCAAGAATTCTGCAAACCTTGTCCTGAAACTATACAGTAACTTACTGGCCAATTGTTGCCAGTAATTTACTGTAATTCAGAATACAGTACAAATACTGCATTTTTGGAGTGTAAAAACCCTTTTGTGGTATTTTAACTCATTAACATGTTTTGAGACATTTCTTGTAAGAGGCTATAGTTGTTGCACCTGCTACTGAGAATGTTGTACTAATTTAAGTGATATGTCGTAGTGGTTCCTCAATTGCGTTTATGTAGGCAACAGATCAGAGTCGCAGCAAGCCTCAACCCTTTACCAAACCTTGTTACATAACCAAATAAATGTACCTTTAATAGTTGAGTGGCTAGCCATGTCCATTTTGTCTGTTTTCGCCCTGTAGTCACTATCAGTTTAGAAGCTTTTGTTAAGGCCTGAATTGCAAGTGATAGAAAACACAAAAAATGTGTTGGTGTTAGTGATGGGAAACCGAAGCGTGTAAAACGGTTCATTACACGTAGCTTCATTATTTGTTCATAATGCACATTAGTGACATCTGCTGGTCAGCAATAATTAGCAGCATGTGATTATCCGATATATGTTTTTTTCCCCCACTGTTTCATCAAATCTCTAGTGTAGTGGTAAGTTGTTGGCTTTAACAGCCTATGATCAGTTAGAAAACCAGGCTCGCATCTTTACATCCTGGTTAAGTTTACTATTTAAAAAAAACGAATGAATGTTCCTGAATGTTCCCTACTCTACCTGCTAAGCTACCTACCAGTCAGGTGTAATTACTTGTACAAAATCCTAAGTATATTTGTAAGTACGGTGTCCAGTAGAGGTCAGTGTTTGAAGTCAACTTGGAATTGAAGAACGTTCTGGAACCACAGCAAAATCAGTGAGATCTCGCATTCTGCAACACATGTTTCAAAGAAGCACATGATCAAACAAAGCTTTGGATGTCATTGATCATGTGCTTCTGATAAAGTGATACACGCATCGGCACACTGCTTCACAGTTAGCTGCTTGGTATGCTGTAATATGTAAATAAATATTCTCTATTAGCTTGTGCTGATATTATTTGCATACAATTCAACAACAAAGTACTGTTTTGCTATTTTGCTAAATATTTACTTCAGCAGACTGTAAATTATGGTACATTGTGAATAAATATTATGGTAGTGGAAATAATTGCTGTCTCATTAACATATTTTAAGTCATGATTGTAAGTGGCTATATATGTTTTACCCGTTAGTGAGAGTCATGCACCAATTTAAGTGATATGTGGTAGTAGTTCCCTAATAATTACATGTATATAGGGAACAGATCAGAGTGATTGCGGGTCTTAAAATTTTTACTGGTTGAATATTTACCAATGTTTATTTTATCTGTTTGCCCTGTAACCATAGCCAGTTTAGAAACCTTTGTTTAAGCTTCTGGAATTGCAAGTGATATAAAACACCTAGTATTCAGTAATATGCAACAGCCAACCTGCTTGCTCTAATCCTTTGTGATTACAGTGAAATACTGTAGACTTTTTTGTTAAGTTACAGTTTAATAGTATCAGAAATCAAATCGAATTGACAATGGTTTAATAATCCAACAGGGGCAGGCAATAGACAGGTCAAGGCAGGCAGGGGTCAGTAAACCAGAGGTGGGGCAAAGGTACCAGACGGCAGGCAGGGGCAGGGTAGGCAGAGGTCAACAATCCAGAGGTGGGGCCAAGGTAATAGGTTGGCAGGCAGGGTCAGGCAGAGTGGTCAGGAAGGCGGGCTCAGAGTCAGGACAGGCAAGGGTCAAAACCAGGAGGGTGAGAAAAAGAGAGACTGGGAAAAGCAGGAGCTGAGAACAAAAACACTGGTTGACCTGACAAACAAGACGAACTGGCAAGGGACAAAAAAGAGAACACAGGTATAAATACACAGGGCATAATGGGGAAGATGGGCGACACCTGGAGGGGGGTGGAGACAATCACAAGGACAGGTGAAACAGCTGTATTGTTTCATTGCCCTGGCATCAATTTACTGTGAATATATCAGTATTGTATTGGCACTATCCAGAGATATTCAGAGATATATCAATATATGTTGTTGTAATTACAATTATGTTGCACACCAATGTATACTTAACTACAACAACATTTAAAGTAACAGTTACATACATTTTTTCCTTGCTATGACTGTGATATGCTTTTTTTTATCCACCGTGGTTGAATGCACTGACTGTAAGTTGCTAAGGACAAGAGCTCCCGCTAAATGACCAAAATGTAAATTTCAAATATGCTAAATTGCAATGAACACTGAGTAATATATCGCTGCATGGGTAATTCCAGTAATATACTGTAAATGTGGTACTGTAAAATGGATTTCCGTTAAATGGATCACAGTAGATGTACTGGAAAATAAATTACAGTAACTTACTGGGCAGGTAGCCTAGTGCTTAGAGCATTGGGCCGGTAACAGAAAGGTTGCTGAATCGAATCCCCGAGCTGACAATGTAAAAATATGTCGTTCTGCCCCTGAGCAAGGCAGTTAACCCACTGTTCCCCGTGGTCCGAAGACTTGGATATCGATTATGGCAGCCCCCCGCACCTCTCTGATTCAGAGGGGTTGTGTTAAATGAGGAAGACACATTTCAGTTGAATGCATTCAGTTGTACAACTGACTAGGTATCCTCCTTTCCTTTCCAATTGCTGCCAGTACTATAAATTTGACAAGAAATGTTTTACAGTGAACACATAATATCAGTCACATTATACTTTACCATCAGAGGGGAGGAAGCTAAGCACAACCTCAATCAATCTTTTCCTGTCAATAGTAGCAATATTAGCAATGCAAATTCATCCATAATCACCATTAGCAATTCAAATGCACAACGCAGCCAAGCGACAAGTTTAAGTTGTGTGTGTGTAATCGTGTATTCAGTGTACATTCCTCAATATCTGATCATCTGTCTCTGCTCCCCCTGCTTATAGATACCACACACACACACACACACACACACACACACACACACACACACACACACACACACACACACACACACACACACACACACACACACACACACACACACACACACACACACACACAAAGAAGTAGGACGCATCAGTCTGTCCCAGAGACTGGCAGTATCCCAAATGGTACTCTATTTCCTATGCAGTGCACTACCCATAGGGCTTTCTTATGAAACGTGCATTGAAAACAGCCTGTGGCTACAGTGGCTTCTTCTCAAATGTATTATTGTAGGGACACATGATGTGAGCAAGAACACAAATGTGGTTCCTGTGGTTTCTGTGGTTCCTGTGGTCATAGGAAAATATAAAAAGAGAGCATGTATGCTGGGAAGGTGGACATGTATAGCCAGGGACATTTACTGACAACAGTGAGGTTGAATGAGGAGAAACACAGATTGTGAGTGGGAGCATCAGCTATTCTGTAAGGAGAGATGAATGGAACGGTTGGAAAAGAAAGGTAAAACATCAATGTGAGGAGAGAGAGAGAGCACCACTTTATGTCAGTTCCATTGGCAGTCATCACATGCTAATATTGTACCAACTCTCTCATTAAAATAGCTAAAACTAAATGGGCCGATTTCTTTTTAAAGCACCCAATTCTATTGCACCCTTATGTACAATCTGAAAAGCAATCAGATTAAATTAATAGGAAAGCAGAGTCTATTACACACCTATGATCAGTGCCTTGTCCGAATACCCATACTAGTGTACTACGTACTTAAACTGCATACTATTTACTCATTGTCGCATACTATTTATCACGTACCGTTTAGTGAAAAGTACACAGTATGGAAGGCAAGAAAGGTTCTACATAGAACCCTTCTGAATCGGAATAATATTTTTTATAGATGTTTTATTTTATTTCTTTAAAATTTTGCCTGAACATAAATGTTTACCTCAGTGTTTAAACTTTAACTTCAGGAGTTTGAGTAATCTGATCAGTTTAAAAAGATAGGTGTGAGAATGTTTTAAACTGTATATGAGAATATTTATTCATGTATCTGGTATTCCCAAGTGTTGATTCAGGAGTTAAATTCAACACTCAGTGGTGTAAAATAAACCATGTGTTGGTGCTAATAATGTCTGATGGTGACATTTTTACTCTGTGTGGAGTAAAACACTCAAAACCACGGCCATCATTATCTTATGCTACACAAAGATAAATAACATACATTTTTATTAACTTATCCAATCTGTTAGTAGTTGTACTAATTGCACCACCTACTGAGATGCAGTAGCGTGCCGTGGGCCTGGGGCCTGGGCCTTCAGTGAGGTCCTACACAGTCCCACCCGAATTAATCCACCTCTTATTACCATCATTATGATGCCATGGCTCTAGACACTATACATTTAGACAGAAACGCAGTATAACCAGGCGTTGCGTCACCTTGAAATTGACATTTTTTTCAGAGAATTGCAGGGGAAGAGTACAATACAGTACAGTTCAACTAATAGGCAAGAACATAGTCGAGTGCAACAGAGTTATATTAATATTCTTCTTCTATCCATTTCTGGTCCACAAACTTTGAGCTTTAAGTCCCCCAAAAAATAAATACAGTGTGTTCACTAAACAGCGCATTGTCGCACCCAAAGCAGTTTCACCGTGATGATAAAGACACATAACTATTCACTGAAAATAAAAGAAAACAAATAATTTGCAACATAGGCTATTTGCCATTTTATTTTGTTAATATATAGGCTATTTAATATTAACGAAATAAAATGCGAAACATACATATTTAATAAAAAATAACATGCATTGTATGCCTACTCACCAAAGACTGATTATTTGAACACAAAATCCTTCCTCCTTTCTTTCCTCAAGAAGACTTCAATGACTCTGTTGTACAGTCTATCTGTGCGTTTTAGTTCCACCAATAAGTCCTTTTCTATCGACATGGAGGCTAATGCTGAAAGCCGAGTCTGTCCAGTAGCATTTCTGGAATACGTTTTGATTCGCTTTAAGGCCGAGAATGACCGCTCGACAGAAGCCGTGGACACAGGGATAGTCACTGTCACACATGCCAATGTGTAAAGTTGCCCCATGTCCTCATTCAGATTTTTCTGCTTAAGGAAATCAAGGAGATCAGAGGGACTTTTCCCTTCAAAATCAGTCATAGCATACATTACAGTCAGTTCTGTTTTTAGCTTGGATAGGTCGAACAGTGTTCCGTGACTCTCTGTTAAGCTGGAGAAGGCTGTTTGCGGGAATTTTTTCCGGTAGTTCTGAAAGTGCCTGGGGTCCAGGAGGGAGAGAAACATTAATTTTTCGTGGTCTTGAAACCTGTTTCGTATCTGGCAAAGAATGTTGTCCAGAATATTGCTGTGGAGTTGTTGATAGTATGTGCGAGGGTCTCCTTGTGCTGGGCCTCTGCGTGCGCTGGGTGAACTTGAGATGCGCGCTGTGTCATCGTAGATTTGACTGAACCTGCACCTCTCTCGCTCAATTGTGTCACAAAACTCGTTCACCCTTGTCAGGCAGAATTGTACATCCAAAGTTTGTTTCTGTAGAATTCCAAAAAGCACATCCGAATAATTAAAAATCCCATTGAATGTTTCAAGCAAAAAACAAAACTCAAAATCATCCAAACGTGCATTAAATCCATCAGCCATAAGCACAGTATCCCCGTCATGGTCATCATGATGTTCCAGTAAGTGGTTAAACAGCTCCTTTAGGGCAACTCTCTTTTCAAAGACTGCATTGACCAATCTAGATGTATATTGCCACCTCGTTGGTGCAACCTTAGGAAGACGACGCTTGCAGATGTCATCCAGCAGTTGCGTGCGCTTAGGGGATCGTGAGAAAAATGCTGCAAGGCCATTGAGGTTGGCAAAGAAGACCTTGCATTCTTTAAGCTTTGAGGCTCCTTGAGTCAGTACTAAATTTAGTCGATGTGCATAGCAGTGAATGAATAAGGCCATCGGTGCCCTCTCCTTAACTTTAGCCTGCACCCCATTGAGTCCAGATGCCATGACTGCTGCGCCATCAAAACACTGTGCCACAACTTTATCCAGACTACATTCATTTTCCTCCAAGAAACGGAAAATAAGAGCGGCAATGTCATCAGCTCGCTTGCCGCTTGTCACATCTTCAAATCGGATAAATCGCTCCTTGACTCCTGTGTCCGTCACATAACGCAGGACGAGTGAGAGCTGTGCTGCATTTCCCACATCTGTTGTCTCGTCCACCATAACAGCAACAAAGGGAGCTTTTTTAATCTCCATTTTGATCTCTTCTCCCATCACTTCAGCAATAGCATACCTTAAGGGACATCTAGTACGGGAGCCGTATGATCGGTGAAGATTCTCCCATTGGGAATGTACGGTCCCTTACCTGACGTCCGACTTTGTCTGGGAAAATCGCGGACGGCGTCGGGCCGAGGGCGGGGGGGAGCTCTTTCGGGAAGTCATCTGAGAAATCGTTTCGGACGTTCGGTCGCCGTTTTATAAAAATAACAAATTTTTGACTTGGACTCCGCATTCTCGAAAATTCCCACAAGGGGGAAAATAAATCATATTGCAGGCGTACGAACACGGGGCAAACGAGCGCGGCCTTTTCTCCTAAACTGAAAATATTTCGAAGACGAAACTCGGCGAGCGTATGTTTGGAGTAAAGGGCAGTTGGCCCCGAACGGGATGGCGTCGAGGCCTCGGCGCTTTTTGAGTTATGGCCATTTTTCTGGGATCAAAGGTCAAAAACGAAAAGTAGGGTGCAATTTGACCGCTTCACGTCAAAGTACATAAGCATACGGTGTCAGGAAGAAAAAAAAACTGCAGTTTATCTATCGTAATTTAAGAGAAATAGTACATTGTCCATTTGGTGATGTTCACGAAGAGGGATTTTTTTTCTCAAAAAAATCACAGATCCAGTTGCAGTGTGTTCAGACGTACATTTTTAAAGTGGGTCTCGAAGCTCTGCGAGAGTTCTGTGATTTTATGTGATTTTATGAAGTAACACACACTCATTTAACCCTCTGTTAATAAGTCAGTTCTTAACATAAAGACTTAAAGCTCAATATTATATAAGAGCCTACCCCAAGGAGGGTATGTGTTCACGTTCAGCTTCCTATGTCAACTGGAAGTACCTTAAAATGGTGCATAGGGTCAGGTTTGAAGGGTAATAAAGGTCAGATCTTTTCAAAACTTCACTTGTGTGATTAGACAACCCTCATGAACTGTAATCAGTCATTTTTCCCAACAGATGTCAAAGAAAAGCTCTCTCACACAAACACACACACACAAAAAGGAAGGATGGAGTGAAAAAGTACGGTGCTTAAAGACACACAAAGCCTGCAATGGCATGACTATTATCTCCAGGCCGTGCCGAGTTCAACGAGATGCCCCGCTTGACCGTAGCTCACTCGGTCTGAGCGCAGCGACAGTGACAAGAAGACAGAGCAAAATGACCCTTTGACCTCAATGTCAATTTTATTTGCTTTTGGGAGACAGAGAGAGAACCGTTAAGGTTAGAAGCACAATTTGACCTCAGGAATGTTCTTTAGGTCCTCCCGATCTGTGCAAGCCTAACCTTGACCTTGTGGCATTAACCCTTAACAGTTAAAAGAAGGTGTTTACATCAAACACTTTACAATGACATGTCTCCCCATTGGAATACATTGACTGCGCCTCTAAATTCAACCTGAAGCCTATGTGGGTTATGAATGTCTTATGAACCTGTCTTTTATGTCAGTCCATCAGGCCACCATGAGGTCTACCTGTGTCGATTCTAAGCTTCCTGGAGCAACCGGAAGTGATTAAATTCACCCTAAAAGTGTTTTGATTTGCATAGCCTGCAATTGTGAAAATCACTGCATTCAAACCAGTGTAGATCAGTCAATTTTTAACATACAGACTTAAAACTCAGGATTCTGTAACAGCATACTCCATTCAATATATGTGTTTATTTATAGCTTCCTGTGACAACCGGAAGTGCCTTAAGATGGTGTCATAGATGCAGTATTGAAGGGTTAAAAGGTCAGAACTTTTCAAAACTTCATATATGTGATTAGACAACCCTCATGAAGTGTAAATCAGTAATTTCTCCCAAAAGATGTCAAAGAAAAGCTCTCACACACACACACAGCAGGGATGGAGTGAAAAAGTACGGTGCTTAAAGACACACAAAGCCTGCAATGGCATTACTATTATCTCCAGGCCCGTGCCGAGTTCAACGAGATGCCCCGCTTGACCGTAGCTCACTCGGTCTGAGCGCAGCGACAGTGACAAGAAGACAGAGCAAAATGACCCTTTGACCTCAATGTCAATTTTATTTGCTTTTGGGAGACAGAGAGAGAACCGTTAAGGTTAGAAGCACAATTTGACCTCAGGAATGTTCTTTAGGTCCTCCCGATCTGTGCAAGCCTAACCTTGACCTTGTGGCATTAACCCTTAACAGTTAAAAGAAGGTGTTTACATCAAACACTTTACAATGACATGTCTCCCCATTGGAATACATTGACTGCGCCTCTAAATTCAACCTGAAGCCTATGTGGGT
Source organism: Salvelinus alpinus (assembly GCF_045679555.1). Classification (NCBI taxonomy): domain Eukaryota; kingdom Metazoa; phylum Chordata; class Actinopteri; order Salmoniformes; family Salmonidae; genus Salvelinus; species Salvelinus alpinus. The sequence continues at coordinate 38,291,088 of NC_092091.1, read as the reverse complement.
TATGAATGTCTTATGAACCTGTCTTTTATGTCAGTCCATCAGGCCACCATGAGGTCTACCTGTGTCGATTCTAAGCTTCCTGGAGCAACCGGAAGTGATTAAATTCACCCTAAAAGTGTTTTGATTTGCATAGCCTGCAATTGTGAAAATCACTGCATTCAAACCAGTGTAGATCAGTCAATTTTTAACATACAGACTTAAAACTCAGGATTCTGTAACAGCATACTCCATTCAATATATGTGTTTATTTATAGCTTCCTGTGACAACCGGAAGTGCCTTAAGATGGTGTCATAGATGCAGTATTGAAGGGTTAAAAGGTCAGAACTTTTCAAAACTTCATATATGTGATTAGACAACCCTCATGAAGTGTAAATCAGTAATTTCTCCCAAAAGATGTCAAAGAAAAGCTCTCACACACACACACAGCAGGGATGGAGTGAAAAAGTACGGTGCTTAAAGACACACAAAGCCTGCAATGGCATTACTATTATCTCCAGGCCGTGCCGAGTTCAACGAGATGCCCTGCTTGACCGTAGCTCGCTCGGTCTGAGCGCAGAGACCGTTACAAGAAAATGGACCCAAATGACCTTTTGACCTCATGTCAATTTTATTTGCTTTTGGGAGACAGAGAGAGAACCGTTAAGGTTAGAAGCACAATTTGACCTCAGGAATGTTCTTAAGGTCCTCCCGATCTGTGCAAGCCTAACCTTGACCTTGTGGCATTAACCCTTAACAGTGAAAACAGGTTTTTACATCTCACAGTTTACATTGACATCTCTCTCCATAGGAATACATTGACTGCACCTCCAAATTCAACCTGAAGCCTATGTGGGTTATGAATGTCTTATGAACCTGTCTTTTATGTCAGTCCATCAGGCCACCATGAGGTCTACCTGTGTCGATTCTAAGCTTCCTGGAGCAACCGGAAGTGGTTAAATCACCCTAAAAGTGTTTGCCATAGCCAACCTGCAGTTTGAGAGAAATAGTGCATTCAGCCCTATGTAAATCAGTCAATTTTTAACATACAGACTTAAAACTCAGGATTCTGTAACAGCCTACTCCAGTGATGATATGTGTTTATTTATAGCTTCCTGTGACAACCGGAAGTGCCATAACTGGTGTCAAATGGGCTGTTTCGAAGGGTTAAAAATGTCAAATCTTTCCAAAACTTCATATATGTGAATAGACAACCCTCATGAACTGTAAATCAGTCCTTCATCTCATCAGATTTCAAAAAAAAAAAATACACACCGACACAGAAATGATGGAGGGACACACTGAGGGGCTAAGAGGCAGACAGTGCCTGCAGTAGTTACTTTTGTTCCAACTTTTAAAGAACCGTCAGACCTAGAGTTCTGAAAATTTACAAACCTGTTCTAGACCTCAGGTCGATTGTGCACGGTGAATTATATGGCTCTAGAAGGTTCTCAGATCGATAAAAAGCATCGTGTATTTGCCATGTTTTCAATTCATTTTGACCTCAACGAAACGGACGACATTTAGAAAATTCCCAGAGTCTCAAGACTAGGTGCGTTGAAACCGGCTCGGCCCATAGAGACAGACCCCAACAAGCCTGTTTGATTGCTCATTCAAGGACCCCGTAGCAAGGCAATGAAAAAAGTGGAATTTCAGCACCAATTAGGGTTTTGCTCGGGCACCGAATGACCTATCGAGCCGAAACTTGGGATTCGAGGTCGCTTCACATAGGGCTAAACATAATGTGTGAACTGGACCCGCAGCTAGAACATAACTACGTATTATTTGTTTTATTATGGTTTAAATAGAAGGCGCTGTGAATTTTGGGCCTGCTCTGAAATATGTTATAGTTGGCATCTAAAGGAGTTGGAAAAAGTGAGTTTGGAGTCAGATGGTATCAGTTTGGTGTCTGAAAATATCTATTTGACTGATGGACACTGACTTGCTCGTTGTGTTATGCTGGTGAATGAGGACCCAAAAGCGACTTAATAGAAACAGAGTCTTTATTCCAGTCTTAAACAAAAAACGATACTCCTGGATATTATCTTAGGTAAATCCAAAACAGGAAAACTGAAATCCTCTCGTCAGTAGAGAGGAACGACTGGAGACGCGACCACAGACTGCAGGTCGCTTCGGGAAGGCACAGGCCGTAGCTGACATAGACACCTGCTCACACGCAGCATCTGAAGAAGGCAAAAACACGACAGGGCGGAACAAGGACACAGAACAGCAAACATCAAACAAGGATCCGACAAGGACAGAAGCGGAAAACAGAGGGTGAAATAGGGTCTCTAATCAGAGGGCAAAATAGGGGACAGGTGTGAAAGAGTAAATGAGGTAGTTAGGAGAATGAGGAACAGCTGGGAGCAGGAACGGAACGATAGAGAGAGAGAGCGAGAGAGGGAGAGAGGGAGGGGGAGAGAGAGGGATAGAAAGAGGGAAAGAACCTAATAAGACCAGCAGAGGGAAACGAATAGAAGGGAAGCACAGGGACAAGACATGATAATCAATGACAAAACATGACAGTACCCCCCCACTCACCGAGCGCCTCCTGGCGCACTCGAGGAGGAACCCTGGCGGCAACGGAGGAAATCATCAATCAACGAACGGTCCAGCACGTCCCGAGATGGAACCCAACTCCTCTCCTCAGGACCGTAACCCTCCCAATCCACTAAGTACTGGTGACCACGTCCCCGAGAACGCATGTCCATGATCTTCCGTACCTTGTAAATAGGTGCGCCCTCGACAAGGACGGGGGGGGGGGGAGGGAAGACGAACGGGGGCGCGAAGAAAAGGCTTGACACAGGAGACATGGAAGACAGGGTGGACGCGACGAAGATGTCGCGGAAGAAGCAGTCGCACAGCGACAGGATTGACGACCTGAGAGACACGGAACGGACCAATGAACCGCGGAGTCAACTTGCGAGAAGCTGTCGTAAGGGGAAGGTTACGAGTGGAAAGCCACACTCTCTGACCGCGACAATACCTAGGACTCTTAATCCTACGTTTATTGGCGGCTCTCACAGTCTGCGCCCTGTAACGGCAAAGTGCAGACCTGACCCTCCTCCAGGTGCGCTCACAACGTTGGACAAAAGCCTGAGCGGAGGGAACGCTGGACTCGGCGAGCTGGGACGAGAACAGAGGAGGCTGGTACCCAAGACTACTCTGAAACGGAGATAGCCCGGTAGCAGACGAAGGAAGCGAGTTGTGAGCGTATTCTGCCCAGGGGAGCTGTTCTGCCCAAGACGCAGGGTTTCGAAAAGAAAGGCTGCGTAATATGCGACCAATCGACTGATTGGCCCTTTCTGCTTGACCGTTAGACTGGGGATGAAACCCGGAAGAGAGACTGACGGAAGCACCAATCAAACGACAGAACTCCCTCCAAAACTGTGACGTGAATTGCGGACCTCTGTCTGAAACGGCGTCTAACGGGAGGCCATGAATTCTGAACACATTCTCAATGATGATTTGTGCCGTCTCCTTAGCGGAAGGAAGCTTAGCGAGGGGAATGAAATGTGCCGCCTTAGAGAACCTATCGACAACCGTAAGAATCACAGTCTTCCCCGCAGACGAAGGCAGACCGGTAATAAAGTCTAAGGCGATGTGAGACCATGGTCGAGAAGGAATGGGAAGCGGTCTGAGACGACCGGCAGGAGGAGAGTTACCTGACTTAGTCTGCGCGCAGTCCGAACAAGCAGCCACGAAACGGCGCGTGTCACGCTCCTGAGTAGGCCACCAAAACCGCTGGCGAATAGAAGCAAGCGTACCCCGAACGCCGGGGTGGCCAGCTAACTTGGCAGAGTGAGCCCACTGAAGAACAGCCAGACGAGTAGAGACAGGAACGAACAGAAGGTTACTAGGACAAGCGCGCGGCGACGCAGTGTGAGTGAGTGCTTGCTTTACCTGTCTCTCAATTCCCCAGACAGTCAACCCGACAACACGCCCTTCAGGGAGAATCCCCTCGGGGTCGGTAGAAGCCACGGAAAAACTAAAGAGACGGGATAAGGCATCAGGCTTGGTGTTCTTATTTCCCGGGCGATAAGAAATCACGAACTCGAAACGAGCGAAAAACAACGCCCAACGAGCTTGACGTGCATTAAGTCGTTTGGCAGAACGGATGTACTCAAGGTTCTTATGGTCAGTCCAAACGACAAAAGGGACGGTCGCCCCCTCCAACCACTGTCGCCATTCGCCTATGGCTAAGCGGATGGCGAGCAGTTCGCGGTTACCCACATCATAGTTGCGTTCCGATGGCGACAGGCGATGAGAAAAATAAGCGCAAGGATGGACCTTATCGTCAGAATGGAAGCGCTGGGACAGAATGGCTCCCACGCCCACCTCTGAAGCGTCAACCTCGACAATGAATTGTTTAGTGACGTCAGGAGTAACAAGGATAGGAGCGGATGTAAAACGCTTCTTGAGGAGATCAAAAGCTCCCTGGGCGGAACCGGACCACTTAAAGCACGTCTTGACAGAAGTCAGAGCTGTGAGAGGGGCAGCCACTTGACCGAAATTACGAATGAAACGCCGATAGAAATTAGCGAAACCGAGAAAGCGCTGCAACTCGACACGTGACTTAGGGACGGGCCAATCGCTGACAGCCTGGACCTTAGCGGGATCCATCTGAATGCCTTCAGCGGAAATAACAGAACCGAGAAATGTGACAGAGGAGACATGAAAGGCGCACTTCTCAGCCTTCACGTAGAGACAATTCTCTAAAAGGCGCTGGAGTACACGTCGAACGTGCTGAACATGAATCTCGAGTGACGGTGAAAAAATCAGGATATCGTCAAGGTAAACGAAAACAAAGATGTTCAGCATGTCTCTCAGTACATCATTAACTAATGCCTGAAAGACAGCTGGAGCATTAGCGAGACCGAACGGCAGAACCCGGTATTCAAAATGCCCTAACGGAGTGTTAAACGCCGTTTTCCACTCGTCCCCCTCTCTGATGCGCACGAGATGGTAAGCGTTACGAAGGTCCAACTTAGTAAAGAACCTGGCTCCCTGCAGAATCTCGAAGGCTGACGACATAAGGGGAAGCGGATAACGATTCTTAACCGTTATGTCATTCAGCCCTCGATAATCCACGCAGGGGCGCAGAGTACCGTCCTTCTTCTTAACAAAAAAAAACCCCGCTCCGGCGGGAGAGGAAGAAGGCACCACGGTACCGGCGTCGAGAGAAACAGACAGATAATCCTCGAGAGCCTTACGTTCGGGAGCCGACAGAGAGTATAGTCTACCCCGAGGGGGAGTGGTCCCCGGAAGGAGATCAATACAACAATCATACGACCGGTGAGGAGGATGAGAGTTGGCTCTGGACCGACTGAAGACCGTGCGCAGATCATGATATTCCTCCGGCACTCCTGTCAAATCACCAGGTTCCTCCTGAGAAGAGGGGACAGAAGAAACAGGAGGGATAGCAGACATTAAACACTTCACATGACAAGAAACGTTCCAGGATAGGATAGAATTACTAGACCAATTAATAGAAGGATTATGACATACTAGCCAGGGATGACCCAAAACAACAGGTGTAAAAGGTGAACGAAAAATCAAAAAGGAAATGGTCTCACTGTGGTTACCAGATACTGTGAGGGTTAAAGGTAGTGTCTCACATCTGATACTGGGGAGAAGACTACCATCTAAGGCGAACATGGGCGTGGGCTTCCCTAACTGTCTGAGAGGAATGTCATGTTTCCGAGCCCATGCTTCGTCCATAAAACAACCCTCAGCCCCAGAGTCTATCAAGGCACTGCAGGAAGCAGCCGAACCGGTCCAGCGTAGATGGACCGACAAGGTAGTACAGGATCTTGATGGAGAGACCTGAGTAGTAGCGCTCACCAGTAGCCCTCCGCTTACTGATGAGCTCTGGCTTTTACTGGACATGACATGACAAAATGTCCAGCAGAACCGCAATAGAGGCAAAGGCGGTTGGTGATTCTCCGTTCCCTCTCCTTAGTCGAGATGCGAATACCTCCCAGCTGCATGGGCTCAGTCTCTGAGCCGGTGGGAGGAGATGGTTGAGATGCGGAGAGAGGGAACACCGTTAACGCGAGCTCTCTCCCACGAGCTCGGTGACGAAGATCTACCCGTCGTTCTATGCGGATGGCGAGTGCAATCAAAGAGTCCACGCTGGAAGGAACCTCCCGGGAGAGAATCTCATCCTTAACCTCAGCGTGGAGTCCCTCCAGAAAACGAGCGAGCAACGCCGGCTCGTTCCAGTCACTGGAGGCAGCAAGAGTGCGAAACTCTATAGAGTAATCCGTTATGGATCGATCACCTTGACATAGGGAAGCCAGGGCCCTGGAAGCCTCCTTCCCAAAAACTGAACGATCAAAAACCCGTATCATCTCCTCTTTAAAGTTCTGATAATCGTTAGAACACTCAGCCCTTGCCTCCCAGATAGCTGTGCCCCACTCCCGAGCCCGACCAGTAAGGAGTGATATGACGTAAGCGATCCGAGCTCTCTCTCTTGAGTATGTGTTGGGCTGGAGAGAGAACACAATATCACACTGGGTGAGAAAGGAGCGACACTCAGTGGGCTGCCCAGAGTAACATGGTGGGTTATTAACCCTAGGTTCCGGAGACTCGGAAGACCAGGAAGTAGCTGGTGGCACGAGACGAAGACTCTGAAACTGTCCTGAGAGGTCGGAGACCTGAGCGGCCAGGGTCTCAACGGCATGACGAGCAGCAGACAATTCCTGCTCGTGTCTGCCGAGCATTGCTCCCTGGAACTCGACGGCAGTGTTGCGAGAATCCGTAGTCGCTGGGTCCATTCTGGGTCGGATCCTTCTGTTATGCTGGTGAATGAGGACCCAAAAGCGACTTAATAGAAACAGAGTCTTTATTCCAGTCTTAAACAAAAAACGATACTCCTGGATATTATCTTAGGTAAATCCAAAACAGGAAAACTGAAATCCTCTCGTCAGTAGAGAGGAACGACTGGAGACGCGACCACAGACTGCAGGTCGCTTCGGGAAGGCACAGGCCGTAGCTGACATAGACACCTGCTCACACGCAGCATCTGAAGAAGGCAAAAACACGACAGGGCGGAACAAGGACACAGAACAGCAAACATCAAACAAGGATCCGACAAGGACAGAAGCGGAAAACAGAGGGTGAAATAGGGTCTCTAATCAGAGGGCAAAATAGGGGACAGGTGTGAAAGAGTAAATGAGGTAGTTAGGAGAATGAGGAACAGCTGGGAGCAGGAACGGAACGATAGAGAGAGAGAGCGAGAGAGGGAGAGAGGGAGGGGGAGAGAGAGGGATAGAAAGAGGGAAAGAACCTAATAAGACCAGCAGAGGGAAACGAATAGAAGGGAAGCACAGGGACAAGACATGATAATCAATGACAAAACATGACACGTTGACTTTTGTACATTTGCAATATGTTTCAACGGGGAGGTACCATGAGGAAATTTCACACAACGAGCGATGGAGAGGAACCACTATCACTGCCCGGCCATCCTGAGGTCATCAGACCGTTGACTTTTGCATTTCTAAAGTATTTAAAGAATGCCCGTTACATTTGCAATATGATTCAACAGTGAAAAACATCACATCATATTGCAAATGCCCGTTACATTTGCAATATGATGTGATGTTTTTCACTGTTGAATCATATTGCAAATGTCACGTGCTTTCTTTAAATACTTTAGAAATACAAAAGTCAACGTCCTGATGACCTCAGGATGGCCGGGCAGTGATAGTGGTTCCTCTCCATCGCTCGTTGTGTGAAATTTCATCATGTCGCTTTTTCCTCATGGTACCTCCCTGTTGAAACATATTCCAAATGTACAAAAGTCAACTAGCAAGTCAATTAGTAAGTGTCAACAAAAGTCAACTAGCAAGTGTCCATCAGTGAATTAGATATTTTCAGACACCAAACTGATACCATCTGACTCCAAACTCACTTTTTCCAACTCCTTTAGAAGCCAACTGTCAAATATTTCAGAGCAGGCCCAAAATTCACAGCGCCTTCCATGAATGCACCAAAATAGCATTCTGAAATCACCACTAAAATGACATCACCATAGTCTCCAGGCCGTGCCGAGTTCAACGAGATGCCCCGCTTGACCGTAGCTCGCTCGGTCTGAGCGCAGCGACCATTACAAGAAGATGGTCCCAAATGACCCTTTGACCTCAATGTCAATTTTATTTGCTTTTGGGAGACAGCGAGAGAACCGTTAAGGTTAGAAACACAATTTGATCTCAGGAATGTTCTTAAGGTCCTCCCGATCTGTGCAAGCCTAACCTTGACCTTGTGGCATTAACCCTTAACAGTTAAAAGAAGGTGTTTACATCAAACCGTTTACAATGACATTTCGCCCCATAGGAATACATTGACTGCTCCTCTAAATTCAACCTGAAGCCTATGTGGGTTATGAAGGTCTTATGAACCTGTCTTTGATAACAATCCATCAGGCCACTATGAGGTCTACCTGTGTTGATTTTAAGCTACCTGGACCAACCGGAAGTGGTTAAAATCACCCTAAAAAGTGTCCTGATATACATGACTTGCAATTTTGAAAATCACTGCATTCAACCCTATGTAGATCAGTCAATTCTTAACGTATAGACTTCAAACTCAGGATTCTGTAACAGCATACCCCAATCAAGATATGTGTTTACCTATAGCTTCCTGTGCCAACCGGAAGTGCCTTAAAATGGTGTCATGGGTGCTGTTTCGAAGGGTTAAAAAAGTCAGATCTTTCCAAAACTTTAAGTGTGTGATTAGGCAACCTTCATGAAGTGTAAATCAGTCATTTCTCTAAACAGATGTCAAAGAAAAGCTCTCACACACACACACAGCAGGGATGGAGTGAAGAAGTACGGTGCTTAAAGACACACAAAGCCGACAATGGCATGACCATTATCTCTAGGCCGTGCCGAGTTCAACGAGATGCCCCGCTTGACCGTAGCTCATTCGGTCTGGCCACAGCGACAGTGACAAGAAGACAGAGCAAAATGACCTTTTGACCTCAATGTCAATTTCATTTGCTTTTGGGAGACAGAGAGAGAACCGTTAAGGTTAGAAACACAATTTGACCTCAGGAATGTTCTTAAGGTCCTCCCGATCTGTGCAAGCCTAACCTTGACCTTGTGGCATTAACCCTTAACAGTGAAAACAGGTTTTTACATCTCACAGTTTACATTGACATCTCTCTCCATAGGAATACATTGACTGCACCTCCAAATTCAACCTGAAGCCTATGTGGGTTATGAAGGTCTTATGAACCTGTCTTTGATGTCAGTCCATCAGGCCACCATAAGGTCTACCTGTGTCGATTCTAAGCTTCCTGGAGCAACCGGAAGTGGTTAAAATCACCCTAAAAGTGTTTGCAATACCCAACCTGCAGTTTGAGAGAAATAGTGCATTCAGCCCTATGTAAATCACTGAGTTCTTAACGTATAGACTTAAAACTCAGGATTCTGTAAAAGCCTACTCCAATGAGGATATGTGTTTACGTTCAGCTTCCTGTGCAAACCGGAAGTGCCATAATTGGTGTCAAAAGAGCTGTTTCGAAGGATTAAAAAAGTTAAATCTTTCCAAAACTTCATATTTGTGATTAGGCAACCCTCATGAACTGTAAATCAGTCATTAGTCCCATCAGATTTCAAAGAAAAACTTACACACCCAAACAGAAATGATGGAGGGACACACTGAGGGGCTAAGAGGCAGACAGTGCCTGCAGTAGTTACTTTTGTTCCAACTTTTAAAGAACCGTCAGACCTAGAGTTCTGAAAATTTACAAACCTGTTCTAGACCTCAGGTCGATTGTGCACGGTGAATTATGTGGCTCTAGAAAGTTCTCGGATCGATAAAAAGCATTGTGTATTTGCCATGTTTTCAATTCATTTTGACCTCAACGAAACTGACGACATTTAGAAAAGTCCCAGAGTCTCAAGACTAGGTGCATTGAAACCGGCTCGGCCCATAGAGACAGACCCCAACAAGCCTGTTCGATTTTGTATTTCTAAAGTATTTAAAGTATTTAAAGAATGTACGTTACATTTGCAATATGATTCAACACATCATATTGCAAAAGTAACAGTGTGTGTTATGTTTGCAATATGATTCAACACATCATATTGCAAACGTAACAGTGTGTGTTACATTTGCAATATGATGTGTTGAATCAAATTGCAAACGTAACAGTGTGTGTTACTTTTGCAATATGATGTGTTGAATCATATTGCAAATGTAACGTGCATTCTTTAAATAAACCCTATGTGGGTTATGAATGTCTTATGAACCAGTCTTCAATGACAATCCATCAAGCCACTATGAGGTCTACCTGTGTCGATTCTAAGCTTCCTGGAGCAACCGGAAGTGATAAAATCACCCTAAAAGTGTTTTGCCATACCCAACCAGCAGTTTGTGATATATAGTGCATTCAACCCTGTGTAAATCAGTCAGTTCTTAACGTATAGACTTAAAACTCAGGATTCTCTAAGAGCATACCCCGATCAGGATATCTCTTTACTTATAGCTTCCTGTGCCAACCGGAAGTGCCTTAAAACGGGGTCATAGGTGCTGTTTCGAAGGGTTAAAAAAGTCAGATCTTTCCAAAACTTTAAGTGTGTGATTAGGCAACCTTCATGAACTGTAAATCAGTCATTTCTCTAAACAGATGTCAAAGAAAAGCTCACACAAACACACACACAAGACCAAACTGTTCGTGCACCTGGTATTTTTTTGGGGTTACCAGGTGCCATGTTTCAAAATGGTTGAAATTGCGTTTAGGGGGAATCCAGACCTCCATACCCGCTCTGGGAGCACTATTCTACGGACAAAAATCAATGGGTGTTGGCCTGAGTGATTTATGGAGGTTTTCCAAAAACGTCAGAAAATATTCTGTTTTTTTTTCTGGAAAATATTTTATGTTTTTTCTTCTCGAGTCAATGGCCTGAGTGATTTATGGAGTTTTTCCAAAAAACTCAAAAAATATTCTATGTCCAAACTTTTCGTGCACCTGGTATTTTTTTGGGGTTACCAGGTGCCAATACTCAAGACGGTTGAAATTGCTTTTAGGGGGCATCCAGACTTCCATACCCGCTCTGGGAGCACTATTCTACGGACAAAAATCAATGGGGGCTGGCCTGAGTGATTTATGGAGGTTTTCCAAAAAAGTCAGAAAATATTCTATGTTTTTTCTTCTGGAAAATATTTTATGTTTTTTCTTTTCGAGTCAATGGGGTCCGGCCTGAGTGATTTATGGAGGTTTCCAAACAATGTTTAAAAAAATTCTATGTTTCATGTTTTGGGTTACCAGGCGTCATTTTTCAAAACGGTTTTAAATGCTTTTAGGTGTCATCCAGACGTCCATGCCCGCTATGGGAGCACTATACTACGGCCCCAAATCAATGGGTGCTGGCCTGAGTGGTTTGGGGGGGTGATAAGTTTTTTCTAATTTATTCACATTTTTGACTTCATATTAAATCAGATTGCAAATGCACAAAACATATTCCTTAAGTACAAGTAAACATTTCACAAAAAATTATGATAATAAAATGTGAATAAAGTATTTTCATACAGTTCTTATACATGTGTAATTGACGTAAAAATCAAAAGAATTTCAAAAATCGGTCCAGAAAGCACTTTTTTAAATGGAATATACGTTTTTTCCACATTTTTAACATTTTTGACTTTTAACTTTTGACTTTTGACTTACATTTACATTTACATTTAAGTCATTTAGCAGACGCTCTTATCCAGAGCGACTTACAAATTGGTGCATTCACCTTATGATATCCAGTGGAACAACCACTTTACAATAGTGCATCTAACTCTTTTAAGGGGGGGGGGGGTTAGAAGGGTTACTTTATCCTATCCTAGGTATTCCTTAAAGAGGTGGGGTTTCAGGTGTCTCCGGAAGGTGGTGATTGACTCCGCTGACCTGGCGTCGTGAGGGAGTTTGTTCCACCATTGGGGTGCCAGAGCAGCGAACAGTTTTGACTGGGCTGAGCGGGAACTGTACTTCCTCAGAGGTAGGGAGGCGAGCAGGCCAGAGGTGGATGAACGCAGTGCCCTTGTTTGGGTGTAGGGCCTGATCAGAGCCTGAAGGTACGGGGGTGCCGTTCCCCTCACAGCTCCGTAGGCAAGCACCATGGTCTTGTAGCGGATGCGAGCTTCAACTGGAAGCCAGTGGAGAGAGCGGAGGAGCGGGGTGACGTGAGAGAACTTGGGAAAGTTGAACACCAGACGGGCTGCGGCGTTCTGGATGAGTTGTAGGGGTTTAATGGCACAGGCAGGGAGCCCAGCCAACAGCGAGTTGCAGTAATCTAGACGGGAGATGACAAGTGCCTGGATTAGGACCTGCGCCGCTTCCTGCGTGAGGCAGGGTCGTACTCTGCGAATGTTGTAGAGCATGAACCTACAGGAACGGGTCACCGCCTTGATGTTAGTTGAGAACGACAGGGTGTTGTCCAGGATCACGCCAAGGTTCTTAGCACTCTGGGAGGAGGACACAATGGAGTTGTCAACCGTGATGGCGAGATCATGGAACGGGCAGTCCTTCCCCGGGAGGAAGAGCAGCTCCGTCTTGCCGAGGTTCAGCTTGAGGTGGTGATCCGTCATCCACACTGATATGTCTGCCAGACATGCAGAGATGCGATTCACCACCTGGTTATCAGAGGGGGAAAGGAGAAGATTAATTGTGTGTCGTCTGCATAGCAATGATAGGAGAGACCATGTGAGGATATGACAGAGCCAAGTGACTTGGTGTATAGCGAGAATAGGAGAGGGCCTAGAACAGAGCCCTGGGGGACACCAGTGGTGAGAGCACGTGGTGCGGAGACAGATTCTCGCCACGCCACCTGGTAGGAGCGACCTGTCAGGTAGGACGCAATCCAAGCGTGGGCCGCGCCGGAGATGCCCAGCTCGGAGAGGGTGGAAAAGGAATATTACAAATCGAAAGACTTCCTATGAAATCACATTCCAAAACATATTCAAAACAAAACATATTCCTTAAGTCCAAATAAAAATGTCCAAAAAATTATGTTAATAAAATTTGACAAAAGTATTTTCATACAGTTCTTACACATGTGTAATTGACATACAAATCGAAAGACTTCCTATGAAATCACTTTCCAAATGCACAAAACATATTCCTTAAGTCCAAATAAAAATGTCCAAAAAATTATGTTAATAAAATTTGACAAAAGTATTTTCATACAGTTCTTACACATGTGTAATTGACATACAAATCGAAAGAATTTCGAAAAACGGTCCAGAAAGCACTTTTTTAAGGGGGTGATAAGTTTTAGCCAAAACTTTCAAAATTTCAAAATTTGGCTCTGGGGTCTTGACTTGCGTTACAGAAAGCCTATGAAAAATTAAGATAGAACTCACTCGCCCACTATAGGATTTTTGGGGTGTTACACAGCTCATTTACAATATGGCATTTGCCATCAACTTTGGATGAAACACCGCCAGATGTAATGTGATATCCCACACATTTCCATCGTGTGTATGGTTCGCTCTCTGCCAATAAGTTGCCATGTTATTTTGTACAATTGAGGGGGGAGTTCCCTTACATAAATTAGGTCATTTTGTATTTTGCCTGACGTCCCAATGAACACTTTGTTAGTGGACAGGTGGTATTGTAAATCTGTGTTGCTTTCAGAAAGAAAAGAAAGAAGCTCCACGTAGTTCCCTTTGTTTGTGGAGTCAGCACTTTCATCGTGTCCCCTAAAAGAAAGTTCCTGTTTACCCAAAAACATGACACAATCAATGAGTCTTTTCAATATTTCCCTATTTTTCTTCACCTTTTCATTGTGCAGCTCCGTTGCCCTGCGTGATTGTTCGTTGAGCTGTAGCTCCACTCTGGTGTCCCCAAAAGTTTTCAAAAGCACCATTGCTTGTAAGTGCCCAGCCGTACTTTGGTGTCTCGTTGCTGCCTTGGTTAGACAACTCAAGTTTGCAAAGCCAGTGTGGCTCCAAACACCAAATCGATCACTTGCAAATAATAGGCATTCCCAGCAGTACAGTTTGCAGTGCTTCTCGGAGCCTGTGAGCCATTGATAGCGCTCGTAGTTGGAACTTTGAAAGTGGCGAACAAACCCTTTTCCCGCCTGTGACAGGCTTTGTAGCGTCGGCGTCGGGCGACCTCTCCTTACAACGTCTAACTTTTCTTGAAAAGTTCGTCTTGAGAATGGCGTTATAATTATATCCTCGACCAAATCGATATCTTCTCCTCCTTCCGCCATTGTGGGTTAAAAAAACAGCTTAGTCGTACGCAAATTAATTCGTTTATCAAATTCAGTTTCCTAGTTCTGAGGATCTGCATAGACCTGCCCATAGGACCTGCTTCTCAATATTGGTAATCCAATCAAAAGACGTGCACGCACAACGCCTGCTAGCTCCTGTGGAGGGCAACAACCCAGCAGCAGGACCGCTACCTCCGCCTTTGTGCAAGGAGGTGCACTGCCAGAGCCCTGCAAAATGACCTCCAGCAGGCCACAAATGTGCATGTGTCTGCTCAAACGGTCAGAAACAGACTCCATGAGGGTGGTATGAGGGCCCGACGTCCACAGGTGGGGGTTGTGCTTACAGCCCAGCACCGTGCAGGACGTTTGGCATTTGCCAGAGAACACCAAGATTGGCAAATTCGCCACTGGCGCCCTGTGCTCTTCACAGATGAAAGCAGGTTCACACTGAGCACATGAGCACATGTGACAGAGTCTGGAGACGCCGTGGAGAACGTTCTGCTGCCTGCAACATCCTCCAGCATGACCGGTTTGGCGGTGGGTCAGTCATGGTGTGGGGTGGCATTTCTTTGTGGGGCCGCACAGCCCTCCATGTGCTCGCCAGAGGTAGCCTGACTGCCATTAGGTACTGAGATGAGATCCTCAGACCCCTTGTGAGACCATATGCTGACACATGCACATTTGTGGCCTGCTGGAGGTCATTTTGGAGGGCTCTGGCAGTGCACCTCCTTGCACAAAGGCGGAGGTAGCGGTCCTGCTGCTGGGTTGTTGCCCTCCTACGGCCTCCTCCACGTCTCCTGATGTACTGGCCTGTCTCCTGGTAGCGCCTCCATGCTCTGGACACTACGCTGACAGACACAGCAAACCTTTTTGCCACAGCTCGCATTGATGTGCCATCCTGGATGAACTGCACTACCTGAGCCACTTGTGTGGGTTGTAGACTCCGTCTCATGCTACCACTAGAGTGAGAGCACCGCCAGCATTCAAAAGTGACCAAAACATCAGCCAGGAAGCATAGGAACTGAGAAGTGGTCTGTGGTCACCACCTGCAGAATCACTCCTTTTTTGGGGGTGTCTTGCTAATTGCCTATAATTTCCACCTTTTGTCTATTCCATTTGCACAACAGCATGTGAAATTTATTGTCAATCAGTGTTGCTTCCTAAGTGGACAGTTTGATTTCATATAAGTGTGATTGACTTGGAGTTACATTGTGTTGTTTAAGTGTTCCCTTTATTTTTTTGAGCAGTGTATATTCTGATGATGTTTAGGCCAGCAGAGAAGGCCTTGCTGGCCCTGACGGCCCACCACTGCTGAGATGGTTGTCCTACTTGAGATAATTTAGGTAGTTCCATTAATCAATCTTCACTACCCTGGTAGTCATTCTGAATGCAGGTTGTGGGTGATTAAAAGTTCCAATCGTTGGCTATCCTTACTCTGGCAATAGGAATTTCACATCACTTTTCAAGCCAGCATAATCTGAACTGCAGGCCTGATATGGCCTGTAAACTAGGAGTTTCTTAACGCCACTGTTATGGTATAACTAAGCCCTCAAAGAAAGGCCTTAAGATATAAATAATGATATGTCATAAAGAGTTTAATTTTAAAGGCTAATAAGGCTGGTAGAACCCTTCATAGAGAGTTATAGGAAGATCCTTTGCAGGGATATTCAACTCAACTGATAATTAATTGCATAAACCTGGTGTCCCAGGTCTAAATCAGTCACTGATTAGAGTGGAAC
Source organism: Salvelinus alpinus (assembly GCF_045679555.1). NCBI lineage: Eukaryota > Metazoa > Chordata > Actinopteri > Salmoniformes > Salmonidae > Salvelinus > Salvelinus alpinus. The sequence continues at coordinate 38,275,156 of NC_092091.1, read as the reverse complement.
AATAAAAAAAAGCAGTGAAACTGGCTCCGAGGTCCAGAGTTGAGTTTGATGGCTTTAGAAGATAAAAATGTTCTTGATAGAACCCTCCATAGAGTGTTCTATGCATAACCATTTATAGAAAGCTCTCTGTAGAACCATTTAGGTCTTTCTATAAATAAAGGGGCCAATGTGTGACATCACGGTCAACATTTCTAAATGGTTTGAAATACATATAAATATGATTTTCTTGCAGCTTCACATGTGTAGTTATAGGAATAAGAGTCTAGATAGGCACAATGAGACCATAACTCCTAGCAACATCAAAACATCTACATGTCATTCAAAATGTCACATGAAACATGGGCGGTGCATGTTTCTTTGTCATGCCAAGTTGCCAGGTCTGTTTGTGCTTTAGTCAACTTCTCTATCATATATACCCATGCTAAACATTGCAGAAGAAGGAAAAAGATTAACAACAGCATTTCTGTATTTTTTTAATAGTTTATAAAAAAAAATATTGTGTATGTGCGTGTCACACACACGCGCACACACACACATTCTTGTTTCCTTTGTCCTTGTTTCCTCCACTCCTTGCCTCTCCTCAAAAGTGCATTGAAGCCTGAGGGGAGAAAGCTTCCCTCCTGTCCCCCATGTGTTTTGAGAGGGAAGTGAGGAATGGAGGAAACAAGGGGAGAATCGCAATTGCATTTCCTTAATTTCTCACGTCCTCTCTATTCGCCTTCTTCTCAAAACCCAATGGATAAGAAGGTGAGACGGGGGGGACCTCTGACCTTCTCATCCAATGAGTTTTGAGGATGAAATGAGGAGAGAGGATGCGACGAATCAAGGAAATGCAATTGAGATTCTCCGAAGGACAGAGGATGCAAGTATTTCACAGCTATTAACATTTTTGACAGCGCCAAACTGACTGACTGACTGACTGAGCTACAGTCCCATAATGCCCATGGCCTGTCCAGAAACAACCCCTAGCCCCTACTGCCCAGAGTCTAGACACTTGTGGAGATCTGAGAATGATTGATAGGTGGTGACATAGGGAGAGCTCCACTTTACCCCCTGATAGCCTTGGTGGATTTTTGGCTGTCCAATTCTCTCAGATCTCCACAAGTGTCTAGGGGTAGGGCTAGAAGTTGTTTCTTGATGGGACTCCACAACCCTGCGGGTGTGTGGTGAACCTACAGCACAACACTTGAGGCATTGGTTGGATGTTTAATTCCATTGCTATACACACACAGATTAGCACAGGTGTAAACTGGACAAACCACGGCACCCCATCAGGCTGATGAGACAGGTCTGTGTAGCTGGAGACCTGCTGTAAACAGTGAAAGGATACATGTATACTATTCACACCATTGCTTCATTCCAGCTAGTTACATGTGCAACCAATGACTAACTTCACTTAGTGCATATCTCTAGTCTTGCGATAGATACTGTTGTTTTGGCTCTATAGAATATAAAAATAAAAATAAAATAACAATGGTTAGCTAGGTAGCTAGGATATATCAGTCAGATAAACATTTACAGTAAGAGCAGTTAATGAATAAATCACTCTAAATTGAGAAATCGTATCTTATCTTGGCACTGTGACATGGTATGGACAGCTATTTATCAATTAATTCATATATAACGGACTAATAGATTCATAGAGTTAGCTGGCTGGGCACTTGACCAGGCATTCCACATTTAACCCCACCCACATTTGAATGTCGAAATATCAAGCAGTTGTTTTGGTTTTATATGCAAAAACAGAAAATCAAGCAACTTTTTATTTATTTATAATATATTTATAATATATTTATTCATGTACAGTATCACACTAGCTCTTTATCACTTTACTGTCATTCAAAAAATAGATTCCTGAATCAGCTGATGTTGCGCAATAATGTCCCCACATAACTTGACAGCTAGACATTAAACGTGCATCGAAACAACTCATTTGCGTAATTATTGAAGAACCTTGAAGTGACAGTCTCAATTTTAGTTTTATTCATTATATTAAAGTTACTCTTTCTGTTTGATGCATTGGATTTTGCAATCAAACCTATTATTTTGGAAATGTATGCCCATGAAAATTAAAGTGCTAAATGCTTAGTATATGATATAACAACAATCAGTATTATAAATGTAAGGAAAGAAAGGTCATGTTTTAATGTCACATGATTATTGCCAAATCTATGAAGACTCAAAGCATGCGAAAGGGTTTAAAAATAGGTTTTGATTCAAGTCATGAATTATATTGAGTGTATATAGGTTCCTCATTAATATGTTAATATATCACATAAAAAAATCTGCAATTATTATTAATGACTTCGTAACAGCTCCAAACATTTGTCCACTACAAGAAATGCTCACTGGTACCCTAGTTTATAGAAAGACCCATTTACAGGGGGTTCTATGAAGAACCTTATATAGAGAGTTCAAGATAGGGGAACCCCCTTTGCAGAGGGTTCTATCAGGACAAACCGAAGAACCCTACATGGTTCTACTTAGAAACTTTATTTCTAAGAGTGTATCACCACCACTGATGTGTAACAATACAATAAGCAGTATGGATTGAGTGGCTAGGCCAGTTCCCATATGGGGTAATTAGCTTGGTTTCTACAGCATGGGTGTTATGCTCACCACGACAACACACATATCATATCATAGTTCCCCCACCTATTGATGGGGGAAACAATTAAAATGTTAAAGAGACAAGTTGAAATCCAAATGATCGATACATTTGCTGGATCGAATCCCAGAGCTGACGAGGTAAATATCTGTCGTTCTGCTCCTCAGCAAGGCAGTTAACCCACTGTTCCCAGGGCGCCTGTGACGCGGATGTCAATTAAGGCAGCCCCCTGCACCTCTTTGATTCAGAGGGATTGGGTTAAATGCGGAAGACACATTTCACTTGAATGTATTCAGTTGTACAACTGACTAGGTATCCTCCTTTCCCTTTCCCTACTTATCAGATTTCAGCAGCCACTACTCTTAAAACTTTTGGATGCTGTTTACCATGGTGCCATTTGTTTTATCACTGGTGACAGTTTTAATACTCACCACTGCATTCTATATCAAAAGGTTGGCTGGTCCTCATTTAAAGTCCCATAGAACAATTCATAACTCCCTTTTTGGGTACTACACAAGCTTCCAAAAACATGAGATACCAAACTCGTTCACATGGTTGGTTAACTCTTGGGGTTCTTCTGGTCTCCACCGAATTAGGCAAATCTGCTTTTAGTTTTAATACACCTCATTGCTGGAACCAACTGCAAAATACACTGCAATTGGACGCCCTGATGCCGCTTGGGCAATTAAAAATATTGATTTGGGGAACTACAGTGCCCTCCGTAATTATTGGGACAGTGAAGTATTTTTTCTTCATTTGGCAATTTACTCCAAAAGTATGATTTGAAATCAAACAATGACTATGAAGTTAAATTGCAGACTGTCAGCTTAAATTTGAAGGTATTTTCATTCATAGCGGGTGAAGCGTTTAGAAATTACAACACTTAACGTTCTACTACTTTAATAATACTTTAAGTACTTGGTCACATATTCATAGCGCACAATGACTACATCAAACGTGTGACTCATTCAGGATTATCCATAATTATTGGGTCAGTGAAGCATTTTTTCTTATTTTGGCTATATACTTTAAAAGTTTGGATTTGAAATGAATATATGACTATGAGGTTAAAGTGCAAACTGTCAGCTTTAATTTGAGTGTATTTTCATCCATATTGTGTGAACCGTTTGGAAATTACAGCACTTTTCATTCATAGTCCCCACATTTTAGGGGAGCAAAAGTATTGGGACAAATTTACTTATGTGTATTAAAGTAGTAAAAAGTTAAGTAGTTGGTCCCTTATTCATAGCACACAATGACTACATGAAGCTTGTTACTACACATTTGTTGGATGCATTTGCAGCAAATGTTTGTTTCGGTTGTGTTTCCAAAGATTTTCTGTCCATTAGAAATCAATGGTAAATAATGTATTGTATCGTTTTGGAGTTACTGCCATTGTAAATAAGAATAGAATATGTTTCTAAACACTTCTACATGATAGTGGATCCAACCATAATTATGGAGAGGACTTTATCTGAAGAGGAATGTGGTGTTTTTTCTTGAGTGTTTGTTTTGCTGTATTTTAGTTTGTTTTTGTACAGTACTATCTGATTTTGATTTGATTTAGTCTAATAATTGTATGTGCAGGGATCCCTTGCAAAAGAGACCGTGGTCTCAATTGTGACTCTCTGTTTAAATAAACGTACAACATTTTTATAAATCTTAAAATATTTGCCCCGAGCTCTCTCCCAACTCTCGTTCCCTCGCACCTTCCTCTTCCTCCCTACCTTGCTGGACTCCCTCTTTAGCTCACCACCTCTCTCTCTCTCCCGCTCTCCTTACCCTCCTCTCTACCTCCTTCACCGGACTTTATTTAGCTCTCTCTCTCTCTCGCTCTCTCTCTCGCTCTCGCTCTCGCTCTCGCTCTCGCTCTAGCTCTATCTCTATCTCTATCTCTATACATATATGGTTGTGAGTCAGACATGCTTTTGTGGAACAGTATAAGTAAAAAAAAAAAGCATAAAGATACACTCTTTAAACCTATAGAATTAACTACCTAATATGCTGAACACCACTCAGAGATGTGCATACAAAATGCATGCAAAAGAAGAAATGAAAACAATATTGGCATTGTTTCATTTGATGTTCATAATAGCAAGCTAGGACTGATATTTTGGTTAGCTAAACTAGCAAGTCTGTTTATTTGGTTGCCAAGACAACTACTGTAGTTATCTAGTAAACTTGCTAGCAACTTCAGTGGATGTTGAACACATTTCTACCTGCAAATGAACACATTTCTAGCGGCAAATGTGTTCAATTATAGCCATGGTATAAAAGGGATAATCAACTCGGGGCTCTATGCGTTCTCTGGAAAATAATACAACTCTGTGGAAAGGTCAGTTCCACTCCGCTAGTGTGTCATGGAAACACACCTTTCACATAATTTATTACTTTCCATAGAACGTATAGCCCCTCGTTGATTACCCCTTACGTATTTATTGATGTCCTACACAGTTTTAGTGTAATTTTATGATTTCATGTCTATTGACTGTTTAGGCATGAGCAAAACCGGAAATTAATTATCTGTTACGTTTTCAAGTAGGATCCCAGAGATGACTAATAAATAAAATGATGGATTATCATTTTCAGCTATCTATATAACATGTCTTTAGTTTTTTGATCATATTTGAATCATGCTATATGTTGTTCTGATTGTATTCATAACATCTATAATAACAGCTGTAAATATTTTAATTACATTCAATTTTTTGTCAGTTTATTACAATCTTTTTCTGTTGTTCACGGCTCAAACTCCCATGATTACGTTCAACATAAGTTTACCAGTCACTGTCGAATTTGCAGCATCGGCAGCCATTGCGACCTTTCCAAAAATACTATATTTTTGTAGTGAATTACTGGTAAACTTCATAGTTTTTATTAGTTCCAATAGGCACACAGTGCTGTTGGATGGTTGCTTGGACAGTCGCTAAGGCTGTATTTGGCTGTCATTTTTTAAACAAATTTCAGATGCAGCAGGGTTAGCTACTAAGCTAGCTAGAATTGCTAATAGCACCAAATATACAGCAGGCTTCCATCACAAGATTCCATAGTGATATGTCTGTAAATGTCATAATAAATGTTGTGTTCTAAAAGGCCTACATGTTGATTGGACTGTTGTTTAAGACAGTCGCTAGGATTAAACTTGGATGTTATTGTTATAAACACAATAATTTTGGATGTAGCAGTTGGGCTAGCTAGCATGCTATATAACCAGCATCAAACAGTAACTTATAGGTAGCTTTCATTAGCATCAAATTTAGAAAGATTTTTTTGTGTAATGTAGTTGATTGGTGACAATGACATAAACATATATTCCAGCATGATATTCATGTAAGCATTATAATACGATTACAACACAAAAGTAATGTGAAATGCACTCATAACTTGTAATATAAGCTTCATCTTGGCTTGCTAGCCAGCTTAGCTAACTGCAGGCTAACTAGGTGGAGTATTGCATCATGGGAGATTAAATGCACCATGGGAATTGTAGCATACTGTAGACGAGGGCAATGCAGAAGCTTAAAAATTACAAAAACAAGGAATTGTGAAGTATGACTAACAAAAACGCTAAAACATAATAATGTGGTGTAATTGTCCTTTAAGAAGATGGTCTACATCCCAAATGGCACCCTATTCCCTTTATGGTACACTACTTCGACCAGGGGCCTTAGGGAATAGGATGCCATTTGGGACACCAGCCAGGTTTGAAATAAAGTGAGGTGTTTATATTTGCACCTTTTTCTTCAAATTACTTATTGACTAATATGTTAATGAGGTGCTCTGATTGCTCATTAGTGTTGATTGTGACAGGTGAGGAAGACGCGTATTATTAAAAACTGACAGGGTTATTCTTATACCTCTGGTTAATGGGACTCTTGACTGCTCCGTACAGTAGGCAGTATGTATCCAAAATGACCCCCTATTCCCTATTGAGCTAACTTTATAGGGTCTGGTCAAAAGTAGTGCACAATATTGTAACGGCTTTCATTGGTGGAAGGAGAGGAGGACCAAAATGCAGCGTGGTACGTATCCATAATATCTTTTAATGAGAATGAATACAAAATACAAAAAGAACAAGAGAATCAAAATGAAAACCGAAACAGTCCCGAATGGTGCAAACACTAAAACGGAAAACAATCACCCACAAAACACAATACGGGATAGGCTGCATTTTGGGATACAGCCTTTTGTTTTATCATTTGGAATGTTAATAATTATATTAAAATCAAATCAAAATGTATTTGTCACATGCGCCGAATACAACAGGTGTAGACCTTACAGTGAAACGCTTACTTACAAGCCCTTAAACAACAATGCAGTTTTAAGAAAATACCTGTCAGGATTTGGCCAGGATTGTTCAGGTTTTTGGTCACTAGATGCCCCCATTGCGCCTTTTTTTAACCTTTTGTTTTTCCCTTGTTCTAATTATTATTTGCACCTGTGTGTCATTTCCTTGTAGGTATTTAATCCCTTTGTGTTCCTCAGTTCTTTGCGCTGTGTTTGTATGTTAGCACCCAGCCCCAGCCATGCTGTGAACATATATTTCTCTTGTTGGATTTTGGAGGTTCTCTGGTTTTGTTCTTGTTTATTTTTGATTAGTCTTTTGAGTTTTTCCCCTGCTGTTCTTACCACTTTGTGGATTTTCTTTGTATTTTGGAGGATATCCATTTTTTCTCTTGGCTTTACTTTTGACGTTGTGGATTTATATTTTTGCCTGAAGATCTTTTACCTTGATTAAACCACCGTCTCTAGTACTGCTGTGTCTGCCTCATCTTCTGGGTTCTGCCGACTATTAGTGACTGTTTCTCATACCGGGTCCTGACAGAAACACAGCGCCATTAATATGAACCCAGAGGCAGCCAGTACCCAGGATTTTTTTCCCATGCTGTCCCACCACGAGGGGACTGTCCAACGTCACGAAGCTGCTCTGGTTCAGCAAGAGGCCTTAATGGCTAGACATTCTCAACTTCTGTCGGAGATGCTGACTTCCATAAAGCAGATTTCTGATCGACTTTCCCCGGCAACCGCGTCTGCTCCAGTACATCAGATTCAAGTGCCCGTGGCAGTTAACCCCCTGGCTGAACCTCATCAGCCACCTCCCCAACGGTTCTCAGGTGATCCGAGTGTTTGTAAGGGGTTTTTCACCCAATGTTCTCTCTCCTTCGAGCTGCAACCCTCGTCGTTTCCCACCGACCGGTCCAAGATAGCATATATCATCACCCTGTTGTCGGAAAAAGCCCTAGCCTGGGCTACTGCTGTGTGGGATGCCTAAAGTCCCTGCTGTGCCAGCTACTCTACCTTTGCTGAAGAATTCAAGCGAGTGTTTCAAGGTCCTACCAGCGGCCCTGACTCAGCCAAACAGCTCCTGACTCTCCGCCAAGGTCGGCGCAGCGTGACGGACTATGCCATCCAGTTCCGCACGGTGGCAGCAGCGAGTGGCTGGAACGACGAGGCGCTCAGTGTGTTTTTTGAATGGTCTTTCTGACACCATCCAAGATGAACTGGCCACTCGGGAACCACCGGACAACCTTGAGTCCCTGATCAAGTTGGCCTCGCGCATAGACCAGCGTCTGAGAGAGAGAGAACTCAACCGTAGACCTCTCACCCTAGCTCCTATCGGTTCCAGCTCCGAGTCTCCACCTTTATCCTCGCTGGCTCCACCAGAACCCATGCAGGTTGGACGCATCTCCCAGGCTGAGAGAGACCGCCGGATGAGGGAGCGATGCTGTCTATATTGCGGCAAACCAGGCCATTTCCGCTCCACGTGTCCCGGGCTCCAGGGAAACGCACTCTCCCGTGCAGGCCTGGGAGGACTGTAACGGGAAACATAACCTCCTCCCATCCATCCAACTCCCGCCTGCTCATTCCAGTTACCCTTTCCTGGGACAACCACAAGCTTCCCCTTCAAGCCTTGGTAGACTCTGGAGCCGCAGGTAACTTCATAGATGGTGTCTGGGCGAAGGAGAATGGCGTTCCCTATGAACCTCTAAGTGACCCCATAAGGGTTACTACGTTGGATGGAAGCCCTTTGGGATCTGGACTTGTCACTCGTGTCACTACCCCCTTGCGACTTTCAGTTTCCCAACACCAGGAAGTGATGAACTTTCATCTGACCTCCTGTTCCGAGTTCCCTCTCGTCCTTGGATACCCCTGGCTTCACAGCCATAACCCTCACATCGACTGGTCTGTGGGCACTATCAAGCAGTGGGGTCCTACGTGCTAAGCCACTTGTATCTTCCCGAGTTCCCCGAGTTCCCCTCCCGAGTCTCTAGAATCCATCGACCTGTCCCGAGTTCCCGAGTGTTACCATGACCTCAAACCGGTATTTAGCAAACAGAGGGCCACCAGACTACCACCCCATAGACCTTACGATTGCCCCATCGACCTGTTTCCGGGCACCTGCCCCCCCAGGGGTCGGATTTTTTCCCTATCTCCTCCCGAACGAGCTGCTATGGATACCTACATCAAGGACGCTCTGGCAGCAGGCCTCATGCGTCCATCTACCTCGCCGGCGGGAGCAGGTTTTTTCTTTGTGGCCAAAAAAGACGGTGGATTACGTCCTTGCATCGACTACCGGGGACTCAATGCCATAACCGTCCGTAACCGCTACCCGCTACCCCTTATGGCCACAGCCTTTGAGCTGCTCCAGGAAGCAGTTGTCTTCACTAAGCTTGACCTGCGGAACGCATACCATCTTGTGCGGATCAAACCCGGTGACGAGTGGAAGACCGCTTTCAACACGCCTACTGGTCACTACGAATACTTGGTGATGCCCTTCGGCCTGACCAACGCCCCGGCTGTGTTCCAAGCGCTCTTAACTTCTTGGAACTATAGGGGGTGCTGTTCCGCATTAGCATATTTGGGTCTCCAAATTAAACTGCCTCGTGCTAAATTCTTGATCGTACAATATGCATATTATTGTTATTATTGGATAGAAAACACTTTCTAGTTTCTATAGAAGTTGGAATTTTGTCTCTGAGTGGTACAGAACAATATCTACAGCACTTTTCATGACAGGGGTCAGATTTCAGAAATTTTTACCCCTGATCTGGAGTCTGTTTTTAAGGCGACAGTGAATGCTATGAAGAAACCGACACTGCCTACGTCTTCCTCTGGGTGTCTGTACGTCATCACGTTTTGAATGGAATCGATTGCACAATCACAGCCATTATAAAAGAACAAAACGTATAGGTACCTCCCTTTCTCGTCGCGCGCCTGAAGCGTGAAGGACATCGGACTTGCCTCATTCCAAATCGTTGTCTAACCAGCAATATTTCTCCGGTCATGTTTTCAGTCGTTATAGTTGTTAAAAACATCATAATGTAGTTAATTTGAACCGTTTTATAGCAATTTATATCCGTTTAGTGCGATTTTGAGGAATTTCTTTGTTGTGCACTCTGAAACTTTGGACACGTTTTGTGGTCCCGTTCGATCGTTAGTGGATATTTCGAAGGACAGAGGACATCTATCGACCAAAAGAAGATTACAACATAGAAAGGATACATTGCCCAAGAATCTGATGGAAGAACAGCTCAAAGTAAGCAATATTTAATATGATAAATCGTTGTTCTGTCGAAATATTTTAAACGCATATTTCGCCATTTTGTTTGTTATCGCGTCACTTGGCGAACCCTGTATTGAAAAGTAAGGATAATTTAAAAAATGTAAGTCAGCGGTTGCATTAAGAACTAATTTGTCTTTCGATTCCTGTCAACCCTGTATTTTTTAGTCAAGTATATGATTAGCTTTCAATTAAACTAGATCACTCTGATAGATGACGTCAGACATATTGAGGCTTGATTTCCTAGTATTTTTATTGTGTAACCACGGTTTTGTATGGCTAAATATGCACCTTTTCGAACAAACTGTATATGTATGTTGTAAAATGATGTTACAGGAGTGTCATCGGAAGAATTCTGAGAAGGTTAGTGAAAAAATTAATATATTTTGGCGGTGATTACGTTATAGCGCTCTTTGGCTGGAATCGATGCTCTGGTAACGTTTTCACATGTGGTATGCTAACTTATCGATTTATTGTGTTTTCGCTGTAAAACGCTTAGAAAATCTGAAATATTGTCTGGAATCACAAGATCTGGGTCTTTCCATTGATATGCTTTGTCTATTCTTATGAAATGTTTTATTAAGAGTAAATTGGTCATACACGTTGCTCTCTATAGTAATTCTAGTCGTCTTGTGATGGTAGGTGCAATTGTAAACTGTGATTTCTACCTGAAATATGCACTTTTTTCTAACAAAACCTATCCTATACCATAAATATGTTATCAGACTGTCATCTGAAGAGGTTTTTTCTTTGTTAGTGGCTATCAATATCTTAGTTTAGCCGAATTGGTGATAGCACCTGAAGTAGTAAGAAACTGATGGAGTTAGAAAAGTGGTGTATTTTGCTAACGTGTTTAGCTAATAGATTTACATATTTTGTCTTCCCTGTAAAACATTTTAAAAATCTGAAATGGTGGCTTTATTCACAAGATCTGTATCTTTCATCTGGTGTCTTGGACTTGTGATTTAATGATATTTAGATGCTACTATTTACTTGTGAAGCTATGCTAGCTATGCTAATCAGTGTGGGGGGGTGGGGGGTGCTCCCGGATCCGGGTTTCTGAGGCAGTAGAGGTTAAACGATGTGCTTAGGGATATGCTTAACATCTTCGTGTTTGTTTACTTGGATGACATCCTCATCTTTTCGAGCTCCCTTCAAGAACACACTAAGCATGTCAGACAAGTACTCAAACGCCTCCTAGACAGCCATTTGTACGTTAAGCCGGAAAAGTGTGAATTCCATTCCTCCCGAGTACAATTCCTGGGATTTGTAGTGGAACCCGGTCGAGTCCAGATGGACCCCAGGAAGGTAGGGGCGGTAGCGGATTGGCCCACCCCCAAGTCCGTTAAGGAAGTTCAGCGTTTCCTGGGCTTCACTAACTTTTACCGCAAGTTCATCAAGAACTTCAGCTTGGTGGCAGCCCCTCTCTCAGCTTTAACCAAGGGTGGCAACGCAAGGTTTCTGTGGGGAGAAGAAGCTGAGACGGCCTTCCAAGGACTCAAGCAGCGCATCCTCTCTGCTCCCATCCTGACACTAACGACGGCGGATGAAGCTTTTGTGGTGGAGGTAGACGCATCAGAGGTTGGTGTTGGAGCTGTCCTGTCTCAGAGGGGTGAAGACAAGAGGCTTCATCCTTGCGCCTTCTTCTCTCACCGGCTTACCCCGACCGAGAGGAATTACGATGTGGGGGATCGTGAACTCCTAGCGGTTAAGATGGCATTGAAGGAATGGAGACACTGGCTCGAGGGGGCTTCTCAACCGTTTCAAGTGCTTACGGACCACAAAAATCTGGAGTATATCCAGCAGGCGAAGCGGTTGAACTCCAGACAAGCTCGATGGTCTCTTTTCTTCAATCGATTCCAGTTTATCCTCACCTATAGACCCGGGTCGAAGAATCTCAAACCGGACGCCTTGTCACGAGTCTACTCTCCTGCCATTCGAGCAGATACTGACATGCCTGTCCTTCCTGCCGCTAAGATCGTGGCTCCGATCTCGTGGCAAGTTGAGGATACCGTGAAACAAGCTCAAGCCATCGAACCGGGTCCTAAAGGAGGTCCTGCCAATCGGTTGTTTGTTCCCAAGGCAGCAAGGTCCCAAGTCCTTCTGTGGGGGCACTCCTCTCGCCTCACCTGTCACCCGGGCGTAGGTCGCACCTTGGAGTTTATCCAGCGTAAGTTCTGGTGGCCCACCATAAAAGAAGACGTTGCCACTTTCGTCAAGGCCTGTCCCGTGTGCTGCCAGGGCAAATCTTCTCACCTCCGCCCTCAAGGACTCCTTCACCCTTTATCTATTCCCCACCGACCCTGGTCCCATATCTCGTTGGACTTTATTACTGGCCTTCCTCCGTCCCATGGTAATACTACTATCCTAGTCATCATCAACAGGTTTTCTAAGGCGGCCAGGTTTGTTCCCTTGACTAAATTACCTTCTGCCAAGGAAACGGCTGAGTTGGTGATTAACCATGTGTTCCGAGTCTTTGCCATTCCGCAAGATATGGTTTCCGACAGAGGTCCCCAGTTCGCCTCAAAGTTTTGGAAGGCCTTCTGCCAACTCATAGGGGCCACTGCCAGTCTATCTTCAGGGTACCATCCGGAGTCCAACGGCCAAACCGAGAGGATGAATCAAGAGCTGGAAACCACCCTCAGATGTATGGTCTCCAACAACCTGTCCACATGGTCATCCTTCATTGTTTGGGCCGAGTACGCGCACAACACCTTGTGCTCCTCCTCCACTGGTATGTCCCCGCACGAGTGTCAGTTTGGCTATGCTCCTCTATTGTTCCCGGACCAGGAGGCAGAAGTCAGCGTGCCTTCAGCCTTGAGGTTCATCAGACGCTGTCGGCTTACGTGGAAGAAGGCCCGTCTTAATCTTCTGCGTTCCTCACAGCGGTACCAACGACAAGCCAACAGACGTCGCCGTCCCGGGCCTACCCTGTACCCCGGCCAGAGAGTATGGCTCTCAACTAAGAACTTACCGCTACGGGTGGAGTCTCGCAAGCTGTCCCAGAAATTCATCGGTCCCTTTAAGGTTGCCAGGAGAGTGAATCCCGTTACTTTTCGCCTGCACTTACCCAGATCCCTTAAGATTAATCCCACGTTTCACATTTCTTTATTAAAACCTGTTGTTTTTTCTCCCCTTATCCCGGCAGGCAGACCTCCCCCTCCGCCCCGTGTCATCGGAGGCCAGTCGGCTTATACCGTCCATCGGATACTGGATTCTCGCCGGGTGCAGCGGTCCTGGCAGTATCTGGTGGACTGGGAAGGCTACGGTCCCGAGGAGCGCTCCTGGGTTCCTGCCAAAGATATACTGGACCCTGAACTTATTCGTCAGTTCAGGGCCCTCCACCCTGAGAAGGCTGGTAGGAACGTCAGGAGCCGTTCCTAGGAGGGGGATTCTGTCAGGATTTGGCCAGGATTGTTCAGGTTTTTGGTCACTAGATGCCCCCATTGCACCTTTTTTGAACCTTTTGTTTTTCCCTTGTTCTAATTATTATTTGCACCTGTGTGTCATTTCCTTGTAGGTATTTAATCCCTTTGTGTTCCTCAGTTCTTTGCGCTGTGTTTGTATGTTAGCACCCAGCCCCAGCCATGCTGTGAACATATATTTCTCTTGTTGGATTTTCCAGAGGTTCTCTGGTTTTGTTCTTGTTTATTTTTGATTAGTCTTTTGAGTTTTTCCCCTGCTGTTCTTACCACTTTGTGGATTTTCTTTGTATTTTGGAGGATATCCATTTTTTCTCTTGGCTTTACTTTTGACGTTGTGGATTTATATTTTTGCCTGAAGATCTTTTACCTTGATTAAACCACCGTCTCTAGTACTGCTGTGTCTGCCTCATCTTTTGGGTTCTGCCGACTATTAGTGACTGTTTCTCACACCGGGTCCTGACAATACCCCAAAAAAGTGAGAGATAAAAGTAACAAATAATTAAAGAGCAGCAGTAAAATAACAATAGCAAGGCTATATACAGGGTGTACCGGTACAGAGTCAATGTGCGGGGGCACCGGTGTCAAGGTAATTGGGGTAATATGTACATGTAGGTAGAGTTATTAACATGATAATAACAGAGAGTAGCAGCAGCGTAGAAGGGGGCAATGCAAATAGTCTGTGTAGCCATTTGATTAGATGTTCAGGAGTCTTATGGCTTGTGGGTAGAAGCTGTTTAGAAGCCTCTTGGACCTAGACTTGGCACTCCGGTACCGCTTGCCGTGCGGTAGCAGAGAGAACAGACTATGACTAGGGTGGCTGGAGTCTTTGACAATTTTTAGGGCCTTCCTCTGACATCGCCTGGTGTAGAGGTCTTGGATGGCAGGAAGCTTGGCCCCAGTGATGTACTGGGCCGTCTGCACTACCCTCTGTAGTGCCTTGCGGTCGGAGGACGAGCAGTTGCCATACCAGGCAGTGACGCAACCCGTCAGGATGCTCTCGATGGTGGAGCAGTAAAACCTTTTGAGGATCTGAGTACCCATCTTTTCAGTCTCCTGAGGGGGAATGGGTTTTGTAGTGCCCGCTTCACGACTGTCTTGGTGGGCTTGGACCATGTTAGTTTGTTGGTGACGTGGACGCCAAGGAACGTGAAGCTCTCAACCTGCTCCACTACAGCCCCATCGATGAGAATGGGGGCGTCCTCGGTCCTCATTTTCCTGTAGTCCACAATCATCTCCTTTATCTTCATCATGTTGGGGGAAAGGTTGTTGTCCTGGCACCACATGGCCAGGTATCTGACCTCCTCCCTATAAGCTGTCTCATCGTTGTCAGTGATCAGGCCTACCACTGTTGTGTCATCTGCAAACTTAATGATGGTGTTGGAGTCGTGCCTGGCCGTGCAGTCATGAGTGAACAGGGAGTAAAGGAGGGGACTGAGCACGCACCCCTGAGGGGCCCCCGTGTTGAGGATCAGTGTGGCAGATGTGTTATTACCTACCCTTACCACCTGAGAGCGACCCGTCAGGAAGTCCAGGATCCCGTTGCAGAGGGAGCTGTTTAGGCCCAGGGTCCTTAGCTTAGTGATGAGCTTTGAGGGTACTATGGTGTTTAATGCTGAGCTGTAGTCAATGAATAGCATTCCCACATAGGTGTTCCTTTTGTCCAGGTGTGAAAGGGCAGTGTGGAGTGCTATAGAGATTGCATCATCGGTGGATCTGTTGGGGCGGTATGCCAATTGGAGTGGGTCTGGGGTTTCTGGGATAATGGTGTTGATGTGAGCCATGACCACCCTTTCAAAGCACTTCATTGCTACAGACGTGAGTGCTACGGGTCGGTAGCCATTTAGGAAGGTTACCTTAGTGTTCTTGGGCACAGGGACTATGGAGGTCTGCTTGAAACATGTTGGTATTACAGACTCAGACAGGGAGAGGTTGTCAGTGAAGACACTTGCCAGTTGGTCAGTGCATGCTCTGAGTACACGTCCTGGTAATCCGTCTGGCCCTGCGGCCTTGTGAATGTTGACCTGTTTAAACGTCTTACTCACATCAGCTGCGGAGAGCGTGATTACACAGTCGTCTGGAACAGCTGATGCTCTCATGCATGTTTCAGTGTTACTTGCCTCGAAGCGAGCTTAAAAGTTATTTATCTCATCTGGTAGGCTCGTGTCACTGGGCAGCCTTTGGCTGTGCTTCCCTTTTGTAGCATTGCCTAATCTGATGTAGTGTTCAGGTCTAAGGTGAGGGAGCTTGAGCGTACCAGGAAGGATGGAGGACAGAGAAGGTGGGGAAAATACTTTGAGATTCACCGACAGTCTTGACACAGAGTTTTAAAGTATCATAACTTAAGGACACGACGGCAATAGTTCTACCACCAGATCTACCAGGAAAATATAAAAATCACAAAACACAGAAAAGCAGGAAGAAAAGACGTGCAATCATAGAACTGGAGTTGAAAACACAATTTTCTCTATTAATTTAGCCGTTCCGCTATCCTTCTATTCTTACTCCACTTAAATGTAAAAACTTTCAATTTTGGAGTGAAAAATAAAACATAGAAGGCTGCATTTGTTCACAAAAAAATGACTGTTTATTCTCTGACTTTCAGATGTCTTAATGCTAGCTGACAGACAGGAGAAGGAGTGGGGGTGGGGAGAGAGTGAGAGAGAGAGAGAGAATTAGAAAGAAAGGGAGAGAGGAAGAGAGAGAGATAGACAGTTACCACTTTTTTGTCAATATACTTCAGAATACACTGCCCTCGGAAAGTATTGTTTTTCCCCTCATCAATCTACACATAATACCCCATAATGACAAAGCAAAAACAGGTTTTTGAAATGTTTGCTAATATATCAAAATAAACTAAACTGAGCTATTATATTTAAATAAGTATTCAGACCCTTTGCTCAATACTTTGTTGAGCCACCTTTGGCAGCGGGTACAGCATTGATTCTTATTGGGTATGACACTACAAGCTTGGCAGACCTGTATTAGGGGAGTTTCTCCCATTCTTCTCTGCAGATCCACTCAAGCTCTGTCAGGTTGGATGGGTAGTGTCCCTGCACAGATATTTTCAGGGCTCTCCAGAGATGTTTGATCGGGTTCAAGTCCAGATTCTAGCTGGGCCACTCAAGGACATTCAGAGATTTGTCCCGAAATCACTCCTGCGTTATCTTGGCTTTGTGCTTAGGATCGTTGTCCTGTTGGACGGTGAACCTTCACACCAGTCTGAGGACCTAAACGCTCTAGAGCAGGTTTTCATCAGGGATCTCTTTATACTTTGCTCCGTTCATCTTTGCCTCGATTCTGACTAGTCTCCCAGTCCCTGCTGCTGCCGCTGAAAAACACTCCCACAGCATGATGCTGCCCACACCATGCTTCACCGTAGGGATGGTGCCAGGTTTCCTCCAGACGTGACGCTTGGCATTCAGGCCAAAGAGTTCAATATTGGTTTTATCAGACCAGAGACTCTTGTTTCTCATTGTCTGAGAGCCTTTATGTGCCTTTTGGCAAACTCCAAGCAGGCTGTCATGTGCCTTTTACTGAAGAGTGGCTTCCGTCTGTCCATTCTACCATAATGGCCTGATTGGTGGAGTGCTGTAGAGATGGTATGTCCTTCTGGAAGGTTCTCCCATCTCCAAAGAGGAACTCTAGAGCTCTGTCAGAGTGACCATCAGGTTCTTTGTCACCTCCCTGACCAAAACCCGGCTCTAGGAAGAGTCTTGGTACTTCCAAACTTCTTCAATTTAAGAATGATGGAGGCCACTGTGTTCTTAGGGACCTTCAATGCTGCAGACATTTTTTGGTACCCTTCCCCAGATCTGTGCCTCGACACAATGCTGTCTCGACGCACTAAGGACAATTCTTTCGACCTCATGGCTTGGTTTTTGCTCTAACATGCACTGTCAACTGTGGGACCTTAAATAGACAGGTGTGTCCCTTTCCAAATCATGTCCAATCAATTGAATTTACCACATGTGGACTCCAATCAAGTTGTAGAAACATCTCAAGGATGATCAATGGAAACAGGATGCACCTGAGCTCAATTTCGAGTCTCATAGTAAAGGGTTTGAATACTTATGTAAATAAGGTATTTCTGTTTAAAAATATACATAAATTAGCAAACATTTCCAAAAAACTGTTTTCGCGTTGTCATTATGGGGTATGTTGTGTAGATTGATGAGGGGAAAAAAGAAGTTAATACATTTTAGAATAAGGCTGTAAAGTAACAAAATGTTGGAAAAGTCAAGGGGTCTGAATACTTTCCGAATGTACTGTACCTACACGTCTGCTACGGTCACAAGACGCAGGCCTGCTTATTGTGCCTAGAATTTCAAAGCAAACAGCTGTAGGCAGGGCTTTCTCCTATAGAGGTAAAATGTAATGGAATGGTCTGCCGATCCTTGTGAGAGACGCAGACTCTGTCTCAGCCTTTTATTCTTTACTGACGACTCATCTCTTCAGTACGTCCTATGATTGAGTGTAGTCCGGCTTAGGGGTGCGAAGGTGAACGGCAAGGCACTGGAGTGACGAACCACCCTCCCTGTACTTGCCTTCGCCTTCCCTTGCTCAACTGGGATTCTCTGCCTCTGACCCTATTAAAGGGTCACTGGCTTGATAGTGCTCTCCCATACTGTTCCTAGGAGGGGTGCATCGCGTCTTGCAGGGCCTTTTTTCGCTATACTTAACATGAGTGGGTTGAGTCAGTGACATAATCTTTCCGTCACGTCTTGCACACCCTTGTGCATGTGTGGTAAGAAGATCTTCATGGGGTATACTCTTGTATCAGGGTAGTAAGTTGGTGGTCTGTTGATATCCTTCTGGTGGTGTGGGGGCTGTACTTTGGCAAAGTGGGTGGGGTTATATCCTGCCTGGTTGGCCCTGTCTGGGGGTATCGTCGGATGGTGCCACAATGTCCCGCAACCTCCCCTGTCTCAATCCCCAGTATCTATGTTGCAATAGTCTATGTGCCGGGGGGCTAGGGTCAGTTTGTCCTATCTGGTGTATTTCTGGTGTCCTGTGCGGTTTTAAGTATGTGCCCTCTAATTCTCCCATCTCTCTCTCTTTCGCTCTCTCTCTCTCTCCTCCTGGAGGACCTGAGCCCTATGACCATGCCTCATGGACTACTTGGCCTACTCTCTCTCTCTCTCTCTCTCTCTCTCGGAAATGACACTCTCTAATTGTTTTATATTTTTGACATTTTGTCAGGAAATGCAGCTCTTTCTCAGGTTCTGCTGTTGTGCAGTGGTTGCACAGTCTTTCCTCTACAGGGTGTCGTGGAAATTGCAAGATTATGTTATAATGCTTGAATAGAGTTCTGTTAACTATTGTGTGTGTGTTCTACTGAGGTGTTCTACTCTATGAGATAACACTGACAGAGGAGATATACGATGTCTTTGGGTGATAAAACCTAAAGAGCATTCCAGCGAACATGAGGTAATGATTCTGTGCTATGAAGTACCAGGAACGAGATTAGAACCTCGTCTTAGGGACCAAACTGAACGATAATTTATAGCGAAAGCTATCTGGCTACGGGATACTCCTTTCCATTTATAAAGTCTTCCTTTGTGAATTGTTCCTAATATCTGTGGTTTGTTATGTCGACTAGGGGGGTGTATCTTTGCTATAAAATATCTCAGTAGCCATTGTTGTCACTTTCAATGGTTCATTAGAAATGGTGCATCATTGAAAGTCATTGCTATTGCAAAGCTCTTATTATTAAAGATCTAGTTTAAGTATAACTCTGACTCGTGTGTTAAGTTTAACTCTCCTCATTTGGTAATACAGAAATTAACCATCACAAGGGAGCCAGGTTTTCCCGTCTACCCTTCTCAATGGCAAGGCTGTGCTCACTGAGCCTGTACTTTGTCAAGGTTTTTCTAAGGTTTTGATCAGTAACCATGGTCAAATAGTTAGCCACTGTGTACTGTCGATTTAGGGCCAGATAGCACTGCATTTTGCTTTGTGCTTGTGTTTCCCAATAAGCAATGTAGTTTTGTTTTGACTGTGTTGTAATTTGGTTTATTCTAATTGATTGGATGTTCTGGTCCTGAGGCTTCAGTGTGTTAGTAGAACAAGTTTCTGAACTCAGCCCCAGGACCAGTTGGATGAGGGGACTCTTTTCTTTGCTCAGCTCTTGGCATTGCAGGGCTTGGTAATGATATGAGAGGGGGTCACTGTATTTTAGATGTTTCAAAAACTGAATTGCCCTTTTTTGAGTTTTTATTATTAGTGGACATTGGCCTAATTCTGCCCTGCGTGCATTGTTTTTGTCCTACTGTATTATTGACTGTATGCTTTGTTTTTTCCATGTGTAACCCTGTGTTGTTGTATGTGTCGAATTGCTATGCTTTATCTTGGCCAGGTCGCAGTTGCAAATGAGAACGTGTTCTCAATTAACCTACCTGGTTAAATAAAGGTGAAAAAAAATGTAAGAGAATCTTACAGAACTCTGCATGCAGGGTTTCAATGGGGTGTTCGTCCCTTTTGATGAAATCTTGTTTTGCAAGTGGACCCCACACCTCGCTGCCATAATGTACAATTGGTTCAATGACACATTCAATTAGTTTTAGCCAAATTTTAATAGGTATTTCAATTTGAATTTATTTTTTAATGGCATAGAATGCCCTGTGTGCTTTCTCTCTCAGTTCATTCACTGCCTCATTAAGGTGTCCGCTACACGCGCCGAGCATGTGTCCCTGGTGCGCAGGGTGCTTGGTCGACTGTTGGAGCATGACTTGTATGTCAAGGCTGAGAAATGTCTGTTCTTCCAACAGTCCGTCTCCTTCCTAGGGTACCGCATTTCCACTTCAGGGGTGGAGATGGAGAGTGACCGCATTTCAGCCGTGTGTAATTGGCTGACTCCCACCACGGTAAAGGAAGTGCAGCGGTTTCTAGGGTTTGCCAACTACTACCGGAGGTTTATCAGGGACAAGGATGCCATCAAGTCAGCTGATTTTTTAAATTTGAGGGCCTGAAGTTTCTTATAGAGCTCCTGGTCAGTAATTGTTGAGTCCAATGGATTTTGATTGTCCTTGATAGCTTTTTCTAATGCATTCAACTTCTCATGAATTTGGCATTGTTCTGCGTTTTTGTCAATTTGGACAGTGTTTTGTAGAGTGTTTTAAAATGGGTTGTCCATATGTCACCATTTTGTTTTGTAATTCCTCTTGTTTCGATTTTTTTGTTGTTGTCATTTCCAGTTTTGCCAGAAGTTGTTTATGTTTATGGACTCCTCAATTTGTGTCAGCTGCTTGCTGTTGTACTGTACTTTTTTGGGTCTGAGTATACGTTTATAGAGTTTTAAAGTCTCACAGTAATGAAGGCGTAATTCACCATTATTTGGGTGTCTGTGCTTTTGGTTGGATAGTGTTCTAAGTTTAAAAAAAAAATCAATTTCAATTGTGCTTCTTTGCCTTTTGCCTGAGTATATAGTTGATGTTTTTTACTGCTAGATTGATGCCTTCTTTACTGTGAGTGAATGTGGTATCCAGAAAGTTATCTAAGAGTGTTTGGATATTTTGGTT
This sequence comes from Salvelinus alpinus, assembly GCF_045679555.1. Lineage (NCBI taxonomy): Eukaryota > Metazoa > Chordata > Actinopteri > Salmoniformes > Salmonidae > Salvelinus > Salvelinus alpinus. Next base: position 38,254,045 of record NC_092091.1, on the reverse strand, counting down.
CCAGGTTGCTTTCTGGTATTCTTCTGTGCTGATTTGGGCCCATCTGTATGAATTTATGATGTCGTACAGCTTACTGGGCTGTGAATGTGTGGTTGTTTCCATGTCTGTTCTTTTGAGGAACAACGTAATTTGGCTGTGATCAGACAGAGGTGTTAGTGGCTTGACAGTGAATGAGCTGAGAGAGAAAGGGTCAATGTCTGTAATCATATAGTCTACTGTACTGTGGCCAAAAGGTGAGCAGTAGGTGAATCTCCCCAAAGAGTCCCCCGTAACCTACCACTGACAAAGTACAGACCCAGGCTTCTACAGAGCTGCAACAGATCCCTTCTGTTTTTGTTGATGGTGCTGTCACTGTTGTTTCTATGGGAGAGATTAAGGCAGTTACAAACAGTATGGCCTGTAATAAAGCTGTCCCCTCGTGTAGTCGTTAGATCGGGTAGTGTTCCTGTGCGTGCATTTGTGTCCCCACAGATGAGCACATTTCCCTGGGCCCGGAAATGGCACGTCTCTTCCTCAAGGGTGGGGAAGATCTCTGGGTAATATGGGGATTCTGAGGGGGGGGATATATATTGCGCAAAGGAACACATATTTTTCTGTCAGCACAAGTTATTTTTTTCAGTTTTAACCAAATGTGATATTTACCAATTTTGAGGGGGTCAATTAGATTTTGTAGTTCGGATTTGTACCAAATCATCAGTCCTCCAGAGTCTCTGCCTCTATTGACAGAGCTGTGTTTCTGTGATGGCACAATTACCTTTCTGTAGCCTGTGGGACAGTGAGTGACAATGTCAGCCTTACACCATGTCTCCTGCAGAATGATGACGTCAATATCTTTAAGATTTTTGTTGAACTCCAGCGCTAAACTCTTCAGTCCAAAGGTTGATGAGTTTAGGCCCTGAATGTTCCACATGCTAATTGATAGTGATTTCATGTTGCAAAACGAAAGAATAGCAGTCAGAAATACAGTAACTACTAACTAATAAGTTGTTAAGATAAACAAGATAACAGCTAACATTTTTTCTGTTATACATATAAATATTCCTATTTATTGAACAAGTAAACTTGGTAAGGCTCTTTTAGTACAGTGTGTGTGTGTGTGTGTGTGTGTGTGTGTGTGTGTGTGTGTGTGTGTGTGTGTGTGTGTGTGTGTGTGTGTGTGTGTGTGTGTGTGTGTGTGTGTGTGTGTGTGTGTGTGTGTGTGTGTGTGTGTGTGTGTGTGTGTGTTTAGTGCAGATGTATTGGAGGAGCTGTTTAATCTCACTCAATCCTACAATGTTCTCTTGTAGAGTGGAGATGGTAATGTGGGAGTTGGGGAAGCACTCAAAGGCCCTCTCTACTACTCTGTTGACCAGGCTGCCTACTCTCTCCTGCTCCTCTCGCAGGTTGTTGGTGCCGGTGTGAATAATAATGTGGCCTGGTGTGCCAAAGTCAGGCTGGGAGAGGATGTGGAGTGCATCCTGTGTTTTTGGGCACCATATTTTGCACACATTGTGGTGGGGGAAGAGTTTATCCTCTTGGATGAATTTCCCATTTGAGTCAATGAGGATGGCCACCTCAGTGGGTTTTTACCAGATTAGTGCATTTACGGTCTGGCCGGGGTACACAGGGTCTGTGTACATGGAGGGGTGTGTGGGAGTGTGTCGGGGGGGGGGGGGGAGAGCTTCTCTCTGTAGTAGGTGTCCCCATGTGAGCCTCCTTGTTGACTGGGGGTGTGGGTAAAGGGTTGTCGGTATGGGGGGGATTGTGGGTAAAGGTGGGTCAGTGGGGTTGTTAGGGGTGGTGAGGGACTGCAGCTTCCCTCTAGGTGTCTCTACAGTCTACTCTCTGTGCTGCAGCACCCTCTTGATGACAGACAACTCCTTTGCCATCTCCTCCTTTACCTGCACCAGCTCTCTCCTCATGGTGGCCTTTACCTCCTCAAGCGCTGTGGTAAGGCTCTCTCTCAGCTCCTGGACAGAGTTCTTCAGCTGTGTCTTGCACTGGTTGATCTGGTCCTGTAGAAGCTCTGTGTCTGAGCTGTAGTTGGTGTAGCTGCGGGGCTGCTCCTTCAGCTCAGTAACCCATACTTCTAACAGAGCCAGCCTGTCTCCCAGCAGGCTGATGGTAGTGTGGTCTTGGCTCTAGTGGTTGTAGGCAGGCAGGGGGGAGGATAGTCCTGCTGTTGGGGTTCCTGTGGTGAGGGAAGAGTTCGGGGTGCTGTCCTTGTCTTTTTTGCTTTCCGCTATCTTCCTTAGGGTGGGGGAAGTCCTGCACAAAAGAGCTGAGTGCAACCTCACTGCCCTGCACCATGACAGTGCCGTTCTGGTACATGTTTACCGTCAGAAACCTGTTTTCCTGGTCCTTATTGCTGTCCTCAAAAATGTGTATTTGCCTTCCCTTGCAGATGCCTTTCTTTGTGGTATAGCTGAAATGCCTGGTTACAGATGTATGCCAGGCAGTAGTGTGGTCTGTGTAAAATAACAGGTTTGTAACAGTCCTGTTTTGTGAGCATTCAGCGAACAAAGTTTCTGGATTCTCCCTCAGAATTTTGTGTTTAAAATGGGTTCTTCCCTTCTCTGATTTGATTTCTGCTGGGTATTCAAAAAAAGGGTGGGGTCTCTCAGTCTCTGCTACTGATGCTGCTAGCGCTGCCTCAGTCGCCATGTTGCTATGGTTACCACCAGTAAACTGTTGGAGCTAGACGTAAGCTAGCTGACAAATTTGAATTTGGCTAGCTAGCACGATGAAGATTGGTATTTTAACACACTCTCTTTCAATCTTTTCCTCCTGTATTGATCTTCATTTGTACAATTTGATTACCCATACATTTTTGCTAATTTAATCGTGTCAATCTCACTCTTAACACCCAAAAAGTTATAACAAGTCAGGAGCTGTTCTTCTGCATGACTTCTCTCTCTCTCTCTCAATTTTTCTTTTTTACTTTTTCTTTTTTCTCTCTCTCTCTCGACCGCACCTGTTGTTTCGACCTTTGAATGCTTGTCTATGAAAAGCCAACTGACATTTACTCCAGAGGTGCTGACCTGTTGTACCTTCTGATCATCTATGAACGTTTTAACATCTTGAAGAACGATCTAGCCTTAATGGCCATGTCCTCTTAAAATCTCCACCAGCACAGCCAGAAGAGGGCTGGCCACCCCTCAGAGCCTTGTTCCTCTAGGTTTATTTCTAAATTAGTTTCCTGCCTTTATAGGGAGTTTTTCCTAGTCCCTATGCTTCTGCATTGCTTGCTCTTTGAGGTTTTAGCCTGAGTTTCTCTATAAGCACTATTTGACATCTGCTGATGTAAAAAGGGCTTAAGAAATACATTTGTTTTTAATGGTAGGAGGGACAGCTTCAAGTGGTGTCAGATTTCACATCCTGCTTCACACAGGCAAAATAGACATACTGCTGTGTTGGTGAGAATCCGGGCTGCTGATGTAAAAAGGGCTTTATTAATACATTTGATTGATAGATATTTTATTTACCATCACTCATTTCTTTATTTACTCTGGGGAAGGAGGAGGGAGGAGGATGGGGATTGAAGGGAGAGGAAGGCAGAGGAAGGGAAAGAAGAAGTGACATAGAAGGGGAGGCAGTGGGAGAGGCTGGGGGAGTTAGAGGCAGGGGTAGAAGGAAGAAATGGGGGAGATCAAGGGAGACACTGGCAGGGAGAGAAAGTGTTGGAGGCGAACACACACAATTGAAATTAACTATTCATCTACTCCTGTGGGTGGTGGGGGTGTATGAGCCTTTAAAACCCTTCCCTGCGGTCATATGACCAAATTGACCTCTAGTGGCCTCATGTATGGAACGTTATTAATATTTTTAATAATTTCTAAACATAAAAAAAAAACTGCCGAAAATCCGGTGTATCTATGTCAAAAGGTTTTGTTATATTTCAGTCTTCTGTGATGTATGTAAAGTATAAAATTGGGATCCAAACTCAAAATGTAATACATTTCAACTCTATATCTTTTTTTAAGCCCATAACCATGTGAGTGAGGTGTATACTTTTGTTTCAAAGTAAATTTGCTTAAAGAGGAGCAACCAGGTGCTGCACTTTTTAAAATGGCTTATTCCAGTTATTAATAAGCATGCACCCATTAAGAAATGTAGATGAGGAGAGAGAGCGAACAGACACAGAGAGCATGGGCTCCTGAGTTCTTCTGCAAAAAGATAGAGTTTAGAGTTGGATAAATCAGAAGATATCCTCCTCAGAATCTCCAAAATACAACAGCCACAGAACAACTATGTTTGGACATCGTAAAGGACCATTCGCCGAAACTGAAAAGATACAGCTAGCTAACAACATCCTTTTCCATGTGGAAAAGACGGTGGACAGAGACTTGCTAGCTATTTTAGCTAGCTAGCTGGGATTTTCTACAATGAAGCTGCCTCCCGAAAAAAGCTTCTCCCAAATGGGTGTGACACCTATTCCCATTGCCTGCTGCTTGGATTCCACCTTTTTTTTTTTTTTTTTTTTTCACCTTTATTTAACCAGGTAGGCCAGTTCTCATTTACAACTGCGACCTGGCCAAGATAAAGCAAAGCAGTGCGACAAAAACACAACAACACAGAGTTACACAAGTGATAAACAAAAGTACAGTCAATAACACAATAGAAAAATCTATATACAGTGTGTGCAAATGGAGTAAGGAGGAAAGGTAATAAATAGGCCATATTAGTGAAGTAATTACAAATTAGCAAATTAACACTGGTGTGATAGATGTGCAGATGATGATGTGCAAGTAGAAATACTGGTGTGCAAAAGAGCAAAAAAGTTAATAAAAACAATATGGGGATGAGGTAGGTAGTTGGATGGGCTATTTACAGATGAGCTATGTACATCTGCAGCGATCGGTAAGCTGCTCAGATAGCTGATGCTCAAAGTTAGTGAGGGAGATATGTCAGTGATTCAGTGATTTTTGCAATTCGTTCCAATTCGTTCGTTGGCCGCAGAGAACTGGAAGGAAAGGCGGCCAAAGGAGGTGTTGGCTCACGTGCATAAAACAACTCACGCTGGGGCGACCGTTAGAGATATTTGGAACTCACATGTGAAAAGATTAAACCTCCTGACCAGGTCCTAAAGCAATGGGACGCCCTAAATATTTATCCGATTATTACAAATCCCACAAGATATGAATCCAAACACCAAGAAAAGGCTACTCTCATTGATGTTATCCTTACAAATAATCGGTATCAGCCTAGTTGCATATTTTCAATCTAAGCCTACTAGAAATTCTTGAGGGAAACCTGTTTCAGTCTTCCAGAGATTTGAGACTGGGACGGAGGTTCACCTTCCAGCAGGACAATGACCTTAAGCATTCTGCTAAAGCAACACTCGAGTGGTTTAAGGGGAAACTTTTAAATGTCTTGGAATGGCCTAGTCAAAGCCCAGACCTCAATCTAATTGAGAATCTGTGGTATGATTTAAAGATTGCTATACACCAGCGGAACCCATCCATCTTGAAGGAGCTGGAGTAGTTTTTCCTTGAATAATGGGCAAAAATCACAGTGGCTAGATGTGCTAAGCTTATAGAGACATACCCCAAGAGAGGGGGGGGGTGAATAGTGTCTTATTTCTTGTTTGTTTCACAATAAAACTTGTTTTGCATCTTCAAAGTGGGAAGCATGTTGTATAAATCAAATGATACAAACCCCCCAAAAATCCGTTTTAATTCCAGGTTGTAAGGCAACAAAATAGGAAAAATGCCAAGGTGGTGAATATTTTGTGTGGAGGGAGCCATATAGCTTTGTTTATGTATCATGGTGCAAAGGGGTTTGGAGCAGTGTGTGTGTGTGTGTGTGTGTGTGTGTGTGTGTGTGTGTGTGTGTGTGTGTGTGTGTGTGTGTGTGTGTGTGTGTGTGTGTCAAATAAAATGTTATTGTCACATACATGTGTTTAGCAGTAATATCTAACAAGTAATATCAAACAATTTCACAACAATACACACAAATCTAAGTAAAGAAATGGAATTCAGAATATATAAATATTTGGACAGGCAATGTCGGAGCGGCATAGACTAAAATACAGTAGAATAGAATACAATACAGTATATACATATGAGATGAGTTATGCAAAAAATATCCACATCATTAGAGTGACTAGTGTTCCATTTATTAAAGTAGCCAGTGATTTCAAGTCTATGTATATAGACAGCCGGCTCTAATGTGCTAGTGATGGCAATTTAACAGTCTGATGGCCTTGAGATAGAAGCTGTTTTTCAGTCTCTCGGCCCCAGCTTTGATGCCCCTGTACGGACCTCGCCTTCTGGATGATAGCGGTGTGAACAGGCAGTGGCCCGGGTGATTGTTGTCCTAGATTATCTTTTTGGCCTTCCTGTGACATCGAGTGCTGTAGCTGTCCTGGAGGGCAGGTAGTTTGCCCCCGGGGATGTGTTGGTCAGACCGTACCGCCCTCTGGAGAGCCCTGCGGTTGCAGGCGGTTCAGTTGCCGTACCAGGCAGTAATACAGCCCGACAGGATGCTCTCAAATGTGCGTCTGTAAAGGTTTGTGAGGGTTTTAGGTGCCAAGCCAAATTTCTTCAGCATCCTGAGGTTCAAGAGGTGCTGTTGCGTATTCTTCACCACACTGTCTGTGTCGGTGGACCATTTCAGTTTGACTCAGTCACCGTATCAGCATATTCGTCAATGTTTTTCTCGGAGGCTACCCAAAACATATCCCAGTCCACGTGATCAAAACAATCTCGAAGCGTGGATTCCGAATGGTCAGACCAGCATTTAGTAGACCTTAGTATGGGTACTTCCTGTTTCAGTTTCTACCTATAGGAAGGGAGGAGCAAAATGGAGACATAATCAGATTTGCCGGAGGGAGGGGGAGGGCCTTGTAGGCAACCTGGAAGTTGGAGTACCAGTGGTTGAGTGTTTTAGCAGCGCGAGTACTGCAGTCAATACGTTGATAGAACTCCGGTAGCCTTCTTCAAATTTGCTTTGTTAAAATCTCCATCTACAATAAATGCAGGCTTAGGATATATGGTTTCCAGTTTGCATAAAGTCCAGTGAAGTTCTTTGAGGGCTGTCATGGTATCAGCTTGAGGGGCCTATGACTATAACCAAAGATAATTTGGTCTGCATTTGATTGTGAGGTATTGTAGTTCGTGTGAACAAAAGGACTTGAGTTCTTGTATGTTATCACAATCACACCATCGGACCCTTTTTTTCATTTTTCACCTAAAATGACATACCCTCAATCTAACTGCCTGTAGCTCAGGACCTGAAGCAAGGATATGCATATTATTGATACCATTTGATAGGAAACACTTTGAAGTTTGTGGAAATTTGAAAATAATGTAGGGGAATATAACACATTAGATTTGGTAAAAGATAATACAAGGAAAAAACATGTTTTTTGTTGCTCAAAATGTTGTCTCAAGTCTGCCCAAATGTGCCTAATTGGTTTATTGATATATTTACATAACTGTGTGCTCTCTTCAAACAATAGCATGGTATTCTTTCACTGTAATAGCTACTGTAAATTGTACAGTGCAGTTAAATTAACAATAATTTAAGCTTTTTGCCCATATCAGATATGTCCTGAAATGTTTTAATCTTTACTTAAAACGTCATGCTAATTCCTTTAGTGCACATTAGCTCAACAATCCCGTGGGGGGGGGGGGACGACGACTGATCCCATGGAGGTTAATCATGAAACATACACCCCCGCCCTTCTTTTTCCTGGAGAGATATTTGTTCCTGTCTGCGCGATGAACTGAGAACCCAACTGGCTGCACGGACTCAGACAGTATATCCCGAGAGAGCCATGTTTCCGTGAAACAGAGTATATTTCAATCCCTGATGTCTTTCAGGAAATTCTCGCCCTCAGCTCGTCAACTTTATTATCCAGAGACTGAACATTAGTGAGTAATATACTCGGAAGCGGTGGGTGGTGTGCGCGACTCCAGAGTCAGACTAGAAGTCCACTCCGAGTACCTCTTTTCCGCCGGTGAAGTTTGGGTCAGCCTCTGGAATCAGTTAAATTGAACAAAGGATCCAATTCGGGGAAAGTCGTATTCCTGTTCGTAATGCTGGTAATGCTGGTGAGTTTCCGCCGCTCTGATATCCAAAAGCTCTTCACAACTGTATGTAATAACGCCAAAACATTTCTGGCCTAATAATGTAAGAAATATCACATCAAAAACGAAATTCTAGCCTTGGGGCTAGAAGCTCGGCTGCCCTCTCTATCGGCGCCATTTTTCCAAAATGTGTGGTGTGTGCCTGTGTGTGTATATTCTAAAAATCCTGTGTTTAAAAACAACCCAATTTGGGCAAATATTGGATAGAGCACACCTTGTGTTATTTTGACCAGCCAGTTGGGTCACTCAGTTGGTTTGTTGAGTAATTGATGCTGGGTTATTGAGCTATGACCCACCAGGTCAGATAAGAAGACTGGTGCATGGCTTAGTAGAGGCGTGACCAAAATATATATTTGAAAGCCGTGCCCCCAATAGGCCTCACCTCCTGAAAATACACCAATTACCCATACCCTTATGTAAGCCTCATAAAAATGCAAAGTGTATTTTTTCATCTTAATCTTCGATGACAATACAACAGAACAGATGAACCGGAATTACATTTTCTCTCACACTATTTATCTGAAAGCCACACACCTAATTCTGAATTCTTAAGGTTAAACATTAACTCTGAATGGTTGAGGTATGAGTTCAAGTTTGGGATAGGCTTAAAACTAAAAATATAAAAAACAGCTGTCCATTGCAGGATTAGAACAAGCAACCTTTGGACCCAGAGGTAAGCATCTGCCGGTTCCAAAGGTTGCATGTTCAAATCCAGTGATTGTTGTTTTTAATATTTTTGTTTAGGCATTAACCCAGAATGTGCAAGGTTTGGCATTAACTCTGAATGGTTAAGGTAAGGGTTAAAGTTTGGGATGGGCTCAACCCTTTGACACCTACCAACACACGGGGTGTGACATTCTGTAGTGGTCCCCTGCAGCGTATGCTCAAACCGGTGTGAACGCTTATTTAGAATGTTTCAATTTACAGATCAGACAGCATTTGAACTGGCCACAATGTTATTTCACAGAAACATTTTGCACAAACACAGTGCTTATAGCGCTATGTCCTGAATGTGACCATTACGTTAGTGTTAGCACTAATTGAGGAAAGATTGACGTAACACAGGTGGTCATATTTAGCTAACTCTCGCTGACAGAAACCATAATATGAATTAGCTAATAGCAAGTACTATTCACAATTCATCACATCACGGGTGAGCTCACCATTGATTGAAATAATTGAGTAAAACACTTTCTAAAAATAATCTGCATATGGGTAGTTTGTGCACGCTGCCATTTTAGTTTTTTTCATGTCAACCAAAGATAAGAAGAGGAGACAAGAAGAGTTTGGTCTGTTTGCAGTATGCATGTTGAACGGGGTATGTCGTCTACCATCCTTCACTTCCCTTCATAGGTTTACTAGAAATATGAGTGAACCATCCCTTCACCCCATTTTGTTATAACATCTTTGACCTTACAGATATTTATGTGACACCCAGAATGCATTGTATAATGTCAGCAAACATGGCACAACACATTGCTGGCAAATAGCTTAGCATTAGCTGATCATAATCTGTACAATCTTCAAAAAAGTATTTTACTCACATCATATGTGTTCATTACAATCTATGTAAGTACTTGAAAACGTGAATAAAACTGTAAATTCATTATGCTCCATACATACATACATACATACATACATACATACATACATACATACATACATACATACATACATACATATGGTATGCTACAGTAGATATACAGAAAATAAGGCACTTACTTTGATAGGAATACGCACATGTCCAAAGTTATTATTTGTACGGAAAACAACAATGAAGCCGATGCGAGCCAAGGTGAAAAAGTTTGTGTAAGACCGCGCAAATGTGTGCATACTTGATCTGTGGAAACACTGGAGAAGTGCTTGGGCTCTCCTCAAAGAGAGAAGTTTGTCAGGCTCAGTAAAGCCTCAAACATAAATAGTCCGCACCTGTGAAGTGGGCTACTTCTATGTGAATTATTGTGGAGACGGAACACACCTCAATTCAAACTGTCGTTAGAAATTATAAATTGTTAGAAAATTATTTGAAATTGACATGTTGAAACATAGGCTGCCTGCTAGCTATCTATAGGCTGTCTTGATTTGAGGGCAGCACAGGTTAACTGTCCTTTTGCGTAAGAATCACATTTTGGAACATGCTGGGGCGACCGTTAGAGATATTTGGAACACACACGTGAAATATCAAAAACAACTTTCTATTGCTGGATTCCAACATTCAACCTTGGGAACCAGAGGCAGATGCTCACCTATACACATTTTCTCCAAAATGGTGTTACAGTGGGGATGTCTGTTTTAATTGTCTTGTCCCGTCCCTTGTATATATTGTTTTTCTTCGTATATATTTCGTATATATTTGTATTATTTTTTAAATCTCATTTTCCATCTACGGACTGAACATACTCTCCTGCAACCCACCTTATCCAATGTGGTATGGATCTGCTATTTTTACACTTTTAAACCGGAACCCCGTTCAGGAGCTAGCCAGCTAACTAGCTACTAGCTGGTAGTCAGTTAGCCACTGCAAGCGGTCATCACCGTTAACCTGGACTGCCAGCCTCAGCCCAGGCAACTCCTGCCAGCCTGCACAGCGAGATATCTACCCAGAGCATATCCGACTGCTTTTCTCTACCACATCCCCGGATTCCTAACGCAAGCTCTGAACCTTTACTCCGGATCATCGCAGCTAGCTAGCTAATATCCGAGTGGCTACTCAAATCAAAATCAAATCAAATGTATTTATATAGCCCTTCGTACATCAGCTGATATCTCAAAGTGCTGTACAGAAACCCAGCCTAAAACCCCAAACAACAAGCAACGCAGGTGTAGAACGTCTCTGTCCCGAAGCAAACACCAGTTAGCCTAGAGCTAGCCTCGAACTAGGCCCATCTCCAAGGCTAGCCGAAGAGTTTCAATTCAATTACTTCTTTTGCCAATTGGCCTGGACCCTTTGTTGCCGACACAGAGCCCCGCCAATCCATCACGACTGGTCTGCCGATGTAACCGTCCGAGGGAATTTCAACAGACTCTCCCGTTGCGACATTCCCCTGAGGCCCATCTGCTAGCCTGCTGCTTGCCCCGGCCTGCTAGCTGTCTGAATCGCTGTGCCTCCAGCTCGCCTAGCTAATCAATGGACCCTATGATCACTCGGCTACACATGCCTCTCCCTAATGTCAATATGCCTTGTCTATTGCTGTTTTGGTTAGTCATTTTTGTCTTATTTCACTGTAAAGCCTCCAGCCCTGCTCAATTTGCCTTAGCTAGCCCTTATGTTCCACCCCCCACACATGCGGTGACCGCACATGGCTTAAATGGTGCCTCTAGAGACAAAACCTCGCTCATCGTCACTAAATTCCTAGGATTACCTCCACTGTACCCACATCCTACCATATCCTTGTCTGTACATTATGCCTTGAATCTATTCTTCCACGCACAGAAACCTGCTGCTTCTACTCTCTGTTCCGAACGCACTAGACGACCAGTTCTTTTAGCCTTTAGCCGTGCTCTTATCCAACTCATTCCTCTGGTGATGTAGAGGTTAACCCAGGCTCTGCAGCCCCCAGTTCCACTCCCATTCTCCAGGCTCTCTCATTTGTTGACTTCTGTAACCGGAAAAGCATTGGTTTCATGCATGTTAACATTAGAAGACTCTTTCCTTAGTTTGTTTTAGTAACTGCGTTAGCACACTCTGCCAACCCACATGTCCTAGCCGTGTATGAATCCTGGCTTAGGAAGGCCACCAAAAATCCAGAAATTTCCATCCCTAACTATAACATTTTCCGACAAGATAGAACTGCCAAAGGGGAGTTGCAATCTACTGCAGAGATAGCCATACTATCCAGGTCTGTGCTCAAACAATTAGAGCTTCTACTTTTAAAAATCCATCTTTCCAGAAACAAGTCTCTCACCGCTGCCGCTTGTTATAGACCCCCCTCGGCCCCCAGTTGTGCCCTGGACACCATATGCGAATTGATCGCCCCCCATCTATCTTCAGAGTTTGTACTGTTAGGTGACCTAAACTGGGACATGCTTAACAACCCGGCCATCCTACAATCTAAGCTAGATGCCCACAATCTCACACAAATCATCAAGGAACCTACCAGGTACAACACTAAATCCGTAACCATGGGCACCCTCTTAGATATTATCCTGACCAACCTGCCTTCTAAAGACACCTCTGCTGTCTTCAACCAGGATCTCAGCGATCACTGCCTCATTGCCTGCGTGCATACTGGGTCCGCGATCAAACTACCACCCCTCATCACTGTCAAACGCTCCCTAAAACACTTCAGCGAGCAGGCCTTTCTAATCGACCTGGCCCAGGAATCCTGGAAGGATATTGACCTCATCCCGTCAGTAGAGGATGCCTGGTTGCTCTTCAAAAGTGCTTTCCTCTCCATCTTAAATAAGCATGCCCCATTCACTCCAGACTTGACTGCCCTTGACCAGCACAACAACATCCTGTGGCGTTCTGCATTAGCATCGAATAGCCCCCGCGATATGCAACTTTTCAGGAAAGTCAGGAACCAATATACTCAGTCAGTTAGCTAGCTAAGGCTAGCTTTTTCAAACAGAAATGTGCATCCTGTAGCACTAATTCCAAAACGTTTTGGGACACTGTAAAGTCCATGGAGAATAAGAGCACCTCCTCCCAGCTGCCCACTGCACTGAGGATAGGAAACACTGTCACCAACAATACATCTACGATAATCGATAATTTCAAAAAGCATTTTTCCAAGGCTGGCCATGCTTTCCACCTGATTACCCCTACCCCGGCCAACAGCTCTGCACCCCCCGCAACAACATGCCCAATTCCCCCCCTGCTTCTCCTTCACCCAAATCCAGACAGCTGATCTTCTGAAAGAACTGCAAAATCTGGATCCCTACAAATCAGCTGGGCTAGACAATCTGGACCATCTCTTTCTAAAATTATCGGCCGAAATTGTTGCAACCTCTATTACTAGCCTATTCAATCTCTCTTTCGTATCGTCTGAGATCCCCAAAGATTGGAAAGCTGCCGCGGTCATCCCCCTCTTCAAAGGGGGAGACACTCTAGACCCAAACTGTTATATACAGTGGGGAGAACAAGTATTTGATACACTGACAATTTTGCAGGTTTTCCTACTTACAAAGCATGTAGAGGTCTGTAATTTTTATCATAGGTACACTTCAACTGTGAGAGAAGGAATCTAAAACAAAAATCCAGAAAATCACATTGTATGATTTTTTATTAATTAATTTGCATTTTATTGCATGACATAAGTATTTGATACATCAGAAAAGCAGAACTGAATATTTGGTACAGAAACCTTAGTTTGCAATTACAGAGATCATACGTTTCCTGTAGTTCTTGACCAGGTTTGCACACACTGCAGCAGGGATTTTGGCCCACTCCTCCATACAGACCTTCTCCAGATCCTTCAGGTTTCGGGGCTGTCGCTGGGCAATACGGACTTTCGGCCCCCTCCAATGATTTTCTATTGGGTTCAGGTCTGGAGACTGGCTAGGCCACTCCAGGACCTTGAGATGCTTCTTACGGAGCCACTCCTTAGTTGCCCTGGCTGTGTGTTTCGGGTCGTTGTCATGCTGGAAGACCCAGCCACGACCCATCTTCAATGCTCTTACTGAGGGAAGGAGGTTGTTGGTCAAGATCTCGCGATACATGGCCCCATCCATCCTCCCCTCAATACGGTGCAGTCGTCCTGTCCCCTTTGCAGAAAAGCATCCCCAAAGAATGATGTTTCCACCTCCATGCTTCACGGTTGGGATGGTGTTCTTGGGGTTGTACTCATCCTTCTATTCCTCCAAACACGGCGAGTGGAGTTTAGAGCAAAAAGCTCTATTTTTGTCTCATCAGACCACATGACCTTCTCCCATTCCTCCTCTGGATCATCCAGATGGTCATTGGCAAACTTCAGACGGGCCTGGACATGCGCTGGCTTGAGCAGGGGGACCTTGCGTGCGCTGCAGGATTTTAATCCATGACGGCGTAGTGTGTTACTAATGGTTTTCTTTGAGACTGTGGTCCCAGCTTTCTTCAGGTCATTGACCAGGTCCTGCCGTGTAGTTCTGGGCTGATCCCTCACATTCCTCATGATCATTGATGCCCCACGAGGTGAGATCTTGCATGGAGCCCCAGACCGAGGGTGATTGACCGTCATCTTGAACTTCTTCCATTTTCTAATAATTGTGCCAACAGTTGTTGCCTTCTCACCAAGCTGCTTGGCTATTGTCCTGTAGCCCATCCCAGCCTTGTACAGGTCTACAATTTATCCCTGATGTCCTTACACAGCTCTCTGGTCTTGGCCATTGTGGAGAGGTTGGAGTCTGTTTGATTGAGTGTGTGGACAGGTGTCTTTTATACAGGTAACGAGTTCAAACAGGTGCAGTTAATACAGGTAATGAGTGGAGAACAGGAGGGCTTCTTAAAGAAAAACTAACAGGTCTGTGAGAGCCGGAATTCTTACTGGTTGGTAGGTGATCAAATACTTATGTCATGCAATAAAATGCAAATTAATTACTTAAAAATCATACAATGTGATTTTCTGGATTTTTGTTTTAGATTCCGTCTCTCACAGTTGAAGTGTACCTATGATAAAAATGACAGACCTCTACATGCTTTGTAAGTAGGAAAACCTGCAAAATCGGCAGTGTATCAAATACTTGTTCTCCCCACTGTACCTATGTCCACCCTGCCCTGCCTTTATAAAACTTCAAAAGCCAAGTTAATAAACAGATCACCGACCATTTCGAATCCCTCCGTACCTTCTCCACTATGCAATCTGGTTTCCGAGCTGGTCATGGGTGCACCTCAGCCATGCTCAAGGTCCTAAACGATATCATAACCGCCATCGATAAGCGACAGCACTGTGCAGCCGTATTCATCGACCTGGCCAAGGCTTTCGACTCTGTCAATCACCCCATTCTTATCGGCAGACTCAATAGCTTTGGCTTCTCAAATGACTGCCTCGCCTGGTTCACCAACTACTTATCAGATAGAGTTCAGTGTGTCAAATCGGATGGCCTGTTGTCCGGACCTCTGGCAGTCTCTATGGGGGTGCCACAAGGTTCAATTCTCAGGCCGACTCTTTTCTCTGTATATGTCAATTATGTCGCTCTTGCTGCTGGTGATTCTCGGATCCACCTCTACGCAGACCACACAATTCTGTATACATCTGGCCCTTCATTGGACACTGTGCTAACAAACCTCCAAACGAGCTTCAACGCCATACAACACTCCTTCCGTGGCCTCCAACTGCTTTTAAATGCTAGTAAAACTAAGTGCATGCTCTTCAACCGATTGCTGCCCGCACTACTCTGGACTGTTCTGACCGAGAATATGTGGACAACTACAAATACCTAGGTGTCTGGCTAGACTGTAAACTCTCCTTCCAGACTCACACTAAGCATCTCCAATCCAAAATTAAATCTAGAATCGGATTCCTATTTCGCAACAAAGCCTCCTTCACTCAAGCCTCCAAATTTACCCTCGTAAAATTGACTATCCTACCGATCCTTGACTTCGCCGTCATTTACAAAATAGCCCTCAACACTCTACTCAGCAAACTGGATGTAGTCTATCACAGTGCCATCCGTTTTATCACCAAAGCCCAATATACAGTACTACCCACCAGGGCGACCTGTATGCTCTCTTTGGCTGGTCCTCACTACATATCCGTCGCCAAACATGCTGGCTCCAGGTCATCTATAAGTCTTAGCTAGGTAAAGCCCCGCCTTATCTCAGTTCACTGGTCACCTTAGCAACACCCACCCATAGCATGCACTCCAGCAGGTATATTGAACTGGTCATCCTCAAAGCCAACACTGCCAATGACTGGAACGAATTTTTAAAAATCTCTGAAGCTGGAGTCTTATATCTCCCTCTCTAACTTTAAGCATCAGCTGTCTGAGCAGCTTACCGATCACTGTACCTGTACACAGCCAATCTGTAAATAGCACACCCGACTACCTCATCACCATATTATTACTTACCCTCTTGCTATTTTGCAGCCCGGTATCTCTACTTGCACATCATCATCTGCACATCTATCACTCCAGTATTAATGCTAAATTGTAATTATTTTTGCCTCTAGGTTCTATTTATTGCCTACCTCCCTACTCTTCTACATTTGCACACACTGTACATAGATTTTTCTATTTTTCTTTTCCTTTGTGTTATTGACTGTACGTTTGTTTATGTGTAACTCTGTGTTGTTTTTGTCGCATTGCTTTGCTTTTTCTTGGCCAGGTCGCAGTTGTAAATGAGAACGTGTTCTCAACTGGCCTACCTGGTTAAATAAAGGTGAAATAAAACAATTTAAAACATCCCTGTCCACAACACTCAAGCAAAACTGAAACCTACTTGAAGGTAACATCGCTCACTGTTGGCTCCAGTGGCTGGTTTCCACGTCATCGCCCTATGTGCTCAGATATGGATGGACATTGAATACTGAATTGTGTCACGGGTGACTTGCCTTCTCTCTCTCTCACACCCACACACCCTCTCTAACTCTTTCAATCTCCTGCTTTTTTCCATACCAAACGTATCATATCATACTACACTGAACAAAAAATATATACACAACATACAACAATTTCAAATATTTTACAGTTAACATAAGGAAATCAGTCAATTGTTAAATTAACTCATTAGGTCCTAAACTATGGTTTACACATGACTGGGAATACAGATATGTATCTGTTGGTCACAGATACCTTAAAAAGAAAAGGTAAGGGCATGGATCAGATTACCAGTCAGTATCTGGTGTGACCACCATTTGCTTCATGCAGCGTGACACATCTCCTTCGCATAGAGTTCATCAGGCTGTTGATTGTGGCCTGTGGAATGTTGTCCCACTCCTCTTCAATGGCTGTGTGAAGTTGCTGGATATTGGCGGTAAGTGGAACACGCTGTCGTTCACGGCAATACTGAGCATTCCAAACATGCTCAATGAGTCACATGTCTGGTGAATATGCAGGCCATGGAAGAACTGGGACATACATTTTCAGCTTCCAGGAATTGTGTACAGATTGTTGCGACATGGGGCAGACTATTATCATGCTGAAACATGAGGGGATGGCGGAGGATGAATGGCATGACAATGGGCCTCAGGATCTCATCACGGTATCTCTGTGCATTCAATTTGCCATTGATAAAATGCAATTGGGTTCGTTGTTTGTAGATTATGTCTACCCATACCATAACCTCACCACCACCATGGGGCACTCTGTTCACAACCTTGACATCAGCAAACCGCTCGCCCACACAACGCCATACACGCTGTTTGTTATCTGCTCGGTACAGTTGAATCCGGGATTCATACGTAAAGATCAAACTTTTCCAGCATACCAGTTGTCCAGGTGGCTGGTCTCAGATGATCCTGCAAATGAAGAAGCCAGATGTGCATGTCCTGGGCTGGTATGGTTACACGTGGTCTGCTGTTTTGAGGCCAGTGGGGCGCAATGCCAAATTCTCAAAAAATATGTTGGTAGCAGCTTATGGTAGAGAATTGAACATTAAATTATCTGGCAACAGCACTGGTGAACATTTCTGCAGTCAGCATTCAAAATGCAGGCTCCCTCAACTTGAGACATCTGTGGATTTGTGTTATGTGACAAAACTGCACATTTTAGAGTGGCCTTTTATTGTCCCAAGCTCAAGGTGCACCTGTGTAATGATCATGCGGTTTAAACAGCTTCTTGATATGCCACACCTGTCAGGTAGATGGATTATTTTGGCAAAGGGGAAATGCCCACTAACTGGGATGTACAGTGAGGGAAAAAAGTATTTGATCCCCTGCTGATTTTGTACGTTTGCCCACTGACAAAGAAATTATCAGTCTATAATTTTAATGGTAGGTTTATTTGAACAGTGAGAGACAGAATATCAACAAAAAAATCCAGAAAAACGCATGTCAAAAATGTTATGAATTGATTTGCATTTTAATGAGGGAAATAAGTATTTGACCCCTCTGCAAAACATGACTTAGTACTTGGTGGCAAAACCCTTGTTGGCAATCACAGAGGTCAGACGTTTCTTGTAGTTGGCCACCAGGTTTGCACACATCTCAGGAGGGATTTTGTCCCACTCCTCTTTGCAGATCTTCTTCAAGTCATTAAGGTTTCGAGGCTGACGTTTGGCAACTCGAACCTTCAGCTCCCTCCACAGATTTTCTATGGGATTAAGGTCTGGAGACTGGGTAGGCCACTCCAGGACCTTAATGTGCTTCTTCTTGAGCCACTCCTTTGTTGCCTTGGCCGTGTGTTTTGGGTCATTGTCATGCTGGAATACCCATCCACGACCCATTTTCAATACCCTGGCTGAGGGAAGGAGGTTTTCACCCAATATTTGACGGTACATGGCCCCGTCCATCGTCCCTTTGATGCGGTGAAGTTGTCCTGTCCCTTTAGCAGAAAAACACCCCCAAAGGATAATGTTTCCACCTCCATGTTTGACGGTGGGGATGGTTTCTTGGGGTCATAGGCAGCATTCCTCCTCCTCCAAACACGGCAAGTTGGGTTGATGCCAAAGAACTCCATTTTGGTCTCATCTGACCACAACACGTTCATCCAGTTGTCCTCTGAATCATTCAGATGTTCATTGGCAAACTTCAGACGGGCATGTATATGTGCTTTCTTGAGCAGGGGGACCTTGCGGGCGCTGCAGGATTTCAGTCCTTCACGGCATAGTGTGTTACCAATTGTTTTCTTGATGACTATGGTCCCAGCTGCCTTGAGATCATTGACAAGATCCTCCTGTGTAGTTCTGGGCTGATTCCTCACCGTTCTCATGATCATTGCAACTCCACGAGGTGAGATCTTGCATGGAGCCCCAGGCTGAGGGAGATTGACAGTTCTTTTGTGTTTCTTCCATTTGCGAATAATCACAGAAACTGTTGTCACCTTCTCACCAAGCTGCTTGGCGATGGTCTTGTAGCCCATTCCAGCCTTGTGTAGGTCTACAATCTTGTCCCTGACATCCTTGGAGAGCTCTTTGGTCTTGGCCATGGTGGAGAGTTTGGAATCTGATTGATTGATTGCTTCTGTGGACAAGTGTCTTTTATATAGGTAAGAAACTGAGATTAGGAGCACTCCCTTTAAGAGTGTGCTCCTAATCTCCGTTCGTTACCTGTATGAAAGACACCTGGGAGCCAGAAATCTTTTTGATTGAGAAGGGGTCAAATACTTATTTCCCTCATTAAAATGCAAATCAATTTATAACATTTTTGACATGCATTTTTCTGGATATTTTTGTTGTTATTCTGTCTCTCACTGCTCAAATAAACCTACCATTAAAATTATAGACTGATAATTTCTTTGTCAGTGGGCAAACGTACAAAATCAGCAGGGGATCAAATACTTTTTTCCCTCACTGTAATACAAATAGTTTTTGTGCGTGTGGACAATTCCTGGGATATTTGATTTCAGCTCATTAATCCTGGGACCAACACTATACATGTTGCGTTTATATTTTTGTTCAGTGTAATGTCCGTGTCCTGGACTTACATTTCATACATGTATGTTTCTTCTAGTCTATGAGACCAGAATGAAGGGTGAGGATTTTTGTATGTTTCCTAAAATTGCACTTATTATAATACAACGGTTACCATCTCAATTAAAAGGTATTTGAAAGCTCAGGAATATATCAAACTTAATAAAAAAGCTTCATTATTGAGTTTAACTTGCCTTCAAGAGGAGTATACACACAAACACACACGCAAGCACAAACACACAGACACACTCACACACACACACTTTCATCGTGTTTCCTGGGTGGTTGTTTTGATGCCTGGAGGGACTTGTGGGGCTGGGATCATTTATTCTGAAAATGAAAAATACTCTAAATGTCTTTTATTGCCATTATTCTCTCCCTCCCACCATCTCCCCTCCCCGCCTCTCTCTGTCGCTGTGCTTCTCTCTCTCTCTTCACACTTGAAGCTAATGCATTTCCATAAGGCAGAGCAGAGGAATAATTCAAAACCTAGATCCCTCTTATTTCTAGTTTCAAGTTGTATTAGTCGTACGCATGGTACAAGCATGGTAACATAGTCCAAAGAAATGCTTACTTGCAGGGATATTTTGCTCCACGATTCAACAACAATAAGAAATAACAAAGAATAAGATTACAAACATAGTGTAAATGGCTCAGTACAATAGAATAGACATTTAATAGTACAATATTTACACATGTATTGGGGAAAGGTGGGATGGGTGCAGTGTATAAACTGAGCAGTATATTGTAATAACAGTGGTAGCAGCAGTTGTGTGTGTGTGTGTGTGTGTGTGTGTGTGTGTGTGTGTGTGTGTGTGTGTGTGTGTGTGTGTGTGTGTGTGTGTGTGTGTGTGTGTGTGTGTGTGTGTGTGTGTGTGTGTGTGTGTGTGTGTGTGTGTGTGTGTGTGTGTGTGTGTGTGTGTGTGTGTGTGGATGTGTGTGTGTGTGGATGTGTGGATGTTTGTTAGAGTGAGTGCATGTATGTCTTTCTATAAACTCGGGTACCAGTGAGCATTTGTTGTAGTGGACAAATGTTTGGAGCTGTTACAAAGTAATTAATAATAATTAGCCCTTTTTTCATGTGAATACACTAGGATATAAAGGGAGAACATAGATACATTCAATATAATTCATGAGTTGAATCAAACCTATGTTTAAAACCTTTCTCCTGCTTGGAGTCTTCACATATTTGGCAAAAATCTTGTGACATAAAACATGACCTTTCTTTCCTTACGTTTATGATACTGTTGTTTGTTGCTTACCTTGATCCTGTGAAATTCTGGGATATTCCTGTCGGACTTTTGTTTTGTATAGAGATCTCAGGAGTGTACTGTAACATTTCGTATCTCCCTATGTTACAGTGTGAAAACAGTTTTCATGGCCACACATATCCAAAATAATATTTGTGACTGCAAAATCCAATGCTTCAAACAGAAAGAGTAACTTTAATATGATTAATATAACACAAATCGAGACAGTCATTAACTGGGTTCTTCAATAATTAAGCATACTAGTTGTTTGATGTCTAGCTGTTTAGTTAGCTAGTGACATTATTCCCCCATCATCAGCTGATTCAGGAAAGGATTTTCTGAATGACAGTTGCTTGTGCGATACTGTACGCGATTTAACAACAGCCAAAGTGAGGGAATTAATGTTGATCTCTAGGCTTGACAGGACATTTTGGTGGCAGTGAAGATAACTGGCCTACTTTGTTGACAACATTAAATCAAGATTCCTGAGGTAAGATTAAGTTCCATGTACAATAGAAAATTGCTTGTTGTTTTGTTTTTGTATTTAAAACTAAAACACAAATTGATATGTCGATGTTCAAATGTGGGTAGGGTTAAATGGAAATGGGTAGGGTTAAATGGGTAGGGTTAAGTGGAATGCCTTGTCAAGTGCACAGCCAACACTTCCTGTCATTTCAATGTAGGAGGTCACCCTTCTAACGCCATTCTATGAATCTGTTAATATATATCTATTCATTAATTGATTAATAGCTGCCCATACAGTGCCACAGTGCCAAGATAAGGTAAGAGTTCTCAATTTCTGCCTAAGATTTAGTGTGTATTGAATTATTAATAAACTGCATGTTACTGTAAATGGTTAGGGTTTCATTTTTCGTTTTTCTTGAAATAGAAACACCATAATATTAATAAAATTAATTAAGATACATTTCTTCAAATCAATCCCATGTACAAAAAAGGTTTTAAATTCCCTGGTAATGCCAATATGGAAGACTATCAAATACTTCTCAAATATGCCCTCTGGTAGTCAAACTAGCACTAACTCGCATTAACTTTTACTTGGTACTCATCCCGGATCCGGGAGCACCCTCATCAGTAAAAAAGCTGACTAGCATAGCCTAGCATAGCGCCACAAGTAAATACTAGCATCTAAATATCATGAAATCACAAGTCCAAGACACCAGATGAAAGATACACATCTTGTGAATCCAGCCATCATTTCTGATTTTTAAAATGTTTTACAGGGAAGACACAATATGTATTTCTATTAGCTAACCACGATAGCAAAAGACACAACTTTTTTTTCTCCACCATTTTTTTACTGCATAGGTAGCTATCACAAATTCGACCAAAAAAAGATATACATAGTCACTAACCAAGAAACAACTTCATCAGATGACAGTCTGATAACATATTTATTGTATAGCATATGTTTTGTTCAAAAAATGTGCATATTTCAGGTATAATTCATAGTTTTACATTGCAGCCACCATCACAAAATCTCACCAAAGCGGCTAGAATAACTACAGAGACCAACGTGAATTACCTAAATACTCATCATAAAACATTTATGAAAAATACACAGCATACAGCAAATGAAAGACAAACATCTTGTGAATCCAGCCAATATTTCAGATTTTTTAAGTGTTTTACAGCGAAAACACAATTTAGCATTATATTAGCTTACCACAATAGCCAACCACACAGCAGCATTGATTCATGCACGTTAGCGATAGCGAATAAACCAGCAAAAGATATAAAACATTTCACTAACCTTCTCAAAACTTCATCAGATGACAGTCCTATAACATCATATTACACAATACATATATGGTTTGTTCGAAAATGTGCATATTTAGCGGCACAAATCGTGGTTATACAATGAGAATAGTAGCCAAACTGCAAACAAAATGTCGGGAGAAATCTTGGGAGAGGCACCTAATCTAATCAATAACTAATCATAAACTTGACTAAAAAATACAGGTTGGACAGCAAATGAAAGATACATTAGTTCTTAATGCAACCGCTGTGTTAGATTTTTAAAATTAACGTTACTACGACATACAGCGTGCGTTAAAGCGAGACCGCACCGAAATTAATGGCGGAATAATAGTTTAACATTTTTCAACAGAAATACGAATTAACATCATAAATAGTTCTTACTATTTGATGAGCTTCCATCAGAATCTTGTGCAAGTTGTCCTTTGTCCAGAATAATCGTTGTAGATTGTCGTCTTCAACTTTGGAATTAGCAGCAAACATTAGCCATGTGGCGAAGACGTGTCCAACTCACCATAACGCAGCACAAATAAAATACCGAAAATTGCAATATACTGATATAAACTGATAGAACTCGGTTTAAAAAAACTACATTATGATGTTTTTAACACCTATATCGAATAAAATCAGAGCCGGATATATCTAACGCCTATAACGAGAGCTTTTCAGAATGCAATCCTGAGGTCTGTCTTGCGCCATGACGAACGTTGAAAAGACTGCACACCCGGTTCCAAGAGCTTTTTGTACGGCCTCAGATCTACCTAGACACCCCATTCCAATTCTCACTGCTTACTGACATCTAGGGGAAGGCGTATGCAGTGCATGTCGACCCATAGATTACATGCAAATTAATAAACTGACCCTGGAACAGAGTGCCCGATTTCAGATTTCTCACTTCCTGACAGGAAGTTTGCTGCAAAATGAGTTCTGTTTTACTCACAGATATAATTCAAACGGTTTTAGAAACTAGAGAGTGTTTTCTATCCAATAGTAATAATAATATGCATATTGTACGAGCAAGAATTGAGTACGAGGCAGTTTAATTTGGGAACGTTTTTTTACAAAGTCGAAATGGCGCCCCCCTATTGAGAAAAGCTTTTAACCTTTATAGAGTCACAAACCCGGATCCGGGATCCCCCCCATCAAAAAAGCTGACTAGCATAGCCTAGCCTAAAGCGACAGGGATATCATATAATCAAATGTTCATGAAATCACAAGTCCAAGACACCAAATGAAAGATACAGATCTTGTGAATCCAGCCATCATTTCCGATTTTTTAAATGTTTTACAGGGAAGACAAAATATGTATTTCTATTAGCTAACCACCATAGCAAAAGACACAACTTTTTTTTGTCCACCATTTTTTTCCTGCATCAGTAGCTATCACTAATTCGACTAAATAAAGATATATATAGCCACTAACCAAGAAACAACTTCATAAGATGACAGTCTGATAACATATTTATGGTATAGGATATGTTTTTTAAGAAAAATGTGCATTTTTCAGGTATAAATCACAGTTGTACATTGCAGCTGCAATCTGAAATAGCGTTGGAAGCAGCCGGAATAATTACAGAGACCGACGTCAATTACCAAAATACTCATCCTAAAACATTTCTGAAAAATACACAGCCTACAGCAATCGAAAGACACAGATCTTGTGAATCCAGACAATATTTCAGATTTTCTAAGTGTTTTACAGCGAAAACACAATATATCGTTATATTAGCATACCACATGAGCTAACATCACCCCAGCATTAAATCAAGGCAAAGGGGGCGATAACGTTATCGCCACCAAAATATATTAATTTTTTCACTAACCTTCTCAGAATTCTTCAGATGACAGTCCTGTAACATCATATTACACAATGCATATAGAGTTTGTTCGAAAATGTGCATATTTAGCCACAAAAATCGTGGTTATACAATGACAAAAGTAGCTAAACTGGGCAGAAAATGTCGGGCGCCATCTTGGAGAGTGACTTAGTCTAATCATTAAATAATCATAAACTTGACTAAAAAATACAGCGTGGACAGCATTTGAAAGACAAATTAGTTCTTAATGCAATCGCTTAATTACATTATTTTAAATTAACCTTACTGCGCAATACAAGTTGCGCCAAAGCGAAGCTACCCAAAAAAAAATGGCAGCTTATGCGTTTAACATTTTTCAACAGAACAACGATTTATCAGCATAAATAGTTCTTACTATTAGCTGAGCTTCCATCAGAATCTTGGGCAATGTGTCCTTTCTCCGGTCTAATCGTCTTTTGGTCGAAAGATGTCCTCTTGTCCTGTCGAAATGGCCACTAACGTTCGGCATGTACAGGGAAAGTGTCCAACTCTTGAAAGTGCGTCACAAAGAAATGCCAGAAAATCGCAATAAACTGATATAAACGGAAATAATTCGGTTCAAAATAACAAGATTATGATGTCTTTAAAGCTTATATCGAATAAAAACATGAACGGAATTATCTAAGGAGCTAAAACCAGAGCTTCCACAACGATACGCAAAGCTCCTCTTTGCGCCCGAGCGAAGATCCAAAAGATTGGCCACCGTGATTCCAATTCAATTTATAACCTTTGGGAACTATGCAGAGACTCCATTTCAAGTCTCCCTATTCGCTGACACCCAGGGGAAGGCGTATGCAGTGCATCTCAACCAATAGAGGACAGGCAAATTAATACACAGGTCTCAGAACAGCCAGTACAATTCTGAATTCTGACATACACATAGGAAAATTGCTCTAAGTCGAGTTCTGTTTCACCCACAGACATAATTCAAACGGTTTTAGAAACTAGAGAGTGTTTTCTATCCAATAGTAATAATAATATGCATATTGTACGAGCAAGAATTGAGTACGAGGCAGTTTAATTTGGAGACGAATTTGGACTATGTCGAAATGGCACCCCCCTAGTGGCAATTTAATAGACAAAATGGCTGACAAAAAAAAAACGTGCCACAGAATGCTGCAGCAGCCCGCAAGGTGTGCTGCAGTATGGCACAACTTTGAAAGGAGGAACCACTGTACAGCATGACACTTGAGGCACTGGTTGGATGTTTAATAGGACATGTCTCAAGTCTAGAAATTGTTGTTTTGGCTGTATTGCATAATTTAATAAGATTAACAATGATTAGCTAGGTAGCCAAGATTAGGCTGGAATGGAAAATATGGTGCTATACAACATGACGGTCGGGAGTAGGCTACAGCATAAGAGTATTGGAGGATTCTAAATTAATATCTATGGGGCATAACATTTCCACACCCTAATTGTAGTGTAACCAAACTTTCAGTTGACCGTACTTGCTCTTTGCCTTCTCTACTTCTCTACCGGAAGTTGATGCTGTTCTATGCAACCTGGTGCTAGCTAGTTAGCATAACAAATGACTAGTTAGACATTTTTCGACTTTGGGTGTGTTCTTAAATTCAATCTGGAGTGCCTGCGCTCATAAATTCAGAGCGTTGTCAGATTTCCTGTTTGTAAATTCAGACCGTTTCGCTCTCAGAGCGCACACTGGACGTTCTGGCCGAGGAGTAGGGTTGACCTGAGCGTTCTGGCCTTACAACGGCAGTTAAGCACCAAAGCTAATGTTGGCTAGCTTGCTAGCTACTTCCAGACACAAATGAGACCACTCTGAACATTTTACTCGCCCTAGCAGAGCTGGTTAGGCAGTTTTCATGTTAACCAGAACGTTGGTGACTGTAACTGTGCTGCTGGAAACAATTTAATGACGCTTTTTTTGCCGACGTTTACTGACACTGGCCATATTCAATGGGAGTGCTCATAAATTCATTATTCTGCGCTCTGGCTATCTATTCTCGTCTGAGTGTACCAGAGCGAATTTACGAGCGAAATTACGAAAGCACCCGAATGTCCATTGAGAATGCACAATGACTATAGCATTTAGCTAAGCTAAGAATGACGGGAATAATCAAGTCAATAAATGTTGCGTGGTTAGATAGCCTATAGTTAATGTACTGGCAAGTTTGATGTATAACTACTAACGTTAGGTAGCTAGCTAACATACTGGTACATACTGCTGTAATGATATGCTAGGTGGTTCATAAGGACAGCGTAGCTATCAAATTGTCAGCCAACATAATGTTTAAGGTAACTTATTTGAAAAGGCATTACTTTATTAAATTGAGTAGCAAGCTACTGCGAGGACGCGCTCTATCGACTCTGCGGCATGAGCATGCTTTTGGTGCACAGTCAATAGCGCGCTGGACTTCAGGCAAGAAGGTTGAGGGTTTGAAGGATATTGCAGCACCTTCGGTTCTGCATCAAGAATTCTGCATAGCACGTTTGTATGGAGGTCTGGTTATTCACAGGCATATTGTTATATGCTATGGAGGTACATTTGTGTCTTTTTATAGAGAGCAAAACGTATCTATTTTCAATCAAAAATAATTGTTCTGAAAGCAAAGGCTTTTGTAATAGAGTGCAAAACTTTATGGATTTTATTCCCCAAAATCTTTCCAGAACAAAAAATGGTTTTGAAAAAAAAACTATCAAAACTTGTTATCAACCACCATCAATTTTGGCAATTTTTTGAGTGTCAGTTTGGCTACAACCAATACTGTTCAGCCTATCTTTCCGACACAAAGGAAGTCATAGCGGACACCTACAAAAGACTGTGTGATGATTGCATCTCAGGTAAGCAGAATTGGGCATTCTTCCGTCCAACTTCTATATAGCTAGTAGTTAGCTCCTACGATTCAGTGTTGGTTCATAACATTCTACTATATTACTTACACTACCGTTCAAAGTTTGGGGTCACTTAGAAATGTCCTTGTTTTTGAAAGAAAAGCAATTTTTTTGTCCATTAAAATAACATCAAATTGATCATAAATACAGTGTAGACATTGTTAATGTTGTAAATGACTATTGTAGCTGAAAACTGCATATTTTTTTATGGAATATCTACATAAGCGTACAGAGGCCCATTATAAGCAACCATCACTCCTGTGTTCCAATGGCACATTGTGTAGCTATTCCAAGTTTATCATTTTAAAAGGCTAATTGATCATTAGAAAACCCTTTTGCAATTATGTTAGCACAGCTGTAAACTGTTGTTCTGATTAAAGAAGCAATAAAACGGGCCTGCTTTAGATTAGTTGAGTATCTGGAGCATCAGCATTTGTGGGTTCAATTCCAGGCTCAAAATGCCAGAAACAAAGATCTACCTTCTGAAACTCGTCAGTCTATTCTTGTTCTGAGAAATGAAGGCTATTCCATGCGAGAAATTGCCAAGAAACGGAAGATCTCGTACAATGCTGTGTACTATTCCCTTCACAGAACATCGCAAACTGGCTCTAACCAGAATAGAAAGAGGAGTGGGAGGCCCCGGTGCCCAACTGAGCAAGAGAACAAGTACATTAGAATGTTTAGTTTGTGAAACAGACGCCTCACAAGTCCTCAACTAGTTGCTTCATTAAATAGTCCTCGCAAAACATCAGTCTCAACGTCAGCAGTGAAGGGGGGACTCCGGGATGCTGGCTTTCTAGGCAGAGTTCCTCTGTCCAGTGTCTGTGCTCTTTTGCCCATCTTATTTTTTTCTTCTCATTGGCCAGTTTGAGATATGGCTTTTTCTTTGCAACTCTGCCTAGAAGGCCAGCATCCCGGAGTCGCCTCTTCACTGTCACCATGTGCATTGAAGTACAGATTGAACTTGTATTTATAATAGTTATAATACATGTATTTTGTAATTATAACACCTGGATAATGACCTTTCAATAAAACGTTTCACATTCTCCACTGGTTGAAATTAAATATCTCATTGAAATACTACACCTATCCTGTGTCCTCAGATTAATGCAGATGAAGGGAGTTAGATGTTAGATATGCGTAGGAAGTGTAGTGTACAGTTTTTTTCTGTATATATGAATTACAAATCAGCCTTTACTTAAACCATGTTTCTAGTCTATTGCATAGTTACAATGTGTAATCATTAATGTCCCAGGAGCAGGAGTGGTAAACACTGTTGAAGTGCATGATTGTAATACATACATGCAGACACAGCATCATTCAAAGAATGGAGTTTGATACACTTGGTATTGGATATGACGGAAAAAGAATGTCTCACAAAGATTCATACCTGAACCGCACCTGTATTTGCCAAGGAAGAGTACATGATCAGTGAATATATTCAATGTACAAGCTACAATGTGGGGATCTCATGCGTGGTAATAACTACAATACATGTATACAGGACTTGCATCCTTGGCACAATAAAGTTATTATATTCTACTCAATCCATAGGCTTCATTAATGCCATTCAGACTTGAAGTCGATACAACAACTATGATAGCTGAGGTTCATAGGTTCTGAACTAATATTCATACCAAACATTTTAGGGTCCATACACAGAACGGCTAAATACTGTAGCTAGCTACACATCCATACGCATACAGTTATTTTTATCCTCCACTACACAATAAGTAAATAACTAGTTAGCTAGCTATGTTACTTCAGCTTCATTGAATGTCAAATATAAGCAAGGCAAGCTTACACAATTGTACATTCAATTTGCTGTAAATGCTTTAGCTAGCTAGATTCTTTACATCCACTGTTTCACAAGACAACAGCCTGGTTTGCTGGTTTTCTCAGGAGTCCCTAAAACACTAAACAACACAAATTACAATTTCATACTCATGTCACAACACTAGCTAGCTGGCTAATGTTAGCTAGTTAGCTAACTTGCTAAATAGTGATTTTCGTAAATTACCTTTATGACAAAAAATATGCACAATCGTTTGTCTTTACATTAACTAACATATTCCTCTCAATTGTACATTTTTGCTTGACTTGTTATGACATAACTACTTACATTTGCTTCCACCGTAATGTTTTGTCAGCCATCTTTGCTGAAGAAAGTCATCAGCGACGGATGACTTGCGTCAAATTCGTCATTGGATCCACTTGATATGATTGGTCATATAAAAACCTTGGGACCCAAATGCATAATGAGTGCTCTAACTCCCCCTTATGGTGGTCTGGAGCAATGAAGCCATGACGCTGGGTACCTCTATGTCCCACTGTGTAAGCTCACAACTTTTAGGAACCACTGTAGGTCCACCACACACCCAAAGGGTTGTGGGGTTCTGTCCAAAAACAACCGCTACCCCTTGACACTCGAGGAGATCTGAGAGAATTGGACAGGTGTAAGCAATACCGCCAAAATTCCACCAAGTCTATCAGAGAGTAAGGTGGAGCTCTCATCATGTCAACACCCATAAATCCCATTCAGATTTCCACAATAGTCTAGACTCTGGGCGGTAGGGGCTAAGGGTTGTTTCTGGACAGACCATGGGTATTATGGTAGCTCAGTCTGTCAGTCTGGCACCATCAATTTTTTTTATAGCTGCCACATACTTGCTTTCTCTTTCCTTGGGAGAATCTCAATTACATTTCCTTGATTCGCTGCATCCTCTCTCCTCGTCTCCTTCTCAAACACATTGGATGAGAAGGTCAAAGGTCCCTCCCCTCTCACCTTATCGAATGGGTTTTGAGAAAGCAGTGAGGAGAGAGGATGTGAGGAATGAAGGAAATGCAATTGAGATTCTCCCCTTGTGTCATCCATTCCTCACCTCCCTCAAAGCACATTGGGGGTTCCTTCCCTCGGGGTTCCTTCCCTTCCTTCCCTTGGGCTCCAACGCACTTTCAAGGTGAGGCAAGGAGTGGAGGAAACAAGGACAGAGGAAGCAAGAATGTGATTTTTAGTTTTCACATACACACACACACACACACACACACACACACACACACACACACACACACACACACACACACACACACACACACACACACACACACACACACACACACACACACACACACACACACACAAGCTGCTTGAAGAGTTTACTGATTATAATGATTTCATTATTGGTTATTATTATTGTTAATGCTTTTGTTGACAGAACCCGTTCTATTATAATATTGCATTAATAATTATATCAACTTTAAAAATATAAATGCTGTTGTTTATATTTGTAATTCTTCTGGAATATTTAGCATGGCTATAAATGATAGAGAAGTTGACTGAAGCACAAATAGAGATTGCTACCCGGCATGTAATATAATATAATGTGATATTTTGAATGACATGTAGATGTTTTGTTGTTGCTAGGAGTTATGGTCTCATTGTGCCTATCTAGACCATTATTCCTCTAGCTACACATGTGAATCTGCAAGAAAATCTAATTTAAATGTATATCAAACCATTTAGAAATGTTGACCCTGATGTCACACATTGGCCTCTTAATTTTAAGAAAGGCCCATGTGTGCTAAGGTGCGAAGAATCCGAGCAGGTGGTCATTCCCGTTCAAGTGTTCAGCAGTCTGATGGCTTGTAGATAGAAACTGTCTCTGAGCCTTGTTGGTATCATGCTCTAATACTGTCTGCGTGACGATAAGGGAGAGAACAACTCATGGCTGGGGTGTGTGTACACTTGATGATGCTACATGCCTTCTTCCGGCACCGTTTCGAGTAGAGGTCCTGGATGTGTGGGAGCATGGACCCACCACCCGCTGGAGGGCCTTGCGGTCAAGGATGGAGCAATTCTCATAACAGGCTTTGATACAACTGGCCAGAACGCTCTCAATGGTGCAGCATAGGTATTTGGAGAAGATTTCGTCAGCCGCCTTAGGAAGTAGAGTCGCTGTTGGGCCCTCTTGACAAGAGTGGTGGTGTTGTTGGTCCATGATGATGTGGATGCAGAGGAACTTAAAACTCTACTGAAGTCTCGTTGATGTGGATGGTGGCATGCTCACTCCTCTGCTTCCTGAAGTCAATAACAAGCGTCTTTGCTTTGCTGACATTGAGGGGGAGGATGTTGTCATAACACCGCAATGCCAGTTCACTGACCTCGTCCCTGTAGGCTGACTCGTTGTTGTTGGTTATCAGGCCTACAACCGTGGTGTCGTCAGTAAACTTGATGATGGAGTTGGTGTAGTGCAAACCCACGCAGTCATGGGTGAACAAGGAGTACAGCGGGGGGAAATGCCTGGGGGTGGCGTGTGGAGGAAGTCCAGGATCCAGTTGCAGTGGGTGGTGTCCAGACCCAGGGCTTTGAGCTTCGTGTTGAGCTTTTTAGTTTCTCAATTGGTCTCTTTGATACAAAGAGCCCAAACTTCTCACCTACTTCAAATCAATCAAATTGTTTTTCTTATTTTCTGAATTCAGATTTATGTTCTGGAATTCAATACCTCACTTGTTCTTTGAGTCAGAGAAGACAAAATACTATTTTGAGACATTTATTTAGAAAAGAGACAGAAAAACACTTCT
The DNA here is from genome assembly GCF_045679555.1 of Salvelinus alpinus. Taxonomy (NCBI): domain Eukaryota; kingdom Metazoa; phylum Chordata; class Actinopteri; order Salmoniformes; family Salmonidae; genus Salvelinus; species Salvelinus alpinus. Next base: position 38,222,166 of record NC_092091.1, on the reverse strand, counting down.
CGGAACATATTGATAAGGTGGAGGTTTGTAAAGAGGCTTATAGTGTCAGCTAGTTTCAGAGAGCTGCTGTATAGGCACTGGGTTTACTGTTGCAATACTATGAGGGAGTAAACCACAGGAGACCGGGAAGGAAATACAGAGGGAGAACAACCTACCACAGAGAGGAAAGTAAGTACTCTTGTCAGAGCCAGAACGACTGTTCTACTGTTTCTGTAGCATGAGGCAGCTTGATGTAAAAGTACACCCCCTAGCCAGGATGGTAGTCTATCGCAGGGCTAATGAGAGGAAGAATGAGGATAATCCGTGGGAAAGAAAGTGAGGTGACATCTGTAATGGACGATAGGTTATACAGGCTCAGTCACAGTAGCCTCCATTACTGAATGAAATCTTTTTGTTGATTAGCGTGTAGCAGAGTTTATCCTAGAGAAGGACGTCCTTATCATTCACTGGGGTTCCATCCCAAATGTCATCTTACTCCCTATATAGAGCACTACTTTTGACCATGGCCCATATTGCACTATATAGGAAAAAGGGTGCTATTTGGGACGCAGGTAGGGGCTTTAACCTTGACGTAATGAGAAGCAAGGAATTTACAAGGACAGGATGGGATAAACAACATCTATCAAATTCACCAAGGCGTCAAACTTTTAATTAGGACAACCTTCTTTAAGAAGAACAAAACATCATAAACAAATAAGAAGGGTAATTAGCGATGACAGATCAGCTGCCAGAGGAGCCAATGAGCTAATGAAGCTGGGGTCTGCGTTTCAAATGTATCCCTATTCCCATAGGGCTATATTCAAAAGTAGCGCACTATATAGGGAATAGGGTGTCATTTGGGATGTTGCCGGAGAGAGAGTGAGTTGGGGGGTTTAAGCTTGACCACCCAATCAAAGGGGAAGGTGATTTATACTGACACACAAGCAGCTGGGGAAGTCACCTGGAAAAAACAGGTGAGATGGAGGTGTACGTGTGTGTGTGCGTGCCTGCGTGCGCACATGCGTTTGTGTGTACTGCGCTTACGCGATGCTATGGGCTAGAATACGATACAATATACAGAACTTTTTTTATCTCAGTTTTATCTCTTAATCTACGTATAAACCACCTGAAGGTGGACATATTTGACGTTGTAGTGTACTTTTTCAGAATGCTTCACAGAAAATGTATTCTTTTTATGCAAAAATGTTTTGCATAAAAACTGTAGAACCTTTAAATATGAATCAGATTAGCAGAGAGGGCAGATGTGCTCACCGTCTTAATCTCCATGGTTACGGGCCGGTTAAAAGATCAGAAGGAAGGATCACAGGCTCTATTTCGTTCTTTCTATCCCCCTTTTCCTATCTTTAACCCTAAAGCCTCGAAGACTGGCCTAAAGCAAACACTGGGTCACTAGACTGACCACAGTAGAGGGTTAGAGCGGAGGACCCTGTACGCCACTGATTTGGGCTGAGAGGTGGAGAGAGGTGCTACAGAATCAAGCTGACACGACATTGAGGGATATTGAGAGCCCTTATACTCCATATCCAGAGAGAGAGAGAGAGAGAGAGAAGGGGGTGGTAGGTGATGGGAGAGAGAGAGAGAGAGAGAATAAGTCAATAAAACACATTTAGAGTATTTTTCATTTTCAGAGCCTTATATCTAGAGAGAAGGAGCGAGAGAGAAGGAGCGAGAAAGAGAGATAGAGAAAGAGAGCGAATCGTATCTGAGAGAGTCTCTGAAAGAGAGGGTGAGGGTGCTCTAAATTGGTCTATAATTGGGGATTGACTGGGGGTGGTTAATAAGTGGGGTGTACCCTTCTCCACTTGTGTGTGTCATAGTTATGGTCGTGGTTATGAAGCTAACAGCTGGGTTGTTATGATAACATTATGGCGGTGTTCGTGGTCACGGATAGATGGGCGCTGAACTGCTGTGACGACCCACACTCCCTGAGAGGTTGCCACTCCTCAACGATAGGAAATGTAAATTCCAATTCTTTGTCGTTGCATATCGGCCATATTTTTGCTTTACTTGCTTTAGCAGGTGAGTGGTGCGTATTGAATAAGTGTGGGAGAGAAGTGTGTGTGTTTGTGTGTGTGTGTGGCTTTATGTACACCCCGCCACACTGGCAACACTTTAAGGGGCATTGCACTAATAATGGCGCTGACTAGGGAAACATTCCCGCTGTTCTGTTCTTAATGCCAGTCTGCACATTCAAACTAAAAGAATGTAACTAACAATGGCATCTTTTTGCTTTCATTAATAAAATATTGATAAAAATACTCTTTCAAAATGCCAATGTTTATTAAATTATGGATTCATAAGGAATTACTATGGGAATAAATATTACAGAAATATCTTCCAATCCTCTATATGTAATTATTGGCAGAGAGTCATGTCATATTTTCCGATATACTGTAGGCCTACCGTAGGCGACATGAGTCTCACTAGTTTTGAGTAATGTGCTGTTAAAAGTGATGTAGGTCTTATTTATTTAAATAGCATATTGAGTTAGAAGCAATAGGATTCAAAGCAATAGCCTACAGCTATTTTAGCACCGTTTTGCACTGCTCTGAGACAAGCATGGGGACTGGTCTCGATAAATCAGTGAGATTTTTTATTTTCACTGAATCTCCATTTGGGTGTTAGTTAGAATTAGAATTAGAAAATTAGCGTGTAGAAATGTTATGCTCTTAGTGTAACGTTTATTTAACTAGGCAAGTCAGTTAAGAACAACTTCTTATTTACAAGGACAGCCTACTCCTTCCTCCCCATCAGGGAATTGAACCCTGGTTTCCCACATGCCAGGACACTTGATTTGTTTTAGCTAAACAGCCCAGTACTGTACTGCCGACCCTCACGTTGTACAGCGCCATATTTTACGTTCCAACCTAACGGAAACCCAGAGGGTTTTTTGCTTTCCTTGGAATAGAATGCCATAATATTAATCAAATTAATTAAGCAAGTACCAGTCAAAAGTTTGGACACACCTACTCATTCCAGGGTTTTCTTTATTTTTACTATGTTCTACAATGCAGAATGACAGTGAAGACATCCCAACTATGAAATAACACATATGGAATCAGTTAAGAACAAATTCTTATTTACAAGGACAGCTTACTCCTTCTTCCATGTCAGGGAATTGAACCCCCGTCTCCCGCGTGGCCACATTCTCTAGTACAGCCATTATTGAAGGCTTCTCAAAGATACCTTCTGGTGGTCAATCTAGCACTAACTAGCATTAATGGTACCAGTGGTTCACACTTAAATAACGTGCCATAGAATTCTGCAGCACCATGCAAGCTGTGCCGCAGTACGCTGCAACTTTTGAAGGAGGAACCATTGTATGTGTGTGTTCGTGTGTGTGTGTGTGTGTGTGTCTGTTGGCAGGCAAAGCAGTTTAGTTATTTCTTTGTGTCTCATTCTAAGACTGTCAACCACTAATGTTCTGATTTATGGGAAATTACACATCTATTGGATATAGAGAGGTGTGGGCGTGTGCCCGGTGTGTGTGTGGTGTGTGTATGTGCGTGAGTGAGTGCGTGCATGAGTGTGTGCCTGCCTGCTAGCTTGCGTGTCTGCATGCTTGAGTGAATGTATATTTTAAGATCAATGTATTTCAAAATAGCCGATTTACTGTAAAATAATCATTAACAACAAGTGATCTACTGTACAATACAGTACCTCAAAAAAAGACTTATTTCCATTCACTAAAGATATATTGATCACTGTCATATCTTCTTTGAAAGTCTGGCTAGTTTGAAATTGTTGGAATGGGATTTTCTTAGAAGTTGGAGTGTGAGTTGTTTTAAGAGATCTAGGTTGCATTCCAAATGGCACTCCATTCTCTACATATGGGCCCTGGTAAAAAGTAGAGAATATGGTGTCATTTGGGACACGGTGTCATTTGGCACACAGCCATAGCGTGCAGCAGTTTGAGGAATTTCTTGGTTGGTTGAGCTTGTTTCGGTCTCCTAAGAAGTAGTGCGGAGTAGCTCAGTAGTACCCTGTAGGGCATACTGCAAAGACAATGAGTTTTTGATGGGTGATCCCTCATCTTTAAATCAACACATTGGCACTGTGTGTGTGTGTGTGTGTGTGTGTGTGTGTGTGTGTGTGTGTGTGTGTGTGTGTGTGTGTGTGTGTGTGTGTGTGTGTGTGTGTGTGTGTGTGTGTGTGTGTGTGTGTGTGTGTGTGTGTGTGTGTGTGTGTGTGTGTGTGTGTGTGTGTGTGTGTGTGTGTGTGTGTGTGTGTGTGTGTGTGTGTGTGTGTGTGTGCTTCTGTGTCCTTTTATATATGAAATAGCTATATCTCTACGCTCTGCCGTCATCAGTAAAATGAGTAAAATAATTTTGCCGTGCTCAAAAGTACATTTCAAGAGATTATCAGATATTCATCTCATACTTGAGCATCATTTGTATAACTCTTCAGAAAATACAGCTGAGGCTTTCAGTTCATCACACTAATATAAATAATCATGCCATAATTCACAATCTTCTCTCCTAGACATCAGCAACTATGCATGCACATGGGCGTGAGTGTGCGCACACCAAGGTTATCATAGTTTTATGTTTTTATATTCTTTAAAAATAAATGTTTTCCAATCAGTTTAGTTTCAATTCGTTTTCAGTCCTGATTTGCTATTTGATTATACTTCACTTTTATATTATTTAGTTTCAGTTTAAGTTTGAGGCTAGGAGCAATTTGTGTTGTAAGGTTTTTGAGGTACTTTTTGGGATGTAATTTCTTGCAACTAGGGGCCATTAATTATCGCACCCACAATAGTATACAGTGTATTTTCCACATTTAGTTACGTTACAGGCTTATTTTAAAATTGATTAAGTTCTATTTTTCCTAATCAATCTGCACACAATACCCCATAATGACAAAGCAAAAAACGTTTTTTTAGAAATGTTTGCAAATGTATTAAAAAAAAAAAACTGAAATATCACATTTACATAAGTATTCAGACCATTTGCTCATTACTTGGTTGAAGCACTTTTGGCAGTGATTACAGCCTCAAGCCTTCTTGGGTATGATGCTACAAGCTTGGCACATCTGTATATGGGGAGTTTTTAACATTCTCTGCTGATCCTCTCAAGCTCTGTCAGGTTGGATGGGGAGTGTCGCTGTACATCTATTTCCAGGTCTCTCCAGAGATGTTCGATCTGGTTCAAGGCCGAGCTATGGCTGTGGCCACTCAAGGACATTCAGAGACTTGTCCCGAAGCCACTCCTGCGTTGTCTTGGCTGTGTGCTTAGGATCGTTGTCCTGTTGGACGGAGAACCTTCGCACCAGTCTGAGGTCCTAACCTGCTCCAGAGCGCTTTTCATCAAGGATCGCTCTGTACTTTGCTCCATTCATCTTTCCCTCGATCCTGACTGGTCTCCCAGTCCCTGCCACTGACAAACACTTTTGTATAATCAGAGCAAACAACAAATATACACAAATAAGATAGTGAATGTCCTTGGCTGCTATTGCAAGTTAGCTAGCCAACTAACGTTAGCCAGTAACATTAACGAGCTAACTACAAGCCAAAAAGGCAGTAACATTAGCAGTATGGACAAATCAAGATCCACTGGCACAACTCAATGTTGACAATATCTAACACATTCTTCCACAAAGCACAGCCAGCTAGCTATCTAAGTGAAGTTCACAGTCAACACCAAACTTTGGGAAACTGCCACACTGCTTATATATGATAGATGCAATGGGCATTACTCATCTAATGTTAATATTAGCTAATGTTACTCCATACACTAGTCAACCTGGCTTGCTTAGCAATGTAGCTAGCTAACGTTACAGCCCTTACCTTATGCATTGATTCAGAACACTCCCTCCTCTGTCAATGTCATTTTCTTCCTGTCAATATAATCAACATTTCTGCTTTTTTGAGGGTCAAGGACCTCCCGCCTGCTGTGTACCGGAGTCCTCCTATCTAGAACCCAGTGTCCTTCGTCAATGCCTGCTGAACACCTGCCCTCACCATCGTTAACAGACTTGCGGGAACAAGGGCAAAGAACACTACTGCTATTGTAAGCTTGAAATGTTGTGCTGCTTTTTTATGGACTTGGCCAAAGCTTTTGATACGGTATACCGTTCCATTCTTGTGGGCCTGGGTCTTTGGCCTGGTTTGCTAACTACCCCTCTCAAAGAGTGCAGTGTATAAAGTCAGAACATCTGCTGTCTCAGACACTGCCTGTCACCAAGGGATTACCCCAAGGCTCAATCCTAGGCCCCACGCTCTTCTCAATTTACATCAACAACATAGCTCAGGCAGTAGGACGCTCTCTCATCCATTTATATGCAGATGATGCAGTCTTATACTCAGCTGGCCCCTCTCTTGATTCTGTGTTAAACGCTCTACAACAAAGCTTTCTTAGTGTCCAACAATATTTCTCTGCCCTTAACCTTGATCTTAACACCTCCAAAACAAAGGTCATGTGGTTTGGTAAGAAGAATGCCCATCTCCCCACCGGTGTGATTACTACCTCTGAGGGTTTAGAGCTTGAAGTAGTCACGTCATACAAGTACTTGGGAGTATGGCTAGACGGTACACTGTCCTTTTCTCAGCACATATCAAATCTGCCGGGGTAAAGTTAAATCTAGACTCGGTTTCCTCTATTGCAGGTATTCCGCGCAATGCCGTTGGGGGTACGTCAAATTAAAATGTGATTCATATTTTCAAACAGAAAATATTTTTTTGTAACTTTCACACATTAACAAGTCCAATACAGCAAATGAAAGATAAACATCTTGTTAAGGAGAAGTATATCTTTAATTCTGTGAATATTACTTGTATCTTTTATCAATGTTTATTATGAGTATTTCTGGGATTTCTGTGGCTATCTGCAAAAACACCGGATGTTTTGGAATCAAAACATTACAGCACGTAACGCGCCAATGTAAACTGAGGTTTTTGGATATAAATATGCACATTATCGAACAAAACATACATGTATTGTGTAACATGAATTCCTATGAGTGTCAGCTGATGAAGATCATCAAAGGATAGTGATTCATTTTATCTATATTTCTGATTTATATGATCTTTGGCTGGAAAAATGGCTGTGTGTTTTTTTGACTTGGCTCGGACCTAACATGTTGTGCTTTCGCTGTAAAGCCTTTTTGAAATCGGACACGATGGGTAGATTAACATAAATCTTTAATAATGTTCCAACCGGAGATTTCCTTTGTCTTCAGAAATGCAATGGAACGCAAGCTTACTCTCTCATATGAACGCGCATGGTCAGCTCGTGGTACTCTGGGAGAGACCTTACTCAATCCCCTCTCATTCGCCCCCACTTCACAGTAGAAGCCTCAAACAAGGTTCTAAAGACTGTTGACACTCTAGTGGAAGCCTTAGGAAGTGCAACATGACCCCATTTCCACTGTCTCTTGGATATGCAAAGAGTTGAAAAACTACAAACCCCAGATTTCCCACTTCCTGGTTGGATTCTTTCTCAGGTTTTTGCCCGCCATATGATTTCTGTTATACTCACAGACATCATTCAAACAGTTTTAGAAACTTCAGAGTGTTTTCTATCCAGATCTAATCTAATAATATGCATATCCTAGGATCTGGGCCTGAGTAGCAGGCAGTTTACTCTGGGCACGCTTTTCATCCGGATGTGAAAATACTGCCCCCTACCCAAGAGAGGTTAATGCAACCGCTGTGTCAGATTTCAAAAAAGCTTTACGGAAAAAGCACACCATGCAATGATCTGAGTACAGCGTTAAGCCACAAAAACAAGCCATACAGATACCTGCCATGTTGTGGAGTCAGTAAAAGTCAGAAATAGCATTATAAATATTCACTTACCTTTGATCATCTTCATCAGAATGCACTCTCAGGAATCCCAGTTCCACCAAAAAATGACTGATATGTTCCATAAAGGTCATCTTTATGTCCAAATACCTCCTTTTTGTTAGCACGTTTAGTTCAAAAAGTTCCGTTACAGTTCGTAGAAACATGTCAAACGATGTATAAAATAAATCTTTAGGATGTTTTTATCATAAATCTTCAATAATGTTTCAACCGGACAATTCCTTTGTCTTTAGAAATTAAAAGGAACGCAACTCGCTCTCACGGCCGCGCACCTGACTTAGCTTATGACATTCTGCCAGACCTCTTAGTCAAACAGCTCTTATTCTCTCCCCCTTCACAGTAGAAGCCTGAAACAAGGTTCTAAAGACTGTTGACATCCAGTGGAAGCCTTAGGAAGTGCAATATGACCCCATAGACACTGTATATTCGACAGGCAATGACTTAAAAACTACAAACCTCAGATTTCCCAATCCTGGTTGGATTTTTTCTCAGGTTTTCGCCATAGGAGTTCTGTTATACTCACAGACATCATTCAAACAGTTTTAGAAACCTCAGTGTTTTCTATCCAAATCTACTAATATGCATACCTTAGCTTCTGGGCCTGAGTTGCAGGCAGTTTACTCTGGGCACGCTTTTCATCCGAATGTGAAAATGCTGCCCCCTATCCCAAACAGGTTTTAAAACTCGTTTTTCAACCACTCCACAAATTTCTTGTTAATAAATTATAGTTCTGGCAAGTCGGTTAGGACATCTACTTTGTGCATGACACAAGTCATTTTTCCAACAATTGTTTACAGACAGATTATTTCACAGTATCACAATTCCAGTAGTTCAGAAGTTTACATACGCTAAGTTGACTGTGCCTTTAAACAGCTGGGAAAATTCCAGAAAATGATGCCATGTCTTTAGAAGCTTCTGATAGGCTAATTGTCATCCTTTGAGTCAATTGGAGGTGTCCCTGTGGATGTATTTCAAGGCCAATCTTCAAACTCAGTGCCTCTTTGCTTGATATCATGGGAAATCAAAATAAATCAATTGTAGACCTTCACAAGTCTGGTTCATCCTTGGGAGCAATTTCTAAATGCCTGAGGGTACCACGTTCATCTGTACAAACAATAGTACGCAAAAACTTGTAAAAGTCAAGCAGACACAACAGATTATCAACATCAATTTGTTGGGATATTAGAGTTAACGTGGATCCAGGTCTTCACCGGTGTAATGAATGAGACACCAAAATATTCTGGACATTCCTAACAAAACACCTATTTTCCAGCTCTTTGGCTGTTGTTGCATCGAATGTGCTATCACAACAGCTGTTCGTCACTTGACTGTCATTCACCAAATTCCTTCCTGGATCAGATAATGAAAATATCACAACATAACTAATCAGCTGGACACCAAACGTGCATCCAACAAGAATTATTCATAATTGTTGAATCACCAAGTTAATGACATTATCAGTTTTGGTTTTAAGGATCAAGGTAAGGTGACTATTTGGTTAAAAGCATTCAATTTTGCAATGCATACATTATTTTGGATTTAAAGATCCTTTGGAAAGTATTCAGACCCCTTGACTTTTTCCACATTTTGTTACGTTACAGCCTTATTCTAAAATGTATTGAATATTTGTATTTCTTATCAATCTCCACACAATACCCCATAATGACAAAGCAAAAACAGGTTTTTAGAAATGTTTGCAATTATTTATTTTTTAAAACAACTGAAATACCTTGTTTACATAAGAATTCAGACCCTTTGCTATGACATTCAAAATTGAGCTCAGGTGCATCTGTTTCCATTGATCACCTTGAGATGTTTCTACGACTTGATATGAGTCCACCTGTGGTAAATTCAATTGATTTGACATGATTTGGAAAGGCAAACTCCGGTGTATATAAGGTCCCACAGTTGAAAGTGCATGTCGAAGCAAAAACCAAGCCATGATGTCGAAGGTATTGACCGTAGAGCTCCGAGACAGGATTGTGTCGAGGCACAGATCTGGTTAAGGGTACCAAACTATTTCTGCAGTATTGAAGGTCCCCAAGAACACAGTGGCCTCCATCATTCTTAAATGGAAGAAGTTTCCTAGAGCTGGCCGCTCGGCCAACTGAGCTATCGGGGGAGAAGGGCCTTGGTCAGGGAGGTGACCAAGAAACTGATGGTCACTCTGACAGAGCTCCAGAGTTCCTCTATGGAGATGGGAGAACCTTCCAGAAGGACAACCATCTCTGCAGCACTCCACCAATCAGGCCTGTATGGTATAGTGGCCAGACGGAAGCCACTCCTCAGTAAAGGCACATGATAGCCCACTTGGAGTTTGCCAAAAGCCACCTAAAGGAATCTCAGATCATGAGAAACAAGATTCTCTGGTCTGATGTAACCAAGACTGAACTATTTGGGCTAAATGCCAAGCGTCCCGTCTGGAGGAAACCTGGCACCATTCCTACTATGAAGCATATTGGTGGCAGCATCATGCTGTAGGGATATTTTTCAGCGGCAGGGACTGGGAGACTAGTCAGGATCGAGGGAAAGATGAACGGTGCAAATTATAGAGAGATCCTTGATGAAAACCTGCTCCAGAGCGCTCAGGACCTCAGACTGGGGCAAAGGTTCACCTTTCAACAGGACAACGTCCCAAACCACTCAGCCATTACAATGCTGGATTGGCTTCGGGACAAGTCTCTGAATGGCCCAGCCAGAGCCCGGACTTGAACCCGATCTCTGGAGAGACCTACAAATAGCTATCCAGTGACTCTCCTCATCCAACCTGATAGAGCGTGAGGGGATCTGCAGAGTAGAATGGGAGAAACTCCCCATATACAGGTGTGCCAAGCTTGTAGCATCATACCCAAGAAGACTTGAGGCTGCAATTGTTGCCAAAGGTGCTTCAACAAAGTACTGAGTAAAAGGTCTGAATACTTATGTAAATGTGATATTTCAGTTGTTTACATTTGCTAAAATAAAAAATAAAACTGTTTTTGCTTTGTCATTATTTTGATCGTGTGTAGATCCATTTTAGAATAAGGTTGTAATGCAACAACATTTGGAAAAGTGAAGGGGTCTGAATACTTTCCGAATGCACTGTATATATTTTTTCTCAATGACATAAAAAGGTTTAAGGAAATACTGGCAGGCACCACATTACTACAAGACAAAACAGCTTGCTCAATCAAGAATGATGATCTTGTAAGTATAAAAGCATAAAAGTATAAAAGTTTTTTTTTCATATAAATAAATAAAGCTTGAAAAGGTAGTGGAATAGGATGGAATTGGATTAGTGTGGTGTGTGTGAAGAATCCAATACTTTAACTTGTTTGCGGTACAAATCACATTATTGTGGGAGCATCTCCTCTAAGAGTATGAATCAGGCTGTTTGAGAAGTTGTGAATCCTGTGCAACCTGCATACACATTGTTTGAAGTAATAGACCAACATAGCTACTGTATTAGGACAAACACGCACGCATCCACACACACACACACACACACACACACACACACACACACACACACACACACACACACACACACACACACACACACACACACACACACACACACACACACACACACACACACACACACACACACACACACACACACAGAACAAGTCCAACCCAGGTGCATAAGTGAAAGTACACATAGACACTGCGCACATTAACTCATTGGATCCAGACTATTCAAACTTTGCTGAAATCAATAAATGAAGAAACTCACACAAACTCGTACAGAGTCTTAGAGAAATATTCCTTCCTTCTATATATATGATTAATATGGTAACTATGGTTTCATACTGACTGTGCAGAGACAGAGCATTGAGCAATATAACTCAGCCAGTTAGTGGTGGAGAGGTAGAGAGCAAGGAAAGAATAATAGCTGTCAATCATCATGTGAGACGTTTGTGACACAAAGGACACATGGAGACAGACAGACAGACTGACACATAGACAGAGAACCATAGCCTGTTATTTGAGGAGATTTGGAGAGCAATAGGAGAGAATAATATAATGATAACACCAGTCTGTCTGTCAACATCCACTACTAGCTCTCACAGTCTCACGTCAGAATTAGACGTTCATCCATGTTTCTCAAACAACACATTTCAAAGTTCTCCCAAACGTCAAATTTCAAAGTCTTTATGGTTAAGTTTAGGCATGAACTTCACATTTTTAGGTTAGTCATTAACTCCGAATGGTTAAGGTAAGGGTTAAGGTTTGGGATGCTTAATAAAAAAAATATATAAAAAACATACGTTACATCGCTGGATACAAACTTGCAACCTTTGGAATCAAAGGCAGATGCTTGCACCCTAGCAAAACCAAAACCTACTTGAAGGTAAACGCTCTCACTTTTGCCCCTAGTCTCTGTTTCCACATAATAATAACAATAGTAATAATAAAACCTATAAAACTTAACATAAAAATGAAGGAGGGCACCACTAATCTGAAATATTAGCACAAGGTGTTATTCTATGTTATTCTATATGTATGGGCAAGACTATAGAGCCTATAGAGACTATAGCATTTATGACTATATAAACTATTGAGACTACATGCTGAGGGACTATAGATGCTGTAGGGACTATAGATGCTCAGGGACTGTAGAGACTATGGCAACTGTAGAGACTATATAGGAAACGTTGAAGATACATACAGTACCTGTCAAAAGTTTGGACACAACTACTCATTCCAGGGATTTTCTTTATTTTTACTATTTTCTCCATTGTAGAATAATAGTGAAGACATCAAAACTATGAAATAACGGAGACTGGTGTAAATCTATCTTTTGGTCTGATGAGTCCAAATTTGAGATTCTTGGTTCCAACCTCTGTGTCTCAAAGAGACACAGAGTACGTGAACGGCTGATCTCCACATGTGTAGTTTCCACTGTGAAACATGGGGGAGGAGGTGTGATGGTGTTGGGGTGCTTTGCTAGTAACACGGTCGGCGATTGTTTTTTAATTCAAGGCACACTTAACCAGCATGGCTACCACAGCATTCTGCAGCGATACGCCATCCCATCTGGTTTGCACTTAGTGGGACTATAATTTGTATTTCAACAGGACAATGACCCAACACACCTCCAGGCTTTATAAGGGCTATAACAGGAAGCTCCCGCGCTCAGGTCTGTTCAACGCTGGTCTGACCAATCTGATTTCACGCTTCAAGATTGCTTCGATCACGTGGATTGGGATATGTTCCGCATTGCGTCAAACAACAACATTGACGAATACGCTGATTTGGTGAGCGAGTTTATTAGCAATTGCATCGGCGATGTCGTACCCACAACAACTATTAAAACATTCCCAAACCAGAAATCGTGGATTGATGGCAGCATTCGCGTGAAACTGAAAGCGTGAACCACTGCTTTTAACCAGGGCAAGGTGACCGGAAACATGACCGAATACAAACAGTGTAGCTATTCCCTCCGCAAGGCAATCAAACAAGCTAAGCGTCAGTATAGAGACAAAGTAGAGTCGCAATTCAACGGCTCAGACACAAGAGGTATGTGGCAGGGTCTACAGTCAATCACGGATTACAAAAAGAAAACCAGCCCCGTCGCAGACCAGGATGTCTTGCTCCCAGACAGACTAAACAATTTCCTTGCTCGCTTTGAGGACAATACAGTGCCACTGACACGGCCCGCTACCAAAACCTGCGGACTCTCCTTCATTGCAGCCGACGCAAGTAAAACATTTAAACGTGTTAACCCTCGCAAGGCTGCAGGCCCAGACGGCATCCCCAGCCGCATCCTCAGAGCATGCGCAGACCAGCTGGCTGGTGTGTTTAAGGACATATTCAAACAATCCTTATCCCAGTCTGCTGTTCCCACATGCTTCAACAGGGCCACCATTGTTCCTGTTCCCAAGAAAGCTAAGGTAACTGAGCTAAACGACTATCGCCCTGTAGCACTCACTTCCGTCATCATGAAGTGCTTTGAGAGACTAGTCAAGGACCATATCACCTCCACCCTACCTGACACCCTAGACTCACTCCAATTTGCTTACCGCCCCAATAGGTCCACAGACGACGCATTCGCAACCACACTGCACACTGCCCTAACCCATCTGGACAAGAGCAACACCTATGTGAGAATGCTGTTCATCGATTACAGCTCAGCATTTAACACCATAGTACCCTCCAAACTCGTCATCAAGCTCGAGACCCTGGGTCTCGACCCCGCCCTGTGCAACTGGGTACTGGACTTCCTGACGGGCCACCCCCAGGTGGTGAGGGGAGGTAACATCTCCACCCCGCTGATCCTCAACACTGGGGCCCCACAAGGGTGCGTTCTGAGCCCTCTCCTGCACGCCTCCAACTCAATCATCAAGTTTGCAGACGACACTACAGTGGTAGGCTTGATTACCAACAACGACGAGACGGCCTACAGGGAGGAGGTGAGGGCCCTCGGAGTGGGGTGTCAGGAAAATAACCTCACACTCAACGTCAACAAAACAAAGGAGATGATTGTGGACTTCAGGAAACAGCGGAGGGAGCACCCCCCTATCCACATCGACGGGACAGTAGTGGAGAGGGTAGAAAGTTTTAAGTTCCTCGGCGTACACATCACGGACAAACTGAATTGGTCCACCCACACAGACAGCGTGGTGAAGAAGGCGCAGCAGCGCCTCTTCAACCTCAGGAGGATGAAGAAATTCGGCTTGTCACCAAAAGCACTCACAAATGTTACAGTTGCACAATCGAGAGCATCCTGTTGGGTTGTATCACCGCCTGGTACGGCAACTGCTCCGCCCACAACCGTAAGGCTCTCCAGAGGGTAGTGAGGTCTGCACAACGCATCACCGGGGGCAAACTACCTGCCCTCCAGGACACCTACACCACCCGATGTCACAGGAAGGCCATAAAGATCATCAAGGACAAAAACCACCCGAGCCACTGCCTGTTCACCCCACTATCATCCAGAAGGCGAGGTCAGTACAGGTGCATCAAAGCAGGGACCGAGAGACTGAAAAACAACTTCTATCTCAAGGCTATCAGACCGTTAAACAGCCACCGCTAACATTGAGTGGCTGCTGCCAACATACTGACTCAACTCCAGCCACTTCAATAATGGAAAAATTGATGTAAAAAATGTATCACTAGCCACTTTAAACAATGCCACTTAATATAATGTTTACATACCCTACATTACTCATCTCATATGTATATACTGTACTCTATACCATCTACTGCATCTTGCCTATGCCATTCTGTACAATCACTCATTCATATATTTGTATGTACATATTCTTCATCCCTTTACACTTGTGTGTATAAGGTAGTTGTTGTGAAATTGTTAGGTTAGATTACTCATTGGTTATTACTGCATTGTAGCAAGCATTTTGCTACACTAGCATTAACATCTCCTAACCATGTGTATGTGACCAATACAATTTGATTTGATTTTAATTTGATCAAGAAGGAGAGTGATGAAGTGCTGCAACAGATGATCTGGCCTCCACAATCACCCGACCTCAACCCAATTGAGATTGTTTGGGATGAGTTGGACCACGGAGTGAAGGAAAAGCAGCCAACAAGTGTTCAGCATATGTGGGAACTCCTTCAAGACTTCACCTGGAATTAAAGTATTCCAGGTGAAGCAGGTTGAGAGAATGCCAAGAGTGTGCAAAGCTGTCATCAAGGCAAAAGTTGGCTACTTTGAAGAATCTAAAATCTAAAATATATTTTGATTTGTTTAACACTTTTTTGGTTACTACATGATTCCATATGTGTTATTTCATAGTTTTGATGTCTTCAAATCAAATCAAAATCAAATCAAATCAAATTTTATTAGTCACATACACATGGTTAGCAGATGTTAATGCGAGTGTAGCGAAATGCTTGTGCTTCTAGTTCCGACAATGCAGTAATAACCAACAGTAATCTAACCTAACAATTCCACACTACTACCTTACACACACACACAAGTGTAAAGGGATAAAGAATATGTACATAAAGATATATGGATGAGTGGTGGTACAGAACGGCATGGCAGATGCAGTAGATGGTATAGAGTACGGTATATACATATGAGATGAGTACTCTCCTACTCTTCACTATTATGGCAACTGTAGAGACTATAGAGGAAATGTTGAAGATACATACAGTACCAGTCAAAAGTTTGGACACACCTACTCATTCCAGGATTTTTCTTAATTTTTTACTAGAAAATAGTACAAATAAAGAAAAATCCTGGAATGAGTAGGTGTGTCCAAACTTTTGACTGGTACTTGCTTAATTAATTAGAAGTAATATTACGGTGTTCTTTACCATGAAAAACCAAAAACCCTCTGGGTTTCTGTTAGAATGGAACGGAAAATACTGCGTTGTACAATGTGATTCCATATGTGTTATTTCATTTCAGACATTACGCAACACTAGTGAGACTCATTTCACCTATGGTAGGCCTACAGTATATCGATTTTTTTTTTTTTTTAAATGACGCGACTCTGCCAATAATTACATTTAGAGGATTGGAGGACTCTCTATGGGGCATTTTCTCAGATATCCTCACAGATCCTAAGGGGCTTTCATATAATTCTAAATGAATTAATAATAATAATTGCTTTGTTTAAAAAGTAATAATATTTTGGAGATTTTGTTTTCATTTAACCTAGAGTGAGCGAGAAAAGGGCAATTCTACAACGTGGGGTGAGATATTCTCACTAATTTGTAAGTAAAGCCAGTACAACATGACGTCAGGCTACAGGATTAGAGGATTCTAAATTGTTTGCATTCATTAGACATTGTTCAACACTAGTGAGACTCATTTCGCCTATGGTAGGCCTACAGTATATGGAAAAATATATTTTCGTGGACGTGACTCTCTGCCAATAATTACATTTAGAGGATTGGAGGACTCTAAATTAATATATAATATAAGGGGCATTTTCAGTTTTGATATTCTCACAGAACCCAAGGGGCTTTTATATAATTCTAAATTCATTAATAAAAGTAATCACTTTGTTTAAAAAGTAACAATATTTTGGAGATTTCGTTTTCATTTAACCTAAAGTGAGCGAGAATAAGGCAAAAAAGCAGACATCTGTCACGCTCTGACCTTAGATATTTATGTTTTCTTTATATTTTGGTTAGGTCAGGGTGTGACGAGGGTGGGTACGCTAGTTTTTGTATTGTCTAAGGGTTTTGTATTGTCTAGGGTTTTTGTAAGTCTAGGGTATGTAGGTCTAGGTGATGTGTAGGTTTATGGTGGCCTGATATGGTTCCCAATCAGAGGCAGCTGTTTATCGTTGTCTCTGATTGAGGATCATATTTAGGTAGCCATTTTACCTTTTGTGTTCGTGGGTTCTTGTCTATGTGTAGTTGCCTGTCAGCACTTTGTATAGCTTCACGGTTCATTTTGTTCGTTTTGTTCGGTGTTCATTCTTATAATAAAGAAGAATGTACGCATACCACGCTGCGCCTTGGTCTCCTCCTTTTGACGGCCGTGACAACATCACTTGCTTATATTCAGTCAAGACATCTCAAGAATATCATGACATATTTGAACAATTAATTCATTATGGATCCATAACTAAATAAACATTAGCATTTTGGAAGTGTATTTTTATCATTATTTTATTAACGAAAGCATAAAGATTCTGATGAAGAAATACAGTACTGTACCGTATATGCTTTTAAATATATGGATAATAAAGCATTTAAAGCATTTTGAAGATACAGTATAAGCCACCTGCATTTGTTTTTTAGGCTACTGTGCAGTCTGACAAGTAAACATAGCATACAGTACATACTGTAGTAAACATGGGAAAGTGCCTAATTTCTTACTTAAGGGAGAGCAGGCCGTGTCCAGACTTTCTCGGAGACCTCAAGTACTCTTTAACTCTGTCTTTAATGCTTTTTCGGGAGGCATCAGTCATGGACGGAAACTTCTGAGACACAGTATTAATGATGAAAATGCGGAGGGTTACTGGTAAGCCACATGTGTCTCGGGATCATCCCAGTTTGTAATCTGTGCCCACTCATGGTATCTCTCTTCGGTTACACATCCTTGAAATAGCAGAACAGCATAACGGTCCAGGCGGCCCTTGCTGTGCCTGGTGAGCAGTTGGTCAAGTTCTGTTGTCAGAAGAGGAATGGAAATGTCAGTGTGAACCGACAACCTGACGAACCTGCCACATATGTTGACTCTGCCTGTTGGAGGTGGAGTTCCAGAGCTCACAGGTGTGCCTGTCATGGATTGTGACTCCATCTCCTTCCTCTCCCTTTTCAATGCGTCATTCTCTACCTGACTCTCCACCAATGCCGCCTGACTCTCCGCTAATGAGGAGAGACTCTCCACCAATACCGCCTGGCTCTGGACCAATGCATCAGCTGTCGCCCGTATCTCTTCCCTCAGAGAATGTTTCTCTTTCTGATGGTCTGCCTTCAATGACTCGATCTCAGTCTTCAAAGTTTGAATCTCACCCATGAGCACCTTCATCAGATGAGCAGAATGGTACCGCCCAGAGCCCCCATCGATTACAGTGGCCTATGATAGAAACGGTAGATCAATTAAGAATTAAAAGTGACTCCAACACACAAATGCTGCGTACACATTTTAAGAATCTAGCTTAACTAACCGCTTTCTTGGCAACAATGCGTTTTTTCAGTGCGGCCCGTTGTCCAGCTCTTTGTTCCCTGATCACCACGGATGGTTATCGGCATGGTTGTAAGCTCTGCAAAAACATATTCACGTTTTTAGTACACAATTATCGATTGTATTATACAGTATGCTACACATTGATAGGCAATATACCTTCTCTTTTTTTATAAAATGCTCTGAAACCAAAGTATCTTTAGTTTTGGTGATCCTCTCAGCTCCGGCTCATTTTCAAGTCCTCTGGTGATTACAGTCCTAACCCTGGAACGGGTAGCACCATAGAAAGAAGCTGGTTTGATGAAAACTATGTCCATTTTGTCTGTTCTCTTTGGTCGCGATGTGAATTTATTTTCGTTTTTGAATGTGTTAAGGGTGGAGTTTTGGGTGGGGTGGGGAAAGGCGTGACTTTCAGGTTACAATAGGCTATACGTATACAGCAGATTGCCGAATGTTCTCACTTTGATTACATTGTAGCACCATTGCTTCAATATATCCACATAAATTTTGTGAAATGCACCAGTCCCTCCTGCAGCAAAGCACCTCCAAAACATGATGCTGCCCACCCCCGTGTGTCACGGTTGGGATGGTGTTCTTCGACTTGCAAGCCTCACCCTTTTTCCTCCAAACAAAACGATGGTAATTATGTCCAAACAGTTATATTTTTGTTTCATCAGACCAGAGGACATTTCTCCAAAAAGAAATGTCTCGAGGAGACAGAACGCGTCTCCTTCCTGAGCGGTATGACGGCTGCGTGGTCCCATGATGTTTAGAAATGCATACTATTGTTTGTACAGATGAACGTGGTACCTTCAGGCGTTTGGAAATTGCTCCCAAGGATGAACCAGAATTGAGGTCTACAATTTTTTTCTGAGGTCCTGGCTCTTTTGATTTCCCCATGATGTCAAGCAAAGAGGCACTTAGTTTGAAGGTAGGCCTTGAAATACATCCACAGGTACACCTCCAATTGACTCAAATTATGTCAATTAGCCTATCAGAAGCTTCTAAAGCCTGACATCATTTTCTGGAATTTTCCAAGCTGTTTAGAGGCACAGTCAACTTAGTGTATATAAACTTCTGCCCCACTGGAATTGTGATACAGTGAATTATTAGTGAAATAATCTGTCTGTAAACAATTGTTGGAAAAATGACTTTGTCATGCACAAAGTAGATGTCCTAACCGACTTGCCAAAACTATAGTTTGTTAAACAAGAAATGTATGAAGTGGTTGAAAAACAAGTTTTCATGACTCCAACCTAAGTGTATGTAAACTTCTGACTTCAACTGTATATTTATATATATATATATATGTCTATATATTTATTTGGATATATATTGATATATATATTTTTTTTAATTATCAGAACAATTACCTTGTCTGTTTGCTTGTTATGTACTGTTTTGTAGTTTCGACCCAAATGATTCGTCTGACAAACAAAGAACTTTGTGTCCTGCAGGCCCAGGCATTGATCAAAGCTGGCGAGACATTCCAAAATGTAATCTTGACATACGAAACAACCGTGGCCCAATTTGCTAAAAATTGCTACAAAAACAGGAAGAAGATCAAACAAGCCGAGTCCCAAGCATCCACTCAAACTCCATGTGTTGGGGGCAATTTCTCGCCAGGGACCAGGCCCATATTCGATTTTTGATGGTAAGTTTGGCTATTTACAAAGCTAAAGGTACATAAAATATAGTAGCCTACACCTCATGGACTGTTATGTGTTCCACAATAATTCACTCTGTCCTCCTTTTTCAGGTATTATGGCTCGGGGTTTCTGAAGAAATCATCAAGAGATATGCTGGACCCTATGTCAGACAGGTGTTTCTGGGAACACATTGTTTCTTTCAAGGTAGGATTATAGCAATATCTTGTTACTTTTAATAAACTATTTACATGTTTATTTCTATTATTGTACCTAATTTTGGCTGTCAGGCTAAATGTCTTTTTTTCTTCTCCAAATGCAGACAATGACCCAAAACACAATGCCGCCCGGGTTTGCATTGCAAATGAGGACATAAACTGGGTCAAGACGCCAGCAGAGTAAGTAGACCTTTATGTAGTAAAATATAAGTAAATAAATAAAAGACCTACAACACCTTGGGTAGGCCTACAGTATATCTAAAAATATTTTTTTCATCTCTACATGTAGGTCTCCTGATTTAAACCCGATCGAACTTGTTTGGCATCAACTGGAAACATCAATCCATAACTCTGCCAAGCCGACAAGCAAAGATGAACTGTTCAAGGCCATCAAGATGTTTCAGCTAGAGAAATTGACGATACAACACTACAACAAATACATTGATCATCTCATTAGGGTTTTACCTGTGGTCGTGGAGCTGGGTGGAAGTGCGACTAAAATGTAGTTTATATAAACATCCGCATTTGAATGTCTTATTTCTCATTATTTTATTAGCAAAAGCATAAAGATGTTGATGACGAAATACTGTACTGCTGCTTTGAGTTAGAAATGTAACACTTTAGAGTATTTAAGCATCATACATTGTAAGTTGGGGGATTTTCACAAAAGTAGCCGGGTTATAAAAAGTCTATTGTCTTGCTAATAGGAAACATTTGCATGATGGGATACACCTGTAACAGTTGTGAAAAACAAATGTTTGAAAACCTGTTTTCAAAATGCCTCCTGTTGTCCATTACTACTGTAAATAAAAACACAGCATCTTATATATATATATATATATATATACATAAGAATTCTGAACATTAACCGTGTGTAGGTAGATACGTGTGTAGGTAGATGTGGAAAGATAGACACAAATGATGTGTTGCAAGTTGGGGAGGGGGGGTTCACACCTAGCTCGGCTATTAGACAATTCTTTAGTAATAGTTGAATAGTCTATTGTTCAGCTAATAGCCCATCCTGCTACGCTTGTGAAAAACTAATAATAATACTTTTTCCCCTTTCCACGTTAAAGATTCCAATAGATAAAGTGTTTTTAGCCACAATCGGCCCCAACCCAAAGTAACTTCAGGCTAGAATGTTGAGGGTTCGAAACCTGCTCCCTGCTTGTTTCATTACATTATTATGCAGGTCTCAGAGCAAATAGCCTGGATTGTTACTCCCATCTCATTCCTCGCACTCTTCCACGCATCATTCAGCACGCTTGTGGACGTGCTGGCAGGATGTACTGTTTTTATTCTGTATATATGAATTACAAAATCATGTTTCTAGTCTATTGCATAGTTACAATGTGTAATCATTGATGTCCCAGGAGCAGGAGTGGTAAACGCTGTTGAAGTGTATAATTGTAATACATATACATGCAGACACAGCATCATTCACAGAATGGAGTTTGATACACCTGGTATTGGATATGACAGAAAAAAACGTATTTACAAAAATAGCGATCAATGAAAATGCCATCGGGAGTACAATAACTTGTAGCTTTAAGTTTAGTTAACTCTGACAGCCCTAATTCAAAACCATCTATTTGTAGAAAAGTAGCTGTTTACATTCTTTCCAGTAGCAAACACAATCACACATTTTCAAACACATTAAAATCTATTTTAGGCCTGTGTATTATGTGTGACAAAAATCAATGGACAGCTAACAATAACAGAAGATTGAAATAGCTACCTAGGATGAAATAGAAGGCTAGCTATCACATATCACTAAGCTACCTAGCGGTTAGAAATTAGCATGTGACTATTGGATACCAATTTTTTTTAGAGTCACCTTCTCAAATGCATATAATTAAAATCAAATCAAATTTTATTTGTCACATACACATGGTTACCACATGGCTCGGGTAGTTGTTGTCCTTGATGATCTTTTTGGCCTTCCTGTGACATCGGGTGCTGTAGGTGTCATGAAGGGCAGGTAGGTTGCCCCTGATGGTGTGTTGTGCAGACCGCACCACCCTCTGGAGAGCCTTGTGGTTGAGGGCGGTGCAGTTGCCATACCAGGCTGTGATACAGCCTGACAGGATGTTCTCGATAGTGCATCTGTAAAAGTTTGTCAGGGTTTTAGGTGACAAGCCAAATTTATTCAGCGTCCTGAGGTTGAAGAGGCTCTGTGCACCTTCTTCACCATACTGACCATTTCAATTTGTCTGTGATGTGTACGCCCAGGAACTTAACATTTTCCACCTTCTCCACTGCTGTCCCTTCGATGTGGATAGGAGGGTGCTTCCTCTGCTGTTTCCTGAAGTCCACAATCATCTCCTTTGTTTCGTTGATGTTGAGTGAGAGGTTGTTTCCTGACACCATTCTCCGAGGGCCCTCACCTCCTCCCTGTAGGCTGTCTCATTGTTGTTGGTGATCAAGCCCACTACTGTTGTGTCATCTGCAAACTTGATGATTGAGTTGGAGGCGTGCATGGCCACGCAGTTGTGGGTGAACAGGGACTACAGGAGAGGGCTGAGCACACACCCTTGTGGGGCCCCAGTGTTGAGGGTCAGCGAAGTGGAGATGTTGTTTCCTACCTTTACCACCTGGGGGCAGCCCATCAGAAAGTCCAGGACTCAGTTGCACAGGGCGGGGTTGAGACCCAGGGTCTCCAGCTTGATGATGATCTTGGAGGGTACTATGGTGTTGAATACTGAGCTCTAGTCAATGAACAGCATTCTTCCATAGGTATTATTTTTGTCCAGATGGGATAATGCAGTGTGATGGTGATTGCGTCATCTGTGGACCTGTTGGGGCAGTATGCAAACTGAAGTGGGTGTAGGGTGGCCGGTAAGTGGCGGTGAGATCAGCTCACATTGAGACAACGCCTCTGGATTTATTCTTTTTTTCATCAACTTTTCTTTTCAGTGTCAAAGCTATGTTTATTCTTTTGTTTTTGGTCTTTCATCGTGTTTTACTATTGCTTTTTATTCATTTTTTTGCGCTGTGTTCAATATTTTGACAAGACGGCACCGACGGAGAAGGTCGACATCTTATGAGCTCCTAGACGTTGCTAACCTCGATTCCGACTTCAAATCCAACTTCAACTGCAACTCAGCTGTTCCCTTGATTATACTGGACCCTATTATTTTGTTTGGGCACCCAAAACCCAGCAGGAATAGACACGGAAGACGGGCTGGCATCCTGCTGAGACTGAGAAAGAGAAAATCGACCGGCACTCCCCTCCGTTTTATTGGCAAATGTCCAATCAATCGATAATAAGATAGCTTAGTTTGAGAGTCTCTTATCAAAGAAACTTGAAAAACTGCAATATTCTATGATTTGCAGAAACTTGGCTGACAGAATTTATGGATATACACATCAGTGTATATCAGAAACATCAGTTTCTCTATGCAGCGACATGATCGGACAGCAGCCTCGGGTAAGTTCAAAGAGAGAGGGGTGTGCCTTGTCATAAACAACAACTGGTGCTCTGTTTCCAGTGTGAAGGAAATCTCAAGCTTTTGCTCACCCATAGAATACCTCATGGTAAACTGTAAACCTTTTCATCTATCATGAGAGTTCTCATCCGTAATTATCAAGGCTGTCTACATCCCACCACAAGCCAACATCACTTTGGCACTCAACAAACTGAATGGTGCTGTAAACAAACAAGAAATCGCACAACCAGAGGCAGCCTTTCTTGTAGGTGCAGACTTTAGCGCAGGGAAACTTCAAACTGTTCTACCACCTCTCTACCAACACATATCCTTTACCACAAGGTGTGCTAAATCTCTAGACCACTTTTATTCTACCCACAGAAACATATACAAGGCCCTCCTTCGCGCTCCCTTTGGCAAATCAGACCACGACTCTATCCTCCTGGTCCCTGTTTACAAACAAAAGCTTAAACAGGATGTACCAGTGAAATTATCAATATGGAAGTGGTCAGATTTAGCAAATGTGAGGCTACAAGACCGTTTTGCTAGTACAGACTTGGATATGTTCTGGGATTCATCCGATAGCATTGATGAGTTGATCACATCAGTCACTGGCTTCATCAATAAGTGCATAGACGACGTTGTCCTCACAGTGACCATATGAACGTATCCAAACTAAAAACCATGGATTACAGGCAGTATCCACGCTGCGCTGAAGGCATGAGCTGCAGTTCACAAGGAACGGAACACGGACATGGATGCATACAAGACAGCCCGCTAAGAACTTCGACGTGCCATCAACCACGAAAAGGGACGTTATAGGAGGAAGACGGAATCCTATTATTAAAGCACCTCCAGCCCTCATTGGATGTGGCAGGGTTTGCAGAGGATAGCAGATTATAAAGAGAAAATCAACCGTCAAATACCCAGTGACGCAGACCTCCCAAATATGCCTTTTATGCTCGCTTTGAGGAAAACAACACTGAGTCTTACATGAAAGTTTCAAAGTTTTATTTGTCACATGCACAAGTACAGTGAAATGCTTAAATTGCAAGCCCTTTACCCAATACAGGGGCCTGAAACTCATACACATGACTTTGACCCAAAACCACAGCAATCATTGTCATTATTCCCAGCATGCTCTACAGCAGGTAATTAATATGTGTGTTTTTGCGTGTACATTAATGTACACAAAGATAAGTAACACACCTTTTTCTAAACTAATCTAATCAATTAGTTAGATATTTTCCACCCATTACTAAAATGGTTGTTCCAGTTTGAATGGCTTAATGTTCCCAAGATTGTGGAGACCTGAAGGAGTAGGATGCTGTATCGAGTTTGAAGTGGGGGAGGACAAGGCTTAGCATGTGTCTCGAGGAGGCTGAAATGAGATTTCAGCTCGGAAAAGCGTCTGAAGGAGCTGGGTAATTGGTTAAGGGAGGAGGATTGGAGGGAAGAGAGAGGAGGTTGAAAAGACTGAAGGAGGCAGAGCATAGGATTGAATCTGTCGAAGCTATAGCAATAACAAGGGAGAGAGTATGTCAAGGAAGATTGGTGTCAAATTCAAACAGAGTGAGCCAGATGCCAGTTTGAGTTCTGGAGGTGAAATGGAAGGGGTATATGGTATTGTGAGGAGCTCGGAGTCTAAGCCTTGCATTTATGGACATGGTTATGAAAGAAATAAGTTTGGTCCAATGGGAGTGCGATTTTTGAAGAGGGTGGAACCAGGCCGTTTGGCTGATCCATGGGTGGTTTCAGGTTGGGTGGAAAAGATGCTGGGTGCTGTTGAGTAATTGAAGGTAACCCGAAGTGGACTTGTGATGTTTTATTTGTGTTTCTTCAGATTGGAGGGAAACTTGGGAAAGACCTGTATCTTGCTTTGTGCTTAGGTACAGTACACCATTTAAAGGAGTAATTTCTGGTGCAGTGTTAATTGTGGAGGTGGAACAATTGAAGTTGAAGATTACTGGTGTGATGCTTGTCGATTGGGACGTTGCAGACCTGTTAGTGAGCGTGGTGAAACAGGAGTCACCGTCTGTCCTTTTGAGTCATAGTCTTTACCCAACAAGGTCATGTTAGAATGTATCAGTTGTCCTGTTAGAGCTGTTGTGGCGAATCCACTGCTCTGTTTCAGGTGCAACATTTATGGTCATGTTGCAGCAGTGTGTAGGAGGGAGATTCCAAGATGTGGGAAGTGTGCAGGAGGGTATGGGATAGAAGATTGTGTAGTTTCGGTGCATACATTTGTGTGTCAACTGTAGGGGTACACATGTTACTGGGGATCAGAAGTGTCCAGTGCAAGAGAGGCAGGTTGAGGTGACTAGAGTCAGAGTAGTGCAGAATGTGTCGTATGCTGAGGCAGTGAATAATGTAGAGGAGGATAGGTCAATGGTGAGAGATTCTGAGAGGATCCCTGTGAATAGTAGATCTGTGCCAGAACAGAAGGATAGGCAAACGAGTGACATACCGTACCATACCATTTCTTTATTTTTACTATTTTCTACAATGTAGAATGATAGAGAAGACATCAAAACAAACTTTGAAATAACACATAGAGTCATGTAGGAACCCAAAAAGTGGATGAAAATATATTTTAGATTTTAGATTCTTCAAAGTAGCCACCCTTTGCCTTGATGACAGCTTTGAACACTCTTGGAATTCTCTCAACCAGCTTCACCCGGAATGCTTTTCCAACAATCTTGATGTAGTTCCCACATATGCTGAGCACTGGTTGGCTGCTTTTCCTTCACTCTGAGTTCCAATTTATCCCAAACCATCACAATTGTTTATCGCCCTCCAGGTTCCCTTGGAGAGTTCATCAATGAGCTTGACGCCCTGATAAGTTCCTTTCCTGAGGATGGCTCACCTCTCACAGTTCTGGGTGACTTTAACCTCCCCACGTCTACCTTTGACTCATTCCTCTCTGCCTCCTTCTTTCCACTCCTCTCCTCTTTTGACCTCACCCTCTCACCTTCCCCCCCTACTCACAAGGCAGGCAATACGCTTGACCTCATCTTTACTAGATGCTGTTCTTCCACTAATCTCATTGCAACTCCCCTCCAAGTCTCCGACCACTACCTTGTATCCTTTTCCCTCTCGCTCTCATCCAACACTTCCCACACTGCCCCTACTCGGATGGTATCGCGCCGTCCCAACCTTCGCTCTCTCTCCCCCGCTACTCTCTCCTCTTCCATCCTATCATCTCTTCCCTCTGCTCAAACCTTCTCCAACCTATCTCCTGATTCTGCCTCCTCAACCCTCCTCTCCTCCCTTTCTGCATCCTTTGACTCTCTATGTCCCCTATCCTCCAGGCCGGCTCGGTCCTCCCCTCCTGCTCCGTGGCTCGACGACTCATTGCGAGCTCACAGAACAGGGCTCCGGGCAGCCGAGCGGAAATGGAGGAAAACTCGCCTCCCTGCGGACCTGGCATCCTTTCACTCCCTCCTCTCTACATTCTCCTCTTCTGTCTCTGCTGCTAAAGCCAATTTCTACCACTCTAAATTCCAAGCATCTGCCTCTAACCCTAGGAAGCTCTTTGCCACCTTCTCCTCCCTCCTGAATCCTCCTCCCCCTCCTCCCCCCTCCTCCCTCTCTGCTGATGACTTCGTCAACCATTTTGAAAAGAAGGTCGACGACATCCGATCCTCGTTTGCTAAGTCAAACGACACCGCTGGTTCTGCTCACACTGCCCTACCCTGTGCTTTGACCTCTTTCTCCCCTCTCTCTCCAGATGAAATCTCGCGTCTTGTGACGGCCGGCCGCCCAACAACCTGCCCGCTTGACCCTATCCCCTCCTCTCTTCTCCAGACCATTTCCGGAGACCTTCTCCCTTACCTCACCTCGCTCATCAACTCATCCTTGACCGCTGGCTACGTCCCTTCCGTCTTCAAGAGAGCGAGAGTTGCACCCCTTCTGAAAAAACCTACACTCGATCCCTCCGATGTCAACAACTACAGACCAGTATCCCTTCTTTCTTTTCTCTCCAAAACTCTTGAACGTGCCGTCCTTGGCCAGCTCTCCTGCTATCTCTCTCAGAATGACCTTCTTGATCCAAATCAGTCAGGTTTCAAGACTAGTCATTCAACTGAGACTGCTCTTCTCTGTGTCACGGAGGCGCTCCGCACTGCTAAAGCTAACTCTCTCTCCTCTGCTCTCATCCTTCTAGACCTATCGGCTGCCTTTGATACTGTGAACCATCAGATCCTCCTCTCCACCCTCTCCGAGCTGGGCATCTCCGGCGCGGCCCACGCTTGGATTGCGTCCTACCTGACAGGTCGCTCCTACCAGGTGGCGTGGCGAGAATCTGTCTCCGCACCACGTGCTCTCACCACTGGTGTCCCCCAGGGCTCTGTTCTAGGCCCTCTCCTATTCTCGCTATACACCAAGTCACTTGGCTCTGTCATATCCTCACATGGTCTCTCCTATCATTGCTATGCAGACGACACACAATTAATCTTCTCCTTTCCCCCCTCTGATAACCAGGTGGTGAATCGCATCTCTGCATGTCTGGCAGACATATCAGTGTGGATGACGGATCACCACCTCAAGCTGAACCTCGGCAAGACGGAGCTGCTCTTCCTCCCGGGGAAGGACTGCCCGTTCCATGATCTCGCCATCACGGTTGACAACTCCATTGTGTCCTCCTCCCAGAGTGCTAAGAACCTTGGCGTGATCCTGGACAACACCCTGTCGTTCTCAACTAACATCAAGGCGGTGACCCGTTCCTGTAGGTTCATGCTCTACAACATTCGCAGAGTACGACCCTGCCTCACGCAGGAAGCGGCGCAGGTCCTAATCCAGGCACTTGTCATCTCCCGTCTGGATTACTGCAACTCGCTGTTGGCTGGGCTCCCTGCCTGTGCCATTAAACCCCTACAACTCATCCAGAACGCCGCAGCCCGTCTGGTGTTCAACTTTCCCAAGTTCTCTCACGTCACCCCGCTCCTCCGCTCTCTCCACTGGCTTCCAGTTGAAGCTCGCATCCGCTACAAGACCATGGTGCTTGCCTACGGAGCTGTGAGGGGAACGGCACCTCCGTACCTTCAGGCTCTGATCAGGCCCTACACCCAAACAAGGGCACTGCGTTCATCCACCTCTGGCCTGCTCGCCTCCCTACCTCTGAGGAAGTACAGTTCCCGCTCAGCCCAGTCAAAACTGTTCGCTGCTCTGGCACCCCAATGGTGGAACAAACTCCCTCACGACGCCAGGTCAGCGGAGTCAATCACCACCTTCCGGAGACACCTGAAACCCCACCTCTTTAAGGAATACCTAGGATAGGATAAAGTAATCCTTCTAACCCCCCCCCCCCTTAAAAGAGTTAGATGCACTATTGTAAAGTGGTTGTTCCACTGGATATCATAAGGTGAATGCACCAATTTGTAAGTCGCTCTGGATAAGAGCGTCTGCTAAATGACTTAAATGTAAATGTAAATTGGGTTGAGGTCGGGTGATTGTGGAGGCCAGGTCATCTGATGCAGGACTCCATCACTATCCTTCTTGGTAAAATAGCCCTTGCACAGCCTGGAGGTGTGTTAGGTTATTGTCCTGTTGAAAAAAACAAATGATAGTCCCACTAAGCGCAAACCAGATGGGATTGCATATCGCTGCAGAATGCTGTGGTAGCCATGCTGTGTGCCTTGAATTCTAAATAAATCACTGACAGTGTCACCAGCAAAGCACCCCCACACCTCCTCCTCCGTGCTTCACAGTGGGAACCATACATGTGGAGAACATCCGTTCACCTACTCTGTGTAGGACAGATTTCCACCGGTCTAATGTCCATTACTCATGTTTCTTGGCCCACGCAAGTCTTCTTATTATTGGTGTCCTTTAGTAGTGGTTTAGTAGATGTAATTTGCTTCTTGAACTCTGTGAAGCATTTATTTGGATTGCAATTTCTGAGTCTGGTAACTCTAATGAACGTATCCTCTGCAGCAGAGGTATCTCTGCTGCCTTTCCTGAGGACTGCCTTTCCTGTGGCGGTCCTCATGAGGACCATCATAGCGCTTGATGGTTTTTGCAACTGCACTTCAAGAAACTTTAAAAGTTCTTGAAACTTTTCAAATTTACTGACCTTCATGTCTTAAAGTAATAATGTCTTGTCTTTTCTCTTTGCTTATTTGAGCTGTTCTTGCCATAATATGGACTTGGTCTTTTACCAAATAGGGCTATCTTCTGTATACCACCCGTACAACACAACTGATTGGCTCAAATGCATTAAGAAGGAAAGTAATTAACTTTTTATTAAATGTATTTATTTAACCTTTATTTAACTAGACAAGTCAGTTAAGAACAAATTCTTATTTGCAATGACGACATACCAAAAGTCAAAAGGCCTCCTGCGGGGACGGGGGACTGGGAATAAAATAAATAAATGAATACAATATAAATATAGGACAAAACACACATCACAACAAGAGCGACAACACTACATAAAGAGAGACCTAAGACAACAACATAGCAAGGCAGCAACACATGACAACACAGCATGGATGCAAAACAACATAACAACAACATGGTAGCAACGCAACACGGTAGCAGCACAAAAACATGGTACAAACATTATTGTACACAGACAACAGCACAAAGGGCAAGAAGGTAGAGATAACAATACTTCACACAAAGCAGCCACAACTGTCAGTAAGTGTCCATGATTGAGTCTTTGAATGAAGAAAGTGTTTGAGTGTTTGTTGAACTGAAAAGAGGAGCGACCCAGGGATGTGTGTGCTTTGGGGACCTTTAACGGAATGTGACTGGCAGAACGGGTGTTGTATGTGGAGGATGAGGGCTGCAGTAGATATCTCAGATAGGGGGGATATCTCAGAACATGTTCAGGCTGTGAAGGGCTATCTGAAGGCACTGTATGTACATAAAGGCAGGGGCAAAATGACTAGGCATCAGGATAGATAATAATAAGAGTAAAATAAAGAGCACCGTAGCAACAGCATTTTATGAGTGTGTGCGTGTGTGCGTGTCTGTGTGTAATTCCAAAGACTTTGATTAGCCCAGGCAGAGGCAGGCTGACAGAGGCTTAGCATCAATGCTGCTGTTGTCCTCTTTCTACTAGAGAAAACAAGACAGCAGTAGGAGACACAGTCACAAACCACACAGCTGTGTGTGTATGTGTGTGGTGGGGAGGGGAGGGGGTGAAATTGTCCGTCATTCGTAATAACACAGACTCTCAAGTGCATATCTTTGTGTGTGCGTGTGTGTAAAGGAGTGAGAGAAAAAGAGCGAAACCTAAGTGACAT
Source organism: Salvelinus alpinus (assembly GCF_045679555.1). Lineage (NCBI taxonomy): Eukaryota > Metazoa > Chordata > Actinopteri > Salmoniformes > Salmonidae > Salvelinus > Salvelinus alpinus. The sequence goes on along the minus strand of NC_092091.1, from coordinate 38,191,223 downwards.
TCCTGCTAGGCTTTTCAGATTTATTTTTAAGCTGCATTGCACATCAAATCAGGGAGGGGGGCATTGCTTTGTATTTTCATCTTCCTTGTTATGGTCCGACACTCCCCCTTCATTTGCATAGAGCAGTCTAACCCCTGTTTGGTGATGGGTTACCGCGGTGATTAAATAATCAGAGTGTGTGATTTGTTCCAGTATCTCTCTCTTTCGATCTCCATTTCACTCCATATACCTCTATCCAACTATCTCCATCTTTCTCTCTCTCTGGTTCTCACTCTTTCTCCCTCTCTATATCACTCTTCCTATCTCTCTGTCTTTCTCCCTCCCTCACTTCCTCAGCGATGTAAATGAGTGAGGGATGCTCTGGGGTGATTGTGATAAAACTACACTCTTAGAAAATGTGATTTATTTTTTAACACTGTTATGCTGTTGAATGAGGACCCAAAAGCGACTTAATAGAAACAGAGTCTTTATTCCAGTCTTAAACAAAAAACGATACTCCTGGATCTTATCTTAGGTAAATCCAAAACAGGAAAACTGAAATCCTCTCGTCAGTAGAGAGGAACGACTGGAGACGCGACCACAGACTGCAGGTCGCTTCGGGAAGGCACAGGCCGTAGCTGACATAGACACCTGCTCACACGCAGCATCTGAAGAAGGCAAAAACACGACAGGGCGGAACAAGGACACAGAACAGCAAACATCAAATAAGGATCCGACAAGGACAGAAGCGGAAAACAGAGGGAGAAATAGGGACTCTACTCAGAGGGCAAAATAGGGGACAGGTGTGAAAGAGTAAATGAGGTAGTTAGGAGAATGAGGAACAGCTGGGAGCAGGAACGGAACGATAGAGAGAGAGAGAGCGAGAGAGGGAGAGAGGGAGGGGGAGAGAGAGGGATAGAAAAAGGGAAAGAACCTAATAAGACCAGCAGAGGGAAACGAATAGAAGGGAAGCACAGGGACAAGACATGATAATCAATGACAAAACATGACAGTACCCCCCCACTCACCAAGCGCCTCCTGGCGCACTCGAGGAGGAACCCTGGCGGCAACGGAGGAAATCATCAATCAACGAACGGTCCAGCACGTCCCGAGATGGAACCCAACTCCTCTCCTCAGGACCGTAACCCTCCCAATCCACTAAGTACTGGTGACCACGTCCCCGAGAACGCATGTCCATGATCTTCCGTACCTTGTAAATAGGTGCGCCCTCGACAAGGACGGGGGGGGGGGGGAGGGAAGACGAACGGGGGCGCGAAGAAAAGGCTTGACACAGGAGACATGGAAGACAGGGTGGACGCGACGAAGATGTCGCGGAAGAAGCAGTCGCACAGCGACAGGATTGACGACCTGAGAGACACGGAACGGACCAATGAACCGCGGAGTCAACTTGCGAGAAGCTGTCGTAAGGGGAAGGTTACGAGTGGAAAGCCACACTCTCTGACCGCGACAATACCTAGGACTCTTAATCCTACGTTTATTGGCGGCTCTCACAGTCTGCGCCCTGTAACGGCAAAGTGCAGACCTGACCCTCCTCCAGGTGCGCTCACAACGTTGGACAAAAGCCTGAGCGGAGGGAACGCTGGACTCGGCGAGCTGGGACGAGAACAGAGGAGGCTGGTACCCAAGACTACTCTGAAACGGAGATAGCCCGGTAGCAGACGAAGGAAGCGAGTTGTGAGCGTATTCTGCCCAGGGGAGCTGTTTTGCCCAAGACGCAGGGTTTCGAAAAGAAAGGCTGCGTAATATGCGACCAATCGACTGATTGGCCCTTTCTGCTTGACCGTTAGACTGGGGATGAAACCCGGAAGAGAGACTGACGGAAGCACCAATCAAACGACAGAACTCCCTCCAAAACTGTGACGTGAATTGCGGGCCTCTGTCTGAAACGGCGTCTAACGGGAGGCCATGAATTCTGAACACATTCTCAATGATGATTTGTGCCGTCTCCTTAGCGGAAGGAAGCTTAGCGAGGGGAATGAAATGTGCCGCCTTAGAGAACCTATCGACAACCGTAAGAATCACAGTCTTCCCCGCAGACGAAGGCAGACCGGTAATAAAGTCTAAGGCGATGTGAGACCATGGTCGAGAAGGAATGGGAAGCGGTCTGAGACGACCGGCAGGAGGAGAGTTACCTGACTTAGTCTGCGCGCAGTCCGAACAAGCAGCCACGAAACGGCGCGTGTCACGCTCCTGAGTAGGCCACCAAAACCGCTGGCGAATAGAAGCAAGCGTACCCCGAACGCCGGGGTGGCCAGCTAACTTGGCAGAGTGAGCCCACTGAAGAACAGCCAGACGAGTAGAGACAGGAACGAACAGAAGGTTACTAGGACAAGCGCGCGGCGACGCAGTGTGAGTGAGTGCTTGCTTTACCTGTCTCTCAATTCCCCAGACAGTCAACCCGACAACACGCCCTTCAGGGAGAATCCCCTCGGGGTCGGTAGAAGCCACAGAAGAACTAAAGAGACGGGATAAGGCATCAGGCTTGGTGTTCTTATTTCCCGGGCGATAAGAAATCACGAACTCGAAACGAGCGAAAAACAACGCCCAACGAGCTTGACGTGCATTAAGTCGTTTGGCAGAACGGATGTACTCAAGGTTCTTATGGTCAGTCCAAACGACAAAAGGGACGGTCGCCCCCTCCAACCACTGTCGCCATTCGCCTATGGCTAAGCGGATGGCGAGCAGTTCGCGGTTACCCACATCATAGTTGCGTTCCGATGGCGACAGGCGATGAGAAAAATAAGCGCAAGGATGGACCTTATCGTCAGAATGGAAGCGCTGGGACAGAATGGCTCCCACGCCCACCTCTGAAGCGTCAACCTCGACAATGAATTGTTTAGTGACGTCAGGAGTAACAAGGATAGGAGCGGATGTAAAACGCTTCTTGAGGAGATCAAAAGCTCCCTGGGCGGAACCGGACCACTTAAAGCACGTCTTGACAGAAGTCAGAGCTGTGAGAGGGGCAGCCACTTGACCGAAATTACGAATGAAACGCCGATAGAAATTAGCGAAACCGAGAAAGCGCTGCAACTCGACACGTGACTTAGGAACGGGCCAATCGCTGACAGCCTGGACCTTAGCGGGATCCATCTGAATGCCCTCAGCGGAAATAACAGAACCGAGAAATGTGACAGAGGAGACATGAAAGGCGCACTTCTCAGCCTTCACGTAGAGACAATTCTCTAAAAGGCGCTGGAGTACACGTCGAACGTGCTGAACATGAATCTCGAGTGAGGGTGAAAAAAATCAGGATATCGTCAAGGTAAACGAAAACAAAGATGTTCAGCATGTCTCTCAGTACATCATTAACTAATGCCTGAAAGACAGCTGGAGCATTAGCGAGACCGAACGGCAGAACCCGGTATTCAAAATGCCCTAACGGAGTGTTAAACGCCGTTTTCCACTCGTCCCCCTCTCTGATGCGCACGAGATGGTAAGCGTTACGAAGGTCCAACTTAGTAAAGAACCTGGCTCCCTGCAGAATCTCGAAGGCTGACGACATAAGGGGAAGCGGATAACGATTCTTAACCGTTATGTCATTCAGCCCTCGATAATCCACGCAGGGGCGCAGAGTACCGTCCTTCTTCTTAACAAAAAAAAACCCCGCTCCGGCGGGAGAGGAAGAAGGCACCACGGTACCGGCGTCGAGAGAAACAGACAGATAATCCTCGAGAGCCTTACGTTCGGGAGCCGACAGAGAGTATAGTCTACCCCGAGGGGGAGTGGTCCCCGGAAGGAGATCAATACAACAATCATACGACCGGTGAGGAGGAAGAGAGTTGGCTCTGGACCGACTGAAGACCGTGCGCAGATCATGATATTCCTCCGGCACTCCTGTCAAATCACCAGGTTCCTCCTGAGAAGAGGGGACAGAAGAAACAGGAGGGATAGCAGACATTAAACACTTCACATGACAAGAAACGTTCCAGGATAGGATAGAATTACTAGACCAATTAATAGAAGGATTATGACATACTAGCCAGGGATGACCCAAAACAACAGGTGTAAAAGGTGAACGAAAAATCAAAAAGGAAATGGTCTCACTGTGGTTACCAGATACTGTGAGGGTTAAAGGTAGTGTCTCACATCTGATACTGGGGAGAAGACTACCATCTAAGGCGAACATGGGCGTGGGCTTCCCTAACTGTCTGAGAGGAATGTCATGTTTCCGAGCCCATGCTTCGTCCATAAAACAACCCTCAGCCCCAGAGTCTATCAAGGCACTGCAGGAAGCAGCCGAACCGGTCCAGCGTAGATGGACCGACAAGGTAGTACAGGATCTTGATGGAGAGACCTGAGTAGTAGCGCTCACCAGTAGCCCTCCGCTTACTGATGAGCTCTGGCTTTTACTGGACATGACATGACAAAATGTCCAGCAGAACCGCAATAGAGGCAAAGGCGGTTGGTGATTCTCCGTTCCCTCTCCTTAGTCGAGATGCGAATACCTCCCAGCTGCATGGGCTCAGTCTCTGAGCCGGTGGGAGGAGATGGTTGAGATGCGGAGAGGGGGAACACCGTTAACGCGAGCTCTCTTCCACGAGCTCGGTGACGAAGATCTACCCGTCGTTCTATGCGGATGGCGAGTGCAATCAAAGAGTCCACGCTGGAAGGAACCTCCCGGGAGAGAATCTCATCCTTAACCTCAGTGTGGAGTCCCTCCAGAAAACGAGCGAGCAACGCCGGCTCGTTCCAGTCACTGGAGGCAGCAAGAGTGCGAAACTCTATAGAGTAATCCGTTATGGATCGATCACCTTGACATAGGGAAGCCAGGGCCCTGGAAGCCTCCTTCCCAAAAACTGAACGATCAAAAACCCGTATCATCTCCTCTTTAAAGTTCTGATAATCGTTAGAACACTCAGCCCTTGCCTCCCAGATAGCTGTGCCCCACTCCCGAGCCCGACCAGTAAGGAGTGATATGACGTAAGCGATCCGAGCTCTCTCTCTTGAGTATGTGTTGGGCTGGAGAGAGAACACAATATCACACTGGGTGAGAAAGGAGCGACACTCAGTGGGCTGCCCAGAGTAACATGGTGGGTTATTAACCCTAGGTTCCGGAGACTCGGAAGACCAGGAAGTAGCTGGTGGCACGAGACGAAGACTCTGAAACTGTCCTGAAAGGTCGGAGACCTGAGCGGCCAGGGTCTCAACGGCATGACAAGCAGCAGACAATTCCTGCTCGTGTCTGCCGAGCATTGCTCCCTGGAACTCGACGGCAGTGTTGCGAGAATCCGTAGTCGCTGGGTCCATTCTTGGTCGGATCCTTCTGTTATGCTGTTGAATGAGGACCCAAAAGCGACTTAATAGAAACAGAGTCTTTATTCCAGTCTTAAACAAAAAACGATACTCCTGGATCTTATCTTAGGTAAATCCAAAACAGGAAAACTGAAATCCTCTCGTCAGTAGAGAGGAACGACTGGAGACGCGACCACAGACTGCAGGTCGCTTCGGGAAGGCACAGGCCGTAGCTGACATAGACACCTGCTCACACGCAGCATCTGAAGAAGGCAAAAACACGACAGGGCGGAACAAGGACACAGAACAGCAAACATCAAATAAGGATCCGACAAGGACAGAAGCGGAAAACAGAGGGAGAAATAGGGACTCTACTCAGAGGGCAAAATAGGGGACAGGTGTGAAAGAGTAAATGAGGTAGTTAGGAGAATGAGGAACAGCTGGGAGCAGGAACGGAACGATAGAGAGAGAGAGAGCGAGAGAGGGAGGGGGAGAGAGAGGGATAGAAAAAGGGAAAGAACCTAATAAGACCAGCAGAGGGAAACGAATAGAAGGGAAGCACAGGGACAAGACATGATAATCAATGACAAAACATGACAAACACATCCGTGTGTGTAGTTAGGGGTGACATCATAAATCATCATACATCTACACTCTTAGAACAGATGTGTTAAAAATAAGACATGTTGTGTTACTTTTAACACAATCACTATGTTGGCACATTTTGATATGTGTACACTTTTCAACACAACATGTGTCATTCCTAACTAGGCACGAGGATGTGTTAAAAAATGCGTGTATATATTTTTTTACACATATTGTGTTGTATTACAATTAAATCCACTTTAAAATTAATTAATACAATGCTCCATATACAAAATCTTACATGAAACAATTGCTGTACATGCAAAATATCCTTCTTGAAAGATTTCAAACATGTTACTGCTAGTGAGTTATTCAGTCCAGGGAAAGCAACTCAGACAATTTCATACCTGAGATACAGGTGAATGGACTGTTGTTGGATATTCTAGGACAGACACTTCAAAACCTTATGCTAACTTTTTTTTACTGCATTTGTTTGCCATTTGTGAATGTGTTATTCAATGCTTTTCTATGGGCTATAGGAGTAAAGGCCAAATTAAACATTTTATCAAATAACTTTTTTTTTATATTTTGGGGGAATACCTAATGGGATACTAAAATTCAAACTCAAATAGCTAATTGATCCATGGTACTGTTTGACCGTCTTAAAACAATCCATATGTTAGCTTTGTATATGCAGATGCAAAGTGAAGCAGATGCAAAGTGCTTTGTTTTATAATTAAATGATCACACACAAAGCTGCAATCCATATAACTTTAAATTGCAATGTGGTAGGCTAATTAATTAAAAGTTGGTCTTCAATAGTTTTATTTTCACAAAATTATAATTATCGTAATTGACATACAGTTGGCTACATTTCCAGTCAAATCGTTATATTTCAGATGTCACATTCCTCCAATTATCTTTGCTAAATTTCAATTTCTTCATTGGGGTGGGAGTAGTGAAGGCAGACAATGACCATTTCCCATGCCACTTCCGCTGTCTAGAATGAAGCCGGTTTGACACCATAATAGTGTCAGCTGGTCTAGTAGTTTTATTCTGCAGTTTTTTTGTTGCAACCAGGGTTATTTTAGCTGGGAGCTCCATGTAATATCCCGTTAGTAACGTGTTAAGAAATCTAGCGGTAACATGCAGGTAACCCACAGGTTCGGCGTCGTCATTGAAATCAGGCCACTAAGTTTAGGTATTCATTACCAATGGTTAAGTTAAGGGTTAAGGTTAAATAAAACAAATAACGAGTGTCTACCACTGGGATTGAACATGCGACCTTCTGATCCAGAGTCATGGGATCACCACCCTGGTCCAGTATGCCCTAGCAAAACCCAAGCATACTTGATGGTAATAGCACTCACTGTTGCCCCTAGTGGCTGGTATTGAAGGCATTTCCCGACATCCTCACGACATGGACAGAAGTCTAAAAGTCAATCTTGAACAATCTGCCTGCTCAATGTCCACCTCTGAGGCAGAGGATTACTGGTTGGTCAGTTCAAGGGTCAGGTGGTTCCTCTGTACTAAGGCTCTCAATACTACACATGCACAAACACACACACAGAAGTAGCAGGTCAAGGTTCAGGTGCAGCCTCTAGTTCCGTTCCCCAGTACAAAGCAGAACAAAATGCTAGGTGACTTTGAGGGCAGGGTGAACACGGGCAGCGCTTTGGCTCAATAGACACTCAATAGTATGAATAAGTGAGAGAGCATGAGAGCAGAAAGCAGAGAGCTGAGTGTTGAGACAGAACGGCTAAGCTACAGCACTACTACTGCTAGTCTGCTGGGACTTCAGAGAATTACAAACAGCAGAGAGAGAGGGGTGCAGAGAGAGAGAGAGATATAGCAGTGAGAGGGGGTGGGGTAGAGACAGAGATATGAGGGGGTGGGGTAGAGAGAGAGAGAGGGGTGCAGAGAGAGAGAGAAAGATATAGCAGTGAGAGGGGGTGGGGTAGAGACAGAGATATGAGGGGGTGGGGTAGAGAGAGAGAGAGGGGTGCAGAGAGAGAGAGAGAAAGAGATAGCAGTGAGAGGGGGTGGGGTAGAGAGAGATATGAGGGGGTGGGGTAGAGAGAGAGAGCGAGCAGAGAGATACTGTATATACAGTAGAAGGGGAGCAGAAAGAGATGGAGAGAGAGGGGAGTGGAGAGGGTAAGATAGAGGGCAGGAAGGGGGTGATATGGTGAGGAGCACAGGAGGTTGGTGGCACCTTCATTGGGGAGGATGGGCTCGTGGCAATGGCTGGAGCGGAATTGGTGGAATAGTATAAAATGCATCAAACACATGGAAGCATTGAATAATTACATTAATGCTCTTTAATTTCACTGCAGGACACCCACATCATACAAAGGAATTTTCCTACCTGATTTAGGGACACAGTGAACATTTGGAAGTTGGGGCATATTTCATTATAAAACATTTCTTGGGTGTTAGTTAAAGTCTGTGAACAAACTTGAAATGAATTAATTTATGGTTCGGATTACGAGAGGCCAAGGTCATATCTTTCCATATTCTGGTCCAGTTAAAGGATTATTCAGCTAAATTTAGATCCGTAGGCCATACATGTTTAATGGCTAGCTCAGAGTATGAGATTTCCAATAGTTGTTTATATATTACAGAGATTAGTCCTTTTGGGAGACCAGATAATCTGTTTACAAATTTCATCATTGGATGGTTTGACAGCTGACTTTCCCATTGAACTCATGAAGCATAGCTGACCTAAATTGGACAAAAAGAAAAAGAGTTACTTGGTAATATAAATGCCTCTTTCAGATATTGGAAAGACCTCAAACCATTACTATCCATTATATTGCCAAGGGTATGGACACCGCATTTGGACCATTGGGGCAATGTGAAAGACCATCCTCCCGATCGCAATGCATTATTGTTAAATATTGGGTAATCAATAGGTAAAACAAGAAATGTACATAACAACAACGAGGCTATATACAGTGGATACCGGTACCGAGTAAATGTGCGAGGGTACAGGTTAATCAAGGTAATTTGTAAAGTGGACCTTCCTCTGACACCGCCTAGTATATAGGTCCTGGATATCAGGAAGCTTGGTCCCAGTGATATACTGTGCCATCCGCATTACCCTCTGTAGCGCCTTCCAGTCAAATGCCGAGCAGTTGCCATACCAGGCAGGATGCTCTCGATGGTGCAGCTGTTGTGAACGTTTTGAGGATCTGGGGACCCATGCCAAATATATTTGGTCTCCTGGGGGGGAAAAGGTGTTGTTGTGCTCTCTTCACAACTGTCTTGGTGTGTTTGGACCATGATCATTTGTTGGTGCTGTGGACATCAACAAATTTGAAACTCTCGACCCGCTAATTTTCGATTAGTCCACAATCAGCTCCTTTGTCTTGTTCACATTGAGAGAAAGGTTGTTGTCCTGACACCACACTGCCAGGTCTCTCACGTCCTCCCTATGGCTGTCTCATCATTGTCGGTGATCAGGCCTACCACTGTGGTGTTGTCAGAAAACTTAAATGATGGTGTTGGAGTCGTGCTTGGCCGTGAAGTCATGGATGAACAGGAAGCACAGGAGGGGACTGAGCACAAACCCCTGAGGGGCCCCTGTGTTGAGGATCAGTGTGCGGATGTGTTGTTAACTACCCTTACCACCTGGGGGCGGCCCGTCAGGAAGTCCAGGATCCAGTTGCAGAGGGAGGTGTTCAGTCCCAGGGTCATTAGCTTAGTGATGAGCTTTGTGGGCACTATGGTGTTGAATGTTGACCAGTAGTCAATGAACAGCATTCTCATACAGGTGTTCCTTTTGTCCAGGTGGGAAATGGCAGTGTGGAGTTTGATTGAGATTACGTCATCTGTGGATCTGTTGGGGCGGTATGCGAATTAGAGTGGGTCTAGAGTGTCTGGCATGATGGTGTTGATTTGAGCCATGACCATCCTTTCAAAGCACTTCATGGCTACAGATGTGAGATTCTCTGGAACAGCTGGTGCTCTCCTGCATGTTTCAGTGTTGCTTGCCTCAAAACAAGCATAAAAGGCATTTAGCTCGTCTGGTGGTCTGCGTCACTGGGCAGCTCACGGCTGGGTTTCCCTTTGTAGTCCGTAAAAGTTTTCAAGCCCTGCCACATCTGACGAGCGGTATAATCAGTATAATAGGATTCAATCTTAGTCCTGTATTGACACTTTGGCTTTTTCATGGTTTGTCTGAGGGCATACCGGGAGTTTTTATAAGCATCTGGATTATTGTCCCGAACCTTGAAAGCGGAAACTCTAGCTATGCGGATGTTGCCTGTAATCCATTGCTTCTGGTTTGGAAATGTACATACGATCACTGTGGGCACATCGTTGTCGATGCACTTATTGATGAAGCCGGTGACTGAGGTGGTATACTCCTCAATGCTATTGGATGAATCCCGGAACATATTCCAGTCTGTGCTAACAAAACAGTCCTGTAGTGTAGCATCCGCGTCATCTGACCACTTCTGTATTGAGTGAGTCACTGGTACTTCCTGCTTTAGTTTATGCTTGTAAGCCGGAATCAGGAGGATATATTTATGGTCAGATTTACCAAATGGAGGGTGAGGGAGAACTTTATATTCATCTATGTGTGTGGAGTAAAGGTGGTCTATAGTTTTTTTTCTTTAGTTACACATGTGGCATTAGGTAAAACAGATTTATGTTTGCCTCCAATAAAGTCCCCGGCCACTATGAGTGCCGCTTCTGGATGAGCATTTTCTTGTTTGCTTATGGCCTTATAAAGCTCGTTGAGTGCGGTCTTAGTGCCAGCATCGGTTTGGAGTGGTAAATAGACAGACTTCTTTAACCTCTCTAGGGTACGTGGGACGCTAACGTCCCACCTGACCAACATCCAGTGAAAGTGCAGGGCGCCCAATTCAAACAACAGAAATCTCATAATTAAAATTCCTCAAACATACATGTATTATACACCATTTTAAAGATACACTTGTTGTAAATCCAGCCACAGTGTCCGATTTCAAAAAGGCTTTACGACGAAAGCACCCCAAACGATTATGTTAGGTCCGAGCCAAGTCACAGAAAAACACAGCCATTTTTCCAGCCAAAGAGAGGAGTCACAAAAAGCAGAAATAGAGATAGAATTAATCACTAACCTTTGATGATCTTCATCAGATGACACTCATAGGACTTCATGTTACACAATACATGTATGTTTTGTTCGATAAAGTTCATATTTATATCCAAAAATCTCAGTTTATATTGGCGCGTTACGTTCAGTAATGTTTTGCTTCCAAAACATCCGGTGATTTTGCAGAGAGCCACATCAATTTACAGAAATACTCATCATAAATGTTAATGAAATACAAGTGTTATGCATGGAACTTTAGATTAACCTCTCCTTAATGCAACCGCTGTGTCAGATTTCTAAAAAGCTTTACGGAAAAAGCAAACCATGCAATAATCTGAGTACGGCACTCAGAGCCCAAACAAGCCAAAAAGATATGCGCCATATTGTGCAGTCAACAGAAGTCAGAAATAACATTATAAAAATTCACTTACCTTTGATGATCTTCATCAGAATGCACTCCAAAGAATCCCAGTTCCACAATAAATGTTTGTTTTGTTCGATAACGTCCATCATTTATTTCCAAATAGCTCCTTTTGTTAGCGCGTTTGGTAAACAATTCCAAACCTACGAAGCGTGTTCACTAGGAGCAGACGAAAAGTCAAAAGGTTCCGTTACAGTCCGTAGAAACATGTCAAACGAAGTATAGAATCAATCTTTAGGATGTTTTTAACAGAAATCTTCAATAATGTTCCAACCGGAGAATTCCTTTGTTTTCAGAAATGCAATGGAACGCAAGCTACCTCTCACGTGAACGCATATGGTCAGCGCATGGCAGACCTTACTCAATCCCCTCTCATTCGGCTCCCCTTCGCAGTAGAAGCATCAAACAAGGTTCTAAAGACTGTTGACATCTAGTGCAAGCCTTAGGAAGTGCAACATGACCAATATCCCACTGTATCTTCAATAGGGAATGAGTTGAAAAACGACCAAACTCAGATTTCCCACTTCCTGGTTGGATTTTTTCACAGGTTTTTGCCTGCCATATGAGTTCTGTTATACTCACAGACATCATTCAAACAGTTTTAGAAACTCCAGAGTGTTTTTGATCCAAATCTACTAATAATATGCATATATTAGAACTGGGACTGAGTAGCAGGCAGTTTACTCTGGGCACCTTATTGATCCAAGCTACTCAATACTGCCCCCAGCCATAAGAAGTTAACATTACAACATGAAATCCATTTCTTAAATGTTGCTACGTTGCAGAAATGGCAAAGAAAATGTGTAATCTGCTTGACACATTAAAGTTACTTACCTTACAGATCACAAAGTCAGCTAATTTCCACTCCATTCATATGCACATCCGTTTGATTCATTCACTGGCTTGTCTGGCTGTCATGTTTTTATTTTAACCTGCCCTTCCCTTATCTACACTGAAATAATATAATTTCAGTAGTCCTAAATGATGTTTAATTATTTTCTATCTCTCATAGCTCATTAGTACACCGTTGTGGTTGAACATATATGTATCTATTGTAGGTCCTAGGATACAACAATGAATCATGTTGAACAAATAAATACCATCAAAGTATACCTTACAACTTACAATAATGAACACCTTGTAAAACAGCTGTGAAAACCAACCTGAAAAATATTAAAGATTTTAATACATCAACGTAGATTTTTTGGTACAGTTTATTTTCAGATTTTTTGTACACTCACATGGCAATCATAGATTAAAATACTGAACATTGGTGTGTGGAATATTGAGGAGGTGGTTGTTGTGTGGGTGAGAGGTTCTGCCTGTCACTTGTTCTCAACAGGCAGCCAGTCTTGGAAGGGGGCCTTGAAGAGGGAGACTGCAAAGTACAGGCACTGCTCCTTTCATTGTTCTAAGTATTTGCAGTGCTTGTGTATCACATATGTGCACAGTATGATAGTGCAAGAAAACCTTCTTAGCAGATAATGACAATAACACGAGCTGTAGATGATGTAATCAAATCAAATTGTATTTGTCACATACACATGGTTAGCAGCTGTTAATGCGAATGTAGCGAAATGCTTGTGCTTCTATTTCCGACAGTGCAGTAATATCTAACAAGTCATCTAACAATTCCCCAACAACTACCTAATACACACAAATCTAAAGAGGGGAATGAGAATATGTACATGAATGTATATGGATGAGCGATGGCCGAGCGGCATAGGCAAGGTACAATAGATGGTATAAAATACAGTAAATACATGTGATATGAGTAATGTAAGATATGTAAACATTATTAAAGTGGCATTATTTAGAGTGAATTGTATAAAGTGACTAGAGATCTATGTATTAAAGTGGCCAGTGATTGGGTCTCAATGTAGGCAGCAGCCTCTTTGAGTTAGTGATTGCTTTTTAGCAGTCTGATGACCTTGAGCTAGAAGCTGTTTTTCAGTCTCTCGGTCCCAGCTTTGATGCACCTGTACTGACCTCGCCTTCTGGATGACAGCGGTGTGAACAGACAGTGGCTTGGGTGGTTGATGTCCTTAATGATTTTTTAGGCCTTCCTGTGACATCGGGAGCTGTAGGTGTCATGGAGGGCAGGTAGTTTGCCCCCGGTGACGCGTTGTGCAGACCTCTGGAGAGCTTTGCGGTTGAGGGCGGTGCAGTTGCCATACCAGGCTGTGATACAGCCTGACAGGATGTTCTCGATAGTGCATCTGTAAAATGTTGTCATGGTTTAGGTTACATGCCAAATTTCTTCAGCCTCCTGAGGTCGAAGATGCGCTGTTGCGCCTTCTTCACCACACTGTCTGTGTGAGTTGACCATTTCAGTTTGTCTGTGATGTGTACGCCAAGGAACATAAAACTTTCCACCTTCTCCACTGCTGTCCCTTCGATGTGGATAGGGGGGTGCTCCCTTTGCTGTTTCCTGAAGACCACGATCACCTCCTTTGTTTTGTTGAAGTTGAGTTTCCTGACACCACACTCAGTGTGCCTTCACCTCCTCCCTGTAGGCTGTCTCATCATTGTTTGTAATCAAGCCCACTACTGTTGTGTCATCTGCAAACTTGATGATTGAGTTGGAGGTGTGCATGGCCACACAGTCGTGGGTGAACAGGGAGTACAGTTCATGTAATGAAAAGTTGGAAGGTGGTTGGTAGTGGAGGACATCAGGTGGATCCACGTCTGGGTGTTGGGCAGAACCCCTCGGTCCTGGAGAACAGGAGCAGAGTTAAAGGGAAGAGGGTAGGAGACAGATGTAAACAAGCAAACACACAGGTTATACTTTGCTGTGAGACAATGTAATGGATTAGTGCACTGTTATAAATGGGAGATATGTACTTTTCCAAAATTTTGGAAGGTATAGCCTACCTCAAGCTGGTCCCCCTCTGACTCAGAGCACAGAGAATCAGACTGATCCAAACTCACTGGTTCTGTTGGATGGGATACCTCCTAGGGGGCTTGCTCTTAAGTCATTTGGAGAGGTAAATTGAAGAGGACATTTTTAAAAGCTCAGCATATATACCATTTCTTGCTTTCTCAAATGTCAACCAAAGATTATCATACTTTGTCTATTGGGCTTCACTGAAGTGTAGGGCGTCAGTGCATTCAGTGGTCGACCGTCCAACTGCTCAAGCTGTAGAAGATTGTTGGCTTCCACCGAGGTAACCCTAGGAAGACAGAGAGAAAAATATCAGTGTTAGGGAAACTAAAACTAGCTTCAGGTTATTTTGTTTGCAAATGCAAATAGTTATTATCGAGATATTTTATATTCACCTTAACAGATGGTGACCCCAGCTAGGAGCGAAAGAGCAGCGAGGTTTCCCAGGTCTCGCCTTTCTTTCGTCCTTCTTCCAAACCAAGTAAGTCACCCCGATGTCGTAGCACTTGCTCCCCTCCTTGATTCTGCTCCGGTAGCTCTCCTTCTGTTTCTCATGCGACTTGTCGATGTTCAGTCTGACCTTGGTTAGTAACAGGAATACATGCAATTATATTTCATTTTACAAATACATTTCTTACATATCTCTTGGAGGGCAAGAAAATAAATGATCAGAGGACAATCATTTTTTCCTGGTCAAAAACCTCCACTTCCTTCTCAGTCCGTGCCTGAAGTTGGTCCTCGAAAGCACTGTGATCTGGTTCGACAACTTCCACCACATCAGGTGGGGTTTCAGGAATCTGAATGTACATTATACAAAAACAGCAACAGACTAACAACAACAATAAGTCAATCACAAATTTAAAAGACTACAGTATATGCAATAATTGCAGATACAATTGCATTGTTTACCTCAGTCAACAGCTGCGGCTCCTGTCTGTACTCGGTGGAGGCCTGGATGTTGTTGTTGTTGTGGGCAAAGAGAATTACCTTCAGGTTGGTCTCCCACACTTCCTGGTACCAATCAAGGGAATTGCCTATGGCAGTCTTGACGGTCTGGTTGGTCCATTCACCAAACCTGTAGGAGGGGGTAGGAAAGCCATCTATTTACAATGTAAGATATTGAAATATGTCTGATTATGTACCATGGAAAAACAAAAACAAATTGTAAAAAATAAATTAAACAAACAATTGGAGACAGAATATAACCTATAGCATTCATACCTTGTTCCAGCATTCATGACTTCGGTCACTCAAGATGACCTAAGGAGAACCATGGGTGTTGAAGATGTCCATTATCGCCTTGGAGGTGGCCTTGCCAGTCTCTCCCTTGATGGGTATCATACAAAATGAAAATCTATTTTTGGTTTCAAGCCACCTTTTTAATGGCTTACATGAGGGAATTTAGAGTTAAGCACGTACTCTTACTTTACTGACCTTAATGGGAATTGCCTCCACCCACTTGGTAAAGTGATTGGTTGCCGTCAAACACCAGCTGTTGCCATTCTTAGATTTCGTGAAGGGTCCGATGAGACCCACTCCTAACATTTAAAGTGTTAGAGAGAAGATTACTTTATTCTTACCGTATCTGTGTCATACAGTCTGCAGATTTTCATATTTGTAAGGATCCTGACACACACACATTCTACAATATTGAACTCTGATGTGGTCTAATAAAGCAACCATTACAAAACAACTTATTAGGGCAAAATTTGAATTGTGTCACTTACCGATCACGTGATCATGTGCCATGGTGAAACAACTTTGATGGGCTTCAACTACGGCACCACAGTCTTCGCCCTCTCAAAATTCTGGCAGGCTAGACAGGGTACTGACCTTTAAAGCATAAAATGACAAATTGAAACATTGTGTGCTCTCTTATATGACATTCATTCTTATCTCAATAATTTCAGATATAATAGAATGTGATTGATAAACAAAAGGTTCTTTCACTTGCCCAGCTGTCCACCTCCTTGACAATTTCCCGTCAGAAGAAGCGTAGGTTGATTTTGGCAATCATGCGCTTCACACCGAAATGGCCAGCATGCATATTGGTCAGCACGGCCTCTTTCTTCTCCTTATTAAAAATCACCCTCCCGTGTGGCTGGCCATTCTTCCCCTGTAGGTACAGTTGAAGTCAGAAGTTTACATACACTTAGGTTGGAGTCATTAAAACTCATTTTTCAACCACTTCACAAATTTCTTGTTGACAAACTATAGTTTTGACAAGTTGGTTAGGACAACTACTTTGTGCATGACACAAGTAATTTTTCCAACAATTGTTAACAGACAGATTATTTTACTGTATCACGATTCCAGTGGGTCAGAAGTTACATACACTAAGTTGACTGTGCCTTTAAACAGCTTGGAAAATTCCCTTAAAATGATATCATGGCTTTAGAAGCTTCTGAAAGGCTAATTGACATCATTTGAGTCAATCGGAGGTGTACCTGTGGATGTATTTCATGGCCAACCTTCAAACTCAGTGAGTCTTTGCTTGATATCATGGGAAAATTTAAATAAATCAGCCAAGACCACAGGAAAAAAAATTGTAGATCTCCACAAGTCTGGTTCATCCTTGGGAGCAATTTCTAAATGCCTGAAGGTACCATGCTCATCTGTCCAAACAATAGTATGCAAGTATAAACACCATGGGACCACACAGCTGTCACACCGCTCAGGAAGGAGACGCGTTCTGTCTCCTAGAGATGAGCGTACTTTGGTGCGAAAAATGCAAATCAATCCCAGAACAACAGCAAAGGACCTTGTGAAGATGCTGGAGGAAACAGGCACAAAGGTATCTATATCCACAGTAAAACAGGTCCTATATCGACATAACCTGAAAGGCCGCTCAGCAAGGAAGAAGCCACCGCTCCAAAACTGCCATAAAAAAGCCAGACTATGGTTTGCAACTGCACATGGCTACAAAGATCAAACTTTTTGGAGAAATGTCCTCTGGTCTGATGAGACAAAAATATAACTGTTTGGCCATAATGACCATTGTTATGTTTGGAGTAAAAGGGGGGAGGGGCTTGCAAGCCGAAGAACACCATCCCAACCGTGAAGAACAGGGGTGGCAGCATCATGTTGTGGGGGTGCTTTGTTGCAGAAGAGACTGGTGCACTTCACAAAATAGATGGCATCATGAAGAAGGGAAATTATGTGGATATATTGAAGCAACATCTCAAGACATCAGTCAGGAAGTTAAAGCTTGGTCGCAAAAGGGTCTTTCAAATGGACAATGACCCCAAGCACACTTCCAAAGTTGTGGCAAAATGGCTTAAGGCCAACAAAGTCAAGGTATTGGAGAGGCCATCATGAAGCCCTGACCTCAGTCCTATAGAATATTTGTGGGCAGAACTGAAAAGGCATGTGCGAGCAAGGAGGCCTACAAACCTGACTCAATTACACCAGCTCTGTCAGGAGGAATGGGCCAAAATTCACCCAACTTATTGTGGGAAGCTTGCGGAAGGCTACCCGAAATGTTTGACCCAAGTGAAACAATTTAAAGGCAATGCTACCAAATACTAATTGAGTGTATGTAAACTTCTGACCCACTGGGAATGTGGTGAATGAAATGAAAGCTGAAATAAATCATTCTCTCTACTATTATTCTGACTTTTCACATTCTTACAATATTGTGGTGATCCTAACTGACCACAGAAAGGGCATTTTTACTAGGATTAAATGTCAGGATTTGTGAAAAACTGAGTTTAAATATATTTGGCTAAGGTGTATGTAAACTTCCGACTTCAACCATAGCTAAATCCGTCCAGTTATCTAATAGAAGTTAACTGCTTAACGTTAGCCTGAATTGTGAATTTCTCTGAATGTTGCACCTCTTGTTGAGATAAGTGGTGCCTTCATAGTACCTCGCCTGCTTGGAAAGATAAAAGAAAATCTCCTCAAGGGATGCCATTGAAGTGCAAGCTACATACAAACAGAAAGCTACAATAACAGTTACAGTAGCTAGCTAGATAACGTTAGTTAAATTAAACTACTGTAGCTAGCTAGCCAACTAATGTAGCTAGCTAGCTGACTAGGCAGACTAAGGTAAATAAGTACAGTAGATAGCAATGTCAATCTAAAAACAGCTTATATTATTTATTCCTATTTAACAATATTTTCTTATATATAGACATGGTAAAGAAAGAGTGTTCTCTTTCCAGTCTTTTCGGTCCTCTGAAGTAGCAGGTTATCACCGTCAAAAACACCGTCCTTGGAGAGCAATTCTGAGGTAATAATTTTTTGCGGACTGAGCGAGCGCATTTGAGGTGAAACAGAACTAGAACTACCCGTGTCCTCCTTCGTCCCACTAGCGGACAACGTCCCACTAGCGGACAACTTCCGGTGAAACTGGAGGGTGTTTTGTTAGATAAAATCCTTCTTTATATCCCAAAAAGTCTGTTTAGTTGGCGCCATCGATTTGAGTAATCCACTCTTTCAACATGCAGAGAAAGGAATCCGAAAATCTACCCCTAAACTTTGTATCAACAAGTCAAAATACATTTCTATTTACTCCTCAGATACCCTAAAATGTAATCAAATTATAATTTTTCTTATGGAAAGAAGTATGTTCAATAGGAAGCTGATTTTAGCAGGTGCGTACTGTCTTCAGGGCGCGAGCACGCAAACCCGAATTTCCAAGACTGTGTCCCTGTATTAAAACTGATATTTCTTATTCGTTTTTGAAGTTACAAGCCTGAAACCTTGAACATAGACTGCTGACACCCTGTGGAAGCCATAGGAATTGCACCCAGGGCACATATTTTCAATATGACCTTTTACTTGCCTTTCTAAGAGGATGGTTGGTTTCTGGTTGGTTTTTCTTTGTATTTTCTCCTACCATATCTACTGTGTTTTATTCTCCTACATTATTTTTACTTCTTCGGGCAAGGGGGCAGTATTCAGAAGTTTGTGAGTGTGAGTGTGCATACTTCGTTATTTATCTCTGGTAATGGTCTCCGGTATTCTCCGTCTTAAATTTGATAATTTATTTACATATTAGGGTACCTGAGGATTGATTAGGAACGTTATTTGATATGTTTGGAAGAAGTTTATTGGTATCTTACGGGATTCATTTGTATGCATTTTGAACGAGGGAAACCGGTGGATTACTGAGTCTAGCGCACCAATGAAACATACTTTTTTGGGATATAAAGAAGGACTTTATCAAACAAAAGGACCATTTGTTAGGTAGCTGGGACCCTTGTGATTGCAACCAGATGAAGATCTTCAAAGGTAAGTGATTTATTTTATCGGTATTTCTGACTTTCGTGACATCTCTGCTTGGTTGGAAAATGTATGTAATGCTGTTGTGTGCGGGGCGCTGTCCTCAGAAAATTGCATGGTGTGCTTTCGCCGTAAAGCCTTTTTGAAATCTGCCAACGCGGCTGGATTAACAAGAAGTTAAGCTTTTAAATGATGTATGATACTTGTATTTTCATGAATGTTTAATATTACGATTTCTGTCATTTGAATATCGCGCACTGCAATTTCACCGGATGTTGTCGAGGTGAGACGCTAGCCTCCCAATGATCCGTAAGAAGTTAACATTCTTACAACATTCAAAGGGTTTTCTTTCAAATGGTACCAATTTTATGCATATCCTGGCTTCAGGGCCTGAGCTACAGGCAGTTTACTTTGGGCATGTCATTCAAGCGGAAATTGAGAAAAAAGGAGCCTAGCTCTAAGAAGCATGTAAGATGTGCAATAGATGATGGAGGTTATCTGAGGATAATAGTTTTTTAACAAACCCGCTTTGGTCTAATATACCAATTTGGGTAAGTAAGTGTCGAGACAGGACAACAGATGGTGCTTATCAAAGATAGGGGGTGATAGATGGCCTTCTTACCTTTTTTTTAATAAAATCTAAATTAGTGCTTTATTTATATCCTTTCCAAATGAAGCTTTATGAACTGCTGCGTTAATCATTTTGAGTAATAATTTACCACATTGGATCCAACATTTTAAATGGACCTCAGGAGGAATAACGTGTTTTATGTAAGACACTGCAAATCACCTTGTGATGGAAATTAAGTATCTTTGCATAGATTTCTGGAGAGAGGGCAGTATGAAGTGAAGCAGAGACAGGAGAGAACTGTCAAAAAATACATAAGAAATACGTTTTTTAAGTGTCTGTCCTATAGCTAGGAGATATTAGAAATCTCAGGAAATATGTGTGTTTTTGGGACACATATTTAACCCCTTATTTTTGTTGGCACAAAACGACCTACATACTTCTATTCATTTGTATGGGTTACCTTTAGATGAGAGCCTTCATACAGCAAAACAGAGTTTGTGAGAGTCTTCCTTTTCCACAGTGGGTTATATTAGTTTGTAGCCCAAACGGTTCGGACGCTACAGACGTTTTCATGAGAAGACTGATTTTCGCGATTTCTGATGGTCTGCCAAACACCTCTGTAGCTCGTCCACCTTCCACCGCAGATGTGGAAGGCCGACAAAAGCGTTCACATTACCCATAAGCACTGCGTTATGTTACGCCAAATGTTACACTTTCATGGAGACGTACACAACTGAGTGAAAACGCAACGCACCTTGTAGTTGAAGGCTCTGTTGCGAGACGGACATCGCATACTGTGTTCAGACTTTGGTTGATCTTCAGTCAGCCGGAGTCCGTTAAAGAACAGGAAGTTACTAAAACAGAGAAGAAGATAAAAAATATATGGTTTTCGGTGATGGCTTTATGGGATAGCTAGCAACTTCTAAACAATTACCCATTCCTGTAAGTGAGTAGTATTTTAATGGTAATGTTAAATAGTACACATTGGCTGTTAAGCAAATTATATTATGTGACTGTTGCATGCCGTTTAAGTTTATTGTGATGGTAATGACGTTTGTTTTTGATGATAATTGTTAGGTGGAGGTTGCTAGCTACAATAGCTTTTAGCTAGCTAGCTAGCTGTTCTGCAGTGCAAGCTAGCTTGACTTGCAATAAAGTTTGAAAAACAAGTTGAGGAAAAATTTACTTAACAATATTTGACTGAGACGCTGCCCATGCAATAAAACAGCATTTCAGACCCAATATTCAAGCAAACCAGGTCTACACCTGTGCGTTACTAAATGTGGGTAATCCCAAAGTTACATCACTGATTACAATTTTGGCCAGGTAACTAGTAACTGTAACGGATTACATTTAGAAAGTAACCTACCCAACCCAGCACACACACATACATACACACATACACAGTCAGAGATTCAGAGAGAAAGAGAGAGGGAGAGAGAGAGACTTATAGTCACAGTAAGTTACAGTGAGTTATTGCTATTACAGGAAACATGAGAACCCCCCCTTCCCAACACCCCTGCACAAACAGAAACACACACACACACACACACACACACACACACACACACAGATACAGTAGCATCCACCCCTCTTCCGCTGCTCGTCAGTATTGATGCTGTGTGTTGTTGTCACTGACAGTCAACCCTGTGTTCTGGTCCTAGCGAAAGTGCTTGTTTGTGTAATCTCACTCTGTCGTTTATTGATGTTTCTCTCATTCTCTCTCCCCTGTTCTGCTTCCTTCCTCATCTCCCTCACCAAGAACTGCTCTTGTTACATCAAGTATTACAGCACACAGAATCAAAACTCTTCCAACCTACCGTGGAGCACCGTGTGTGCCCTCTAAGCCACCACAATAAAAGGCAGGTTTGGATGTTTGAGTTCGTCTGTGTAACATAGGTATCGAGGCAAAAATTGCTTCCCCACCTCAAAATGAAATTCAATTGCAGTGTGTTCCAGCGATTTGCCCTTTTAATTTATTCTCTGTTCCCAGAAAGAAGGTTTTCTTCTACGTTTCTCTTCCTGGCTGTCCTTAAAGAAACATCTGACTACCAGACTGCCTCACATCAAGCAGGTAAAGACCCTCTGTAAACATACAGTAACAACCTGTAGCAGGTAAAGAGCCCATATAATGGCCTCTTACAGGATCACTTATATACCCTGCTGTGGAAAGGCTGTTTTAACCAAATAAGCATTAACTGTTGCGATTGTTTGTGAGAATGCCAACAGGTGTGGTTCCGTGGGTAAAATATTATATTGGGGAAAGGTTCCCGTGGGGTTGCCATGGAAGCCAAGAAGGGGAGTGAGGTGTGTGTGTGCTCAAACACACATGCATGTGAGGGTCTGGGAGAGGAAGTGTGTCCATCTGATGAATGGGCATTTATGCCTGAACTCAATTTTATACACTAATTGTAGTCTCACCCCATTAATTTCTAATGACCGGACGTTTTTGACCGGGAACACCACATGTGAACAAAAGTTAAATAAAACTTAATTTAATGAAAATCATCAAAATGTGTTTTCAGATGCCCTGTGTGGACAATGTCATGGCACCTTATGACAATCAGATTAAATATATAAAAATTTTCAGAGAGAACTTGTAAATCAGTCCAATTTGACCAGAACACAACAGGGTGTGTTAAAGCAAGGCCTCATGAGATATGTAATGTAGGGTTATAAAGACTTTAATTATAATTATAAAATTCACCTTCTGTACGAACTGACTTGAAAACAAATTCAACAATCATGTCACTAACAAATACAGTTGTGGGTGCTAACTCTACAATTCGCTCGAAAAGGCAAGGAACACTGGGAAATTATATTGGAGGTGTGGTTTAGTGGGGGAGTTACTCAAAAAGGTCACAGTGACTCTCGGTTTGAGCAATGACTACAAAATCACTATAAGTAACTGTACTCAGACACATTAAGTGCAATGGGTTTCCTCAAAAGTTTTGATTAATGACAGGGCATTGGGATTTACAGTGTACCTCTCATTATTAACGAGATTAAGCTCTCATCAGTCAAGGCATTTATTAGCTGTGTGATTCAGGTTGATTTGAGGGTTAGGAAATACTGTCTATAATATAATTGGATATGAGTGTCGTTTCACAGTCCCATGTAGCACATATATTAGCTTATACATTATTAAGGGAAAGCTAACATTTGGAAATGCCAATCACAATGTTTAATAACGTCTCCTACGTCTCAATCGGTTGAGGAGTCAAGGATGTGTGTCCCAAACGGCACCCTATGGGCCCTAGTCAAAGGTAGAGCACTATATAGGGAACAGGGTGCCATTTGGGACTTATCCTATCCTATAGGTCTCACAGAGATGAAAATATTGAACTTCCGTGGTAATTGATTATTTATAATCAAGCAGGGAGAAGCTCAAATCCTGCCTTCGTGCCACTTTGGTATACCATAGGGTAAGAGCAACACATATGAACACATGCTTGCAGGCACATACACAAGCACTCGCACATGTCAACACGCACGCACGCACGCACGCACGCACGCACGCACGCACGCACGCACGCACGCACGCACGCACGCACGCACGCACGCACGCACGCACGCACACACACACACACACACACACACACACACACACACACACACACACACACACACACACACAGCTGTGTACTGTATGGGTTGGATTTAGAGTGTGAGAGTAAATCTGCTCTTTTATCTTCTCCAGGCTCTCTGTTTCATGCTTCTAAGACCCACCACCATTAGCATATTTAAAGCTGTCTTTATAGGCAAAGGCTGTTACCGTATGCATGCATTTGAATATTTTGTATGTTTGGTTAATTGCTTCAGGTTTCTCTTGGGGAGAAGGAATAAGGAAGTATGTAGGTACAGGTGTAGACCTGGTTTGCTTGAATATTGGGTCTGAAATGCAGAAGTACACCTATTTTTAGGACAATTGGGGTTGACATGTAGCAGTACATCGGTTTTTTATTGGGTTAGACGTGCAGGTGTACACCTTGTCTGTAAAATTATTTGGGCTAATGTACAAGTGTAGACCTGATTTGTATGAATGTTGGGGCTTGGGTGCTGGGGTAGACCTGTTTAACGTCTTAGTGATCCCTTCCTGTGCCAATCCCGTTAACGGGATTGATTTGACAACCCCCAGTGAAATAGCAGCGCGCCAAATTCAAAAACAGAAATACTCATAATAATAATTCAGAAATCATACAAGTGTTATACATGGGTTTAAAGATGAACTTCTTGATAATCCAGCCACAGTGTCAGATTTCAAAAAGGCTTTACGGCGAAAGCAAACCATGCTATTATCTGAGGATAGCACCCCATCAAACACACACATGAAATTCATAATTCACCCGCCAGGCACAACACAAAAGTCAGAAATAACATATAATGCATGCCTTACCTTTGAAGATCTTCTTCTGTTGGCACTTCAATATGTCCATTAAACATCACAAATGGTCCTTTTGTTCGATAAATTCTGTCATTATATATCCAAAATGTCCATTTATTTGGCGCGTATGATTCAGAAAATACACCGGTTCCAACTCCCGCAACATGACTACACATTATCTAATAAGTTACCTGTACACTTGATCCAAACATTTCAAACAACTTTCCTAATCCAACTTTAGGTATTTTTAAACGTAAATAATCGATCAAATTTAAGACGGAATAAACTGCGTTCAATACCGGAGGAAAACAAAGTGGAGCGTACACTTCACTCGACCCTCGTTCTGGACAGCCCTATTTCTTAATTTCTTCAAAGGAAAAACATCAACCAATTTCTAAAGACTGTTGACAGCTAGTGGAAGCGATAGGAACTGCAAGCAACTGCCTTAGAATTCTAGATTTCCATTGAAAATCCATTGAAAGAGAGTGACCTCAAAAAATAAAAATCCTGGATGGTTTGTCCTCGTGGTTTCGCCTGCCAAATAAGTTCTGTTATACTCACAGACATCATTCAAACAGTTTTAGAAACTTCAGAGTGTTTTCTATCCAAATCTACTAATAATATATATATCCTAGCTTCTGGGCCTGAGTAGCAGGCAGTTTACTTTGGGCACACTTTTCATCTGGATGTGAAAAATGTGCCCCCTAGCCTTAAGAAGTATTAATATACAGTGCATTCGTTAAGTATTCCGACCCCTTGACTTTTTCCACATTTTGTTACATTACAGCCTTATTCTAAATGTATTAAATTGTCATTCCTCATTAATTTACACACCATATCCAATGATGGCAAAGCAAAAAAAGTTTTTTTGAAATGTTTGCAAATGTATTAAAAATAAATGAAATATCAAAATTACATAAGTATTCAGACCCTTTACTTTGTTGACGCTCCTTTGGCAGCGATTACAGCCTTGAGTCTTCTTGGATATGATGATTGGCACACCTGTATTTGGGGAGTTTCTCCCATTCTTCTCTGCAGATCCTCTCAAGTTCTGTCAAGTTGGATGGGGAGCTTCGCTGCACAGCTATTTTCAGATCTCTCCAAAGATGTTAGATCAGGTTCTGGTCCGGGCTCTGGTTGGGACACTCAAGGACATTCAGAGACTTATCCTGAAGCCACTCCGGCATTGTCTTGGCTGTGTGCTTAGAGTCGTTGTCCTTTTGGAAGGTGGACCTTCACCCAGTCTGGGGTTCTGAGGTTCTGAGCGCTCAGGAGCAGGTTTTCATCAAGGATCTCTCTGTACTTTGTTTCATTCAGCTTTCCCTCAATCCTAACTAGTCTGCCAGTCCCTGCCACTGAAAATCATCCTCACAGCATTATGCTGCCACCACCATGCATCAACGTGGGGATGGTGCCAGGTTTCCTCCAGAATTGATGCTTGGTATTCAGGCCAAAGAGTTCAATCTTGGATTCATCAGGCCAGAGAATCTTGTTTCTCATGGTCTGAGAGTCCTTTAGGTGCCGTTTGGCAAAGTCCTAGTGGGCTGTAATGTGCCTTTTACTGAGGAGTGGCTTCCGTCTGGCCACTCTGCCTTAAATGCTTGATTGGTGGAGTGCTGCAGAGATGGTTGTTCTTCTGGAAGGTTCTGCCAACTCCACAGAGGAACTCTGGAGCTCTGTCAGAGTGACCATCGGGTTCTTGGTCACCTCCCTCGATTGCTCAGTATGCCTGGGAAGAGTCTCTTTGGTTTTTCCAAATTTCTTCCAGTTTTGTTACTCTTCCCCAGATCTCTCTCTGTGTGTGTGTGTGTGTGTGTGTGTGTGTGTGTGTGTGTGTGTGTGTGTGTGTGTGTGTGTGTGTGTGTGTGTGTGTGTGTGTGTGTGTGTGTGTGTGTGTGTGTGTGTGTGTGTGTGTGTGTGTGTGTGTGTGTGTGTGTGTGTGTGTGTGTGTGTGTGTGTGTGCAGTGAGATTCCTGTGAAATCAAAACTAATTTGCTTAAGACTTGCAGAAAGATATTTGAGGCAAAACACAGTGATGCCTGGCGAATCAGCTGCCAGTCTCATCCTTCAGAAGCTCTCAGTGTGTTGTCCTACAGGCGTCC
The DNA here is from genome assembly GCF_045679555.1 of Salvelinus alpinus. NCBI lineage: Eukaryota > Metazoa > Chordata > Actinopteri > Salmoniformes > Salmonidae > Salvelinus > Salvelinus alpinus. Next base: position 38,164,732 of record NC_092091.1, on the reverse strand, counting down.
TGGGCCCCCAGACTGACTCCATCTTACAGGTTTATGTTCCTGGTTTCTCCTGTCTCAGCTGGCTCTAATATAGTATCTGGTCTATGACTGGGGTATTTAACTCTTACCCAGAGAGGTCTGGAGCCTGCTTGTTTTCTGTTCTACCTGATCATTAATTGCTCACACCTGGTGTCCCAGGTCTAAATCAGTCCCTGATTAGAGGGGGACAATGGAAAAAAAGCAGTGGAACTGGATTCGAGGTCCAGAGTTCAGTTTTAGGGGTATATGGTGTGTGTTTGTATGGTCTATGGCCTATGGCTTATGGTCTAGGCCCAAAGCTCCCAGCCCAAGTAAAAGCCCATGATACGCAGCTCAAGCTCTCTTCCAATGCACGGGGAAGCCCTACTGCATGTATTAACTTTCCTATTTGGCTTATCTCTGCTTCTCTGATTCTCTCCTCCATCCTTATGCAGCCCCTTCCAGACCTCCTTCTGTTCCCCTACTTTACCACTCTACCTCACTCATGAGAGAACCCAGATACCTGAACAAATCGCTACGTATTCAAAGCACCCCACTTGGAATATGTGTGTGTGCGTGTGTATGCGTGCATGTGTTGCTCAGGAAGGCTGTAATCCAGAGTATTTACCTGAGTGTGAAAGATCAGAGGAGTGTAAAAGTGTGTTATTAGATTCACACCTTGCCAGCTTTGAAATCAAAGTACCCACATGCAAAAATACTATAGTATACTATGGTATAAATACTATATGTAGTTTAGTGTTTTTGCAGACTTTACTGTAGTATTCACTGTCATTTTTTCTGTAGTATTCACCATAGTATACTGTATACAGTATACAATTACATAAAGTATAAACACTGTAGTTAAAGAAAACCAGTATATACTATAGTAATTAATGTAGTGTTTTTGCTGCTTGTAGTATTTACATGAGTGATTTTGCAGATTATTATACTGTAGTGTTTACTGTAGTGTTTTTTGCAGACTGCAGTATTTCCTGTGGTGTTTTTCTTTTGTTATCTTTGACACGCGGAGGCTTTCTCCTTCAGAAAACCTACTGAAGAAATACTAAACGGCAAATTTTCCATACGTTTTTTGAAAGTAGAACCGGGGACTGAATGAATACTTCAACACTTTTTCACTTTAGTATGATCTGTAGGGAATACACTATATTGTCTGTACTTGGCATGCAGGTTTCTCACTTATGGGTGGCACAAATTGTGATATGGGGGAGGGGAATGGGCAGGGTATGTGCAAATTAAATACTGTAGTATTTACTATAGTTAAAAAGTTTAGTGTTTTGCGGACTGTAGTGTTTTTGCAGACATTACTGTAGTATTTACTACAGTGTCTTTTTGCAAATAATAATACTATACAATTTACTAAAACATTCTATCGTAAGTACTACACATGATCGAGGGATACTACAGTGTAATATAGTATTTTACAGTATACTATAGAATTCTATAGTACGTACTGTAGTATTCTATAGTAAATTATACTGTAGTATTTTTTCATGTGGATACTTTAAACAGAATCTAGCCTGAGCTCACACCATGGGTAATTTACCGCACTTCACGATCACTGGATGGTAAGGCTGGTCTAACTATCTACCAGTAATATTACCTTTAATCCAAAAAATGTATAAGAGCAGTAGCTTGAAGTTGAAATAGTGCTGTTGCAAAGAAAGTATTAGTAGTGGGTGAAAAGATGGAAAGAGGAGTTTAGGAGTTTAGGCTTCAACTTGGGGAAACAGGGATTGGATTTATGTTTAGTGCTGGCAACTTAAATGCTGTCAATGGTGTTTCTGTGTTTAAATTCACTTTGAGATAAACAACGTTGTTTCTCATACTGAATACCTTAGAGAGTGTTACAGCATTGGCCTGCACAGTGGCATTTCCTGAGGGTACTGACAGTGTGCGTGTGTGTGTGTGTTGTCAGGTGGTGTGGTTAATGTTATCGCTTTTGCTCAGTGTGCAATAGTGTTGTCCCTAAGGGACGATGGGTATGCGGTGTAGCAGGATTATCTATAAAGAATGAGCCCATTTAAGTACAGTGCTACAGGCCAGAACATAACATAAGCATTATGTCTTCATTCATTCAGACCCGTACTGCCACTGCCCCTGCCCGCAGTGCTCTGAGTAATCCATCACACACACACACACACACACACACACAGACACACACACACATATACACGCACACATGCACAGACTCAGCACATGCACACTAACTCACTCACTCACCAGTGGTGGAAAAGTACCCAATTGTCATACTTGAGTAAAAGTATAGATACCTTAATAGAAAGTTACTCAAGTAAATGTGAAAGTCAAAACAGTAAAATACTACTTGAGTAAAAGTCTAAAAGTGCATGGTTTTAAATATACTTAAGTATATTTTAGCAATTACATTAACCTTTGATACTTAAGTATCAAAAGTCAAAGTAAAAGTATAAACATTTAAAATTCCTTATATTAAGCAAAGCAGACGACATCGTTTTCTAATTTTAAAAATGTACGGATAGCCAGGGGCACACACATTATTTACAAAAGATGCGCTTGTGTTTAGTGAGCCTGCCAGGCCAGAAGGGATGACCAGGTGTTCTCTTGATAAGTGCGTGAATTTCACAATTTTCCTGTCTTGCCAAGCATTTAAGTAACGAGTACTTTTGGTTGTCAGGGAAAATGTATGCAGTAAAAAGTACAACATTTTCTTTAGGAATTTAGTGAAGTAAAAGTAAAACTTGTAAAAAATATAAATAGTAAAGTAAAGTACAGATACCCCAAAGAACTGCTTAAGTACTTTAAACCACTGCCACTCACACACCGACAGTGCACCTTGTCCAGAATAGTTCTACTAGCATTAATTAGGTGTCAGCAGCTGCCCAGAGCAGATAGATGATAATGCTGTTATGACATACAATGCCCAGGGACCTGTATCTGCAATTGTATGTGTGTTTGTGTGTGCGTGCATGTGTGTCTGTGCATGTGCGTGTATGCATGAGTGTGGGTGTGTACACAGAGAATACATAGTTATGGACCCCAGTAAATTGCTGCTGTTAGTGCAGTATCATTCTCAGATAATGCCTCATTAGATCACCACAAACTGTTCTCTAACATTCAATCTCATTTATTTAAATCAATCAAACCTAGAGAGGAACCAGGCTCTGAGGGGTGGCCAGTCCTCTTCTGGCTGTGCCGGGTGGAGTTTATAACAGTACAAGGTCAAGATGACCAGCAAGGGTCAAATAATAATAATCACAGTGGTTGTAGAGGGTGCAACAGGTCAACACCTCAGGAGTAAATGTCAGTTGGCTTTCATAGCCGATCATTCAGAGTTAGAGCCAGAAGGTGCGGTAGAGAGAGATGGTCGAAAATAGCAGGTCCGGGACAAGGTAGCACGTCCGGTGAACAGGTCAGGGTTCCATGGCCGCAGGCAGAACAGTTGAAACTGAAGCAGCAGCACAAACAGGTGGACTGGGGACAGCAAGGAGTCATCAGGCCAGGTAGTCCTGAGGCATGGTCCTAGGGCTCAGGTCATCCGAGAGAAGAGAAAGTGAGAGAGAGAATTAGAGGGAGCATACTTAAAATCACACAGGACACCGGATAAGACAGGAGAAATACTTCAGATATAACAGACTGACCCTAGCCCCCCGACACATAAACTATTGCAGCATAATTATTGGATGCTTAGACAGAAGGGGTCGGGAGACACTGTGACCCCATCCGACAATACTCCCAGACAGGGCCAACCAGGCAGGATATAACCCCACCCACTTTTCCAAAGTACAGCCCCCACTCCACTAGAGGGATATCTTCAACCACCAACTTACTACCCTGAGACAAGGCCGAGTATAGCCCACGAATCGGTACGAATCCGAGAATGGCGTCAACCCGGACAGGCGGATCACGTCACAGACTCAACCCACTCAAGTGACGCATCCCTCCTACGGATGACATGGAAGAGCACCAGTAAGTCAGTGACGCAGGCCCCGTAATAGGGTTAGAGGCAGAGAATCCAAGTGGAGAGAGGGGAACCGGCCAGGCAGAGACAGCAAGGGTGGTTCGTCGCTCCAGTGCCTTTCCGTTCACCTTCACACCCCTGAGCCAGACTACACTCAATCATAGGACCTACTGAAGAGATGAATCTTCAATAAAGACTTAAAGGTTGAGACCAAGTCCGCGTCTCTCACATGGAGAGGCAGACCATTCCATAAAAATTGAGCTCTATAGGAGAAAGCCCTGCCTCCAGCTGTTTGCTTAGAAATTCTAGGGACAATAAGGAGGCCTGTGTCTTGTGACCGTAGCGTACGTGTAGGTATGTATGGCAGGACCAAATCGGAAAGATAGATAGCAGCAAGCCCATGTAATGCTTTGTAGGTTAGCAGTAAAACCTTGACATCAGCCCTAGCCTTAACAGGAAGTCAGGAGGCTAGCACTGGAGTAATATGATCACATTTTTGGGTTCTAGTCAGCCGTGTTTATCACTTACTGAAGTATCCGGGTAGCCGGAAAGTTGAGCATTGCAGTTGTCTAATCTGAATTGACAAAAGCATGGATACATTTTTCTGCATCATTTTTGGACAGAAAGTTTCTGATTTTTGCAATGTTACGTAGATGGAAAAAAGCTGTTCTTGAAACAGTATTGATATGTTTGTCAAAAGAGACATCAGGGTCCAGAGTAATGCCGAGGTCCTTTACAGTTTTATTTGATACGACTGTACAACCATCAAGATTAATTGTCAGATCCAACAGAAGATCTCTTTGTTTCTTGGGACCTAGAACTAGCATCTCTGTTTTGGCCCGAGTTTAAAAGTTTAAAAAATTCCGCCATCCACTTCCTTATGTCTGAAACACAGCCTTCCAGGGAGGGCAATTTTGGGGCTTCACCATGTTTCATCGAAATGTACAGCTGTGTATTGTCCGCATAGCAGTGAATGTTAACATTATGTTTCCGAATGACATCACCAAGAGGTAAAATATATAGTGAAAACAATAGAGGTCCAGAAACAGAACCTTGAGGAACACCGAAATGTACAGTTGATTTGTCAGAGGACAAACCATCCACAGAGACAAACTGATATCTGTCAGACAGATAAGATCTAAACCAGGCCAGAACTTGTGCATGTAGACTAATTTGGGTTTCCAATCTTTCCAAAAGAATATGGTGATCGATGGTATCAAAAGCAGCACTAAGGTCTCGTAGCACGATGACAAATGCAGAGCATTGGTCTGACGCCAATAAAAGGTAATTTACCATCTTCACGAGTGCAGTCGCAGTGCTATGATGGGGTCTAAAACCAGACTGAAGCGTCTTGTATACATTGTTAGTCTTCAGGAAGGCAGTGAGTTGAGATACATACACTCAGTGGCTAGTTTATTTGGTATACCCATCTAGTACTGGATCGGACCCCCCTTTGCCTCCAGAACAGCCTGAATTCTTCAGGGCTTGGAAACGTTGCTCAATTGGAGTCAAAGGACCTAATTTCTGCCAGGAAAACATTCCCCACACCATTACACCACCGCCACCAGCCTGTACCGTTGACACCAGGCAGGATAGGGCCATGGACTCATGCTGCTTATGACAAATCCTGATTCTGCCATCAGCATGACACAACAGTAACCGGGGTTCGGACCAGGCAAGGTTTTTCCACTCCTCTATTGTCCAGTGTTGGTGTTAGCGTGCCCACTGGAGCAGCTTCTTCTTGTTTTTATCTGATAGGAGTGGAACCCGGTGTCGTCATCTGCTGCAATCGTCCATCCGTGACAAGGGTTGACGAGTTGTGCGTTCCGAGATGTCGTTCTGCACACCACTGTTGTACTGCGCCATTATTTGCCTGTTTGTGGCCCGCCTGTTGGCTTAAACGTTTCTTGCCATTATCCTTTGACCTCTCATCAACGAAATAGACACGTGAACAGCCCAGGAGGCCGAACGTTTCTGAGACACTGGAACCGGCGCACCTAGCACCGGCGATCATACCACTCTCAAAGTTGCTTGGATCACTCTTTTTGCCTATTCTAAGGTTCAATCCAATAGTAACTGAATGCCTCGATGCCTGTCTGCCTGCCTCATATAGCAAGCCACGGCCACGTGAGTCAATGTCTGTACTATTTAGAACAATTTTCTAGAACGGGGTGGTGTACCTAATAAACTGGCCATTGAGTGTATATACGCAAGACAGCACTACAAGAATAGTATTTTCCTGACCTCACATTGTTTACCTAATAGGAGGCTTAAACCTGGCCGGAATGGGATCTTCCAAGCACACATCAAAATCCACAAAGAAATGCTTACAAAATCAATATTTTGCAATGGCCATCTCAGTCTCCAGACCCCAATAGAAAACCTGTGTTTGAATTGAAGAAGGCAGTCCATAAGCGCAAACGAGGGATATCTAGGACCAGGAAAGATTCTGTATGGAAGCATGGTCTAAGATCCCTCCCAATGTGTTCTCCAAACTCATAAAACATTTGAGAAAAAGGCTCTGTTCCAAAAAAAGTGAAAAAGTTAAGTATTACTTGCTTAACAATTTATGTTTATATTTTTTGCATAAAATATAGCTCAGTATTTGTATTATTTATTTTTTACAGTCTCATCTTTAATCAAGGATGCCAATAACTTTGGACCTGACTATATGTTTGTGTGTGCACATTTGTGTGCAGGCGTACGTGTGTGTATTTGAGAGAGAAAGGTAGAGTTGGGAGCCATCTCATGCTGTGACAGCAGTGTCCGGGAAACACTCTCTCTGGCAGGTTGATGGCACCAGAAGTTAAAACAGTTCCTTTTTAACAAGCAACTTTCTCACATATTGGCTCAGTGTGTGGGAGTATGAGTGTGAGAGAGACAAAGACAGAGAGGAGAGAGAGGGGTTTTCCCTGTGCCTGTGCCTGTGCCTGTGCCTGTGCCTGTGCCTGTGCCTGTGCCTGTGCCTGTGCCTGTGCCTGTGCCTGTGCCTGAGTCGTGATAGTCAGTCTGTTTTGATGCTGTGCTGGGCAGGTCTATATTGGGCAGCCTAGTCATCCTTGAGAGAACCAGCAGAGAAAGTCCATCTTTATGGACCTGGGGCACAGTACACTCTCAGAAAAAAAGGTGCTAAGTAGAACCATGCAGCGTTTTTCGGGTTTGTCCCCATAGGGGAACCCTTTTTGGTGCTGGGTAGAACCCTTTGCAGAGGGTTCTATACAAAACCCCCTATGTAGGGTTCTTCGAAGAACCCCCTGTATATGGTTCTACCAAGAACCCTCTACAAAGGGTTCTACCAAGAACAATTTTATCTTTGTAGGTTTCATCCTATAACCCTCTATGAACAGTTCCACCAGCCTTATTAGCCATAAAAAAATGTAATGCTATATGACAATACATTACATATATAAAGATTTTCTTTGAGGGCCTAGTTATACATTTACATTTACATTTAAGTCAGTTAGCAGACGCTCTTATCCAGAGCGACTTACAAATTGGTGCATTCACCTTATGATATCCAGTGGAACAACCACTTTACAATAGTGCATCTAACTCTTTTAAGGGGGGGGGGGGGGGGGGGGGGGTTAGAAGGATTACTTCATCCTATCCTAGGTATTCCTTAAAGAGGTGGGGTTTCAGGTGTCTCCGGAAGGTGGTGATTGACTCCGCTGACCTGGCGTCGTGAGGGAGTTTGTTCCACCATTGGGGTGCCAGAGCAGCGAACAGTTTTGACTGGGCTGAGCGGGAACTGTACTTCCTCAGAGGTAGGGAGGCGAGCAGGCCAGAGGTGGATGAACGCAGTGCCCTTGTTTGGGTGTAGGGCCTGATCAGAGCCTGAAGGTACGGAGGTGCCGTTCCCCTCACAGCTCCGTAGGCAAGCACCATGGTCTTGTAGCGGATGCGAGCTTCAACTGGAAGCCAGTGGAGAGAGCGGAGGAGCGGGGTGACGTGAGAGAACTTGGGAAAGTTGAACACCAGACGGGCTGCGGCGTTCTGGATGAGTTGTAGGGGTTTAATGGCACAGGCAGGGAGCCCAGCCAACAGCGAGTTGCAGTAATCCAGACGGGAGATGACAAGTGCCTGGATTAGGACCTGCGCCGCTTCCTGCGTGAGGCAGGGTCGTACTCTGCGAATGTTGTAGAGCATGAACCTACAGGAACGGGTCACCGCCTTGATGTTAGTTGAGAACGACAGGGTGTTGTCCAGGATCACGCCAAGGTTCTTAGCACTCTGGGAGGAGGACACAATGGAGTTGTCAACCGTGATGGCGAGATCATGGAACGGGCAGTCCTTCCCCGGGAGGAAGAGCAGCTCCGTCTTGCCGAGGTTCAGCTTGAGGTGGTGATCCGTCATCCACACTGATATGTCTGCCAGACATGCAGAGATGCGATTCACCACCTGGTTATCAGAGGGGGGAAAGGAGAAGATTAATTGTGTGTCGTCTGCATAGCAATGATAGGAGAGACCATGTGAGGATATGACAGAGCCAAGTGACTTGGTGTATAGCGAGAATAGGAGAGGGCCTAGAACAGAGCCCTGGGGGACACCAGTGGTGAGAGCACGTGGTGCGGAGACAGATTCTCGCCACGCCACCTGGTAGGAGCGACCTGTCAGGTAGGACGCAATCCAAGCGTGGGCCGCGCCGGAGATGCCCAACTCGGAGAGGGTGGAGAGGAGGATCTGATGGTTCACAGTATCAAAGGCAGCCGATAGGTCTAGAAGGATGAGAGCAGAGGAGAGAGAGTTAGCTTTAGCAGTGCGGAGCACCTCCGTGACACAGAGAAGAGCAGTCTCAGTTGAATGACTAGTCTTGAAACCTGACTGATTTGGATCAAGAAGGTCATTCTGTGTGCAGATTCCTAACACAGGGGTGTTAGGAATCTCCTGGTTTACAGGCCACTTCAGGCCTGCAAGTCACATTATGCTGGCTTGCAAAGTAATGGGTAATTCCTATTGGAATCCAGCCAGAGTTAAGATATCCAACAAGTGGAATTGTTAATCACCCACAACCTGCATTCAGAATGACTGCCAGGATTAAATAAATTGTAATACTGAGACTACCTCAATCCGTCATATTGAGGTGTCTTGCTATAAGTTAAATCTGATAAATCAAATGGATAGGTGTAAGCAATTATGGTAATTCCAAATGCCCTTAACAAGGGGAAAGGACGGCTAGCCACACAGGACGCTGATTTTTACTAAGGAGAAGGAGGCCATGCTGACCGATATGCATGCTGGCCATTTCGGTGTGAAGCACATGATTGCCAAAATCAACCTACGCTTCTTCTGATGGGGAATTGTCAAGGAGGTGGACAGCTGGGCAAGTGAAATAACCTTTTGTTTATCAATCACATTCTATTATATCTGAAATTATTATTATTATTATTTCAATGAATATCTTATCAGAGAGCACACAATGTTTCAATGTGTCACTGTTTGATTAAAGGTCAGTACCCTGTCTAGCCTGCCAGAAGATTGAGAGGGTGAAGACTGTGCCGCCGGAGTTGAAGCCCATCAGTTGTTTCACCATGGCACAGGATAGGAAAGTGTCCTAATTAAAATGTTGTAATGGTTTATTTATTTGACGACATTAACGTTCAATATTATAGAATGTGTGTGTGTGTGTCAGTATCCTTACAAATATGAAAATCTACATACTGTATGACACAGATACGGGCTGGAACAAGGTACAGATGTTATATGTTATATTCACCAATGGTTTGTTTTATTTATTTTTTACAATTCGTTTTTGTTTTTCCATGGTACGTAATCAGACATATTTCAATATCTTAGATTGTCAATAGATGACATTTTCCTACCCCCTCCTCCAGGTTTGGTGAATGGACCAACCATACCCTCAAAACTGCTGTGGGAAAATCCCTTGATACCAGGAAGTGTGGGAGAACAACCTGAAGGTATTCTCTTTGCACACAACAGCAGCATCTAGGCCGAGTACGGACGGGAACCGCAGCTGTTGACTGAGGCAAACAATACAATTGTTTATACAATTATTGCATATACTGTAGTCTTATAAATTTGTGATTGACTTATTGTTGTTGTTAGTCTATTGCTGTTTTTGTATAATGTACATTCAGATTCCTGAAACCCCACCTGATGTGATGGAAGTTGTCGAACCAGATCACAGTGCTTTCGAGGACCAACTTCAGGCACGGACTGAGAAGGATGTGGAGGTTTTTGACCAGGTAAAAATGATTGTCCGCTGTTAATTTATTTTCTTGAGCTCCGAGAGATATGTAAGAAATGTGTTTGTAATATGAAATATAACTGTGTATTCCTGTCATGAATCAAGTTGAGACTGAACATGGACAAGGCGCAGGAGAAACAGAAGGAGAGCTACCGGAGCAGAATCAAGAAGGGGAGCAAGTGCTACGACATCCGGGCGAATTACTTGGTTTGAAGGAAGGATGAAAGGAAGGTAAGACCTGGCAAATCTCGCTGCTCTTTCGCTACTAGCTGGGGTCACCATCTGTTAAAGTGAATATAAAAAATCTCGATAATAACTACTTGCATTTGCAAACAAAATAACCTGAAGCTAGTTTTAGTTTCCCTAACACAGATATTTTTCTCTTTGTCTTCCTAGGGTTACCTCGGTGGCCAACAATCTTCTCCAGTTGGAGCAGTGGGACGGTCGACCACTGGAAACACTGACGCCATACACTTCAGTGAAGCCCAATAGACAAAGCATGTTAAGCTTTGGTTGACATTTGAGAAAGCAAGAAATGGTAGTTATGCTAAGCTTATAAAAATGTACCTCTGCAATTTACCTCTCCAAATTACTTTAGGATCATCGACTGTCCGAGACCCCCAGGAGGTATCCCGTCCACCAGAACCAGTGAGTTCGGATCAGTCTGATTCTCTGTGCTCTGAGTCAGAGAGGAACCAGCTTGAGGTAAGCTATACCAAAACTGTTGAAAAGTACATATCTCCCATTTATAACAGTGCACTAATCCATTACATTATCTCACAGCAAAGTGTAACCTGTGTGTTTGCTTGTTTACATCTCTGTCTCCTACCCTGTTCCCTTTAATTTCTTCTTGGAAATAGGGGGCGCCATTTTCACTTTTGGATAAAATGGGGCCCAAATTAAATGGCCTCGTACTCTGTCCTAGATTATATGATATACATATTATTATTACTATTGGATAGAAAACACTCTGGAGTTTCTAAAACTGTTTGAATTATATCTGTGAGTAAAACAGAACTCATTTGGCAGGCAAACTTCCAAACAGGAAGTGAAAATTCTGAAATGGGTCACTGTGAAAGGCATCGCCTATTCAATTGCCTAATATTTATGGATATGTATGCACTTCATACGCCTTCCACTAGATGTCAACAGGCAGTAGAACGTGGAATGAAGTGTCTAGCCTTATGTGGGACCGAATGAGAGCCTTTGGAGTGACAGGTCAGTCATATTGCCAGTATTTGGCCACGCACTTGGGTATGTCATATCTTTGTCTGCAAATCGTTAGATAGACACGAAGAAATGCTCCGTCTGGGACGTTATTGGATATATATGAGAAAAAAATCCTGAAGATTGATTCTCAACTGAGTTTGACCAGTTTATTCGACTTTTATTATCACATTTAGAAGTTTTCGTTCATTGCGTCAAATCTTCATGGACACGTGAGCTACACATGCTAGCCAACGTTGCTAATTCGACAGAAGAAATGGACATTCTAAAACAAAACAATGATTTATTGTGGAACTAGGATTCCTGGCACTGCATTCTGATGAAAGTTCATCAAAGGTAAGGGAATATTTATGATGTTATTTTGTATTTTTGTTGACTCTGTTGACTCCAACATGGCGGAGAATGGCTGAGCACTGTCTCAGATTATTGCATGCTGTGCTTTTTACTAAAGTAATTTTTTTTAAATCTAACACAGCGGTTGCATTAAGAACCAGTGTATCTTTAATTATATGTACAACATGTATTTTTCATCAAAGTTTATGATGAGTTTTTCTGTTAGATTACGTGGCTCTCTAAAATTTCTCCGTATATTTTGGAGCCATTTCTGAACATGGCGCCAATGTAAAACCACGATTTGTAGCTATAAATATGCACATTTTCGAACAAAACATAAATGTATTGTATAACATGATGTCATAAGACTGTCATCTGATGAAGTTGTTCAAAGGTTAGTGATTAATTTTATCTCTATTTGTGGGTTTTGTGAAAGCTATCTTTGCTGTGTTTTTTGGGATATGGTGGTGAGCTAACATAAATATATGTTGTGTTTTCGCTGTAAAACATTTTAAAAATCAGACATGTTGGCTGGATTCACAAGATGTTTATCTTTCATTTGCTGTATTGGACTTGTGATTTCATGTATTTATACTATATGATATCCCTGTTGCGCTAGGCTAGGCTATTCTAGTCAGCGTTTCTGATGAGAATGATCCCGGATCCGGGATGGGTATTGAGTAGAAGTTTTTAACTCTGCTCCTGTTCTCCAGGACCTAGGGGTTCTGCCCAACACCCAGACGTGGATCCACCTGATGTCCTCCATTACCAACCACCCTCCAACTTTTCATTACATAATCTACAGCTACTGTTGTTGTCATTATCTGCTAAGAAAGTTATCTTTCTTTATCATACTGGGCACATAATATGTGAGATACACAGGTTAACTAAAAAAACTAGCACTACAAATAATCAGAACAAAGAGAGCAGCATTGTCTGGATATTGCAGTCTCCCTCTTCAAGTCCCCCTTCTGAGACTGGCTGCCTGTTGAGAATCTCCCACCCACACAGCAACCACCTCCCCTATATTCCACACAGCATAATTCTGTATTTTAGTCTATAATTGCCATGTGAGTGCACAAGCAATTTGTGAAAAAATATTAACTGATTCAACTGCACCATAAACTATCAAAGTTTATATATTAAAATCTTACATTTTCCCAGGTTGGTTTTCACAGCTGTTTCACAAGGTGTTCATTATTGTAAGTTGTATGGTATCCTTTGATGATATTTATTTGTTCCACATTATTCATTGTTGTAGCCTAGGACCTACATAGATACACATATATTCAACCACAACGGTGTACTAATGAGCTATGCGAGATAGAAAAAAAAATCATAATAGAGGACTACTGACATTATATTATTTCAATGTAGATAAGGGAAGGGCAGGTTAAAATAAAAACATGACAGCCAGACAAGCCAGCGTATGAATCAAATGGATTTTCATATGAATGGAGTGGAAATTAGCTGAGTTCGTGATCTGTAAACAGATTACATGTTTTCTTTGCCATTTCCTAAATGTAGCAATGTTTAAGACATGGATTTCATGTTGTAATGTTAACAAAGTACCAAAAAGTAGTTCAAATTTGTTTTCATGTTATTAGCTAAACAAAACTTGTTTAAACAGTGAAATTGTCGTGAAAATCATCCTTGTTTGCATAGCGATGATGAAAATAACGTCATTTAGGCTGTAATGATCTCCAAAATTTGAATCATTACGTCATCCCACTGTTGATATGGAAATGGACGCTAAAAGTTTACCAATTCCCATTGGGATGTAGAGGGGCACACGATTTGGCCAGGGGACATTATTTGGCATGACAGGCACCTTATGGAAAAAACACAATTTCACATGTGAAAAGTTAGTTTTGGAACACTTCACATGTGGTTTTGGAACACCACACATGTGAAAACAACAATTAGTCATTATGATACACTCAGTTCCTTTGACATAGTGTACAGTGCTTTCAACATTTCACACGCGTTGACAGAAATGACTACATTGTTTGTTTATACTGTACTTACAGTTGAAGTCGGAAGTTTTAAAACTCGTTTTTCAACCACTCCACAAAATTCTTGTCAACAAAGTATTATTTTGGCAAGTCGGTTAGTACATCTACATGCAACTTATTATGTGACTTATGCACATTTTTACTCCTGAACTTATTTAGGCTGGCCATAACAAAGGTGTTGAATACTTATTGACTCAAGACCTTTCAGCTTTAAAAATGTTATTAATTTGTAAATATATATAGATTTTTTAATCGTTCCACTTTCACATTATGGGTGGAGTATTGTATGTAGGCCAGTGACAAAAATTCAGCTGCAGCTCAGACTTTCATAAAGGTGTGTTTTAATTTCTCAGAATAATTATTAGATTCAGGGTTTTCCAGAAAAAGAAAATGGGGAAAAAAAGAAGGCTCTGAATAATACATTGGATTTTTTGTGGGATTGGATGTGCTTGTGCATGGAGAATTTCCCCTCTTTCTAAAAGGTGAACAGTGGTGTGAGAAGAAGAGGTGAGGAAAAGAATAGTTGATAGTAAAGTCAGGCCTGTTTTCCATACAGTGGTTACGTCCCAAATGGCACCCTATTCCTTATTTAGTACACTACTTTTGACCAGGGCCCGTAGGACTCTGGTCAAAAGTAGTGCACTATATGTGTGGCGGCCCAGGAAAACCTTTCACATGTTGAAATGTAGACTTTTGGGACTGTATATATTTCTGAAAACTACAAACTCTCCTGAATACAAATATGTTTTAATAACACATATATCTTTCACAGAACCTAAGTAATTATATTTTAAAGTCATCCACATCCCCAAAGTAAAAAGAGAAAAACTGCATTCAAGGATTCCATTGAATTTCATTCTAATTCTAAGAAAGCCTGAATGAAAAACACCAACACTCTATTGTGTTGTTTTTTATATATATTTTGAAACAACACTTATTCATATTATATGCAATAAAATATCACATGGAACAAATTATTTCACAACTATAGTGTTGAATTATTGGTACCAGTAGAATTAACACATTTCAGAGCCAATATTATTATTTCTTTGTATAATTTATTTTTCACATCAGTTTAAAGTTCATTAACAGGGTGGATACAGGGTGAAAGATCACAAATAATTAACTATAATAATTATATTAAAGGCTATATATAATTACACAATAATTACAATATTTTGAATGTGTAATTTAGCAATAAGGAACGAGGGGTTGTGGTATATTGTCAGTATTCCACGACTAAGGGCTGTTCTTATGCACGACGCAAGCCCGGGGTGCCTTATTGCTATTATATACTGGTTACCAACATAATTAGAACAGTAAAAATACATGTTTTGTCATAGACGTGGTATATGGTCTGATATATATATATATATTCACCCAATCAGCATTCAGGGCTTGACACACCCAGTTTATAATACTATATTTACAATTTAAAATGACAGTTCAGATTTGTATTTCAATTATGTAACTGCTAAACATTACTGTAGGCCTAGTTCTACTTGAGTTGTTGTTTAAGTTGTGTGTGTGTGTGCGTGTATGTGTGCATACGTGCGTGTTGGGGTGTGTGAAGTTGCTGATTTTTTTTCAGAGTCAGTCAGAGTCCTCAAAGTAAGCCCTCCTCCCAGGCTTAGGGACTGATGGGAAAGGGGTGGTGATGTCCCTACACTCTTCAGCAGTGAAGACCTTATCTCGTCATGGAGATACCATTGTCGTTTTGCATCCTATCCTTTTGGAACGATTACTGAAAGCATTTGTCTCACAGGTGGCTCTTCATCTTTAAGAAGACTTTGCTGTATGACGTCACTGCAAACTCCTGGATCTTCACAGACCCTGAGCCCTGTGTGAAATGAAAATGGTGGTTATTTTTCTATCCCCATCACGTTCCTGAAGAAACTGCTGAGGACTGCTGTCTACTCATATGTCAGCACAATCACTTACCACACATCATCTCCCAGATCTGTTCATAACTGTTCATGACTGATTCATTTGTTTACCTTGTTCACCGTCATCATCAGTCAGATTGTTTTCTTCATCTGAATTGGTCAAATGCCATTTTTTGGAAAGAAGGGCCATCAGTGTCACTTTCAATGCTGTCACTGACTTCCTCTCTCACCGTCTTCTTTAGCAGCAGAAGCAGGACCACTTGTGAAATAATAATTTATCAATTCTGCCAAGACAGAACCGCTGGCAACGTTTTCACATGAATTAGATGTAATTTGTTAAAACACTGAGCAACTTCACTATCTGAAAAGGCTGCCATTCTAATGATTGACAGCTGTCAATTTGGAAGTTGATGTCTTCATTTCAGACATGGCGGGAAGCTCGAGGGAGGGGGAGACGCGCAGCGGGACATGCAGCTGAATACTTTAACCATATTCTCAAGAAGCGGATGCCGGCAGTTTCTCCGTAATTACTTTTCATTTAAAATATTTATAGATTACACTTTAACTGGGATAAAGCAGATAGCATATAATCCACCGCCTATGCTTTGATCATTGGGAGGAGGCTGACAAATGCAGGATAATTTAATGTGAATTAGGACAGGGTGACTGAAATGTCTCTCATTTCTAATGAGTAGGGTAGGCTATCGTTTAACATGAAGTAGGGTACAAAATATACATCACTGTTTGCCTTTTGATCCCTGTCTATCATCTCCATAGGCTATGATTTAATTTGGGCCAGCCTCATGGATTTAGCTTTCAGTTAGGCTAGGAAAGCAATCGCAGATAAACTCCCCTTATCCCTATCAACTTCATAATGAGATGTAAAATTTGAATCATTCTGCGCTCTGATCTGTTGATACATAGCCTAGTTGCAAGGAACTGGCAATTGTTTCTGTAATATCTTTACATCATCCTTTCATGTGTGTGAATAAGATATTTTGCAGCTTGGGTGTCATGCCCTGACCTTAGTTATCTATGTTTTCTTTATTATTTTGGTTAGGTCAGGGTGTGACGAGGGTGGGTATGCTAGTTTTGTATTGTCTAGGGTTTTTTGTATGTCTAGGTGTGTTGGTATGTCTAGGCATATGTATGTCTATGGTGGCCTGAATTGGTTCCCAATCAGAGGCAGCTGTTTATCGTTGTCGCTGATTGGGGATCATATTTAGGTTGCCATTTTCCCGTTTGGTTTTGCGGCGTCTTATTCTATGTTTAGTTGCCTGTCTGCACTAGCCATATTAGCTTCACGGTTCGTTTTGTTATTTTGTTCGTTTTGTTCAGTGTTTATTCTTTAAATAAAGAAGAATGTACGCTTATCACGCTGTGCCTTGGTCTCCTCCCTACGACGGCCGTGACATCGGGCTGCAGGGACCGGCAGCTGAGCTGGCTGTATGCTCTGCGACTGTACAAATGAGCTATCGTATTGAGATGGAAAAATAATTCTCTCTGATCTGTCGATAGCCTACATAGTTCATAGTAGCCTATAATATTCCCTCTTGTACCATAAGTTATATTGCTAGAAAGGGCTTGTCACGTTCCTGTCACGTTCCTGACCTGTTTTCCTTTTTCTTGTATTTATTTAGTTGGTCAGGGCGTGAGTTGGGTGGGTTTGTCTATGTGGTATTTTCTATGTTGGGATGTTTGTGTCCGGCCGGGTATGATTCTCAATCAGAGACAGCTGTCAATCGTTGTCCCTGATTGAGAATCATACTTAGGCAGCCTGGGTTTCACTTGTGTTTTGTGGGTGTTTGTCTTCCGTGTAGTCGTTGTGCCACACGGGACTGTTTGTCGGTTTTCTATTTGTTATTTTGTTTCATTATAGTGTTCAGTTCGATGCTAATAAATTATGGACACTAACCACTCCGCGTATTGGTCCGATCCTTCTTGCCTCTCCTCGTCCGAGGAGGAGGAATTAGAAAGCCGTAACAGAAACACCCACCACCAAAGGACCAAGCGGAGTGGAGAAGGGCGGCAACAGCAGCGGGAAAAAACCCAGGACTCCTGGACTTGGGAGGAGATCCTGGACGGCAAAGGACCCTGGGTTCAGCCAGGGGAATATCGCCGTCCCAAGGCGGAGTTGGAGGCAGCGAAGGCAGAGAGGCGCTGGTATGAGGAGGCAGCGCGGCGACGCGGTTGGGAGCCCGAGAGTCAGACCCAAAAATGTATTGGGGGGGGGGACACACGCGGAGTGTGGCAAAGCCGGGTAGGATACCTGAGCCAACTCCCCGTGCTTACCGTAGAGTGAGAGGGCGTCGTACTGGTCAGACACCGTGTTATGCGGTAAAGCGCACGGTGTCCCCAGTACGCGTGCTTAGTCCAGTGCGGGCTATTCCACCTCGCCGCACTGGTAGGGCTAGGTTGGGCATCGAGCCGGGTGTCATGAAGCCGGCCCAACGCATCTGGCCTCCAGTACGTCTCCTCGGACCGGCGTACATGGCACCAGCCTTACAGATGGTGTCCCCGGTTCGCCAGCATAGCCCAGTGCGGGCTATTCCACCTCGCCGCACTGGCAGGGCTACGGGGACCAGACAACCTGGTAGGGTTGGGGAGGCTCGGTGCTCAAGAGCGCGTGTCCTCCTTCACGGTCCGGTATACCCGGTGCCACCTCCACGTACCAGTCCTCCGGTGGCAGCCCCCCGCACCAGGCTGTCTCTCCGGGTTCTCTCTCCAGCTGTTCCCACCTGTCCAGCGCTGTCAGAGCCTTCCTCCTCTCCAGCGCAGCCTGAGTCTGAACTGCCTGCCTTCCCAGCGCTGTCTGAACTGCCTGCCTTCCCAGCGCTGTCTGAACTGTCTGCCTGCCCAGCGCTGTCTGAACTGTCTGCCTGCCCAGCGCTGTCCGTCTGGCCAGAGCCGTCCAGCCAGGACCAGCCAGAGCCGTCCAGCCAGGACCAGCCAGAGCCGTCCAGCCAGGACCAGCCAGAGCCGTCCAGCCAGGACCAGCCAGAGCCGTCCAGCCAGGATCCGCCAGAGCCGTCCAGCCAGGATCCGCCAGAGCCGTCCAGCCAGGATCCGCCAGAGCCGTTCAGCCAGGATCCGCCAGAGACGTCCAGCCAGGATCCGCCAGAGACGTCCAGCCAGGATCCGCCAGAGCCTTCCGCCAGACAGGATCAGCCAGAGCCTTCCGCCAGACAGGATCAGCCAGAGCCGTCCAGCCAGGACCCGCCAGAGCCGTCCAGCCAGGACCCGCCAGAGCCGTTCAGCCAGGATCCGCCAGAGACGTCCAGCCAGGATCCGCCAGAGACGTCCAGCCAGGATCCGCCAGAGCCTTCCGCCAGACAGGATCAGCCAGAGCCTTCCGCCAGACAGGATCAGCCAGAGCCGTCCAGCCAGGACCAGCCAGAGCCGTCCAGCCAGGACCCGCCAGAGCCGTCCAGCCAGGACCCGCCAGAGCCGTCCAGCCAGGACCCGCCAGAGCCAGCCAGCCAGGATCCGCCAGAGCCAGCCAGCCAGGATCCGCCAGAGCCAGCCAGCCAGGATCCGCCAGAGCCAGCCAGCCAGGATCCGCCAGAGCCAGCCAGCCAGGAGCTGCCAGAGCCAGCCAGCCAGGATCCGCCAGAGCCAGCCAGCCAGGATCCGCCCCTCAGTCCGGTGCTGCCCCTCAGTCCGGAGCTGCCCCTCAGTCCGGAGTTGCCCCTCAGTCCGGAGCTGCCCCTCAGTCCGGAGTTGCCCCTCAGTCCGGTGCTGCCCTTTGGTATAGTGGGATTGACATGGAGGGTGGCCATTGGGAGGAGGCCACGGAAGCAGGGTTTGACTATGGTGGGGTGGGGACCACGACCAGCGCCAGAGCCGCCACCGTGGACAGACGCCCACCCAGACCCTCCCCTAGAGTTTATGCTGGTGCGCCCGGAGTCCGCACCTTAAGGGGGGGGTTATGTCACGTTCCTGACCTGTTTTCCTTTTTCTTGTATTTATTTAGTTGGTCAGGGCGTGAGTTGGGTGGGTTTGTCTATGTGGTATTTTCTATGTTGGGATGTTTGTGTCCGGCTGGGTATGATTCTCAATCAGAGACAGCTGTCAATCGTTGTCCCTGATTGAGAATCATACTTAGGCAGCCTGGGTTTCACTTGTGTTTTGTGGGTGTTTGTCTTCCGTGTAGTCGTTGTGCCACACGGGACTGTTTGTCGGTTTTCTATTTGTTATTTTGTTTCATTATAGTGTTCAGTTCGATGCTAATAAATTATGGACACTAACCACTCCGCGTATTGGTCCGATCCTTCTCGCCTCTCCTCGTCCGAGGAGGAGGAATTAGAAAGCCGTAACAGGGCCAATTATCCTATTAATATCACAATCAGCTTTATTTCACAATGTAGCCTAGGAGGCCTAAGCCAAGATGGGAGCTGTCAGTTGGCTAGCCAGGCACCGAACGTGAACAGTTTCACTTTTGCTAACATGTCAAAACAATTAAATTGACCAATTTAAGACTTGTAAACACATACTATTTATACACCACAATAAAGTAAAGGGTTCAAAGTATATTATTCATTACACATTTCAATTACACATGCCAGTCATTTTCACTCCTGGCATTTTTTTTCCATTTTGCCAACAATGGGTGGCTGGACATCCGATAGGTTCTTCTGGGCCGCCACACATATGGAGAAGAGTCAGGTGCCATTTGGGACATAGTCAATGGGTTCTTCTGTTGTGTGAGCTTTTCTACTAGTTAATCATAAGTCATGAGAAGACACAGTGAATCAATGACATTTGCACAGACCTAATAAAAACACATTTTCAATGCATAAGTCATATTTTCCAAATTCTCGCTCTCTTTATGATATCGATCTCTCTCAATTTCCAACTCAATCCACACACTCTCTTTGACAATCTTCCACAACTTTATTTTAGTGTCGGTTGAGTAGGACTCAGAGAATATACAGTAAAGGAGAGAATATACAGTAAAAATAGCTCTGTTGGCGGGCCTTGGTTGAGTGGATTTCAATGATATTCAATGGCAAGGCATTTCTGGGTCTCGGGCAAGACTTGATCATCCTCTACATTAGCCCCACACTTTCAATGGATCTTGCACTGTGTTAGCAAGCCCCATGTTAACCCTGTAATACTGTAAACTAGCAAAGCTACATTGTGTGACTACTGCATCCCACAAGTCCCTGACTGATTGGGTTGCTTGTTAGCTTGTCTTTGATCATTAGGCAGAGCGATGTCACGGCCTCTAGTGTCATAAATTATAACGTCGCCAGCCCAACTTTTATCTAGACAAATATTATTCCTCTTTTTCCCCCGTTGCTTGGAAACTTGTTACAGACGACATCTCCTACAGTCTTCCTTGTTAAAGTGAGGCAGCTGATGCATAATTTACCTGAGTGTTTTCTTTTCTCTTTTTCTGCTCTGTTCCTTTCATCCTCTTATCCTCTCACCTATCACTATGTCTTCAACCTCTCAACCTGGGTGCTTTTGAGCAGGCAATAAATGGATGAAAATGTCCTGAAACAGAGAGAAACAGGGAGGAATTACCTGAACTTGTGCAATAAGAAACACAACTGACTTGTTTTCCATTGCAAAGCACTTTAAAAGTTTTCTGTTGCATGGTTTGCGCTGCCCTCCAGCCAGCCTACACACATACACACACACAAACGCAGACACACAAACAGAAACACACACATGCACACTTATCTCTACATACAGTATATAAATCGATTCCCTGTTCACAGAAATACACAAGCGCCCCCCAAAAAACTAACACACTCTCTCGCACACACTCATTTCCCCATATCCAACCCTTTGGCAGGGTATCTGCATCAAAAGCTGTTGAGGAAACAGTGCTAGTTTGTGGTTTGTTTTATAACTTCTCTCCATGGCTCGGGGTGAGATCCGGGCCTGCTTCTCTTGTTTTACACCTCATAAATATGTAGGAACAGTTGGTGCAATTGGCCCTGAGGTGGAGTAGAGATATGGTTGACTTTTTAAGAGAGCTCAACTTGTTTAGGTGCAATGAAAGAAAGCTAAACTTCAAAAGAAAGCTAAACTTGTCTGGGTGCGTGGTTGGAAGAATCATCACGCAGTTTAGAGTAGGTACATTGTGTTTTGTTCAGAGTTTTGCAGTAGGAGCCATTGTGTGGAAGGAAAGCATCTGCATCAAACTAGTTTCCTTTAGACATCATTATATTACAGCTAGCAAAGCAGAGGTCTGGGTAACGTCCCAAATACTATAGCAACCTATTCCCTATATACTGCACTACTTTTGACCATAGCCCTATGGGCCCTGGTTAAAAGTATAGCGCACTAAATAGGGAATAGGGTGCCATTTGGGACAAATAAATCCTGGTCTAAAAGTGGGCACAGTCTCTGTAGTAACAGGGTACTCTCCTGATTGCTTAAATTTACTCTCATTCTGTCTGTGTGACAATAGGCCAGGTGACAGAGGCCAGGTGACATTGAGATCACATGGGAATACAATATTGCATCCTAAATTGCACCCTATTCGCTACATAGTGCACTACTTTTGACCAGAGCCATATAAGCCCTGGTTAACAGTAGTGCACTACATAGGTAATATGGTGCCATTTGGGAAACAACCCAATGTGAGCCTGAGACCCACTTTATTTACATTCATCGTAATAAATGCATCCTAAATGGCACCCTATTCGCTACATAGTGCACTACTTATGACCAGAGCCATATAAGCCCTGGTTAAAAGTAGTGCACTACATAGGGAATAGGGTGTCATTTGGGAAACAACCAATGTGAGCCTGAGACCCACTTTATTTACATTCATCGTCAGTGCGGTGATAGGCCAAACACACACACAAAGCCTACTTAACCAAGTCAAAACAAACAATGGCCTTTGCTGTGATTAGCACACTTACGGTAACGACAGCCAATGTTAGTGCTGTATGCTAATGCTATCTCTTAATCTGTTTTAATGAACAAGGGCTATGGAGGACAAATCACTCACTCTCTCATGTGTGACTAGGCTCAGCTAGACCTCCCTGTACTGTGTACAGCCTGCTGAACCATAGCAGCCCAGACAGCCTGCAGAAACTAGAGATAACAGAGACAGACACTAAGGCTCTATGACAGAGAAGACGATAGAGATATAGGGGAGAGAGATATAGGGAATAAGAGGGAAAAAGAGGGAAAGACATTTGAGGGAACTGGAGGTAGAGAGAGAGAAAGAAAGAGGGAGAGGGGGAGAGAGAGAGGAAAAGAAAGTGGAGGGAAACAGGGACAGAGACCGATAAAGTGTGGGGAGGGAGAGACAGCGAGAGAGAGGGTGGATGGGAATGGGTGGGATGTAGAAGGGACAACAGAGGAGAGAATTATATAGAAGGAGTTGAGTATCCAAAAGAAGTAGAGAGAAAGAGCAGTGTCGTTAACACGTTCACACTGTCACAGAGATAGATATAGAGCGAGGAGGGGGTGGTTGTACCAAACAGTCAGTCCAGTTGTGTGAGGAGAAATGGAGGAAAGTGTCCCGACATGGTGATGGCTCATAGGCACATCGTCACACACTCATTCTTTGTTTCTATTGCAAAGCACTTTAAAACATTTTCCGTTGCATCAACTAATGAACAGAACCCAGGTTTGTGTTGGAGGATGTGAGAGAGCGTCACATGCACTCACACTTCTGACATTCTGCTCCGTTAGACCCAGAAAACAATATATCCCAGTGCTTCTATTCTGAGATCATTTCTGTGTTAAACATGTCTCTCTCTTCTCTCCCTTCTCATGCGTGCACAGTGCATGTGGTGGCAAGTCCAACAATTGCACTGTTACGTTACAAATGGCACACTATTCCCTGTACAGTGAACTTGTTTTGACAAGAGCCCTATGGGCCCTGGTTAAAAGTAGTGCACTACAGTAAAAAGGATACCATTTTAGACTCACACATTGTGTCTGCTGCTTCCTGATTCTGTCGTGGAAATATTGAATCAAATATTGCTCAGATACCGGAGCTTGTGAATTCAAATAGACTTTATTGCAAACAGTAACACAGCCGAGCAATATCCGGAAGAACTGACTCTCCATTCTTAGTATTTGGCTTTTATACAGTCTTACCTTACATAAAATCGTCACTCCACTTTATGAATCTTGTTGTCTTGCTTAGTTTCCACTCTCTTATTGGCTCAGACATTGGGGCATATATTATATTGGTGGCATGACATGCACACTCCTATTGCAGGTCTAATGGTGCCTATAACTGATTAGCCAATGTTCCTGTCCAAAGGTCTTCACAAGTTCAGGCTGATGTTGTCTATGTATGATTAAACCATGTACATGTCCAGTAGCCTTCACAAGATCAGATATGGCCCAGACCAGTCACATCTTGTTGGTCTACCTTGCCTCATCCACACGGATTCTGCTTACGTTCTGTTTTTTACATGTCTAATTTTTTAAATGATATCGATTTTTCTTTCTACTTCAAAGAGAACCGTATAGGTACTGAAAATCACCAGATGACTGGAGATTCTCTAACAATTCCATTTCAATGCTATAAAGGATGCGACAGCTTGAGAAAATTAAAGATGTTAGCTGCGCCACAAAGGGCAAACACATCAAACTGAATCACTGTGTGTAAAGATGCCTTCATGCACTTAAATGATAAATCATTTCCCTGCTACCAGTCAGTGATGTGGCGTCAGCGAGACAATGAGATTCCTATTGATGGGTCTTATCTCATCAAGGTGAAGAAAGCTCTTAGTGGGAACAGGGGAGGGGCAGTGTGTAAAGGTAAACTGGGAGAATAGGGTTGAGTTGAGGGTTCAATATAGTTCCGTTCCCTGTTAACTACCTCTGTCGTGTCTTTTATTATGTCTCACTCAGTACACAGTAGACTGCAATACAGCAGAGTACAGTAGAGTACAGTAGTATACGGTACAATATTCATACATCCATCGAGTCCATTCCATTCAAATCTACTTCTTTCTCCTATCATTTCTTTCCTCCGTTCTTCCTCCACCTCCCTTCCTAGTCACATGCTGTATTATCGACACAAACACAAAATAGAATCTTCTTCAGTACAGGATGCATCTCATTGGTCTAGGTTCCTACTATATCCCCAGCTAGCACATAACGTTCTGAGGACCATATGTTTCTTCAAGCTGAGTGAGACAGTGGTTGTCCTATGGTTATTTTGCATACAACCTTCCCACAATTTTCTGGGAATGCTGCAGGATAGTTGCTTGGATTTGGAACATTCTCAGCACATTTAAGGAACTTTGTATCTTTGTATTTCATTACATTAAAAGTTCAAACATGGTTACATTTCATTTAAGTTTTGGTATTGTTCGACATTGGTAATGTTCTCAAATAGTTCGGAGAACGTTAAGAGAATGTTCCAAAAAAAAACAAAAGATGCCTTTAGTTATGTTCAGAGAATGTTCTAAAAATGTAAAAAACATATATATTCTGTTCTCAGCGTCAACAAAACTCTCTCTATCCTCTACCTTTTTAAGTGTGTTCAGCTGTGTTGGCCACACCCACTAATTGGTCAAACCTGATCATAGACATGCATGTTTCCTTTGAAATGGGATATGCTAAATAGACTAAAATGAACAGCTTTGTATGCGTGAAAAAACATGGCATGCTAAATCCATCCTTGTGGCACAGGGGACTAATTCATTGGATAGAGAACAGAAGATTATAGGTTTGAATCTCACTGATGCTGTGTCACAATAAAAAATAAAATGTGTTTGCATGATTAATGCCTAAGAAAAGGAATTTCCATGTGTCCTATCAGTGCTTGAGTTTAAAAAAAGGTTAACCCCAAGTAAGCTAGCAGTGTTAATTAAAGTCTTATTGAAACATTCAGTGAACGTTTTACGAAAGTTATTAAAAAAAACTCCAAATAACCTATCTGTCACGCCCTGATCTGTTTCACCTGTCTTTGTGATTGTCTCCACCCACCTCCCAGGTGTCAACTGTTTTCCTCATTAGTCCCTGGGTACTTATTCCTGTGTTACCTGCTTGTATGTTGCCAGTTCGTCTTGTTTGTCAAGTCAACCAGCGTAGTTTTTCCTGTTCTCCTGCTTTTTCCGGCTCTCTGTTTTTGCTAGTCCTCCTGGTTGTGACCCTTGCCTGTCTGGACTCGCCTGCCTGACCATTCTGCCTGCCCTGACCTCGAGCCTGCCTGCCACACCGTACCACCTGGACTCTGACCTGGTTTTGATCTTTTGCATGTCCATGACCATTCTCTTGCCTACCCTTTTTGGATGATAATATATTATCAGAGACTCAAACCATCTGCCTCCCATGTCTGCATCTGGGTCTCACCTTGTTCCCTTATACTATGATTTCCAATCTCAGAACCTCCCTGCAACAAAAACATTAACGTTCCCAGAACAAGAGAATTTTTCACTTCCGTTAATTTGTAATTTTTTTATCCGGTCGGATAAACACACTGTTAGGAGGAATCCCATGATTCCTCCTAACAGAGCTGGTGTAACTGCGTCAGGTTTGTGGGCCTCCTTACTCACACATGCTTTTCAGTTCTGCCCACAAATTGTATATAGGATGGAGGTCAGGGATTTGTTATGGCCATTCCAATACCTTGACTTAGTTGTCCTTAAGCCATTTTGCCAAAACTTTGGAAGTATGCCTGGGGTAATTGTCCATTTGGAAGACCCATTTGCGACCAAGCTTTAACTTCCTGACTGATGTCTTGAGATGTTGCTTCAATATATCCACATAATTTCCATCCTCATGATGCCATCTATTTTGTGAAGTGCACCAGTCCTTCCCACAGCAAATAATGATCTTTGTTCCCATGTGCAGTTGCAAACCGTAGTCTGGCTTTTTATGGCGGTTTTGGAGCAGTGGCTTCTTACTTGCTGAGCGGCCTTTCAGGTTATGTCGATATAGGAGTTATTTTACTGTGATATAGATACTTTTGTACCTGTTTCCTCCAGCATCTTCACAAGGTCCTTTGCTGTTGTTCTGGGATTGATTTGCACTTTTTGCACCAAAGTACGTTAATCTCTAGGAGACAGAACGTGTCTCCTTCCTGAGCGGTATGACGGCTGCGTGGTCCCATGGTGTTTATACTTGCGTACTATTGTTTGTACAGATGAACGTGGTACCTTCAGGCATTTGGAAATTGCTTCCAAGGATGAACCAGACTCGTGGAGTTCTACAAAAAAATGTCTGAGGTCTTTGCTGATTTCTTTTAATTTTCCCATGATGTCAAGCAAAGAGGCACTGAGTTTGAAGGTAGGCCTTGAAATACATCCACAGGTACACCTCCATTTGACTCAAATTATGTCAATTAGCCTATCAGAAGCTTCTAAAGCCATGACATAACTTTCTGGAATTTTCCAAGATGTTTATTAAAGGCACAGTCAACTTAGTGTATGTGAACTTCTGACCCACTGGAATTGTGATACGGTGAATTATAAGTGAAATAATCTGTCTGTAAACAATTGTTGGAAAAATGACTTGTCATGCACAAGGTAGATGTCCGAACCAACTCGCCAATACTATAGTTTGTTAACAAAAAATTTGTGGAGTGTTTGAAAATTGAGTTAATGATTCCAACCTAAGTGTATGTAAACTTCCGACTTCAACTGTATATACAGTACCGGTCAAAAGTTTGAAATAGCAATTATTTAATTTTCAAATAAGCAAATGTGAGAGGTTGTAATCTGAATTAAGTGAAAAGGCAATTCTTGAACATGGGGGACCCACTTTTACTAATCTGCTAGAGAACCTTTTTAGATATTAGTATATTTTTTGTATGACTCAAGCCTTTAGTTAGAGGTCTAATGCATTCATATTAAATCATTTCTACCCTCCGAATTCATATTCATTATATATATCGGCCCATTTAATTTGGTCTGGCTTGCCATTCCATATAAAATGTAATATTTTTCACTCATTTAATTTACAAAAACAAGTTGTGTAGGCAGTGCCATAATCAAATAGGTCAACTGGGATATAACTGAAGAGCTAATCAGGGTGATTTTTCCACAAAATAGACAGGTATTTTCCTTTCCATGGTATCAATATCTTATCTATTTTTGCTAACTTACTATTAGAATGTATTGTAGTGAGATTATTTTGGGATATGAATACCTAGTATGTACACTTCACCATCAGACCATTTTATTTATAAATTACACGGTAATGTAAAAGTTATATTTTTTAGCGATCCAATACGTAATGTTGTCCACTTTTCATCATTTCGTTGTAATCCAGAGAGGTTTGAAAAATTATCTAGATCCTCTATGAGGCTATGGAGGGATCCAAATTGTGGATTTAAAATAAAACATGAATCATCATCGTACAATGACATGTTGTATGTTTTTGACATGTTTTTTAAGCCCTGGATTTCTAGCCCCTTGATATTATTGTTGGATCTGATTTTAATAGCTAACATTTCGAAGGCCATAAGAAATAGATACACCGATAGTGAACAACCTTGTTTTAGTTATCTTGTCAGTTTAATACTTTCTATGTATTAGACATTATTTACTATTTTACACCTAGGGTTACGATACCTAACTTTAACCCATTGTATAAGAGATTCTCCAGAATTGAAATATTTCAGGCATTATTTATAAATTCCAATCGTACTTAATCAAAAGCCTTTTCAAAGACAGATATGAATACCAGGCCTGGTTTCCCTGTTTTTTATTATAGTGTTCTATTGTTTCCAGTACTTGTCTTATATTATCTCCAATGTATCGTCTATGTAAAATACCTGTCTGATTAGGATAAATAATATCCGTCAATAACTTTTCAATTCTATGCACTATGCATTTTGCTCACATTTTGCGTCACACACTGAAGTGTAAGGAGCCTCCAACTTTAATAGACTGGATCCTGTTATTTACCACCTGGGGACTGTTTCATTAATAATAAATGCAGACCTTCTTGCTGAGTATCTGATAATCTTCCATGTTTATAGGAGTGGTTAAAACATGCTAATAACGGTCCTGAGTACATCAAAAATGGTTTGATATACCTAAACTGGTTTGCCATCCAGCCCCAGACTTAAAGGCTTTAACTGCATCAAGAAGATCCTCATCTATAATTTGGCCTTCACTTGAGTCTGTCTGTACAGCTGTTAATTTTACATTATTCATAGAATAAAATCCTTACAATTAACTTTGGTTAGTGGAGATGGGGGGTACTTAAAGTACTTTGCATCCTCTTTCAAAATATAGGTTGGTGAATCATGGGTGACTCCGTCATTTGTAACAAGTTTCAATAAATACATTTCTATTGTTTTTCTTCTAACTTATTCTGCACCTCTATGGTACAGTTCTTATTGATATCTATCTGCACTGTTATTCCTTCCATTTCCTTTGTTAATATGAACCCTTTTGACCTAAATTGCTTTTGTTTTAAAGATGAGTATTGAATTGCATGACCTCTAAAGGCACATTTAAAAGTGTCCCATACAATAAGGGGATCTGCTGTATCTATGTTATGTTGGAAAAAGTAAGTTATAAATGATTATGTCCTGTTTAAAAACAAGTTGTCATCCAATAGGCTTTGATTCGAGTTTCAATATCCTCGCCCACGTGGAAATTCTGTAAGAGTAATGTACAGTGCTGTGAAAAAGTATTTGCCCCTTCCTGATTTTTTTGCACATTTGTCACACTTAAATGTTTCAGATCATCAAACAAATGTAATATTACACAAAGATAACCCAAGTAAACACAAAATGCAGTTAAGTGATGATTTTATTTATTAAGGGAAAAAAGCTAGCCGAACCTTCATGGCCCTATGTGAAAAAGTAATTGCCACCTAAACCTAATAACTGGTTGTGCCACCCTCAGCAGCAACAACTGCAATCAAGCGTTTGTGATAACTGGCAATGAGTCTTTCACATCGCTGTGGAGGAATTTTAGCCGACTCTTCTTTGCAGAATTGTTTTAATTCAGCCACATTGGAGGGTTTTCGAGCATGAACTTCCTTTTTAAGGTCACGCCACAGCATCTCAATCGGATTCAATTCCGGACTTTGACTAGGCCACTCCAAAACCTTAATTTAGTTTTTTTTAAGCCTTTAAGGACTTGCTGGTGTGTTTTGGATCATTATCCTGCTGCAGAACCCAAGTGCGCTTCACCTTGAGGTCATGAACTGATGGCCGGACATTCTCCTTCAGGATTTTTTTGGTAGAGAGCAGAATTCATCACAGCAAGTTATCCAGGTCCTGAAGCAGCAAAGCAGCCCCAGACCATCACACTACCACCACCATATTTGACTGTTGGTATGATGTTCTTTTTCTGAAATGCTGTGTTACTTTTACGCCAGATGTAACGGGACGCACACCTTCCAAAAAGTTCAACTTTTGTCTCGTCAGTCCATAGAATATTTTCCCAAAAGTCTTGGGGATCATCAAGATGTTTTTTGCTAAAAGTGAGACGAGCATTTATGTTGTTTTTGGTCAGCAGTGGTTTTTGCCTTGGAACTCTGCCATGGATGCCATTTTTTCCCAGTCTCTTTCTTATGGTTGAGTTATGAACACTGACCTTAACTGAGGCAAGTGAGGCCTGCAGTTCTTTAGATGTTGTTGTGGGTTCTTTTTTGACCTCTTGAATGAGTCGTCGCTGCGCTCTTGGGGTAATTTGTGAGCTCTTGGCCGGCCACTCCTCTCCATTTGTGGATAATGGCTCTAGAATGGCTCCCAAAGCTTTAGAGATGCCTTTGTAACCCTTTCCAGACTGATAGATGTCAATTACTTTGTTTCTCATCTGTTCCTGAATTTCTTTGGATCACGGCATGATGTCTTGCTTTTTGAGATCTTTTGGCCTACTTCACTTTGTCAGACAGGTTCTATTTAAGTGATTTCTTGATTCAACAGGTCTGGCAGTCATCAGGCCTGGGTGTGGCTAGTGAAATTGAACTCAGCTTTCCAAAAAATGTGATTAACTACAGTAAATTCATGATTTAACAAGGGGGGGGGCAATTACTTTGTCACATAGGGCCATGTAGGTTCGGATAGCTTTTTTCCCTTAATAAATAAAATTATCACTTAAAAACTGAATTTTTTGTTTACTTGGGTTATCTTTTTGTAATATAAAAATTTGTTTGATGATCTGAAACATTTAAGTGTGACAAATGTGCAAAAAAATAAGAAATCAGGAAGGGGGCAAATACTTTTTAAAATCTTGACTGAGTTTCAGACAGGGTGTGTTTACGGAAAAATTCAATCAATCCCTATCCCAGTCTGCATCTCCACATGCTTCAAGATGGCCACCATTGTTCCTGTTCCCAAGATAGCTAAGGTAACTGAACTAAATTACTATTGCCCTTCTGTCATCATGAAGTGCTTTGAAAGACTAGTCAAGGATTATATCACCTCCATCTTACCTGTCCCACTTCAATTTGCTTACCGCCCCAATAGGTCCACAGACGATGCAATCGCCTGCGCACTGCCCTATCCCATCTGGACAAGAGGAATACCTATGTAAGAATGCTGTTCATTGACTGCATCTCAGCATTCAACTCCATAGTACCTACCAAGCTCATCATTAAGCTTGAGACCTTGGGTCTCGACCCCGCCCTGTGTAACTGGGTCCTGGACTTCCTGATGGGCCGCCCCCAGGTGGTGAAGGTAGGAAACAACATCTCCACTCTGCTGATCCTCAAATTGGGGCCCCACAAGGGTGCGTTCTCAGCCCCCTCCTTTACTCCCTGTTCACCCACGGCTGTGTGACCCAACTCAATCATCAAGTTTGCAGACGACACTACAGTAGTGGGCTCGATCACCAACAACGACGAGACAGCATACATGGAAGAGATGAGGGCCCTTGGAGTGTGATGTCAGGAAAATAACCTCTCACTCAATGTCAGCAAAACAAAAGAGATGATTGTGGACTTCAGGAAACAGCAAAGGCAGCACCTCCCTATCCACATTGACGGGACAGAAGCGGAGAAGGTGGAAAGTTTTAAGTTCCTCGGTGTACATATTACTGACAAACTGAAATGGTCCAAGCACACAGACAGTGTGGTGAAGAAGGTGCAACAGCGCCTCTTCAACCTCAGGAGGCTGAAAAAATGTGGCTTGTCACCGAAAACCCTCACTAACTTTTACAGGTGCACAATTGAGAGCATCCTGTCGGGCTGTATCACCGCCTGGTATTGCAACTGCACCACCCACAACCGCAGGGGTCTCCAGAGGGTGGTGCGGTCTGCACAACGCATCACTGGGAGCAAACTACCTGCTCTCCTGGATACCTACAACACCAGTTGTCACAGGAAGGCAAAAAATATCATGAAGGACAATAACCACCCGAGCCACTGCCTGTTCACCCCGCTTCCATCCAGAAGGCGAGGTCAGTACAGGTACATTAAAGCTGGAACAGAGAGATTGAAAAACAGCTTCTATCTCAAGGCCATCAGATTGTTAAACAGCCACCACTAGCACAGAGAGGCGGCTGCCTACCTCCAGACTTGATTTCATTGACCACTTTAATAAATGGAACACTAGTCACTTTAATAATGCCGCTTTAAGAATGTTTAAATTACTCATCTGATATGTATAGTCTGTATACTTTATCCTTCACTATCTATTCTTTACTATCAATTGCATCTTAGCCGCTCTGTCACTGCTCATCCATATATTTTCTACTTATATATTCTTATCCCATTCCTTTACTAGATTGTGTGTATTAGGTTTTGTTGTGGAATTTGTTAGATATTAGGTTTTGTTGTGGAGTTGTTAGATATTAACTGTTAGATACTGCTGCACTGTCGGATCTAGAAGCATAAGCATCTCGCTACACTCGCAATAACATCTGCTAACCATGTGTATGTGACCAATAAAATTTGATTTGATTTAAATTTGAGATTGCCCAGTGTGTTCACAATGCCTGGAGGAGAAGGAGAAATGTATTGTTTGTGTAGTGTGGCTAGATGCTTGCCATGATTATTCTATGTGTTTAATTTGTAAAATGTTATTTTGTGTTCAGTACATGGAAAACTATACTATGTTCAGTAGTGTCTTGTAAGGCACCGGTAGCTATATAACACTTGAATAAATCATATCAATAAAAAATATAGTTAACTGTAAATACTACAGTATAGTACAGTTTACTACAGTAAATACTATAGTATTCACTGTAGTGTTTCTGCTGACTGTAGTCCACAAAAACAATACAGTGAATACTATAGTGTTTTTAAGTGGGCTGAAAGGCATTGATTGTCTTCAGAGCTGATTATTAACCCATCAACCAAAAAGGACAGTATCTCACTTCCTCTATTGACCAGTTCAATGGCTCTTAAAGGTGTGTGAGAGAGAGAGAGTTGTCCGTGGGGCTATGTGCGTGTGGGCCTATATCTAGAATTATTGGAAAGTGACATAGCACAACTCTCATACCATAAAAATACTTCAGAATGTTGTCTTTCTCTTACAATTCATTCCAGCTGAATACAGTGGCAGTCCAAGGCTTTTGCTGAGGTATTTCTCATTAACTGCTGCTATACAGTCCTGAATTTCTTCTCAGATTACTGTGGGCTTGTGCATTGTCTCAATAAATGGCTTTCTTTATTGCAATGCCATAGTCAGACAGACAATAAAAACAACCAATTCAGATATATATATTTTTCACTAACCCAATAAAATGTCTGAATGGCTGCATTCAGACAGGCAGCCCAATTCAGATATTTTTCCCACTAATTGGTATTTTGACCAATCACATCAGAGCTTTTCACATCAGCTCTTTATCAGGACTGATCTGATTGTCTAAATGCAGCCTGTGCATCAGTTTTCCAAAAGTGTCTCAATCAGTGGAGACTAAAACCCTCAGGCTTACGCACGCATGCGCGCACACACACAAATAAAAACGTACTTTGACGTACTACTTTGTGCTAATACGTTGTATGTGCTTTCTAAGCCAACGGATGGCTGTGTGGGTATTTGGTTAACTGGTGTCATTGGGTAACAAGGCTAATGAGCCATTAATGTGTGTGCCCTGAGGTGGGAGCAGGTGAAGTGTGTGTGTGTGTGTGTGTGTGTGTGTGTGTGTGTGCATATATATATATATGTGTGTGTGTGTGTGTGTGCATATATATATATATATATATGTGTGTGTGTGTGTGTGTGTGTGGGTTTGCGTGTGTGTGCCCTAATGAAGGAGCAGGTGAGGGAGCTGCTGGTTTGGATCCACTTGACTGAGTGTGATGATGTTGTTTGACTTGATTAATTTGTCTGATTAGAATTCCCTCTGTTCTTCCTTGCATCATTTTGCATTTGTTAGTCTGCGATTTTTTACGTCATTGGGCAACACAGCCTAGCCCTTGTTACCAAAGGATTTTATACAGATACAGTGCTCATATAAAAGTTGTGTTTCATCCTGTGTATACATGTACTGTAAGTTTCTTTAGATAAGAATTTTGTGTAACTCTGCGTCCCAAACGGCATCCTATTACATAAACAGAACCATATGGACCCTGGTCAAAGGTAGTGCACTATATGGGAAAAAGGGGGCAATTTGGGACACCGACTAAGTTAATGAAAAGTAAATGAAGGTCCACAGAGAACAGGTTGACTGTTTTCCACCAGAGGAGACTCTTTGTTAAAATAGACTAGGAAGCTAGGAGAGTTTGAGTTTCATCAGATGTGTGTGTGTGTGTGTGTGTGTGTGTGTGTGTGTGTGTGTGTGTGTGTGAGAGAGAGAGAGAGAGAGAGAGAGAGAGAGGGTTAACAGACACAGGTGCATTGCTCATATAAGGTTAGACTCTCAAAGTTGCAGACTCATCACAGAGCGTGAAAGTCCACTCTACAAGAGGTTTGCAATATACCAGCTCCAAACTTTTTTACTGACAAAGAGAAGGCCTCTCTGGGAGTTAAATGTAAGCTTTATTGCATATGATCTCTCTTTATTGAGTTAAAGTCTGGAGTGGTGAAAGCTGATGGTCAGCAGAAGGAGGCCCAGCAGTGAGTGATTATATACCTTACATTCCCACAGGGATTTTGGGCAGCTGCCCACGAGTCTGATGATGTGTAAATAACATGACAGAGCATAATTTAAGTGTCTGTGTTCCAGAGAGACAGAAAGAGGGAAGGAGAGAAAGAGAGAGATACAAAGTGTGCATGTGTGTTTGTGCGCATGTCTGTCTTCAGAATGTGTGTTTGTGTGTGTGTGTGGTGTGTGTGTGTGTGTGTGTGTGTGTGTGTGTGTGTGTGTGTGTGTGTGTGTGTGTGTGTGTGCGTGCGTGCGTGCGTGCGTGCGTTTGAGTGGCGTGCATGTATAAAGGTTCAGGTCTATTACACTGGAGACATCTTAAGTGTTTAGATCCCTAAAAGGCAGAGGATGACGAGATAAACAGAGAGATGAAGAAAGACAAAGATACTGTACATAAAGAGATAGAAAAAGACACTATGGAAAACAAAGCTTTTACTATGTCATACTGGAATATACAATGTCTGAGGTCATCTTCCTTTGTCCTAAAGAGCAAGAACCCAGACTTCATCAAATACATTGGAAACACACACATTGTCCTACAAGAAACATGGTATAAAGGAGACTGGTTGCCCGCTAGGTTACAGAGAGCTGGTAGTCCCATCCACCAAACTACCAGGTGTGAAACAAGGAAGAGACTCAGGGGGGTATACTAATTTGGTATATTGCAGACCTAACCCACTCTATTAAATTTGTCAAAACAGGAACATTTTACATCTGGCTAGAAATGAATAAGGAAATTATCTCAATAGAGAAAATGTGTACTAGCTATATCCCCCCAATAGAATCCTCGCACTTTAACGATGACAGCTTCTCCATTCTAGAGTGGGGAGATGAACAATTTACAGGCCCAGGGACATGTACTAGTCTGTGGTGACCTAAATGCCAGAATTGGACAAGAACCTGACACACTCACCGGGGGACAAACACCTACCTGGAGGTGACAGCATTCCCTCCCCCATATGCCCCCCTAGACACAACTACGACAACATCACCAACAAAAACGGGTCACAACTCCTGCAGCTCTGTCGGACGCTGGGTATGTACATAGTCAATGGTAGGCTTTGAGGGGACCCCTACGGTAGGTACACCTATAGCTCTACTTTTGGCAGTAGTACTGTAGACTACTTTATCACTGGCCTCAACCCAGAGTCTCTTAGAGTGTTCAGTCAGTCCACTGACACCCTATCAGATCACAGCAAAATCACACTCAACTTAAACAGAGCTATGCTCAATCATGAGGCATCAAAGCCAAAGGAACTGAATAATATTACGAAATGCTACAGATGGAGGGAAAGTAGTGTGGAAATTTACCAAAAACCATTTAGGCAACAACAAATTCCTTCTAGACAATTTCCTGGACAAAATGTTTCATTGTAATAGCGAAGGTGTAAGCTTGGCAGTAGATAACCTAAACAGTTTATTTGACCTCTCAGCTTCCCTATCAAATCTAAAAAATGTCAAGCAGACAACCTAAGAAAATTATCAACCATGATAAATGGTTTGATGAAGAATGCAACAACCTAAGAACATAGAGACCCAAAAAAGCTTCGCCTTCACTATGGAGAATCACTAAAACAATACATAAGTACACTACGGAAAAGACAACACTTCAGAAATCAGCTCAATGTAATTGAAGAATCCATACAATCTAACCACTTCTGGGAAATTTGGAAAGCTCCAAACAAACAACAACACGAAGAGCTGTCTATCCAAAATGGAGGATGCATGGATAAACCACTTATTTTTGGCTCTACAACAAGGAACAAACAGCAAAAACATATACATGATCAAATACACATCTTAGAATCAACTATTAAAGACTACCAGAACATTCTGGATTCTCCAATTACATTGAATGAACTACAGGACAAAATATAAACCCTCCAACCCAAAAATGCCTGTAGGGTTGATGGCATCCTAAATTAAATGATAAAATACACGGACCACAAATTCTAATTGGCTATACTTAAACTCTAACATCATCCTCAGCTCTGGCATAAAGGACTGATCACCCCAATCCCCAAAAATGGGGACAGATTTTACCCCAAAAACTACCGTGGGATATGCGTCAACAATAACCTTGGGAATATCCTCTGCACTATCATTAGCAGCAGACTCGTACATGTCCTCAATGAAAACAATGTAGTGAGCAAATGTCAAATTGGCTTTTTACCAAATTACCATGCGACAGACCACGTATTCCCCCTGCACACCCTAAATAACAAAAAAACAAAGCAAAACAAAGGCAAAGTCTTCTCATACATTGTTGATTTCAAAAAAGCTTGCGACTCAATTTGGCATGAGGGCCTGCTATACAAATTGATGGAAAGTGGTGTTGGGGGAAAAACATACAACATTATAAAACCATTTTACACAAACAACAAGTGTGAGGTTAAAATTGGCATAAAACCCACACATTTCTTTCCACCAGGCCGGGGGGTGAGACAGTGATGCACCTTAAGCCCCACCCTCTTCAACATACTGAATATGGCAACAAATTAGCGAGGGAACTAGAACAGTCTGCAGCACCCGGCTTCTACCTACTAGAATCTGAAGTCAAATGTATACTGTTTGCTGAAGATCTGGTGCTTCTGTCCCCAACCAAGGAGGACCTACAGCAGCACCTAGATCTTCTGTCAGACAAATTGGTGAGGGCACTAGAACAGACTGCAGCACCTGGCTTCACCCTACTAGAATCTGAAGTCAAATGTCTACTGTTTGCTGATGATCTGTTGCTTCTATCTCCAACCATGGAGGGCCTTCAGCAGCACCTAGATGTTCTGTCAGATTTTCTGTCAGACCTGGGCCCTGACAGTAAATCTCAGTAAGACAAAAATAATGTGTTCCAAAAAAGGTCCAGTTGTCAGGACCACGAATACAAATTCCATCTAGACACTGTTGCCCTAGTTTATAGTCCCGTACCCCTTCAAACATTCAACCTC
This sequence comes from Salvelinus alpinus, assembly GCF_045679555.1. Taxonomy (NCBI): domain Eukaryota; kingdom Metazoa; phylum Chordata; class Actinopteri; order Salmoniformes; family Salmonidae; genus Salvelinus; species Salvelinus alpinus. Next base: position 38,127,240 of record NC_092091.1, on the reverse strand, counting down.
CAGCTGCGTACCCCCTCTAGCACCAGGGTCAGCTCACTCTCAAATCTTGTTTTTTTGCCATCATTGTAAGCCTGCCACACACACACTATACGATACATTTATTAAACATAAGAATGAGTGTGAGTTTTTGCCACAACCCGGCTTGTGGGAAGTAACAAAGAGCTCTTATAGGACCAGGGCACAAATGATAATATAATAATAATCAAAACATTTGCTCTTCATTTAACCATCTTACATATGAAACCTTATTTGTTCATCGAAAATTGTGAATAACTCACCACAGGTTAATAAGAAGGGTGTACTTGAAAGGATGCACATAATTCTGCAAGGTTGGGTTGTATTGGAGAGAGTCTCAGTCTTAAATCATTTCCACACACAGTCTGTGCCTGTATTTAGTTTTCATGCTCGTGAGGGCCGAGAATCCACTCTCACATAGGTACGTGGTTGGAAAGGGCATCAGTCTCTTAACAGCGCGATTTGCCAAGGCAGGATACTCTGAGCACAGCCCAATCCAGAAATCTGTCAATAGCTTCTGATTAAATTCAATGTTCACAGAACCGCTTGTTGCAATTTCGATGAGGCTCTCTTGCTCAGATATTGGTAAGTGGACTGGAGGCAGGGCATGAAAAGGATAACGAATCCAGTTGTTTGTGTTAATCATAGCCTCAATTTTGTCCCTCACATTGAATATGGTTGCAGAGAATCCCTTTAAGCCAGAAGACTCCTGAACACCTAATCAAATGGCTACCCAGACTATTTGCATTTCCCCCCCCCCCACTCTTTTACACTGCTGCTACTCTCATCTATGCATAGTCACATTAATAACTCTACCTACATGTACATATTACCTCAACTAACCGGTGCTCCTGCACATTGATCCTGTACTGGTACCCCCCTGTATATACTCTCGCCATTGTTATTTTACTGCTGCTCTTTAACTACTTGTTACTTTTATTTCATATTCTTATCCATATATTTTTAACTGCATTGTTGGTTAGGGGCTCGTAAGTAAGCATTTCACTGTAAGGTCTACACCTGTTGTAGTCGGCGCATGTGGCTAATTACAATTTGATTTGATTTGATTTAATCATACATTTAGATCATTCAGGTGAGAAAACATCAAAACGTTACAGTGCCTTGCAAAAGTATTCATCCCCATTGGTGTTTTTCCTATTTTGCTGCATTACAACCTGTAATTTAAATTGATTTTTATTTGGATTTCATGTAAAGGATATACACAAAATAGTCCAAATTTGTGAAGTGAAATGAAAAAAAAATACTTGTTTCAAAAAAATAAAACATAATTACAAACAGAAAAGTGATGCGTGCATATGGATTCATCCCTTTTGCTATGAATCCCCTAAATAAGATCTGGTGCAACCAATTACCTTCAGAAGTCACATAACTAGTTAAACAAAGTCCACCTGTGTGCAATCTAAGTGTCACATGATCTGTCACATGATCTCAGTATATATACACCTGTTCTGAAAGGCCCCAGAGTCTGCAACACCACTAAGCAATGGGCACCACCAAGGAAGTGGCACCATGAACCAGGCAAGGAGGGCATTAATCAGAGAGGCAACAAAGAGAACAAAGATAACCCTGAAGGAGCTGCAAAGCTCCACAGCGGAGATTGGAGTATCTGTCCATAGGACCACTTTAAGCCGTACATTCCACAGAGCTGGGCTTTACGAAAGAGTGGCCAGAATAAAAGCCATTGCTTAAAGAAAAAAATAAGCAAGCACGTTTGATGTTCACCAAAAGGCATGTGGGAGACTCCCCAAACATATGGAAGAAGATACTCTGGTCAGATGAGACTAAAATGTAGCTTTTTGGCCATCAAGGAAAATGCTTTGTCTGGCGCAAACTCAACACCTCTCATCACCCCGAGAATACAGTCCCCACAGTGAAGCATGGTGGTTGCAGCATCATGCTGTGGGGATGTTTTTCATCGGCAGTGACTGGGAAACGGGTCAGAATTGAAGGAATGGTGGATGGCCCTAAATACAGGGAAATTCTGTTTCAGTATTCCAGAGATTTGAGACTGGGATGGAGGTTCACCTTCCAGCAGGACAATTACCCTAAGCATACTGCTAAAGCAACACTTGAGTGGTTTAAGGGGAAACATCTGAATGTATTGGAATGGCCTAGTCAAAGCCCAGACCTCAATACAATTGAGGATCTGTGGTATGACTTAAAGATTGCTGTGCACCAGCGGAACCCATCCAACTTGAAGGGGCTGGAGCAGTTTTTCCTTGTAGAATGGGCAAAAATCCCAGTGGCAAGATGTGCCAAGCTTATAGAGACATACCCCAAGAGACTTGCAGCTGGAATTGCTGCAAAATGTGTCTCTACAAAGTATTAACTTTCGGGGATGAATAGTTATGCACGCTCAAGTTTTCTGTTTTTTTGTCTTATTTCTAGTTTGTTTCACAATAAAAAATATTTTGCATCTTCAAAGTGGTAGGCACATTGTGTAAATCAAATGATACTAACCCCCCCAAAATGTATTTTAATTCCAGGTTGTAAGGCAACAAAATAAGTAAAATTCCAAGGGGGGTGAATACTTTCACAAGTCACTGTACATGGTCGCTTCCCATATCATTGCATAGTGCAGAAAATACATCAGAGTTCAGGGGCCTTCCTTTAACAATGTTAACCATTTTCTTGTGTCCAAAACGTCTTTCAAGCTCTCAGGCATTCCCTTGGCAGCAAGAGCCTCTCGCTGGATGCTGCAGTCTACCCAAGTGGCATCGGGGGCAATTGCTTTAGCACGCACGCGCGTTACCACTCCACTATATCTCCCTGTCATTTCTTTTGCGCCATCAGTACAGATACCAACATGAGCGGCAGCTACGTTTCGCTACATATGGACCGTTAGTGGAATTCCAGCAAGAGTAACGGTTAATGTGATTGGATGTTAATTATTTGAGTAGGCTACCTGTATTTGACATTGTGTTGTTATTTCGCTGAACACTAGTTTTCTTTTCAATGTGAATCACATTTTTATTTGGCGTACCCCTGACGGCATTGTGAGGAATACCTGCCCTAAAGCACACAAACAAAAAACAATACATACCTTGGCCTAAACATTAGTGCCACAGGTAACTTTCATAAAGCTGTGAACGATCTGAGAGAGAGACAAGGCAAGAAGGGCATTCTATGCCATCACAAGGAACATAAAATGTGACATACCAATTAGGATCAGGCTAAAAAAGACTTGAATCAGTTATAGAAACAATTGCCCTTTGTGGTTGTGAAGTCTGGTGTCCGCTCACCAACCAAGAATTCACAAAATGGGACACCACCAAATTGAGACTCTGCATGCAGAATTCTGCTAAAATATTGTCTGTGTACCATGTAAAACACCAAATAATGCACGCAGAGCAGAATTATGCCGATACCCGCTAATTAGCAAAATCCAGAAAAGAGACGTTGAATTCTACAACCGCCTAAAAGGAAGCGATTCCCAAACTTTCCATAACAAAGCCACCACCGACAGAGAAATTATCCTGGAAAAGAGCCCCCTAAGCTCTGTTCACAAATGCAAACAGACCTCACAGAGCCCCAGGACAGCAACACAATTAGACCCAACCAAATCAGGAGAAAACAAAAAGATAATTACTTGATACATTGGAAAGAATTTACAAAAAAGAGCAAACTACAATGCTATTTGGCCCTAACAGAGAGTACACAGTGGCAGAATAGCTGACCACCGTGACTGACCCAAAATTAAGGACATCTTTGGCTATGTCCAGACTATAGAGAAAGGCCGCTGAAGGCAGCCATGGCTCTCAAGAGAATACAGTCTATTTGCATACTGCCTACAAAATGAGGTGGAAACTGAGCTGCACTTCCTAACTTCCTGCCAAATGTATGACCATATTAGAGACACATATTTCCCTCAGATTACACAGACCCACAAAGAATTCGAAAACAAATTCAATTTTGATAAACTCCCATATCTTTTGGGTGATTTACCACAGTGTGAAATCACAGCAGTAATGGATGATGAGGAGCATCCATTAGTGGAAACATGTAACGAGCGCCTCAATGTAGTGTGGGTAAGGCGGCCCCTTACACAAAAGTAGTGCACTATATAAGGAATAATAGGGTGCCATTTGGGATGCACCTACACTGTAACAATGTCACAGGCTGACCTAACTCCCTTTATTCCAGTATACAGCAGTGGAGGGGAGCTCTGAGCTCTGCTCACTAATGTTAACTTGGAGAAATGTTGATGTGCAGCACAGCACTTAAAGGCTGAGTGCTGAGAGCAGGGAGGTTATGGATAAGTGTTTAACAGTGCAGGTCTGGCCAGGACCCCATTACAAAACATTCTGTGTCAGACCAAGCTAAAGTGCTGAAGATAATTAGAGTACAGTGAGCATATTACTGTACCTAGCCTATATCGCTGGGGCTAATGTTATGCTAGACTATGCTAGGCTAGTTACTATGAACACACAGCTTGCATTGATGCTAATGCGAAAATTGCTAAGGGAGAAGGTATCAGTGCTGAACTCCACAGACAGGACTGAATGCTGCTCATTGCCCAGCCCAGATAAGTGCCAGGGCCCAGGGATATCTATTAGATCCCTCTCATCGGAGCGGTTCGCCATTTAGCGCACTAACCTCTCCAGCCCTATAGACTGAATATGGCTATATCTCATATATAAACAGGAGCCTCAATCATCAGACATCCTGAGACTGGGGCTCAGAGTGAAAGTAATATGGTTTTGCATATTATTTTTTGGTTCTAATGACTGAGACCCCAGTCAAAATCTTACACAAGCAGTAAAACAGATCAAAACATTTTTATCAGACAGACAGACAGACAGACAGACAGACAGACAGACAGACAGACAGACAGACAGACAGACAGACAGACAGACAGACAGACAGACACCACAGTGCTAAAAGGTACACACACACACATTGCCTAATGCCTAGCCTACACACACACAAACACAGACACACACAGACACACACACTATACTAACACACCACAGCACCCTAGCAAGATCTCTGGAATGATTTGAGGAGACAGATAGTAATCAAGATGAGACACATGGCTAATCAGAGAGACAGATTAGGGATAGAGGAAGAGAGTGGGCATGAGAGTAAGTGGAAAATAGAAAAAGAGACGTGGTAAATGCAGAGAGAGAGAAAGAGAAAGAGAGCGAGGGGGGATGCAATATAGAAAGGGAAGCAAGGAACCCTTACAGGAAAAACACCTGAATTTCACACGTGAAGACATGAAAACATATGAGCTTGTGTGATCTCATGTGATCACGTGATTTTATGTTAATGTGATAAATGTGACAATATGTGATTAAAAAATATATATATATACTGTATATATTTCACCTTTATTTAACCAGGTAGGCCAGTTGAGAACAAGTTCTCATTTACAACTGAGACCTGGCCAAGATAAAGCAAAGCAGTGCGACACAAACAACACAGAGTTACACATGGGATAAACAAACGTACAGTCAATAACACAATAGAAAATGAACATGTGATAACATGATCTATGAAATAAATGTGAAATAAATGTGACACATGGGATGCAACATTTTTACATGTGCTACCATGAAATTACACGTAACAACATTTGAGCACATGTGAAAACAAGATCTTGTGAAATAAATGGGAAAACATGATCTTGTGAAAAAAATTGGAAAACATGATCTTGTGAAATAAATGGGAAAACATGATCTTGTGAAAAAAATGGGAAAACATGATCTTGTGAAATAAATGGGAAAACATGGGGATGCTAGTAAAGAACAAGGCCAGCACACTGTTAAAGCTCCCAATTCACCGCTTTACTGACAACTTTTCAATCCGAAACGAAGCTTTTTCAGGTCAAACAAACAAACAAACTGAGTGCTCACATCCCAAAATATACACATTTCACCTCACATGACCATTGCGGACATGACGCATGGTGGGTGCAAAAACAATTTGTGTTTCTCTAATAATTTGACAACAATGAGATGGGCACATGTAGTAGTTACAGAAAATAATATATATTCATAAAATGACCAAGTAGGTGACATGGAAGGCAAGACAAATCAAAGTGACATATTCATGTAAGAAATGGTCTGATATCAAACTCTTGGTTCAGACCTCTAGGAGACATGGTACACAAACGGTGAATCCAATACAATTCTCTTCACAATAACATATTACATGTATCTCATGGGGATCATGGGGATGCAACATTTTAATGTGATACCATGAAACTACATGTGCCAAAATGTAAGTATGTGGAAAAACCCAGGTGTCAAATGTTATTGAGAATATTTTACTTTAAAAGGCATAATTTACATGAATTACATTTAAACAGTCATGGTTTAATGCAGGTTAAGCACCTCCTTTGACACGGGCTCTTCTGCAAACTTTGTAAGAACATTGTAAGAACTCAGTAATTGGTAAGAACTCAGTAATTGGCTGCACTGTAAAGAGGTAGGAGTGCGTTTCCAGTAACTTAATGACAACTTGTTGCCAGAATTTACAGTCAATTTGTCATTTCTTAACTGAAAACCCTTTGTCAGTAAGTTATTGTAGAATTCACAGTAACTTACTGGCAAAATGTTACCAGTAACCTACAGGCAACTTGCTTTCATTAGCAATACATGCCATTAATTTACTACAGTGGTTCTTCCTTTAAAAGTTGCGGGGTACTGCAGCACAGCTTGCGGGGTGCCACAGAATTCTATTATTTAAGTGTCAGCCATTGTTGCCATTAATGCTAGTTTGACCACCAGATGGGATCTTTGAGAAGCATTTGACTGTTTTTAATATTGTCTTGTACTAGAGAATTTAAAACCTTTTTTTGTAAGAACATAGTATATGGGATTGATTTTAGGAAATTTAGCTTAATTAATTTGATTAATATTATGGTGTTTCTATTCCAAGAAAAATGAAACCCTCAAGGAAAATATAGAACTGTACAACGTGACCGGTCAGGAGTAGGCTACTAAGTGGTTGCGAGTGAAGAGCAAAATAATCCTAACATAATAATCCACACCCTAATTGTAGTCTAACCAATACCCAAATGGAGATTCAGTGAAAATAAAAATCGAATTGATTTATCAAGACCAGTCCGCATCAAGGGTGCAAGTAGTACCTGCAAAACACCAGTCTCAACGTCAACAGTGAAGAGGCGACTCCGGGATGCTGGAGAAAGAGAGAGAAAGAGACAGTCTAGAGGTATGCAGGAGGAGTGTAGTGATCAGCTTTGGGCTTTGACTCCACTTAGTGGAACTGCTGAAAGCTTTTCGCTTCACTGAGACACGGCATGAAAACACACACACACACACAAACAATTAGCCTACAAATAACAAACATACACCTGCAATGTCCTTGCAATCCCAGGACAATCAGTGTGTGTGTGAGTGTGTGTGTGAGAGAGAGAGAAAGCGCAAGTATGAAGCAATAAGTGTGTGTAATTGTACTGGCTGCATCACCAATCCTGTTAGTGGCCAACTGGCCAGGATGGCATGCAATGTCTCACCATTGTTTAGTCCAGCTCCTGTTTCCGACATCTGCTCACTTCATCCTTGCCCATCTCTCAGCCTGCAGGATAAGCCTACTGCACTAAAAAGCCCCAGTAATTCGCTTTATTGCTCTCAGCTCATTGCACTGTATATACAGTATGGCCTAGTAGAGGTCTTCTACACAGAAGGCAGATTGAATTCTGAGTAGGCCTAGGCCTAGTGCAATTATTTTCCATCAATCTGAAACCTGTAGGCCTTTGACGCTTAACAAATGTGTAGACCGGATTCCGAAAGCCATTGGTTTCTACTATAGATTGGTGCCTAAAAGCCTGTTTTAGCATGAAGGACTTTCACCTTTTTTAAGTAGTCAACTGGGTCGGACTTCCTATGGGTTAAGGAAGGATCACTTAATTCCATTGGGGTCATCAGAAGGGGTCAACCAATGAATTATGCTTGTGAACAAACATTCCATAACCGCAGGTGGCAGAAAATTGCCAATCTTAGCTTATACCTGTTCAAACAACACACTCCAGGTGGCAGCATGCACCCTTTCAGATTATTTACCAACTCATAGAAGTAGTAGAAGAAGAAAATTTGGATTGCCCATCTGTAGATGCTCTACCAGTAACATGTCAATTAACTATCTACTATCCCTAACTCTAAACCTAATCTTAACCCTTATCCTAAGTCTAGCCTTATTAACCCTTACCCTAACCCTTATTCTAAACCTAACCATAACCTTAGCAAGCAGTTGCTTATCAACAGATAGTTTGTTAATAGTATGAGCATCTACAGATGGAAAATCCGGACTATCCAAATAAAGTGTGACCGAAAAAGGCCTAAATGGGGGGCGACAGGTAGCCTAGTGGTTAGTGTTGAGCCAGTAACCAAAAGGTTGCTGGATCGAATCCCTGAGCTGACAAGGTCAAAATCTGTCGTTCTACCCCTGAACAAGGCAGTTAACCCACTGTTCCTCGGTAGACTGTCATTGTAAATAAGAATTTGTTCTTAACTGACTTGCCTAGTTAAAAATGCAAATGGCCTCAATGGTGCTGCCTGTGCGCTCAGATAAAATGCCATAGTGGGACAGATACAAAGAAGAGTTCTCTATGGCATTATCAGAGTTGATTTACTGTTTGGTTAGTTGGGTTAGGCGCCTTTCCTTCTAACTAATAAAATCCCTCACTTTGCATGTCCGTTGCAAACATCTTGTCTTGCCTCCTCACTGAAGAGCCAGGTCACCCGTGATACAAGTCAATATTAGATGTCCATCCATGTCTGAGGACATCAGGAGATGATGTGGAAACCGGCCAGTAGGGGCAACAGTGAGCGCTGTTACCTTCAAGTAGGTTTCAGTATTGCTAGACTAACCCTTTACTTTAATCCTTACTTTAACCATTAAGAGTTCATGCCTAACGTTAAGATTTCGGAGTTAATGCCTAAACTTAACCTTAAACACTTCTAAATGTGATGTTTGGAACAACTTTAAAATTGGACGTTTGAGAAACATGGATGAACGTCTAATTCTGACATGGCAGATAACCCACTGCCAGATTTTTACCACTGTGAGAGCTTGTTGAAACCACCACCAAGAGCGCCACTTCACATGGTCATTCATTGGCCTCATTTTTTACTGCTCAATCATAGGCGGTCATTATTTCACATCAAAAGACAATACCTATAACCAACTCCCTCCTCCAACCACGTTTCCCCTCCGAGAGTTTAGGGTAGGACTCATTTGGTTGTACAGGAGGGGCGTGGTCTGTCATTCTCCGCCGGGAGAGAAGAGGAGAGGAGAGGGCGAAGAGGGAGAGAAAATTATCTTTGTGTGATTCCTGCCATATCTGATGTTATCCGGTAGGTAGAGACACTGAGGCCCGTGTTGTTGGTCGGTCCGACTGGTAGCCAGTTAAGTCATTCAACCTCAGTACCAGACAGAGTGCACTCCGCTCAGCAGCACAGCATAGAACTGGGACGGCGAGGAGAGAGACGAGGCTGCTACATGCCGCCGCCGCTGCTCGTTTACTAGTGAACATTCTCGCATTGAAACGCGAAGAGAGATTGGGGCTTTTCCCAACACATTCGAAGGAGGGATTTTAATCATGTTTCGAACCTTTGTCGCGCTGCTGATGCTACTGGCAGCTGTGCAGGTAGGCTACGAAACCGTTGCTTCGGTTTGGTGTAGTGGTGGGGTTGATTGGTTCGGTTGGTTGGCTATGGGACAGGGGTCGGAGTGACGGCTTGGTTTTTGCTCTATGATGATGGTCAACTCACTAGGGGAGACCGGGGTTGGTTGTCACAAGTATTACTCTCATTTGTATTTCTCAGCACCAGTATTCTTTACAATATCATTTTCAATATTAAGAGAAAGACCAAGGTCTTGGGTTGAAATGGGGACCCTTTTTATACAACGAAGAGTTATAAGCCACCAAACACTCAGTCCACTTGTGACAACCAGTTACCAGCCCTATTGCAGGGTTGGATGTCACACACCAACAGCCCAATCGCGGGGTTGGATGACACACAGTATGGGGTTGGTTGTCATAATATTTGCTAGTAGCTTATTCCTTTTGTATGCAATATTGCTTAATTTCATGTTACAGTCTTAGAAATAGCCGAGCCTTTGTTTGATGGAACGATATTCCTAACAAAATTAAGCATTTACTCCGTGAGAATAACATTACATTTTTTTGTAAATTTCTGTGTGTACATAATTATTCAAGGATACTCCCTTAATTCAAACATTAACAAGTAAAATACCAATAATTTCCTTTTTACTTTCACCTATGAAAAACACAAATTCTCCTCACCTCAATGTTTTGTCATGTTGACATGAATTGACGAGGGGGATGAGTTATTTCAAAGAATTCACTCATTTGAACCTTACAAATATTACACAGTGCCATTTAGATTGGGAGTAATTAACGCTGTGACAACCAACTTGGCGTAAGTCTGCAGGATATGACTGCATTTATTTCCTTCTACATTGCCTACATATTAGGTTGTTGGTTTATATTGATTTTAAACTACACTCTTAGAATCAAAGGTGCTAAGTAGAACTGAACAGGGTTTTTCGGTTTGTCCATTTTTTGGTGCTGGGTAGAACCCTCTTTGTAGGGATCTTCAAAGAACCCCCTGTATATGGTTCTGCCTCGAACCCTCTATGTAGGGTTCTACCAAGAACCATTTTATCATCTAAAGGTTCTTCCTAGAAGCGTCTATGATGGGATCTACCTTGAACCCAGCCAGAGTTAGGATATCCAACAAGTGGAATTGTTAATCATCCACAACCTGCATTCAGAATGACTGCCGGGGTAGGGAAGGTACAATATTGACACTACCTCAATCATGTGAACTGTAACAACCATTTCAGTAATGGGTGCAATAAATCCAAGAGATTGTTTAGAAAACTATGTTATTTATCTTTGTGTTGCATAAAATGTATTAACCAATCAATGTACATAAAAAAAACACAGATATTACAGTAAACTGAACAATTCTGAAAATCTCCCTGCAATAGAGCATGCTGTGAAATATTATATATGGTTCCATGTAGAACCCTTCTTGCCTTCCAAAGAATCATCAAAGAACCCCTTCTTCCAAAACGGGTTCTTAGGATGTTAAAGGTTCTAGGTAGAACCCTATCCCTCCACAAAGAACCCTTTTCCAACCCTTTTTTCTAAGGGTGTATGCGTTAGGATCTTGCTCAAATGTAGGCTAATTGTGCATTCCATTTTGTTAAAATGAATTGGTTTTTCAACATGAATATCTGAATTTCGGTCTAGCACACAATTTTGCAGTCATAGCCGCTACAGTAGCCTGCACTTTGTTTAAACTGCAGCTCTCCTATGTTATTTCTTTACTGAATTGCCTATTGATTTGCCTAATCAAGCTGCACATTTGACGGGCAATAGCTTACTCGATTAAGGGAATTGTTGTCGTTATTGGAAATATTCCAAATAGCCTCTTAGGGACCGTTTAGTTTATGCTCTGCTCTGTATTCACCCATGATTCATAGTGGTCGTTAACTGTAGGCTTGATCTGTAACCTAGGCTATGCAGGGTTATGGGACGGGTGTAGAAATGTAGACGTTTCTAGCCTATGCGATGCCGTTATGGCGATTTGAGACGATACCGTTATAATTGTGTACTGCAGACAGGTCACAAGGCTGAAGTTGCGCCCGTGCACTAAATCGGATGTGTATTTAGAGATATGGATGGAGGTAACAGTGTCACAACTGTAACCATTTATAGACATTGAAGTATCCGCTGGACAATCGCCTGTTTCCCGCTCCACAAATTGGCTTAGAGGAATGGTCTTTATATATGTTAATGAATCAGGCACACATGGGTGTCTTGTTTTATAGTCTGTTGGCTGCTACACTATAGCATAATTTGATTCAGCCCTAACCTAGACACTAAGAAAAGAGGGTTGATCAACAAGAGTTCTTTGGGAATGGTGATGGTTCTATGTGGAACCATAATTACTCAAAGAACTCTTTGCAGTTCACAAAAGGTGACGGCTCATTTACATTTTTTGGGGGCGTAGCGTACGGCTCTTTTTGTGCAATGGTGAGTGCCATTCCGGTTTATCTGATCTGTTGTGTTATGCCAGTACAACATGTTATAGATGACTATGGCCGGTAGCATTGTTTTGTGAAAGACTCACCTATGGCCTTGTGTCAATTGACAAAGTCAGTGGTCAATTCTCTTCTCAGCAACATCCAGTGGTCCCAGTCCTATCACACCTGATTCAGCTTGTCAATTAACACAATCATAACACTCCTGGAATTTTAAAGGTCCTGAACTGTCAATCTGATTCCCATGTAAAATAGCCTTTTGAGTGACTAAAATATCACCCATAATATTTTTGGGGGATAGAAATGCTCAAAATGTAAGAAAATGACTTTCTTCTCATGGCTAACTACCAAGACATTTTAAAAGACAGGCTGAGTGGCAGGGAAGCTTATTTATTCACTTTGACTGACTGCTCTTTGTAAGGCCTATGTCAAGAAACTCGGACGCAGTGTTGCAGTAGAATTATCTCAAGAAAATGTTGTGATACACATTTATTTAGATCTCCCATTTGGTGTGTCTTTTGTGATGTGGCACTGACGGATGTGTTGACATGACAACTGCGTCAGCGTTTTGAACCCCCCCCCCCCCCCTTTTGTTCCATGCTGGCTGAAGACCTAGCTAGCCAGTAACTAGCTAACACCAGACACACATGAAAGGAGAAACATATACGTGTCTTTGCCATAGATTAATATTGTAAACTTAGAATTATACTTGCTGACACCTTACAGTCAAATTATGGCACCAGTAGAGTAGCTATCCATCTACTTAAACCACGCCCCTATGCGTACATGCCTTTTCCGATGTTAGTTAGAAGGCGGTACTTATTTAAATCAAGTAAAAGAATGTCACGCTACCATTGGTGTTTTAAAACGAGAGTTATGCTGACGTCACCCTATCCCCTTAATAATCCCGCCTCCTGAATCCAAGTGTTTGACACGGGGAGGGGACCAGTAATTTCATGATCAAACTTTAGGTCAAGCACACTTTTACACTCATCACACACACCTTTTGACTGGAAGGAGAGCGAGTGCACAATCATGTTTGACAGTGAATAGTTTTTCACAGAATGTTATGTTTAACAGGCTACAGTCTATTCCGTCTAATATTTTTTGTTGTTGTATTGGCTGTATTTACCAACGGTCTGTATAGGTCCAGAAAAATACATCAGCTATTGTCTCTTGTTTACTCGCAGAGGACTGTAGGGAAGAAGTGGCTACTATTAGCAAACAGATTCAAAATTTGCCTAATCTACTTGGGAAAGTACCCCCGCCTACCTTCTCCTTCTCTACACCACAGGCTGGACGCCATTCCAATGTGTTGAGAGTATCACCACCATGTCAACACTCCTTGACTTAATAGCCAATGCTTTCCAGGGACCCCTTCCCGAAGAAGTCTCCCTGGGAAATGGAGCAGGACCGTTACTTCTGGTGGATTTAGCGGATTATACTGTCTCCAATCCTGCTGCCCAACCATGGAAGCATATCACCCGCCGTAGGCCAAATGGAGGGAAGTGGCCTGTGGCTAGTGGGGCTTCTTTGGTGTTAAGAAGCTCGACCCAAATCCAGTTGTTCAACAGCTTCGCCGTCTTGGCTATAGAGATTCTCGCGCCTTCGTCCCTATCCACCCTCCTTCTCAGGGAGATTCTGCCTCGGACTCGGATCCTCCAAGTTCCCGAGAGGGACTCTGCCCCAGACTCAGATCCGCTGCGCTCCTCTTCTCACCGGGCCTCAAGGTTTTCTGACGCACCGTCTCCTCCGTCAGTCACATTGGGTTTTGAGGACGGCAGGAGGTACAAAAACTGCTGAACCTCCTCTGCCATCTCACCAGCTGTTATCATCGTCAGCTCTATATTTTGGTTCCCGGGGCAAGAACATTGTGCTATCATGGGGCTTGGTTACAAGACAATACTAGGCTGCTTCCTACCATTTCACACCAGAACACGGGAGTTGTCGCTATAGTAATCCATGTGGAATCTAATGACATTAGGATTGCTAGCTCGGAGTGGCTGAAACAGGACTTTAAAGAACTGATTGGAACTCTGAAAGAATCCAACAAGCATCCAAGTATTTCAGGCCCAGTGCCACCACTGAGACGTGTCAGCGAAAGATTCAGTAGGTTGCTGGCACTACATGATTCGCTACGAGTCTACTCTAACTTTGTTGGAGTTACTTTTGTGGATAACTTTGACACCTTTTGGAAACGAGATACTCTACAGAGAGGATGGGGTCCATCCAAATCATCTTGGTGCCTGGACTCTTGTCTCACATTTCAAGGCTGCGCTGAGACATTGATTTACCAACACCCCAAGTTCCCCTTAGGTAATCCCAACCATAAATGATCAGCATTATCTTCATACTGCAGGTCCGCAACAGGTAACCCTCATTGACTCTTGTTTTAGTCCACTTCCTCGCTCAAAGCATAGGCCCAATGGCACAGTTCTAGACAATATTTTGTCTATACCATTTCAAGCTAGCCCTATGGTATTTTCAAGTAAGCGGTTATCAATTGAGCATAGTATGCCTGTATTAGAGACTCCATCTGATCTGAAATCCTGCAGCTGCGGCATTGGACTGATTCATGTAAATGCCAGAAGTTTGATCTCAAAAATGTATTTTATTATAGCTCTGGCCTCTCAAACCATATTTACAACCAACAAGTGCTCTAAGCCAATTGTCTGACTTGTTATCTGACTATGCTAAATCGGTTTTATTCATTTTGGTTGATCTTAATCAGGATTAGTTGATGCCAGCTTCTGATTGAGCTAAATCTAACTCAGTTGATTACTGAATGAACCCGCCCTTTAAACACCCTGAAAAATCGACTCTTTTGGATATTATTTTGACAAGTATACAACCAATGGAATATTTGCTAATGAGTTCAGTGACCATTGTCCCATTGCCTGCATAAAACGACCTAAATCTCGCACACATTGTTATATGATAAATTATATGAATTTCAATGACAGCCATTCTTGTTGGATC
The DNA here is from genome assembly GCF_045679555.1 of Salvelinus alpinus. Lineage (NCBI taxonomy): Eukaryota > Metazoa > Chordata > Actinopteri > Salmoniformes > Salmonidae > Salvelinus > Salvelinus alpinus. The sequence goes on along the minus strand of NC_092091.1, from coordinate 38,112,180 downwards.
TAGGATTGTGTGAATGGGGGTTGTGACAGATATCTCTGACTCGGATCAGGCCCTAAATTATTTTATTGCAGATAAGCATGCTCCATTCAATAAACTAAGTGTAAGGGATAGAGCTAATCCCTGAACAATCAAAGAAACTTCAGGTGAGGAATTTAGCTTGGGCTAAGACTAGGCTGACTGATTCTATGTAAAAGCTTAAAAAATAGATGCCTATCCCTGGTTAGAAAAGCAAAATCCTCATACAGTACTTCTTGAAATGTATATCTGAGAATGGTGGGAATCCAGCTTGATTCTGGAAGGTAGTCAAATCTCTGAAACAAAACACCATCCCCTCATTACCAAAGCAGGTTATGATAGCCTCTGCTCACATAACAGATAAGATGGACATTTGGTGTGCTTTTAATAACCACTTTGCCTTAGTAGGTAAAGATGGCGCGGACAGATAGGGCAGCTGTGCTTCTAGCTCCTAAGCAACTTTGCAGTATTTTTTTCCTGTGTTATTTATTCCATTATTATCCCAACATTTTTTGTGGTGTTATTAAATCCAACCAGAAAGAGCAGAGGGAGCACCCCTCTATCCACATCGATGGGACTGCAGTAGAGAAGGTGGAAAGCTTCAAGTTCCTCAGCGTACACATCACTGACGAACTTAAATGGTCCACCCACACAGATAGTGTGGTGAAGAAGGCGCAACAGTGCCTCTTCAACCTCAGAAGGCTGAAGAAATTTGTCTTGACACCTAAAACCCTCACAAACTTTTACAGATGCACAATTGAAAGCATCCTGTCGGGCTGTATCACCGCCTGGTACGGCAACTGCACCGCGCACAACAGGGCTCTCCAGAGGGTGTTGCGTTCTGCCCAACGCTTCACCGGGGGAAAACACCTACAGCACCCAATGTCACAGGAAGGACAAAAAGATCATCATGGACAACAACCACCCGAGCCACTGCCTGTTCTCCCTGCTATCATCCAGAAGGCGAGGTCAGTACAGGTGCATCAAATCTGGGACCGAGAGACTGAAAAACCGCTTCTATCTCAAGGCCATCAGTATGTTAAATAGCCATCACTAACACCTTAGAGGCTGCTACCCTATAGAAATAGACTTGAAATCACTGGCCACTTTAATAATGGAACACTAGTCACTTAAATAATGTTTACATATTTTGCATTACTCATCTCATATGTATATACTGTATTCTATTCTACTGTATTTTAGTCTATGCCGCTCTGACGTTGCTTGTACAAATATTTATATATTCTTAATTCCATTCCTCTACATTAGATTTGTGTGTATTGTGTGTATCGTTGTAAAATTGTTAGATATTACTTGTTAGATATTATTGTACTGTTGGAGCTAGAAACACAAGCATTTTGCTACACCCACAATAACATCTGCTAAACATGTGTATGTGACCAATAACATTTGATTTAATTCGAGGGCCACCTATTTGATAAAATTGCTTCTAAAAACTCTGATTCTAGCAGAGGGAGGCCTTTATGCACTTTGAGCCAAGTCGCAGAGAACGATACATTCCCAGATACACATTCCTCATTTTCATTTCAACCATTGGATGTCTTTGATATACTAAGTGCCTTATTGAAAATGTATGTAAAAAATAAATAAATAATAATAATTAAAAAAAAAATCAGCTGGGGCTGACTCACTTGATCCCTTTTGCTATAGCTTTCTGACCCACTTATTGCAGAATCATTCACCTATGTTTTTAACTTGACAATTGTTTCTGGGGTTATCCCTAAGATCTGGAAGTCCTCCCAGTACACAAAGGCAGAGATCCTTCTCAATTGGATAACTACTTTCCAATTTCCAAGCTATTTTGCCATGCCAACGTTTTAGCGTCCCTGGCCAACTCTCAGCTGAGAACTTCTCATTCTATTCTTAATGAGCACCAATCCGTATTTAAACCTGGACATAGCACTGTTTCAGCAGCTACACTTGTCTTAGATCATGTGCTATATTGTTTAGACCATAATTTTTTTTTCTTAGATCATGTGCTATACTGAAAAAAAGTTGAGATTTAAGATTAGTTTCTTTTATAGAAATACATCCTGCATCACTTTGGATTGTTCAAGCAACGCTTCTCCCAGTACTTGACTATGGGGATATAATCGACATGCATGCGGCAGCCTCTGCTTTAAAACCTTTAGATTCCGTCTATTATTCAGCACTGCGTTTTTTCACTGGGGACCATTTTTGTTGACATCACTGCATTTTGTATAGTTCTGTTGGCTGGGAGTCTTTGACTACCAGAATGGCTCAAAATGGTTACTTTTTGTATATAAAACGGTTCTTCAGAGACTCCCCCACTACCTCAGCTCAGATATTAACTGGAGATCCAGCACTTGTAATACCCACTCTCTACACTGGCGGGTTCTGGAGGTCCGACGGGGACAAATGCTTTTAGTTTTTATGCTCCCAGCTCATGGAATAGTCTTCAGGCAACCTTGAAATTAGACTCGCTGGCCTCCCTTGGACAGTTTAGATCGAGTTTAAGGAAGGTGATATGTGAGAGTTGTGTTTGTTTTGAATACTCCTGTTGTATTGATTATATTGATATTATTTATTGTATGTTCATGTTCACAGGGCTCCCTTGCAAATGAGACCCTGTTCTCAATGGTGACCCACCCTGTATAAATATGAAGTAAATAAATGTATAAGCAACAGTCATTTTTCGTACTTTGGTCATCATACTTTGATCTGGTTTCATCCAAATATCATCACATTTTATTAAAAACATGATTTTGATTTTGAAATTGTTCTTTATACACTCTTAGAAAAAAGGGTTCCAACGGGGTTCTTTGCAGAGGGATAGGGTTCTACCAAGAACTGTTTTGATCAGAAGAACCCTTTTTGGAAGACAAGGGTTCTTTGTGAGGCAAAGGGTTCTATCTAGAACCTTTAACATCCTAAAGAAATCTGTCGACCAACAGCCTATTGACCAAACAATCGACCTGTCAACTAAATGGGGTCAGCCCTACTACCCAACCCATTTGGTTTTGCATCTTCATTGCATTAATGTATTCATTTAGAAGAGTATCAGAGTGTTTGAAACATGTTTGGAAATGTTTTATGTTAGAAATTAGGCTAAGATAAGCAACAGAGATACAAATAAATAGAGACAGATGAGAGTGATTTGCAGAGAATTGGCAGGTTTTGATTAGAATTGAATAGAATAGGCATGAGATGAATGAGTTAGGTCACGTCATGGAAAGGTCAAGGGTTACAGCTTTTTGACACACACGTCTATGATGTGAGCTGGTCTGATTTGTTCTCGGCTCCGTTTCCCCAGGATAGTGCTCTGCCTTCACACCGATGTTGCAATACTTCTGAAATACCCTATTCCTACACATCTTCCCTGAATGAATCACTGATCTGAAAACAATCTGGTAGGTGAAAGCAAGCAAGGGGTTCCAAGACATAGCTTTCAGTTGTATAGCTATATCGGATCTGTGATCACCATGATAGTGGAGAAGAGGGAGGGTGCGTTTCTGAAGTGCTGTATAGGAGCTGCATCCCAAATGGCACCCTATTCCCTATGCAGTGCACCACTTTTGACCAGAGCCCATTGGTAGTGCACTAATAGGGTGCCATTTGGGACGCCGACAGGAGGTCTTTCTCAGTCTAATCATGCTACCTGCTTACCCTTACACTCATTACTCCAATCACCAGCCTGAGTGGACTCTTAACAACAACATATGTCATTGTGCCGTTCTGTGAGGGGGGTAGGGCGGAGGGCATAGAGAGGTAGCCTACACGCTAGGTATTAGTTGTCTGTCTGTGCCACTGGGCTAGGCCCCTCCTAATGTGCAATTATTGTTGCTGTTATTTAACAGCATATAGACCTATATGTTGTTATGTTATACATTATACATTCGAATAGTATGTCTCTTTTATGCAGCCTATATTTTATAATATTTTGCATTTGATGGTGGTTATTATGTCACTTCTCTTGCCTATTATGATAGTTATTAGTGGTTATGAACATCGTTATGAACTCTTTTAATATAAGCTGCTCTGTACACACTTTTTTTCACTGCATTTTATGGTGCAGTGAGTGCATACATATTTAAGTATGTGTAACCTATCCAGGACTATGTTGATCTTTTTTCCACACCCTTCTGTTCTTTCTCTCTGTTCTCCAGACTGCTGTGCAGGGTGGAGGGGCCGTGGGGTCATCACCATGGAGGCAGGGGTCGTTGCCGTGCACACGAGGCTTCTCCCAGGAGGAGTACAGTGTTGCTGTGGACGAGGAGCTAAGAGAGGGACAAGCACTCCTCACCGGTACACACACACACACACACACACACACACACACACACACACACACACACACACACACACACACACACACACACACACACACACACACACACACACGCCTTACTTCACCACAAGGGCTGGCGATTCAAACAACAACCTAAATCTCTGGGGGGGGATATTTTTGGGGAGTAACCTAACATAATATGTTTTGGGAGTAGCTTCATATTATGTTTGGGTGATATTTGAGTCGTAATGTTTTTAGCTGCGGGCCAGGACTGAGGGTTGGGTAATCAAATCAAACAGTATTTGTCACATGCGCTGAATACAACCGGTGTAGACTTTACCATGAAATGCTTACTTAAGAAACTTAAGACTTAAGAAAATATTTATTAAATAAACTAAAGTAAAACAAATAAAAGAGCAACAATAAAATAACAATTCCGAGTCAGGGTACCGAGTCAATGTGCGGGGGTACAGGTTAGTTGAGGTAATTGAGGTAATATGTGCATGTAGGTAAGGATAAAGTGACTATGCATAGATAATAAACAGTGAGTAGCAGCAGCGAAAAAAGGGGGGGGCATTGTAAATAGCCCGGGTAGCCATTTGATTAGCTGTTCAGCAGTCTTATGGCTTAGGGGTAGAAGCTGTTAAGAAGCCTTTTGGATCTAAACTTGGCGCTCTGGTACTGCTTGCCGTGCGGTAGTAGAGAGAATAGTCTAAGACTAGGGTGGCTGGAGTCTTTGGCAATGTTTAGGGCCTTCCAGTGACACCACCTGGTATAGAGGTCCTGGAAGGCAGGAAGCTTGGCCCCAGTGAAGTACTGGGCCGTACGTACTACCCTCTGTAGCTCCTTGCGGTCGGAGGCCGAGCATTTGCCATACCAGGCGGTGATGCAGCCAGTCAGGATGCTCCCGATGGTGCATCTGTAGAAGTTTTTGATGATCTGAGGACCCATGCCAAATCTTTTCAGTCTCCTGAGGGGGAATAGGCGTTGTCGTGCCCTCTTCTCGACTGTCTTGGTGTGTTTGGACCATTTTAGTTTGTTGGTGATGTGGACACCAAGGAACTTGAAGCTCTCAACATGCTCCACTAAAGTCCTGTCGATGAGAATGGGGGTGTGCTCGGCCCTCCTTTTCCAGGAGTCCACAGTCTCTGACCTCCTCCCTATAGGTTGTCTCATCGTTGTCTGTGATCAGGCCTACCACCGTTGTGTCGTCGGCAAACTTAATGATGGTGTTGGAGTCGTGCTTTGCCAAGCAGTCATGGGTGATTCAGGAAGTACAAGTAGGGACTCCTGAGGGGCCCCCGTGTTGTGGATCAGTGGCAGATGTTTTGTTGCCTACCCTTACCACCTGGGGGCATCTCGTCAGGAAGTCCAGGATCCAGTTGCACAGGGAGGTGTTTAGTTCCTGGGTCTTTAGCTTAGTGATGAGCTTTGAGGGCACTGTGGTGTACCTTCAGGCTCTGATCAGGCCCTACACCCAAACAAGGGCACTGCGTTCATCCACCTCTGGCCTGCTCGCCTCCCTACCTCTGAGGAAGTACAGTTCCCGCTCAGCCCAGTCAAAACTGTTCGCTGCTCTGGCACCCCAATGGTGGAACAAACTCCCTCACGACGCCAGGTCAGCGGAGTCAATCACCACCTTCCGGAGACACCTGAAACCCCACCTCTTTAAGGAATACCTAGGATAGGATAAAGTAATCCTTCTAACCCCCCCCTCCCCCTTAAAAGAGTTAGATGCACTATTGTAAAGTGGTTGTTCCACTGGATATCATAAGGTGAATGCACCAATTTGTAAGTCGCTCTGGATAAGAGCGTCTGCTAAATGACTTAAATGTCTGCTAAATGACTTAAATGTGTTGAACACTGAGCTGTAGTCAATGAACAGCATTCTCATTTAGGTGTTCCTTTTGTCCAGGTCAGAAAGGCCAGTGTGGAGTGCAATAACGATTGCGTCATCTGTGGATCTGTTGGTGCAGTATGCAAATTAGAGTGAGTCTAGGGTTTCTGGGATGATGGTGTTGATGTGAGTCATGACCAGCCTTTCAAAGCATTTCATGGCTACAGACGTGAGTGCTATGGGTCAGTAGGTATTTAGGCAGATTACCTTGGTGTTGTTGGGCACAGGGAATATGGTGGTCTGCTTGAAACATGTAGCTATTACAGACTCTCTCAGGGAGAGGTTTAAAATGTCAGTGAAGACACTTCCCAGTTGGTCAGTGTATGCTCAGAGTACACGTCCTGGAAATTTGTCTGTGCCTGCGCCCTTGTGAATGTTGACCTGTTTGAAGGTCTTGCTCACATCGGCTACGGAGTGCATGATCACACTATCGTCCCGAACATCTGGTGCTCTCATCCATGCTTCAGTGTTGCTTGCCTGGAAGCGCGCATATAAGTAATTTAGCTCGTCTGGTAGGCTCGTGTCACTGGGCAGCTCGCGGCTGGGATTCTTAGCATCTGCATCATCTGACCACTTCCGTATTGAGCGAGTCACTGGTACTTCCCGCTTTTGTTTTTGCTTGTAAGGACAGAATTTTGGTCAGACTTGCCAAATGGAGGGCGAGGGAGAGCTTTGTACGCGTCTCTGTGTGTGGAGTAAAGGTGGTCTAGAGTTTTTTTCCCCTCTGGTTGCACAAGTAACATGCTGGTAGAAATGAGGTAAACCAGATTTAATTTTCCCTGCATTAAAGTCACCGGCCACTACGAGCGCCGCCTCTGGATTTGCATTTTCTTGTTTGCTTAGTGCCAGCATCGTTTTGTGGTGGTAAATAGACAGCTACAAAAAATCTAAATTAAAACTTTCTTGCCGAGCAAAACCTTGAGACTTCCTAATATTAGATTTCATGCACCAGCTGTTATTGACAAAAAGACACAGACCGCCACCCCTTGTCTTACCGGAGGCAGCTGTTCTGTCTTGCCGATGCACGTACATTTTTTTACTGGAACAGCCAACTGTATATTATCCATGTCGTCGTTCAGCCACGACTCTGTGAAACATAAGATATTACAGTTTTTAATGGCCCGTTGGTAACATAAGATATTACAGTTTTTAATGGCCCGTTGGTAACATACGATATTACAGTTTTTAATGGCCCGTTGGTAACATACGATATTACAGTTTTTATTGGCCCGTTGGTAACATAAGATATTACAGTTTTTAATGGCCCGTTGGTAACATAAGATATTACCGTTTTTAATGGCCCGTTGGTAAGTGTTGCAGTCAGTGGGTGGAGTATACACTCTGCACAATGCAACAATATGGAAGAGTTTTTCATTACGATCACTGAGGGAGGTGGAGGATTAGGTGAGTAATAGGGGAGGACGTGAGGGTTGGGGGCAGTGGGGTGGAAGGGGCTGAAACCATCTGCCTCGTCACACACACAGTGGGTGTTTCCCCACACACTCATTCACACACGCACACTCCACATACAAATGAAACACTGTGTGATAAATTATATTAATCTTGTCAGCCTGTATCCATCCTCTGATCAATGACCTTTGTGTGTGTACAGACAGGATGACCCAGCCGGGGTCTCACTATTGTGTGTGTTGTTGATACTAGTGCCAGAGGCATACAGAGGCAGACCTAGCTGTGAGTCTCTGTGTGTTCAGGATGGTTAATTCAGAGTTTATTGTGCTACCTGTCCTGTTGTAGTCTCTAGTCTGTTGGCTATTTATTTTATTTACTTTTCATTGGCTCCTGTGAAACTGACTTGTGATCCGACTTTTTAAGCTAGTGTTCTGTCAGGGTGCCATGGTAAAACACGGAGAGGGAGGGAGGGAGGGAGGGAGACGTGTGTGTTTTACAACGTCACCTGTGCTAAATAACCTTTTGATTGTCCTGCTGAATCATTTTGTCGGTTCTTTGTATCCGGAGATTAGCCATTAGGTTGTATATATACAGTGGGGAGAACAAGTATTTGATACACTGCCGATTTTGCAAGTTTTCCTACTTACAAAGCATGTAGAGGTCTGTAATTTTTATCATAGGTACACTTCAACTGTGAGAGACGGAATCTAAAACCAAAAATCCAGAAAATCACATTGTATGATTTTTAAGTAATTAATTTGCATTTTATTGCATGACATAAGTATTTGATCACCTACCAACCAGTAAGAATTCCGGCTCTCACAGACCTGTTAGTTTTTCTTTAAGAAGCCCTCCTGTTCTCCACTCATTACCTGTATTAACTGCACCTGTTTGAACTCGTTACCTGTATAAAAGACACCTGTCCACACACTCAATCAAACAGACTCCAACCTCTCCACAATGGCCAAGACCAGAGAGCTGTGAAAGGACATCAGGGATAAAATTGTAGACCTGCACAAGGCTGGGATGGGCTACAGGACAATAGGCAAGCAGCTTGGTGAGAAGGCAACAACTGTTGCCGCAATTATTAGAAAATGGAAGAAGTTCAAGATGATGGTCAATCACCCTCGGCCTGGGGCTCCATGCAAGATCTCACCTCGTGGGGCATCAATGATCATGAGGAAGGTGAGGGATCAGCCCAGAACTACACGGCAGGACCTGGTCAATGACCTGAAGAGAGCTGGGACCACAGTCTCAAAGAAAACCATTAGTAACACACTACGCCGTCACGGATTAAAATCCTGCAGCGCACGCAAGGTCCCCTTGCTCAAGCCAGCGCATGTCCAGGCCCGTCTGAAGTTTGCCAATGACCATCTGGATGATCCAGAGGAGGAATGGGAGAAGGTCATGTGGTCTGATGAGACATAAATAGAGCTTTTTGGTCTAAACTCCACTCGCCGTGTTTGGAGGAAGAAGAAGGATGAGTACAACCCCAAGAACACCATCCCAACTGTGAAGCATGGAGGTGGAAACATCATTCTTTGGGGATGCTTTTCTGCAAAGGGGACAGGACGACTGCACCGTATTGAGGGGAGGATGGATGGGGCCATGTATCGCGAGATCTTGGCCAACAACCTCCTTCCCTCAGTAAGAGCATTGAAGATGGGTCGTGGCTGGGTCTTCCAGCATGACAACGACCCGAAACACACAACCAGGGCAACTAAGGAGTGGCTCCGTAAGAAGCATCTCAAGGTCCTGGAGTGGCCTAGCCAGTCTCCAGACCTGAACCCAATAGAACATCTTTGGAGGGAGCTGAAAGTCCGTATTGCCCAGCGACAGCCCCGAAACCTGAAGGATCTGGAGAAGGTCTGTATGGAGGAGTGGGCCAAAATCCCTGCTGCAGTGTGTGCAAACCTGGTCAAGAACTACAGGAAACGTATGATCTCTGTAATTGCAAACAAAGGTTTCTGTACCAAATATTAAGTTCTGCTTTTCTGATGTATCAAATACTTATGTCATGCAATAAAATGCAAATTAATTACTTAAATCATACAATGTGATTTTCTGGATTTTTGTTTTAGATTCAGTCTCTCACAGTTGAAGTGTACCTATGATAAAAATTACAGACCTCTACATGCTTTGTAAGTAGGAAAACCTGCAAAATCGGCAGTGTATCAAATACTTGTTCTCCCCACTGTATATATATATATATATATATACACACACACACACACCAGGAACCGGTTTGGTTTTAGTTTGAAAGGCCAACGTCCAAATTTGTGTTTTGGTTGAAACCAACATTGTTAACAGAATCAATCCAGTACGACCATGGTTCTCTTTGTCTCAGAGGGCTTGTCTGTATCCCAAATGGCACCCTACTCTGTACATGGGGCCCATAGGGCTCTGGTCAAAAGTAGTGCACTATGCAAGGAATCGGGTGCCATTTGGGACATAACCATGAGACAGATGGCACAGCCTGGAGATAAATTCTTCCTGTTTCCTGCCTCGTTATGTTCTCATCCAGGAAGTCATGGAATCCCTTTGATATTATGTGTGAATATTAACTCAAAAAGAGGGGTCTGGTCAAACGGGTATCATAAGTGACGCAGCCCAACACTTGGTTTTGTGTTGGAGAAACTGTGTCAACCAATCACAGGGAGTTTACATAGAGAAGAGGGGGTGGAGGCATCCTGTATCTGTTTCAGTTGGGAAAAGGCTTTCAACAGTTAAGTCACAGGGTGGTGTGTGTGTGTGTGTGTGTGTGTGTGTGTGTGTGTGTGTGTGTGTGTGTGTGTGTGTGTGTGTGTGTGTGTGTGTGTGTGTGTGTGTGTGTGTGTGTGTGTGTGTGTGTGTGTGTGTGTGTGTGTGTGTGTGTGTGTGTGTGGTTCTGTATGCACCCAGTGTACCAGAACAGGACAACACTCAGTGCAACAGACTGAGAGACAGGATAACATGGCAGTAGACTGTTTGACCATGCGTCTGACTGAGTGTGTGTAGTGGGTGTTAGTGCATGTGTGTGTTACATACACTATATTGTAGCATGTTTAAAAACAGGAGAAGGTGACGGAAGGAACAACACACAGTGCGCTGTAAACCCCACTGTGCTGTCATTACTCAAAACGTTTGAGGAAACCCATTGCACTTAATACAGTTACTTAAAGTGATGTTGTAGTCATTACTCAAACTGATAGTCAATGAGTCACTGTGACACCCCCAATATGCCACGCCTCCAATATAATTTCCGAGTGTGCCTTGCCTTATCGAGTGAATTCTAGGGTTACCAGCCATGACTGTATTTATTTGTGACAGAGACATGGTTGTTAAACTAGTTTATTTTCAATCCTGTGGCCTTCACCAAGTGAGTTCCTAGGTGAATGTTATCATTGTGGGTATAAACTGTAAACTGTATAAACTGAAACAACCATTTCAGTAATGGGTGAAAAAACTCAAACTAAATGATTGGGTTAGTTTATGAAAATGTATGTTATTAATCTTTGTGTAGCAATAGTCACTCAATCACAATAATCACTCAATCAATGTACATGAAAAAAACACAGATATGAAAAACAATTCCCCGAAAGATCAACCTGCAGTAGAGCATGTTGGGAAGAAACATTAATTTGTTATCATAACTTTAAAAAATGTAGTTGATGTGACTTCTCATTTCATGTTGATTCAGTACCACATAAACATGTATATTTTTTTAAAACTTCATTAACTTTGAGTTCAACTTACTAGAAGTATTTGAGTTAATGTCTTGGTGTTTACAGTGTGAGACAGAGACAAACAGACAGCAGGACAGACAAAGTCACATACAGGCAGGCCTTCATACGGACAGACAGAGAGTGACAGGGACAGAGAGATACTAACATAGACAGAGGAACAGACAGTGACAGACACGCACATGGACACGCGCACAAAGACACAGACACACACAGACAGACACATAGAGGGTCACAGACAGACTGCCCTGGGGTACAGACGGCTGGAGGCTTAGTTAATTATTTAATTGGAGCAGGAGGAAGAGAGTCAATTATTAATGACGGGATGGAGAGAAGCAATAATTCAAATCAGAAGGAGGGGGATGGAGGGCGCGATAGATGGTTAAAAAGGTGTTAGGGGTGGAGAGAGGAGCTAGGCTGTAAGGGAGAAAGAGAGGGTTAAGATATGGAGAGATACGTGTGAAAGGACAGAGAGGGATGAGGAAAGTTCATAGATGCTCCATGTATGGGCCACATCCTACGGTCTTTGTATCCACGTCTTCCTGTGATTCTCTCTGGTTGCTGCTTCTAGTGGGGATCTGGCGTTCCTGGCTGGTGAAAAGGTTATATATCTGATTTGCTGACCCATGATGATCACTGCTGCCTCATAGGCTGAACTATGATTCTCAGCCTGGCCTCAGCATCAGCTAATTGAGCTGTCTGTATTGGTTATGGGGCCTGAATTGGAGGATTGGCTCTCCTGTAGGTTCAGCGTGTTTGTTTTGGCATTGGTGATCAGCCAGTGGTGACTCTCTGGTCAATGCTGACTTTCTCTGAACCCGTCTCTGTATGGGGAAGCAGAATCATTTGACCACAACACTCTTTAGAAATAGGCATGTGGGAGTTTCGGGGCTGTTTTTGGAGTCATTGTGGAGATGAATGCTTGACGTGACCATGACTGTCATTGTGTTTTGTGTATTTCTGGTTAATGATTCACCTGATCACCCTGGTGACAGAGACTAGGGGTGTGGAGTGGTGGTAGGCTGACTCGAACCATGCTCATCCTTCCCGGTAATGGAGGAGTGTGCGTGTGTGAGAGAGAGAGAGAGCGAAAGAGTGACAGACTGAGCGAGAGGGATTGTATTGCGGGCAGCTAGTCAGTGTGTTGTGCAGTGGCATCCTCTCAATTCATTCACACACACACATGTGTAAATTCCACACACAACTGCACTGCCTCTTGGGAAGCAGAAGACACTGATTTGATTCATGCTTGACCTCACTATCTCCCTTCTCTCTTTTCTCTATTTCCTCTCTCTCTCTCTCTCTCTGCTCTCCCTCTTTTCTCTGTGTGGGAGATTGTCCCAGTTACCCTCAACCCCATATGTCACTGTCTCAGTGGCGTAGCGCAGTTTCGTATCACCCCCGCAAGGTCCATACATTTTGTAGTTTAAAGCAAATTAATCTTTTTTTTTTTATGGCTTATGACATGTTCATATGGTATTTGGGGGGCCCGACCTCCAGGGGCAACCCAAAGCTTGGGGGGTCCACCCGCCTTGCCTGGGCGGCTGGGGGGAATGCTACACATATTTTGATACTGGAGACAAAGAGCTCTATCTGTCTCTTTATATTCTCTCTCTCTCTCTTCCTCTCTAATCTTTCTGTTTCTGTCCATTCCTTTTCTCTCTCTCCCTCTGTCTCTCTCTCTGTCTCTAACCCCTCCTTATATATGCTTAACTCTCTTACCTCCCCCATGTCCCTCATCACCCCCCTTCTCACTGTGAGGGAATGGAGTTGTATGTATCTGAGGTATAGTGTGTGACACGTGTTAGCGTGTTAGCGTGTTAGCGTGGGTAGTAGGAAGTGCTAGCCCAGGTCTTCAGGGGAACTAGCTAACAGAGGAGGGAGTGGCTCTTGTCAAACACAATCACTCCACATGTCTGATTAGAGGACTCGACCATCTGCGATCAATGAAAACACATCCCTCTTTTCTCCCCTCTCTCCCTCCAAATTTTCCCCTCTCTCCTTTGAGACCGTTTCCTAGTAGATCAACAGCCATCAACCTAAAACCCTCTTCTATTTCCTTCTCCATCCCATCATATACTTTCTCCTCTTTCTATGTTTTCCTCTGAGACTGCTCCGTGCTCTCTCCCTGCCCTGGGCGGTTTCTGTTTTGAGGTATAATCACAGCGGTTGGTTTTGTCAGTGGTTGGACCGCACTGGAGTGATAGGGAGGTCCCAGTGGTCTTTTCACGGTCAGTGAGAGTTGATGGGAGTGCAGGAGACGGTTAGTGACCGCAGATCTACCACAGAGCAGAGCCAGATACAGTTCAGCGTTCACCATGAACTCTACTCAAAGTACCATGCACAACAACCAGGCAGACAGGCTGTGTGTGCGTGTGTGTGTGTGTGCATGTAAGAGGGGTTTTGTCTTTGAACTGGGCCTGGTTCTGATTATATGTCTGTGTGTGTGTCCGACTTACTGAGAAACACCAGCCGTGCCACGCAGACCTCTACAAGTATCTAAGGAATGCCAGTCAGGGGGATTGAGGATCAGGAGTTTGGCTCGTTGGTGCACTATGATGACCCTGCATGTTTGTGTGTGTGTGTGTGTGTGTCTATTTGTCTGTATGTGTGTTGCTTTGTCTTCATTTTCATGTCCATAGTCCTCTGTCTATATTTATTCCTGTTTTTCTCGTTACCTCCTTTTTTGGATAGATAGAGGAAATTCTCACCTGTGTCTTAGAGGATCATGAATGTTTGTGTGGGTCATGCGTACGTGTGTATGTGCGTCTGTGTGTGTGTTGAGTGTGTGTGCCTTTGCGAGCACTGGTGTGTGTTAATTGATATCAGTGTTTTGAAAGCCTCTCCTCTGTGTGGTACTATCAGATACACAGTGCAGCTATTGTCTGTCTCTGTCTCTGTCTCTGTCTGTCTGAAGGTGGTGTGTTTAAGAGCGAGAGAGAGAAAGAATATAAGGGAATTTCCTCTCACTGTTTTCCTGCACTTTTGGAAAACAGTCAGCGGACATTGCTCTTTCCTCTATGTATTTGATTACATTTTTGTCCAGCTCCTGTAAATATTTTAGATGTTTGTAAAAACCATCTCCTTTCCTCTCCACTGCTTCTCAGCTCCTACCATATATACTAATATGAAGATATGTGACTCGTTTCAGGAAACTAGATGTATGTCGCACGTCATTACTTCACAGGAAAGACATTTGAACGTAAACATTTATTTTTTTATAAAAATGTTGCCAGAAATGTCTTCTGGAACATGTGAACTTTCATGTGCTTTAATAACAAACTTGTATTCCATCCATAAATACATAAAAATTGTTACATTACGAGCCTAGTTGGTTTAGCCACAGAAAAAGTCAGGAACCTTCCTGCTAGCCATGATTGGCTGAGAAATGGGCTGGAAATGCCGGGAGATGAGTTTGGATTGGTCTGCCATGTAGCATGCTTCTGTCAACAGCGTGAGTTGTTCAGTATGTGTTGATATTATTTTCTACAGCGCCGTTTTTGAGCGATCGAGAACTACAAAAGTTTTGCTACTTTTCTCAACAACATTGATGCCCTGTATTTAGTCTATCTACGTTTTCAGATATTATACGTTTCTCATGTCAGAAAGTCATTTTCATTGCAAGTTAAGCGTACTGTTAGTTAGCTAGCAAACTTTAGCTTGCTGGCTCGCTAGCTAACATTACATTTATTCTTTACAATTTTATTTATTTAGCAAGTCAGTTAAGAACAAATTCTTATTTTCAATGACGGCCTAGGAACAGTGGGTTAACTGCCTTGTTCAGGGGCAGAACGACAGATACAAATACCTCGTCAGGTCGGGGATTCGATCTTGCAACCTTTCGGTTACTAGTCCAACGCTTTAACCACTAGGCTACGCTGCCGCTCCGTATGATCTGTATAGAAATATTATTTGAATCAGAAACCAGTTGCATTGCTAGTTATAGCCTAATGTTAGCTAGCTAACATTGAACCTAGTTGGTTAGCTCTTTAGCTACCTGCAGATTGTTAATAGTGGTATGAGTTGGCATTATGCCGATTCATTGTTTAGCTAGCGGGCTACAAAATACTCAATTTCACCAGATGATTACATGACCCATCAAGTTAGCCAGTTGTGTCTGGGGGTGATTACAGCCATCTATTGTATTTCATGAACATGTGTACATGTCTAGACAATAGTGACCCGTCCACTTAGTTAGATGTGGCTGGGGGGTGATTATAGCATTTCCTTCACATGACCCATCAATTTAGTGTGTTGGGTAAGTGTCATCTAATAATGATCAAATATTTGTATCTGGACTCTATGTTTTTGATTTTGCTACTAAGCAAATAACCATTTTACAGTACCGTTAACACCTCCTGTATCCTGTGCATGTGACAAATAAACGTATATTTTGTTTGATATAGTGTGTATTTACCAGAGATGGTAATGTGAAGAACAACATGACCTGCACCAAAATCAGATTAGGATATAGGCCAAAGTCTAGATAAGTGTATTTTTACCTGGAGTTTTTCGTTATTGTAGGCTACTACTTTTACCACTTTTAGTCTGGAAATCTTTGGTTGTTCACTAAACTAATCTCTCTGTTTACCACATGGCCTCACATGTAAATCCGTAAAGAGATGGGTGGGGCTAAGGCTTAAGAGAGTGTGGACGATGCTGAATGGGTGTGGACAAAGAAGAGCTCTCCAGTAGGTATACAGTACCAAAACAATCAAGGGACATTTTCTCAAAAGTGGGTTACAAAGTTGATCAACTTTCAAAGCAGAAATACTTTCCCATTGTTCCTCAACTGCAGTGTATAATATACCATTTTCCAGCTTTGAGTCTCTACTTTTATCCAATTTAAAAAATCAACATTTAAAATGTTGCTACATAAGACAGAATTGATGCTGTCGGTCACACAGATATGTAGTACTATGACTGACAGATAAAAACAGGTATTATCCCTTTTAATATTTTCAAGTGCAGCTGCTTTGGTGGATAGGGGATTCTCTCAGGATGCGTGCTTTTCAGTAATAATGTGACTTACTGTGGTGGGCATGTGTGTTCTCCTGGTCTGTCTGTGTCTGTGTCTTTCTCTCTTTCTCTCCCCCCCCCCTCCATACAGATCAGTTCGTTTGCATCCCAAATGGCACCCTATATAGGGCTACTTTTGACCAGAGCTCTACAGGTCTTGGTCTACAGTAGTGAACCGAATAGTTAATGGGGAGGAAATGTAATCAGTTGGGCTTGTCAGGGTCATTTAGGCCTGTCACAGAGTGTTAGATCTCCATCCACATCATGAAGACATACACACACACGAACAACAGACACAACGATTTCTCGACCTCACTACTGCTCCCACTGTGGCCATTCTGTGTGGTCCAACACACACAGACACACGTGCACTAGACTCTCCCAGCAAATGAATGCAGGAACATGCAAATCAGATTTGGGGAAGGTGGTCGGAGAAGAGGGAATTTGATTGGGGTGAGAGAGGGAGGGAGTGTTGAGAGGGAAGCGGTAGGAGATAAGGAGAGTTCATTATAGTGGTAGAGGCACAGAGTTTCTGTTTTAATGTTTTAACCTGTGTTGACAGTGTCTCTATAGGCTCTCACACACACACACACAGAGTCAGTGACACACTCTGGGTTGTGTTCAGGGGTGGGGGGAAAAGCGAGTACAGCACATGAATCTGTAATGACATTTTACGCCTCACTTTCTCACCCTCACAGCTTCCCATTCTCTGTCCCCAGTCAGTGACCGTTAGCGGTCGATTTCCGTCATGCTGTTTTGGGCGTTGGTGTGTGTGTGTGTGTGTGTGTGTGTGTGTCAGCAACATTACTAACTACCACATACGTTTTGCTCTTGCGGTTCAGAGGGGTGGACTGGTTTCTTCTGAGAGGATTTTTAGGGGGCACGTTTCAGACAACCTGTATCCATGTCATTGTTAATCCAACCCATGTGGTATCAGCCTGACCAACAACCTTTCTCCATGTGTGTCTGCCTTTGTGTCTCTGTGTGTGTCGGCTATATTATACCGCCCGTCTGGCATAACCAGTTGTTATCAGGGTCAGGAGTGCGTGTGTTTGTGTGTGTCCGGCCTGGAATCAGAGCCAGGTCTGTAACATGACAGCTGACCTATAATGATTAGCTCTGTTTGTCTTTACAGTCTCCTGTCTGTCAAAACCACTTACCCCTATCAAACCCCTAACCCCTCCGCAACCGCCTACCCCCTTCCCCGACCTGCTCTGTTTAGAATTAGCCGCTTGTCACGGATATATAGTACCTTTACCTCACCATAAAACAACCTCAAACATTGTATGAAACATAGGCCTAACTATGAAGCATAAAACAACCTTACACCATCCATACACAAGGCCACCTTAGATGTAGTAATATATACTGCAGCAGCATTGTTACTCAACCATTTATTATAATGAGACACAGAGAGACAGGCTACCATATACTGCCTGCTGCTGGAGATTGTCCAACACACACACACACACACACACACACACACACACATGCATTGAGATTGCCTTTGTGCGGTAACTCTGCGTGAAACCTACCATGCCTTAGTTAGCATGTGGTGTCTAACGGAGTTACATAGCTGAATGCCTTGGCCCGGGCTGTTAATAGGATAAAGACCTAGCTCTGCATCTGAAAAAATGCTTTTTTAACACCACAGCTCCGTGTGTGTGTGTGTGTGAAGCATAGGAGTGTGTGGTGCTTTGTAGGGTGTTTTCAGAGTGCAGAAGGTGATAATTGGAAGAAATTACAGGTTTAACACAGGATACATGAAAACGACAGATTATGAGGCGTGGAATTGTCAGTGGTGTAAAGTACTTAAGTAAAAATAATTGAAAGTACTACTTAAGTAGTTTTTTTTGGGTATCTGTACTTTACTATTTATATTTTTGACTTTTACTTTACTACATTCCTAAAGAAAATAATGTACTTTTTACTCCATACATTTTCTCTGAAACACAAAAGTACTCGTTACATTTTGAATGCTTAGCAGGACAGGAAAATGGTCATTCATGCACTTATCTAGAGAACATCCCTGGTCATCCCTATTGCCTCTGATCTGGCGGACTCACTAAACACAAATGTTTCGTTTGGAAATTATGTTGGAATGTTAGAGTGTGCCCCTGGCTATCCGTAAATTAAAAAAAACAAGAAAATGGTGCCGTCTGGTTTACTTAATATAAGGAATTTGAAATGTTTTATACTTTTACTTTTGATACTTAAGTATATTTAAAATCAAATACTCAGTAGTATTTTACTGGGTGACTTTCACTTTTACTTGAGTAATTTTCTATTAAGGTATCTTTACTTTTACTCAAGTATGCCAATTGGTTACTTTTTACACCACTGAGAATCGTCAATGTCTTTTCCTTTCCATCCCTCTCCACAGACAACGTCCCAGATTTATTTAACCTTTATTTACCAAGACGAATTCATATTTATCAATGACAGCATGCCATCCCCTGTGTGTAGTCTAGCCTGTCTCTCAGGTTCTCATGTCACGTGTTACTGTTTTGCAACATTGTGCAACACTATTCAAGGTTGTATATGTTTTGTATGTGATATGGTATATGTACTGTACGTAGTTGTATATGCACACTCCGCCTCCTCCCTTGAGTGTCAAAATATAGTTAAGTACAGTAGTGATCTATGTTGAAAAACATCCTTCATTTGTTCAGTTACAGACAGCTGCATCAGTTACAAAATCATGCCCGATGAGCTACAGAGATCCTATAATTCATAGTGTTTCTATATATACAGTAATTGTATGCGGTGATCCACCTCTTTATTGTCTGGCTAATCTTCCATAAACTCACTAATCTATACTGATGTGTTACTGTATGCCTGTATCCCAAAGTGCACTACATTTGTCCAGGGCCCGTCCGTCTGCCCCCCCCCCCCCCACACACACACATACACATGGATGGATGGATGTTATTATGTTACAGTATTTGTATAAATGGCTTGAAACAGTGAAAATGACCCTACCATTACTGGTGGATAGAGGGACTGAAGGAGGCTGGCTTTTGAGTGGATCTCTTCTCCTCTGCTATTCTATTCTGACTGTAATGAATCTGCTGTGTGTGACTGGGTGGATATATTCATCAGGACTTCTCTTCAGTCTTAATGTTGCAGGGTGGATAACTGCAGGTGGATGGGATCTACAGTGTAGACTAGCACATCACAGTGCTTACTTACTGTATTCACAATGCAACACAACTCAACACAGCTATCTACAGTAGCTCATAACATTGTTGTGGAGTCTCTGTGTGTGTGTGTGTGTACATGTGTACGTGGGTGCGCTTGTGTGTGTCGTTACAGTGTTTGTGCATGTGATGGGTCACTGTTCCCTTAGGGCCTGTTTATGGGAACCATATTGGCTTTTCAGGGCGTGGCCGATTGATTTGATATGATTTCCATGGTGGTGTCAGAGGAGCTGGTAGTGAACAATGGAGCCACGGCCCCTCCCCCTTAATACCCAGCCCCGCCCCCCGGGCTAGAGAAAGGCACCACCTTCTGGCGGTTGTCGTGGTGACCAGAGCAGCGCTAAGCAACCAGCTCCTCTCTGCAGGAGTGGGTGCTTGTGTCCCAAATGACACCCAGTTCTCTATATATGTATCCCAAATTACACCCTACTCCCTATTTAGTGCACTACTTTTGACCAGAGCCCAAAATAGTGCACTACCTAGGGAATAAAGTGCCATTTGGGATGCAGGCTGTGTTCTTAGCAGAGACTGGGGACAGAGCTGAGGGTCATGTTTAATAACAATATAATGAGGGGGGTTGAAAATGGCTTTGCAACTGTAACTGGTTGCTGTCGTTTCTGAGGGGTAGTTATTGGAGCATGTATGTGGGAGTTGAAATGGACATGTTTTGTTAATGTGGCGTTTATGAGGCAGGGAAAAGTATCTGGTCCAGGGTTAGTGATTGTGACAGGAGAGGAGAGGGAGGCTTGGATGGAGGGAGGGAGGGGAAGCTCTGTCATCCACTGACCCCCAACTGTCACTAACCACACACACACACACACACACACACATTGAACATAATGTGATGTATACTGAATTAATGTATTTCTCCTATGCAGTCATCAAAATTCTTATACATCCCAGCCCAGTTATAAACACATTTAAAACTCTGTCACTGGCAGTCCCCAGCATTGCCACTAAAATGACCCATCACATTCTAGTGTGACTATTTCACATTTCAAAAACCCTTATACAACACCGATATGAATACTGAGCGCAAAGACAAAAAAACAACAACCATGAACGTATTTCAACATTGTTACTTTATTGTAACATGTATTGAAACATACATTTTGTAACATTTGAACTTGTACTTTAGTGCAATATTCATTGTAGCATTGTCATTGTGACATTTTAGTGCAACATTCACTAACAACTGTATAGCAGTCGTGTCATTCATTCACATTGAACATAAAGGTAACATTTAGGATAGAGGCAGCCTGTAGAATATGCATTCAAGTAGAGGCCTACACTGAACAAAATACAATTATATATATATATACACACACACACATATATATATATATATATCTCATTGAGGTAGGCTTCAGAACCAAGTGCACGATTAGTTTGTGCATCACTATTTTGAACTACGATCAGTCAGACCTACTGTAATGTCTTGAATCAATTGACCTTTTCCAACAACATTTCAGTCATTTGGTCTTTTTCGTCGACTTTTCTTTTCTTCCTAGAGTCCGTTGTACTGCTTCTCCTCACCCTTTAACGACTTTTCTATTTTTCTTTTATTGTCTTTTTCAGCCCTTTTTCATTCACTCTTATCTCCTTTTCAACTGTCCATGGTATATCTTGAACACTCAATGTGCAGTGGCGCTTTGCATTTCTCACATGCATAGGTAGTGCGTTTGTCACAATGACGACATCTCTCGAACCGGTGCATCGTGTTGATTGGCCAGTGAGAAGCTTTGTCATATCTTTTCTGATCTTCAACAGTAGCAGCCAGTAGAGATCTCCTTCCGTGGCTCAGTGGTTTCGTGCCAAACTTTTGCATAAGAGACTGTGTCACTATCCGTGAGAAGGTGAGCAGGTCGATGGTCCCTCCCATAACGTCTCTGTAAAAGAAATGGCTGTTTACGAGTGCGCTGTTGAGACCATGCAAAGATGGGCCACCACCACTTCTTAGACCTGATCGAGATATGGTATCTTGAAACCTGTAGGTCGTGAAGGTCAACGCCACCCATGTGCTCATTATATCGGTTGATGCATTTTGGTTGTGGGACTTTGTCAAAGGCTCATTGCTCCTTGTTCCATGTCTTGACAGAGATCTCACTGTATTTCTCCTTCATGTTTGTTGCCACTGTGACAATGTTATTGTCTTTCCAACGGACCAGTAACTTGTCTCCTTGGGTCAGAACCTCAGAGATTCCTCGGAGTAACTTCATGAAGTCCTTATGTGGCTTGAATGGGACATCAAGCAGACTATTTTGCCTCATCGTTCCAGAGCTCCCATATCCTCTTTTTGCCATTTCATCGAGGAGTGCAAGCGAAGTGAAGAGGTTGTCATGAAGGAACTTGCAACCTTGAGGCACCTGAGATTGCTCTGCAAGACCGAGAAAGACACTGGGTTCCTGACCCAACCCAGTCTCAGGGAGGAGAGTGTGGGATCCACCATATGGCTCCGTGTGATACATGTAACCACTGGATGAGGCAAGGCTCCTTAGCTTGTAACCAAAACGGATTGGTTTACCTCTTATGAATTGCTTACATCCATATCGGATCATGCTCTCATCCACTGACAGCCATTCCTGAAATGGCATGACCTTGGCTCTTCTGACTGGACCCTCTGGAGGGTAGAGGCCCTTGGCTATTCATTTTCAACAGTGGAGGGGGTGGGGGAGGGGTGGTGGGGAGGGGTAGGTCATCATCACTGATGACGTTGTTCCTGTCATGATCTGTTTGCATAGGTTCAGCATATGCATTCAACAGCCTGGGTGGGAAATGGATCAAACTAAAAGAAAGAGCAGATATAAGTTAGATAGTTATTGTTCTATGTATGTGTATACCTAGATGCACTGTTACCTCGCCGGTCACTATTGTTACCGTCAACATGTTTACTGATTCTATGGCCACACTGAACAAAGTTGAGTAATTGCAAATGCATATATCAATACTAGACATCTTAAAGATGATCAGTACCAAAAATTATAGTCCTATCTTTGTTAACATACTTTACTAACCTTTTGTTTGGGAGCTTTGATGCAGCCATCCTCTTCTCATGGTGCAACCAGGAAGTAAACAGCTCTGGTCATGTGACAATTTACACTAAACATGTGACACTGCACATCTTTCATTGAGACCCTTTATTATTTCAAAATTTGCTGGAAATTGATACATCATTTAGTAACATTTTTAGAGCCTTATAACTGAAAACTTTTTTTACGGTCACCATTGTGACTGATGAGATTAAATAGGTTTATGGTAGCACAGCCTTTGGTCAAAATAATTGCAATCAACTGCTTCCTATAGCCATCAATGAGCTTCCTGCACCGCTCTACTGGCAGTTTGGCCCACTGCTCTTGTGCAAACTGCTCCAGTTCTCCCAGATTTGAAGGGTGCCTTCTCCCAACTGCTGTTTTCTGCTGGTAAAAACATAAACAATGGCCAGGCCTTATTTAATTTGGTAGTTTATGGCCTAATCTCACTCACTGCTCTCCCAAGGCCATAGCCTCTGGAAAAATTCCAAAGAAAGAGGAAAAAATGACTACCCCCATTCTCCTGGAGAAAAAGAAAATCAATTTCTTTAGCATTCACTATACTAATATCATAATCAGCAACCCAAAGGTTTTAACTACAAACAAAACATGATAATAAGTCCACTGTACTCCGTGAAATCATTTGATTTGATTTTAAATCTACTCCAATGTTTATGTGCGCTTAATTTAGCATGCGCTACTCTCAGACAATGCAACATGTATCTCGCCACAGAGTCTAACAATTCACTCCCATATTATATGACTGGTCTCTCTTTTCCATAACCATGTAAAATTATCTTGGTGTCGTTACTAACTAATACTTTTTTTCTGTCGCAAATGTAGTCAAATTCTCAGCGTAAGGAATCAGTGATATTTGAAACCAGGCACCCAAAAAAGTTGTTTGAGACAACTACGTCTCCCTTAACATACATACTGTCGTGGACTTCCATCAGTCCTCGAAGAAAGAATCCTACTCAAGACACATCAGATCTTCCCTTAAGTGGAATCGACACCTAAGAAAAACAATAAACAAACCCATAACCCCTTTCCCGTAATCTAATCATTTCAACCTGTCGCATTAATTTAGTAAAAATATATACCTGTTTTTTATCAAATCTAGAACCTTCAAAAAGTTGGTGCTGTCTCATCAGCGTAATAGTCAAAACTAACTGCAATCCACTTTAATGACTGGAGTCAGTTCCACGTAATTGAAACAGATTAAACAAACCATAAAGGCCACAAATGTATTACCTCGAAATTGCCTCGCT
Organism: Salvelinus alpinus; assembly: GCF_045679555.1. NCBI lineage: Eukaryota > Metazoa > Chordata > Actinopteri > Salmoniformes > Salmonidae > Salvelinus > Salvelinus alpinus. The sequence goes on along the minus strand of NC_092091.1, from coordinate 38,088,350 downwards.
ATTCATGTTGAATAAATTAGCCTTCCAATTTAAACTATGTACACTGTTAAAACGTTCAGTTTAACATCTTAAAACAAACACTGGCAGCAGTATCTGTCTAGGCAAAACATACCAGTAGTGTGGTATGTTATAATCAGAAACCCAGATTTTAGTCAATACCATGGACCCAATGCTTTTGAAATTGTGAAGAAATCCTGCAAATAACCCAATTACAATGGTCTGTAGTCATAACATCAGGCACATAATAATGACACAATTCCCAGAAAATAGCCTATCAGGTCCAAGCGTTTCTCTGCAGAGATTCTCACATGCGCAAAAGGAATAGATTGGCAGTCAACGAGTTAAATCGACATTCATTGATTAGGAAACAGATCTTGCTCCTTTTAATTAAAGCGTATTATGTTTTCTCATGCAACATATTTCAATTATGATTAAAGATGGCGCTGAAGAACGTGGCTGACGTTTTACATTCTCCCAACCAATTGTGCTATTTTGTTTGTTTTTTTGTATTTTGTGTAACTTATTTTTTAACTTATTGTGTACATAATGTTGCTGCTACCGTATCTTATGACCGAAAATAACTTCTGGACATCAGAACAGCGATTACTCACCACGGACTGGAATAAACGTTTTCCTTTAACGAGTCCAACGAGAAGGATATCCTACTTTCACTTGAACAGGCACAGATCCCTGCCTTTTGTGCGAAGAAAAGACGCAGGAAAAGTGGCCGCAGATCAGGCAGCCTTGTGAGAATCCGTAGGCGAATGAGTAAACTCCCACTGCCATCCATTCTTCTTGCTAACGTGCAATCATTGGAAAATAAAATGGATGACCTACGATGAAGATTATCCTACCAACTGGACATTGGAAGCCATGGATTACAGGCAACATCCGCATCGAGCTAAAGGCTAGAGCTGCCGCTTTCAAGGAGCGGGAGACTAATCCGGACGCTTATAAGAAATCCCTCTATGCCCTCCGACAAACCATCAAACAGGCAAAGCGTCAATACAGGATTAAGATTGAATCCTACTACACCAGCTCTGATGCTCGTCGGATGTGGCAGGGCTTGAAAACTATTACCAGTTTCTGGAAACCCAGACGTGAGCTGCCCAGTGACGGGAGCCTACCAGACGAGCTAAATGCCTTTTATGCTCGCTTGAAGGCAAGCAACGCTAAAGCATGCACGAGAGCACCAGCTGTTCTGGATGACTGTGTGATAATGCTCTCGGTAGCCAATGTGAACAAAACCTTTTAACAGGTCAACATTCACAACTGTCCAACAGTCAAGTGTCTTCACTGACGTTTTCAACCTCTCCCTGACCGAGTCTGTAATACCTACATGTTTCAAGCAGACCACCATATTCCCTGTGCCCAAGGAAGTGAAGGTAACCTGCCTAAACTGTCCCGTGGCACGTTGGTAGCCATGAAGTGCTTTGAAAGGCTGGTCATGGTTCACATCAACAGCATCCTCCCGGACACCCTAGACCCACTCCAATTCGCATACCACCCCAACAGATGCACAGATGACGCAATCTCAATCACACTCCACACTGTCCTTCCTCACCTGGACAAAAGGACCACTTATGTGAGAATGCTGTTCATTGACTACAGCTCAGCGTTCAACACCGTAGTGCCCACGAAGCTCATCACTAATCCAAGAACTCTGGGTCTAAACACCTTCCTCTGCAACTGGCTCCTGAACTTCCTTTGGGGCCACCCCCAGGTGGTAAGAGTAGGCAACAACACGTCTGCCACGCTGATCCTTAACACTGGGGCCCCTCAAGGGTGTGTACTTAGTCCCCTCCAGTATTCCCTGTTCACCCACGACTGCGTGGCCAAACACGACTCCAACACCATCATTAAGTTTGCTGACGACACAACAGTGGTAGAATGGTAGATTTGGCAATGGTCCCCAGATCCTCAAAAGGTTTTACAGCTGCACCATAGAGAGCACCCTGGCTGGTTGCATCACCGCCTGGTATGGCAACTGCTCGGCATCTGTCCGTAAGGCGCTACATCACTGTACATCAGTACATCACTGGGCCAATTTGAATTACTTTACAATGATAAGTAGTTTGATGGAGACCCTAATTTGGCATTGCATGATGTTACATATTACGGCGAGATTCCATGTTAATTCGCTCTAACTTTAAGGAAATAGGATTTATTCAATAAATATAGCAACTCCTCTCAAACTGGGTATAAGAAGAAAAAAATTCAGGGCTTAAGTGCAGTTTTATTTAAAATGTAGTACCTGGATGGAGAAAATCTATTAAGTGTTTTATAGTTACATCGTTAGGGTAAGTTAACCAAAAGTGGACACATTCCAGTCAGTTTCTGAGACAATTGCCCAGACTTTATAGACATTGTGTAAACCTCATCTTTATCAAATGATCCTTCAAAGGGACCAACTCTGAACCTACGTACGTCTACGTATGGGTTGTTTAGGTTGCATCTCATTATATTCCCAGTATTACTTTATCGAATCTCTACTAATTGATTATACACACATACAATTAATCATATTTTCATATCTTCACAGAATCCATATAGAACGTTAGAAATTCTTAGGTACTCACATCAACCAATCCATTGGCTCAGCAAACATTCTCCCGGACACTGCCCTGCGAGTCATAGGATCCTAGATGGATCTCTATCCTCCCAGAAACCACGGCAAAGTCTAGCCTCTACTTTCTAAAATAACATCCCGCTCTCAATACCACCACGAGATATTCTATGATGGGCAGTGATGGACGGAACCCCAAGATAGCTTTATATCAAAATGTATTATCCAAATTTCAATCATTGTATAATGTAAATTCTATACTCACACACTATCGTATCACATTCACAGAAAACATAAACAAAAGACACACAGACGAGGAAAACCGGTTAGCTCTGTTTTTTTTTTTTTTCAATCCCTGTCTATATGAACAGGGAAACCCATACCATTATCAAAATATTGCCTAATTAGTGGTCCCAAAACAAAACACTCACAATAGCCTCTAATAATAGTAACCCATGGCATACTTGGGTTACTAGGCATCACCTGCACTCTAGTTCCTTGTTCAATATGTTAACCTCACCCGTCCTACTGTGATCAACCAAGTAAGGTGTAGTAAACAACAAAAGATTTCAAGATTAAAAGTGTTGACCGTAGTAGCAAAAAATACACTTTATTTCCTAATCTGACTTTGGTGCAGGTCATGTTGTTCTTGACTCTAGTAAACACACAAAATATCAAATAAAATCAAGGTTTATTTGTCACATTCACAGGATACAGAAGGTTTAAATGGTACAGTGAAATGGTTACTTGCATATTTTCATAATAGCAATATAAAAAATAGTGTCCAGATAAATATTTTATAATTATTCGATTATTCTTATCCAGACTTGTCTAAATTGATGGGTCATGTGAAATAAATGCTATAACCACCCCCCAGCCACATCTAGCTAAGCGGATGCATCACTATAGTCTAGACATGTACACAACTTAATGGGTCTTGTAATCATCTGACAAAGTGAGTCTTTCGTTTAGACACGTAGCTAGCTAGCTGGCTTGCTAGTGAAACAATGAACCTAATGACGCTTTCATGACAATTGAGAGAAATATGAGGTCAAATCATGACGTCAGTGATCTTCTGGTTGGAAATGTTGGGCTCTGGAAAGAGGCCAGAGTTCCCGAGCTGGGATTCCGAGTTGGATGACCATTCAAAATATTTTTTCCCAGTCAGAGTTTTTTTTTTTTTCTGAGTTCACAGTTGTCTTGAATTCACAGAAGTCGGAGATTTCTAGCTAATGTTAGCTAACAGTACGCTTTAACTTGCAATGAAAACACATTTCTGACAAAATTAGAAACGTGTGTGTGTATATATATGAAAATGTAGGTAGCTAGACTCTCTTACCCATATACATGGATGAACGCTTCTCCCTCTGTCACAGATGCCATGGTTTCTCATAGTTTGAAGATGTAATCTGGAGACAGGGGTTTTATATAAGTCTTCTGTGTGTTCTCTTTTTGACTCACTCCACATATTTGCAGTCAAACGCCAGAATCCTTAACTATCATACACTGCTTTTCCACTGATTTCAAAACTCGGTCAACTTCTTCTGTGACAACAACACCGTTGATCGCCGTTTGAGAAGACTGTACAATGTCTGGTTCAATTAAAATGTTTTTACCTAAAATCAGGGATTTCCTCATCTGATTCATTTTCAGATTGAGAGAGAGTCAGCATTGCACGACCGTCCTCCAGAAAGTGGAGAGCAGTACAGTAGCAACACTTTTGCAGTTCTTCATGATATCTTTAAAAAAAGACGCAGTAGAAAGGATTACCTACACATACTGAGCATCTCATGTTATAGACATCAGCATGCTACATGGCAGACCAATCCGAACTGAGATCTCTGCATGTCCAGCCCATCCATTATCTCAGCAAATCATGGCTAGAGGGAAGATTCCTGTCTTTTTCTGTGGCTAAACCAACTAGGCTCGTAATTTAAGAATTGTATTCGTATTTACAGATGGCATACAGAGGTTTTGTCTCACCAGGGGTGATGGTCGGATTTGCGTTTATCGTCGAAGAAATGAGTGTTACACTGAGGCCTGTACTCTGGAGCAGGATCGATTTGGAGGTGGAGGGTCCATCATGATCTGGGGCGGTGTGTCACAGCATCATCGGACTGAGCTTGTTGTCATTGCTGGAAATCTCAACGCTTTGCGTGACAGGGAAGACATCCTCCTCCCTCATGTGGTACCCTTACTGCAGGCTCATCCTGACATGACCCTCCAGTATGACAATACCACCAGCCATACTGCTCGTTCTGTGCGTGATTTCCTGCAAGACAGGAATGTCAGTGTTCTGCCATGGCCAGCGAAGAGCCCGGATCTCAATCCCATTGAGCACGTCTGGGAGCTGCTGGATCGGAGGGTGAGGGCTAGGGCCATTCTCCCCAGAAACGTCTGGGAACTTGCAGGTGCCTTGGTGGAAGAGTGAGGTAACATCTCACAGCAAGAACTGGCAAATTGGGTGCAGTCCATGAGGAGGAGATGCACTAAATATCACTGATTTACAGAAATATTGGAACAAAGTTGTCCAATGAAGGCACACAATTTTAGAATCCTCCAATCCTCTTATGCTATAGCCTACTCCCGACCGTCACATTGTTCTATCCTAACGGAAACCCCGAGGGTTTCGATTTAAATTTTTCTCAGAAAAGAAACACCATAATATCAATCAAATTTATTAAGCCAAATTTATTAAAATCAATCCCATGTACTGTGTTATTACAAAAATGAGATGTACATATTTACAATGATGTACAATGTACAATGTACATATTTACGTTTGTCGTGGCTGTCTCTCCGTTGAAAACACTGGATCAGTCTGTGGAGAATAGTTCATCAGAGAGTCTCTAGTTGTTTAACTCTGGTCGCTGTGTCCTTTGTAGCTCTGTTAATTATTGTTCTCCTACCTTTTCAGGACATTAAGGTGAAATATTAGGACATTGGGGTCCTAGTAATGTAGGAAAATATGTGCACACATACACACTCACAAACGCACATGGACGCATGCACCAACATAACAACTACCTGTAGAAACTTACTGGGTAGAATTAATGCAGCTTATTGACTGTGGTCCAGCCAGCCATATTGTACGTAACCATTGTACCAAAACGGCTCTATGGGGAACCATGTGGAATGTCAGTTACAAAGTTTCCATCTCTATGCAGATATTCACTCACATTCACACATTCTGAATCTGTCAGACTGGCTCTGCTGGGGCTCATTGGTGAAGCCAGAGATAAGGCAAGAACATAGGAGGTGATCCATAATGGTGAGTCAGTTGCTGCAGAACGAACAGAGAAGATGTGCAGCTCCGGCCCTGACCGGCTCTAACTTCTCTGTCTGTTGACTGGATGAAACAAAGAAAAACAATCAGTCCTGAGCTCCAGTTTAATCCTAGCTAAGACCCCACCTTCTGCTACCCCCAAAGCAGGGCTCTGGTAAGCGTATGTGTGTGTGTGTGTGTGTGTGTGTGTGTGTGCGCGCTTATTTTATACATAATTGTTTTTGTCTGGTCAAGCCTGGCACAGCTTATGGAAAAACCACATGATCACATGATTTTATGTAATCTTTTTTATTTTACCAGTTAAATTGACTGAGAATACATTATCATTTACAGCAATGACCTGGGCAATAGTTACAGGGGAGAGGAATGAGTCAATTGGAAGCTGGGGATGATTAGTTGGCCATGATTGTATGAGGGCCCGATTGGGAATGTAGCCAGGACAACGGGGTTAACACACCTACTCTTACGATAAGTGCCATGGGATGTTTTGGTTACCACAGAGAGTCAGGACCAACCCTGCTTAGTCTTAGCAGCAAACCAGCAGTGGGACACAGGGTGTTACAGTATGCTGCTGTTTTGAAGTAAATGTGACAACATGGGGTTGCAGAAATTCAAAATGTGATACCATGAAACTATACTTGTGAAAACATTTTAAAACCCAGTTGTCATTGAGAATATTTTACTTTGTGGCACATTATTGATTTATAAATTCATTGTCCCTTGCAGGTTTTGTCTGGTTCCCATATTGTTTCAGGGATGTCCCCAAGAATGTTTTTAGAACATTTTGTCACTGTCCTCTGGATTATTTGGGACTCAAACTCACTTTGGATTTGAACTCACAACCTTTCGGGTGCTAAGTACCTGACGTCCTGCTGTACCACCAGGACTGTGGACATAATGGAGATTGGCTATACATACCTGTATATTGCCAAGAATATATTTTTGCACTTTGCCTAAAATACAGTATATACAACAAGGTGTAATTTCTGTAAAAAGACAGTATGCTGCTTTCATTTAGTGTAAAACATATTTTTTCAGTCAGCCTTAACTGGGATTTGAACTTTAACCTCTTGGTCGCTACCAACCTGAAATGTCCTGCGACATGTTCTCTAACACCACAAGTTCTGTGAGCATAAAGGAGATAAGGCTACAGACATATTGGCAAAATTACATTCCTGCACTTCCCTAAATGCTGCCCAGAATTATGTAAAATCACCACCAACTTTACATCAATGTGACTCTACCAGTGCCCAATGACACTTTGACAGAGTATATATGAACGCTTCAGGGATTTGAACTTGTAACTGCTTGGTTGAGTGCATCAGTGTTACTGCAGTGCCATTAGGTTCATACTTTTTGCTTGGAACATGTATTAAAATACAAAAGAAAAATAAGGGTATGATTAGGGTACAGTGTTGTTCCCTGGGATACTCACATGGTACAATTCGGTACCTTGTAGGTAAAAAGGAACGGTCATCATTGATAGGTGGGGGTAATGTACTGGTGGGGCTCATTAGCATATTTGGGGACATGGCCAAATGCTTATTTGCACCAACCGTCAGTCAAAGTGTTGTAGCAGTTAAGGGTTTACGTGTTTGGTGGTTATTCTGATGCAAGTTGAGCACTTCCTTTGACACGGTCTGTTCTGCAAACTTTTTTAAAGCATATGTGTCACTAATGAGCTCCACTGTAAAAATTTAATTGTGTATTTTCCAGTAAGTTTTTGCAATTTGTATTTTCTTAACTGGGAACATTATTCAGTAAGTTACTGGCTGACATTACTTTTAATTGTATAAGTATATTGGAGGTGTGGCTTTCAGCTAGCTCTGTCATCCCAGTTAATGTGCTCTGTTCTATTCTGTTTATTAAGATTGTACACTGTCAGTTCTCCAGCCCTGTTAAAGGCTGACATAATTGCATGGGATACCAAAGAGCCATAGAATATTTAATATATAGCTTGTCATGATAATGTAATACTCACTTCACTGCCACACCATCAGTTCAGTGAGTGTGACATGAGCTAAAGTAATTTACTGTGACATATACAATAACTTGTAGCTAGTTGACAATAAGTTGTTGAAAATGTGACATTATCTTTCTGTGAACCAGCTTCCATTAAGCTACTGTAAAATGCCCAGTAAGCTCTTAACAATGCATTGCTTGATTGTCACAAGTTCATACAACCATTGCAGAAAGAGATCAAAAGATATGCTCAACTTTCGACAACATAACGATGAACCACTTAAACTCATACAACAGTTTCAGACGGTTGGCACAAATGCAACATATTTTAAACTATGCCCCCAAATATGCTAATGAGCCCAAACGAGCACATTGCCACCACCTACATTTCAAAGTGCAGTAATGATTGTACCTTATATTGAATATATTGTGTAGAAAAAATGTACCATTATACTAGATTATCCGGACATGTACCCTAAAACGTACCGTTTCTTTTGTAAACCAAAAAAACATTGTGCCGTGACCATTCTATTCTTTTTTAAAGTGTGGGGATATACTGTATAATCATGGTAACAAATAAGCAATGCAAAAAATGTATTCTTGCCAATAAATCTATCGTCGATTTGATGTGGAAAATCACATGGAACACTTCATGTGACATTAAGCATTTCACGTGTTAAAATGTGTTTTTGGAACACTTCCCTTGTGACATTTCACATGTTAAAATTTGTTTTTGGAACACTTCCCTTGTGACATTTCACATGTTAAAATGTGTTTTTGGAACACTTCCCTTGTGACATTTCACGTGTTAAAATGTGTTTTTGGAACACTTCCCTTGTGACATTTCACGTGTTAAAATGTGTTTTTGGAACACTTCCCTTGTGACATTTCATATGTGAAAATGTGTTTTTGGAACACTTCCCTTGTGACATTTCACGTGTTAAAATGTGTTTTTGGAACACTTCCCTTGTGACATTTCATATGTGAAAATGTGTTTTTGGAACACTTCCCTTGTGACATTTCACGTGTTAAAATGTGTTTTTGGAACACTTCCCTTGTGACATTTCATATGTGAAAACGTGATCACGTGAAATTCATCTTTTTTTCCGTAAAGATGAGGACCATGTTAGGATGTTTGTAAGAGTTTCTCAAGACATTTGTTTTACCAGTCGTCAGGATTTCACGTGATGGTCCCAGATGGTCTCAAACCATCCCAAACAATTATAAATAAAGTAATGTAATGGTATGGAGGTTTTAAAGTTAGTGGTACGTTGTGCAGCTAAAGTATTACCCCACCTGAGTTTTGAAGTGCACTAATCGTTCTGCTGCACCACAAAGTCTATAGCAGTTCCATAAACACGGATTACCTAGAATACATCTCTGCACTTAGCAAAAGAGTTCCGTCTGCACTGCTATTTTAGTTATCAATAGAGCCCCACAGTGGAGGTGTCATAATACCCATAAAACCTAGCGGACAAACAGGCAAATGGTTCCAATCGTATTTCCACCATTCATTTGTCCAGTAGGGGATTTTAGAAACACTTAAAATAAAGGCCGTGTTTCGTGTAGGCTTAACTTGGCGTGCCGTTTTGATAACCATGTACATCTCTCTCGGACAAGGTGACCTTTATCAATATATTAGTCTCTATTTACTCTCCGATTCAAAAATGCTGATTAGCATCAAAGTAGATATCATATAAAACTACAACTCCCTGCAAGCTCCTGCATGTCATCTCTAGCTGACACCTTGGCTAACAGGTATAGTGTCAATTGAAAACTGGCAAAAGACAGTTCACAGAATTGTCCATTTAATGAAATGTAGCCAATTTGGTCATTACTATATTTTAGGGCTGACCCCAATTAGTTGACTGGTCGATTGTTTGGTCTTTAGGTTGTTGGTCGACCAAGATTATTTTAGTCGCACAGTAATATATATATATACTTCTACTTGACTTGTACTGTATATATATACAGTACAAGTCAAAAGTTTGGATACACCTACTCATTCAAGGGTTTTTCTTTATTTCTAGTATTTTCTACATTGTAGAATACTAGTGAGGGCATCAAAACTATGAAATAACAAATATGAAATCATGTAGTAACCAAAAAAGTGTTATATATTTCAAAATATATTATATATTTTAGATTTTTCAAAGTAGCCACCTTGATGACATCTTTGCACACGCTTGGCATTTTCTCAACCAGCTTCATGAGGTAGTCACCTGGAATGCATTTCAATTAACATGTGTGCCTTGTTAAAAGTTAATTTGTGGAATGGCTTTCCTTCTTAATGCATTTGAGCCAATCAGTTATGTTGTTACAAGGTAGGGGTGGTATACAGAAGATAGCCCTATTTGGTAAAAGACCAAGTCCATATTATGGCAAGAACAGCTCAAATAAGCAAAGAGAAATTACAGTCCATCATTACTTTAAGACATGAAGGTCAGTCAAATCCGGGAAAGTTCAAGAACTTTGAAAGTTTACACAAATGCAGTCGCAAAAACCTTCAAACGTTATAATGAAGCTGTCTCTCATGAGGACCACCACAGGAAAGGAAGATCCAGAGTTACCTCTGCTGCAGAGGATAAGTTCATTAGAATTAACTGCACCTCAGATTGCAGCCCAAATAAATGTTTCACAGAGTTCAACAGTCACATCTCAACATCAACTGTTCAGAGGAGATTGCGTGAATCAGGCCTTCATGGTTGAATTGCTGCAAAGAAACCACTACTAAAGGACACCAATAAGAAGAAGAGACTTGCTTGGGCCAAAAAACACGAGCAATGGACATTAGACCGGTGGAAATCTGTCATTTGGTCAAATTGGTCCACATTTGGGATTTTTGGCTCCAACCATCATGTCGTTGTGAGACGCAGACGAGGTGAATGGATGACCTCCGCATATGTGGTTCCCACCGTGAAGCATGGAGGAGAAGGTGTGATGCTGTGGGGGTGCTTTGCTGGTGACACTGTCTGTGATTTATTTAGAATTCAAGGCACACTTAACCAGCATGGCTACCACAGCATTCTGCAGCAATACGCCATCCCACCTGGTTTGCGCTTATTGGGACTATCATTTGTTTTTCAACAGGACAATGACCCAAAATGCACCTCCAGGCTGTGTAAGGGCAATTTGACCAGGAAGGAGAGCGATTGAGTGCTGCTTCAGATGACCTGGCCTCCACAATCACCTGACCTCAACCCAATTGAGATGGTTTGGGATGAGTTAGACTGTAGAATGAAGGAAAAGCAGCCAACAAGTGCTCAGCATATGTGGGAACTGTTGGAAAAGCATATTTGATTTGTTTAACACTTTTTTGCTTACCACATGATTCCATATGTGTTATTTCATGGTTTTGATGACTCCACTATTATTCTACACTGTAGAAAATAGTACAAATGAACAAAAACCCTTGAATGAGTAGGTGTGTCCAAACTTTTGACTGGTATGTTGTCTTCCTCTGTTTTCATATCTTGCTGACATCTCTCTCGCTCTCTCTCCCTGCAGTGAGGTTCGCAGACTGTGGCCTGGGTGACAGGGTGCTGTTGGAGGTGGTTGACGTGGAGGACTTCAGGCTGGATGAGGATGGCACGGTGTACGCCCGGCATGCCTTCCGTCTTGCCGACAGGAAGAGCGCCTTGGTGGTGCGAGCGAGGGATCTGGAGACCAAGGAGGATTGGAAGACGCATGTTTACCTCCTCCTCCGGAACGACGGAAAGCGAGAGACGACAGAACACAAACTCATCAAACAGGTCTGGGATATAATACCAATTTTCATTTTCATTTAACAGACGATTTTATCCAAAGCAACACACTTGTACACTACGCAGTTGTGGCCCATGCGGGAAATGAAGACACAACCTATGCATTCTGTAAAAACTCCTGGCCCTAGGTGTGTAGAAACGACACAATGGAAACATGATGATGAAGTATAATGTTATCAAGGGTATATACCTCCTCTGTTAGTCTTTGATGGCCAGTAAAGTGCTGATAACCACAGAAAGAAGACGAGGCTCACTACAGTACAGTGTGCATCCCAAATGTCACCCTATTTCCTATATTGTGTGCTATTTTTCACCAGGTCCCTGGTCAATAGTAGTGCACTATGTAGGGAACAGGGTAGCATTTGGAATGCAGACAGCATCAGCACAGCAAATTCTCCAGTTTTAAAAAACAAACACATTTAACACTGAGTGTTTAATCAACACTGAAAGTGTTGTGAGTCTGTGGACCCATATAGACACCCAAAAAGTGTTAAATAAACACACTGCTTAGTGTAAAGCCTTATTCTAATTGAGTTTACACCCGTGACTCAAGTTGTTAGTGACAGGGACATGGTTGTTCCATTTTCTGCTTTCAAGGTGATGTGTCATTCTTATTGGAAACCAGCCAGTGTTGGGATGTCCAACATAAGCTATAAGACTACCTAAAGCATCTAAACTGGAACAAACGTTTCAGTAACGGGTGCAATAATTCAAGTTTCAGGACCCCGTATTAGTGTAAAACTAAGCCCTCAAAATAAGGCCTTATGAAATACATATTGTGTTAAATATGTATTATTTTTAATGGTAACATTTTCACTTAGGATCGCACTTGGTGAAGGTCACAGGACTGAAAATGGATGAAGGCAGCTACCATGTCTCTGTCACTAACAAATAGAGTCATGGGTGGTAATTCTACAATTTACTTGAAAGCCAAGGCACTCTGGGAAATATTTGAATAAGGCTTTACACTAAGCAGTGTGTTAATTTAACACTGTTTTGGCGTCTATATGGGTCCACAGATTCAACACTTTCAGTGATGATTTAAAACTTTCCGTGTTACTTTGTTTGTTCTTTAACCATAGACAATTTGCTTTGTGGTGCTACTGCCTGCTGTGTGTTAATTAGAGCATTAAGGAGGTCCTCTATATATGAGGAGACATTCCCCAGTAAACATTTTGCCAGAATGTGCAGTGCCATATGCGTAGTGTGTCCATTTAATGTCTCTCAGCATTCTGTGGGAGCAGGGAAAGAAAAAGCTGTTTAAAATACCACCAATACCAAACTTGTGAATAAAAGCTATGAAATTGAACAAGTGGAGTGTTAGGCAGCTATCAGTCAGAGCTCGCTCAACAGACGGATGGATCAGAATACTCTGAGAAAAGGGAGGAGGGAAGGAGAGGGAGGGGTTGGAGAGGCAAGTGGGAGAAAGAGTTATGACGCAGCAGAAGGCTGTTGGACGAGGGTACATAGGGGAAAGATGGAGAGAATGAAGTGAAAGAGAGAAAGGATGGAAAATATAGGGATAGAGATGAGGTGGAGGGATGCAGAGAGAGGATGAGATGGCTGATGGCTACATACACAGCCAGCCAGCCAGTCTGATCATCGGTCAGGTCCTCAGAAATGATGTCATAAATCCAGCTCTGTGGAACGAGGACATGAATACACTAAATCATAGTGTTTTTGTGTGTGTGGGTCTGAGTAATCTGCGTGTCCCTGCCTCTGTGGGGGGGGGGGGGGGGGGGTTGCACAACCTGTGTGTAACCTTTGTTGTTGTCTCATCTCTGCAGGTGAACTCCAGCTCTGCAGCTGTGACTCAGCAGGCGCGAGAGATCGTGTTTCCATGGCACAGCTTGGTCATTGGGGACGATGGATCTCTGAGGCGGGTGAAGAGGGACTGGGTCATTCCCCCCATCAACGTCCCTGAGAACTCACGAGGACAGTTCCCCGAGGAGCTAGTCAGGGTAGGGGAGACACATACATACACGGAGACACACACAAACGGGTTGTAAGTAAGCATTTCACGGTAAAGTCTACACTTGTTGTATTCGGCGCATGTGACAAATACAGTTTGATTTGGAACACAGAGACACACACACACATACAGTACACACACAACACACACAGTTCAAAGGACACATTTCCCCACTAGCTCACACGGTTTTATAGTGTATGTTTGTGTGTACAGTTTTTGTTTATATGTACAGTACGAACTGTATGTGTGCGGTTCCAGTGTATGTAAAGCTCACTATTTCCTCCTGACACCATCTGCTGATATATTTATATTGTAATCAGCGGCATAAGGGTGAGACAGGGGGTTAATGGGAGTGTGATGGTGATTTATACATGTTTTATTAAGGTTTATAGTGCATCTGCTGTTTCCTGTCTGTACTATACAGCCTATGTATGGTGTTGAGGGGAGCTAAAGATGTTTTAAATAAGTGTGGTTGTAAATGTACTGTGTCTAAACTGGGAATATCTCTCACTCCACCTCCCTCTGTCTCTCTCCATCTGTATCTCTCTCTCTCTCCCTCCTCCTAGATCCGGTCGGACCGTGATAAGAACAGTCTCCTGCGTTACAGTGTGACTGGACCCGGTGCTGACCAGTCTCCGACCGGGATCTTCATCATCAACCCCATCTCTGGCCAGCTCTCTGTGACCAAACCCCTCGACCGGGAACAGATCTCCAACTTCCATGTAAGTGTTAAGCTCATAGAATTAGAATGAGTAGAATTAGCATCCACATTCCTGTCAATTACTCCATAATGGGTGGCTTGGTGGCCAACATTCTTTATCGGTCTATGTGAAATGTAGTAAAACGCCATACGGAGTAGGTTGGACAGGAAACTTTGATCTTGAGAACACACTCAATGCAGACACAAGCAACTATGATCTGCAGCAGAGCATTTGCATGAAGGATGGGGCCATCTCATGAATATTCATAGTGATGTAGCTGTCAGAGTCACTGAAGCTCTGTCATGAATATTAATTAGGTGTTGCCGTGGCAGTACTGGAGACATGGTATAGGGAGCTGCACAGACAGTATTGTAGCTATGAGACAGGGTCTAGGAGTATGTACTGTAACAGCTGTATGTTATGGCAGCTACTACTCCCTGCCTAGTGGTAGGCCTCTCTACCTCTCTGCCGTGGCTGTTTTGGAGACAGGGTACAGCGTACAGGGGAGCGTACTAAGCTTTCATACCTGTAGGGATCTCTGTTAGAGAGCAGTCGGGGAGAGGCCCTAGGAGAGAAACACTTAAGGATCTTTAGATCCAACCTTGAGAGGCCAAGTGTACACAAACCTCAGAGTCAATAGTCCTGTTCCAATCCCAATAACTTACACCCTTCCCCTCTCTCTGCCCTTGGTGGATTGCCCTATGAAGTGTAAGCAAAACGCTGAAAACTATACGAATCCTATCCCAGGTCTATGAGGAGATATTACCATATTGCTTACACATATGGAATCCTTTCTGATCCATGTGAGAGAGAAAACAAGAGAAGAGGGAAAGTCATGAGTTATCGAGTTGGAAACAAATTTGATAGAAAGAGAACAGCCATGGCCTGGTGAATTCAGACTGAACGCTATGCTAACAGTCTGGTTTAACCAGGTTAAGACAACCATGCCCTAACCCTGTATTAGTCTCTGGAACTGCGAGCCCATACCATTCCCATAAGTGTGCCTAACCATGAACCTGTATTTGTGTGTCTATAGTTGACAGCCCATGTCCTTACCATGCAATTAACCTGTACTACTGTATGCATCCGTGTAGCTGCGAGCCCATGCTGTGGACCTGAATGGGAACCAGATAGAGAACCCCATAGACATCGTCATCAACGTCATAGACATGAATGACAACAGACCAGAGTTTACACACACCATCTACAACGGATCAGTACCAGAGGGATCCAAACCAGGTAACAGCGCACACACACACACGCATGCACGTATTCCATTGTGTGAGAGGTTTTAATTGACTTGTTTGGTTTACGTTCCCAGGGTCCTTTGTGATGACAGTTACTTCACTGGACAAGGATGACCCGAAAACAGCCAATGGGATGCTCCGATACAAGATTATATCTCAGAACCCTGAAAACCCCTCCTCCAACATGTTCACCATCAACAACAAGACAGGAGGAATCATCACTGTGGCTGCAGGGCTAGACAGAGAGGTGTGTGTGCTGTCTATCAATGTGTATCAATGTTTTTATGATTGTGTGTTCACAATATAGACTGTCTATATTATACGCTGTAACATGGACCTGTACCCTGTTGTCTTCCTTCTTCCAGAAAGTTCCTCAGTACACGTTAATCATCCAGGCTACTGACATGGAGGGGAACCCAACCTATGGCCTGTCTAACACAGCTACGGCTATCATCAGGATCACTGACGTCAATGATAACCCCCCAGAGTTCACCGCTGACAAAGTAAGTCACAGACAGACAAACAGACATACTGACAGATAGACAGACATACACACACACGAATGTACACACACAGATGCATACAGACATACAATACACGAACACGTACAAACAGACACAAACACTTTCTCTCTCAAACACAGAAAAAAAAACACAGAATTATATTTTCTTCAAATTAACCAAATGTTTTATCACAAGAGACCATCTTTCTCATATTATTGAGCAATATTTTCATCTTTCACTCCCGTCTCTCTCTCTCTCACTTCCTCTCGCTCTGTAGTTCTATGGCGAGGTGCAGGAGAACCGTGTGAATGTGATCGTAGCTAATCTGACAGTAACAGATAAGGACCAGCCCCACAGTGCAGCCTGGAGTACTGTGTACAGGATCACAGCTGGAGACCCCACTAGACGCTTCTCCATCCCCACTGACCTCACCACCAATGAGGGACTGGTCACTGTGGTTAAGGTATGGATTTACACAGCTCTGTTGAGAAATATTTCCAATGTATTTTTCATGAATGGAAAACTTTTACAGCACATAACTGTATATACATGCAGACAAATAGACAGAGATACAGCACAGACGGAGTATCTTCAGAAATTATTCATACCCATTGATTTATTGTAAATTTTGTTGTGTTACAGCCTGAATACAAAATTGATTCAATAGATTTTTTTCTTACCCATCTACACACGAAGTGAAAACATGTTTTTAGACATTTTTGCAAATGTATTGAAAATTAAATACAGAAATATCTAATTTACATAAGTATTCACATCCCTGAGTAAATATGTGTTAGAATCACATTTGGCAGTGATTACAGCTGTGAGTCTTTCTGGGTAGGTCTCTAAGAGCTTTGCAAACCTGGATTATACAATGTTTGCACATTAATCTTTGAAAAATTCTTCAAGCTCTGTCAAGTTGGTTGTTGATCATTGCTAGACAGCCATTTCCAAGTCTTGCCATAGATTTTAAAGCTGATTTAAGTCAAAACTGTAACTAGGCCACTCAGGAACATTTAATGTCATCTTGGTAAGCAACTCCAGTGTACTGTATATTTTGCATTGTATTTTAGGTCATTGATCTGCTGAAAGGTGAATTTGTCTCCCAGTGTCTGTTGGCAAGCAGACTGAAGCAGGTTTTCCTCAAGGATCTTGCCTGTGCTTAGCTCTATTCCATGTCTTTTAATCATAAAAAACTCCCTAGTCCTTGCCGATGACAAGCATACCCATAACATCATGCAGCCCCCACCATGCTTAAAAATATGAAGAGTGGTACTCAGTAATGTGTTGTGTTAGATTTGCACCAAACATAAGGCTTTGTATTCAGGACATAAAGTTCCTTTCTTTGCCACATTTTTTTGGTGAAATCAGGGTGAAATCCCTTAGCAATTTCCTCCATGGTGAAATACGTTAGCAGTTTCCTTCCTCTCCGGCAACTGCGTTAGGAAGGATGCCTGTGTCTTTGTAGTGACTGGGTGGATTGATACACCATCCAAAGTGTAGTGAATAACTTCACCGTGCTCAAATGAGTCCATGCAACTTATGTGACTTGTTAAGAGCATTTTTACTCCTGAACTTATTTTGGCTTTCCATTACAAAGGGGTTGAATAGTTGACTCAAGACATTTCAGATTTACATTTTTATTTCATTTGTAAACATTTCTAAAAACAAAATTCCACTTTGACCTTATGGAGTATTGTGTCAAGAAATCTCAATTTAATAACTTTTTAATTCAGGATATAACACAACAAGATGTGGAAAAAGTCAAGGGGTTTGAATACTTTCTGAAGGCACTGTACATTACGGCTGTTTTCAAAGTGAGAGATCTGGTATGTAAGATTTACAAACAAATTGAAGTGTAAACTGCGTGGCTAACTGGTATGTGTGTATCTCTTCAGCCTATAGACTATGAGGTGAGTCGTTCCTTCGTGCTGACGGTACTGGCTGAGAACGAGGTTTCCCTGGCCCGTGGTATCCACCTGCCCCGTCAGTCCACCGCCACCGTGTCTGTACGCATCACAGACGTCAACGAGAGCCCAGAGTTCTCCCCCAACCCCAAAGTCATCAAACTAGAGGAGGGGCTACCGGGCGGCTCGCTACTCACCACCTTTACAGCACAGGACCCTGACAGATACATGCAACAGAACATACGGTAAGTAGATGAGAGAGAGATCAGCATTGTGCATGTTAGCTAATATATATTTTTTTAATTTAACCTTTATTTAACTAGGCAAGTCCGTTAAGAACAAATTCTTATTTACAACGACAGCCTAGGAGCAGTGGGTTAACAGCCTTGTTCAGGGGTAGAACAACAGATTTTTACCTTTTCAGCTCGGGGATTTGATCTAGCAACCTTTGATTTGATCTAGCAACCTTGGATTGTTTTCAATTAAAACGGTCAAAAAATATATATATATTTCTCAAGCAAAATGTTGTTTGGACTGTCTGGGAGTGGAAAGGGGAAAATGGAAAATTAGCTAGTTTTGGCAGAGTGGTTTGGAATTCTCTTATTCGTCTATTAACTAATTTACCGCATGGTGATTTCGCCATGGAAGGCCAAATCTCCATCCCGCCAAAACAGGCTGAAATTTCAGGCGGGCTTTTCAAACTCCTAATTAATTTCCTTGTATATTAAAAACACAGTTTGAGATCATTGTGAGGGGATTTCACCAGTGGTTTGAGTGGTGAATTGGGCTTCCTGGGAAAATGTAGTCTGAGGTTGCAACAGTAACCAAGGGGGGCGGGGCTTAGCAAAGGGTAAATTGTGTACTGTCATCTCATTGGTTGATTTTAAGGTACGCCAAGGTGTTCGACCCTGCTAATTGGCTGAAGATAGACCCTGTAAACGGGCGGATCTCCACCATCGCTGTGCTGGACAGAGAGTCTCCATATGTGAAGAATAACCTCTACAACATCACCTTCATGGCCACTGACAATGGTGAGAGTGCGGGCGGACCTGTACTGTTTTTGGAACTTAGTGTATAGCTGTGTGGGGGGGATGGGGTAATCATGCAGAGAAGCACTTAGAGCTAAATCTCACTATTCACATGAATTCAATTAAATTACAATCCATTTAGTTTTACTCACTTTCTTGGCGCGATAAGATAACTATTTTGTTGCACCCCCCCAAAAAATAAAGGAAAATATCAGATGACAATGGTAGTACTACTACAGAAAATTATATGTATACACATGAGCACACAAGCTAGTGTTCACATACACATTCTCTAAAAACACCACTCACACACAGAAAGCCCATGCTGTGTCTCAGCTCAATTCTGACTGATCTCTTCATTGTGCTTTTGACACACACACACACACACACACACACACACACACACACACACACACACACACACACACACACACACACACACACACACACACACACACACACACAGAGAGAGAGAGATCAGCTGTGTGCCTCAGGCAGCCTCCCTAACGTACTGATTTCCCTCTCCCTCATTCCCTTACTCACCCTCCTGGTGTGTTTTATCATACATTTCTCTCATCTCAAATTTAGGAGGTTAGTTTCACTGAAGGCATATGTAGCTGTTGGCGGAGTGTTGTTTTAAGAAATTTGAGTGTTGCAATATGGTTTGGGGTGTGACATTATGTATGACAGCATGAATCCTGTTTGTGTTGAGTGCTCTAATGTGCTCCTTTTAACATATAGTTCAGTACAGTATCTAAGTTGCACCAAACAGGCTGTCTTTTTGTAATTGTTTTATTATTCCTGCCTATGTAAGGTTCCTTTTTCTTCACTTTGCTTATCTCACTAGTCTCTCCACCTCTCTCTCCTCCATCCCTTTATCCTACCTCTCTCAGGCATCCCCCCAGCCAGTGGTACAGGTACATTACAGATGTACCTGTTGGACATAAATGACAATGCTCCTCGTGTCTTCCCTCCGGAGGTGGAGATGTGTGAGAAGCCTGAGCCCAACACCATCAACATCACCGCCAGTGACCCCGATCTGACCCCTAACGCCGGCCCCTTTGCCTTCGAACTGGCCAAGCGTCCGGCAGATGCACGCAGGAACTGGACCCTCACACGCCTCAATGGTTAGTCTGTCTGCTTTTTCCCCTCTTTCTCTCCATTTCTCTTTCTCAACTGAATTGAATTCAAAAATGTTTTATTGGCATGACAAAATAACTTGTTGAACATTCTCCCCCATCTCGCTCTCTTTCTTTCTTTATCCTTCCCTCTTACTCTCCCTTGCTCTCTCTCCATAACTCTCTCTCACTCTTATTTCCTGTCTTTGTCTCAAACTCTCTACCTCCATCTGTAACTCCCCCCACAAACTCTCTTTTCCTCCCCACCTCTCTCTCTCTTCCCCCCTCTCTCTTATTCTTCCCTCCCCCCTCTTTCTTTCTTTTCCTCCCCCTCTCTCTCTGTATGTCCCTATCCCAGGTGAATATGCTCAGATCAGGCTGCGGATAGGTTTTCTGGAGAGTGGTATCTACGAGGTTCCTATCATCATCACAGACTCAGGCAACCTGCCCATGTCCAATACATCCTACCTGCAGGTCAAGGTGTGTCAGTGTGATCACCATGGAGACTGCGTGGACATGGAACGCATCATCGCAGCAGGGCTGGGCACTGGAGCCATCATCGCTATCCTCATCTGTATCATCATACTGCTAGGTGAGTCTGGTTATACATGCTAGGACAGGCTTACCCACAGACTCAAGCAGACTTGCACACACCAACACTAACAGCACACAGCCATATCCCCTGCCTTATCTCCCTCATTCTCCTATCTGGGTCTTTTTATAGCTCCAGTACAATCTCAGAAATAAATGTTTGGATTTGTTCCTAAAGGGGTACCTCCGCTTGTCACTGGGGTGGTACCCTGACCTCCTTAGTACTTTTAGTTATACTGTAGGTACATAATTGTAACCCAGTAAATACCTCAGATAATATCTTTCTCTAGTGATGGAGAAATGAAGCTTCCTGAAGCATCGAGATTTTCCAACCAATTGTGTCGAAAACAGGTTCATTACGAGGCTTTGATCAACATAGTGTACACTAGTGGCACCTCCTGGTCAAAATAATTTAGAGCAGCCAAATTATTATAGATGACGTCCCATACCCCGTAGCATGTGCGCAGGGTTGTCTTTTTTTCTTATACCAAACCAATGCCAAACCAATTAGGTGGTTGTTCGACCAAACGAAGCTTCGGACGCCATTGATCATGTGCTTCTGATAAAAGGATACAGGCATCGGCACACTGCTTCAAAGTACACTGCTTAGTAATGTTGACGCATGCCTCGGGAAATCCAGCATCAAACGTAACATCACTACTTTTCTCCACAGGTAAAAAAGCATGCTTTTTGCTTTCATATGTGACCGACTGGCTCGATTCGGACTTATGTAACAACGTTTTAAATAGTGTTTTTTTACATTGGATAAAAGTAGAGACTCAGAGCTAGAAAATGGTATATCATACACTACAGTTGAGGAACAATGGGAAAGTTGATAAGCGTGTAACCTCACTTTTGAGAAAATCGCTTTTGAATGTTTTGGTACCTACTAGAGAGCTCTTCTTTATCTACACCCATTCAGCATCGCTCATATCCTTTTAAGCTTTGGCCCCACCTATCTCTTTAAGGATTCACATGTGAGGCTATGTACTAAACAACCAAAAATGTCAAGACTAAAGGCTGACTTATACTATGGGTATGTTCGTAAATTTAATCTGGAGTGCCGGAGTGTGCTCTGGCCGTTCGTTATCTCAGAATGTTGTCAGATTGTCCGTTTGTAAATTCAGAGAGTTTCGCTCTCTGAGAGTTCAGAGCGCACACTGGACGCTCTGGCCTAACAGCAGTCAAGCACCCAAGCTAACTGGCTAGCGTTGGCTAGCTATTTCCAGACACAAATGAGAGAAGAGCTCACTCTGACCATTTTACTCGCCCTAGCAGAGCTGGTTAGGCTGTTATTATGTTATCCAGAGCATTGGTGACTGCAACTGTGCTGCTGGCAACAATTTAATAATGTTTTTTTGCCAACGTTTACTGACACCGGACATATTCATCGGGTGTTGAGCGTTCGTAAATTTGTCAGTTATTCTGCGCTCTGGCACACTCAAACTGGAGTGCTCTGAAATCGGAGTTGATAGCCAGAGTGAATTTACCAGCTATTTTTAACGACAGTTATCGCAGTGACATCATAAACATGGTATTGAAATAGTTACTAGTTACTTTGGTTTAGACATGTAGCTAGCTAGCTAAACAATGAACCATAATCCCAACTCATAACGTTACTACCCTGCATGCATCTGTAGGTAGCTAACCAACCAGGTTCAATGTTAGCTAGCTAACATTAGGCTATAACTAGCAATGCAAATGGCTCTGAGATACAAATAATATTACTGCACAGATCATACAAGTAACGTTAGCTAGCTAATAGTACACTTTAACTTGAAATGAACAACTTTCTGACTAAATTAAAAACTTGTAATATCTGAAAATGTAGCTAGCTAGACTCTCGTACCCGTCCGTATACAAGGATGGACGCTTCTCCTTCTGTCACGGATGCCATGGTTGTCCTTAGTTTGAAGATGTAATCCAGAGACGGGTGTTTTCAACAGCCTTCTGAGTGTTTTCTTTTCAACTCCGTCTGCATATTTGTAATCAAACGGCAGAATTTTCTCCATCTTCTTAGCTATCATACTCAAATTCCATTAATTTCAAAACTCAGTCTTCCAGAAAGTGGAGAGCAACAAATCAAAATCAAATTTTATTTGTTAAAAGCGCAGAATACAACAGGTATTCATTTCACCTTACAGTGAAATGCTTACTTACAAGCCCTTAACCAACAATGCAGTTTTAAGAAAAATAAGTATTAAGAAAGTATTTACTAACATAAATGGAAGTTACATTTTTTTTTAAAATATAAAATAAAGAGCAACAATAAAATAACAGTAACGAGGCTATATACAGGGCTACCGCTACAGAGTCAATGTGCGGGGGCACAGATTAGGCGAGGTAATATGTACATGTAGGTAGACTTATGCAGCTCTACTACGTGATATCTTTCAAAAAAGCAGCATTAGAAAGGATTACCTACACATACTGACCAGCTCATATTATAGACAGAAGCCAATCATTGTTAGCGGGAAGGTTGCTAACTTCTTTCGTGGATAAACCAACTAGGCTCATAATTTAACAATTCTATTCGTATTTACAAATGGCATACACGTTTGTTAAGGCACATGAAAGTTCACATGTTCCAGAAGGCATTTCTGACAAAAAACACATTTGATTAAAAAAAAGTTTACGTTAAAATGGCTCTCCGTTGAAGTAGTGACTTGCAACATCTGCCTAGTTTCCTAAAACAAGTCACATATAGTACCACCACAGTTACAAAGCCATTTGGTCCTTGTAGACGTCAAAATGTTCCTCTACCATAGCACAGTTAAACTGGTACAACACTTCCACTCGCGGTTGGCCAAAAATAATTATCGGAAAGCCACACCCCGCCTAAGCCATAACGCCGATATAATTTGCCAATGTGCCTTGTCTTTTAGACGAGGACACACAGCTGTCTTCAAACATGGAAAATCATGCCGCTCATGAGTTCAGCAACACCTTGTGAAATGGCGCAATACGCTTTTGTGGATAAAATTCGACCCACGCAATCAATTAAGCAATGCCAGCCTACCATAAACACATTTCCAATACATACAGTTCCATTTACAACCACGAAAACCAATACACTCTGATATTTTTTTTTGCTATCTGGAACCTAAAAGGGTTCTTTGGCTGTCCCCATAGGAGAACCCTTTGAAGAACCCTTTTTGGTTCCAGGTAGAACCCTTTTGGGTTCGATATAGGACCCTTTCCAAAGAGGGTTCTACAACCAAAAAAGGTTATCATATGGGGACAGCCAAAGAACCCTTTGGTTCTGGGGGAAAAAATTCTAAGAGCATAGGCTACCAAGAAAACCATAGTATAATGTATCTATTTCTATGATGAAACATATCGATATGTAGCTATACCCAGGGGTGTCATTTTGGTTTCTTGGATTGGAATTATGTTGAATTATGCTTATATCACGCTATACCACAATAAACAGCGAAATCTCCGCTGTGCTTTAACAGCATCATGGACAGTGCCCTACACACTAAACAAGGCTGTTGTAAACCTAGGCTAGCTAAGGAAGTAATTTTGCCATTGCATGACCTAGGTTTTTGCTGAAATGACACCGCTGGATATTCCACCAAGATTTTGATAAAAACCAACCAGCT
Source organism: Salvelinus alpinus (assembly GCF_045679555.1). Taxonomy (NCBI): domain Eukaryota; kingdom Metazoa; phylum Chordata; class Actinopteri; order Salmoniformes; family Salmonidae; genus Salvelinus; species Salvelinus alpinus. The sequence goes on along the minus strand of NC_092091.1, from coordinate 38,064,100 downwards.
ACATTGTTTCTTACCTTTTCAGAAGAGTTGCAGTGTTGTGGCATATGGTGCTGAACACCTTGACAAGTTCCTTGTCTTTTCGGAGACTATATTCCCAAAAAGTTCACTGCCCCCCTCCCCTCTTGGCTCTATTCCATCCAATGTCCCCCTCAGTGGTTGCTGGTTTGAAACAAGGAACTCAATAATGTCCATAATCATAGACAAATACATGCGATTTCTTGCCAGCTACCCATCATTAATTAGTGTTGACAGCGATGTTCCCATAGCACATCAAACTAGTTTTTCTTTCCACTGTGCAGTGTATTAAATGCTCTTTGCTTGATGCATGCCTAGCAAATAATTTGGTACTATCAATAGCATTCCTCCAGATAGAATACGCAGCTTGAATGCAGGCCTTGTCTGCGTTAGCATTGGACTTTACACATAACTTTCGACTATGGGGGGAAAAAAGGCCTCATCTACGCTCTCTTCCTATGAACTAACCTGAATAAAAATAAGTGTGGAAGCTGATTAAACAGGAATGTAACTGGAATTTTGCAACCCTACCTGCAAGTCACATTCTACTGGCTTGCAAAGTGATTTGTAAATCCTATTGGAATCCAGCCATAGTTAGGATACAGTTGGAATGGTTTTGTTTCTCTTGATGAGCACAATTTCACTTGCACAGCTCATATATTTACATCATCGTATGTACACTTTTAAACGGCATAATATGCATTCAAAACAGCATTGAATATTACATCTATTAGTTTAAAAGTATGTGTTCTTGATTGAAACAATAAAAAAACAACCTAAGACAAAAGTACTTATATATCCAATCTGTAAAGCCATTAAATGTGCACACATGATTTAAAACAAAAGTTTAAAAAATGTAAGACATGGAAAACATGTAATTTGTTAAAAAAGCTGTCTATGGTAATTTTGTACAGGAACAGGATGTCCTTATCAAAATGCTTCCTCTTCTGAATCAACTCCGTACCCATCCATCGGGGCCCAGAGAAGACCCCTCCCCTAGGCGCATCGCCCTAGGTGCCTCAGCGCTGACAGGCCATTACCCCCGGGACCTTAGGTGTTGTGGGGGACCCTTTGTCTGGGGTCGATGCCCCATTTCATTCGTACCACCCCAAGGCTACAGTGTCTACCAAAGCCACTGCCTGGTGGGTGGTCTCTACTTGTTTTCCTACCAACAGTGCATCCGTAAGGGAAGGGGGGGTGAGCCAGAGCTTGGTGAAGCCCTGCGGTGGGATAGGCCTTCGACCCACCCCATTTAGCACGAGCTGAACAGTTGGAATAGTTATTCACCCGCAACCTGCATTCATAATTAATGTCAGGGGTTGGAACACTATGAGGAGACTAAGTAAGCCATTTAAATGGAAACAACCATTTATGTAACGGGTGCAAAAAATCTGATTGGATTAGTTTAGAATTTTTTTAATTTATCTTTGTGTAGCATAAAATTCAATCAATATACATACAAAAACAGATACACATTTAGCAGAGAGAGCAATCTATGGCTTGGGTGGCTGGAGTCTTTGACATTTTTTGGGGCCCTCCGCCTGGTATATAGGTCCTGGATTTGTTTTAATTGAACCTTTATTTAAATAGACAAGTCATTAAGAACAAATTCTTATTTACACTGACAGCCTACCCCAGCCAAACCTGGGCCAATTGTGCGCCGCCCTATGGGACTCCCAATCACGGCCGGATGTGATACTGCCTGGGTTCGAAACAGGGACTGTAGTGATGCCTCTTGCACTAAGATGCAGTGCCTTAGACCGCTGCGCCACTCGGGAGCCCATGGCAAGGAGCTAAGCCCCAGTGATGTACTGCGCCGTACTCACCACCCTCTGTAGCGCCTTACGGTCAAGTGCCTTGCAGTTGCCGTACCTAGCGATGATGCAGCCAGTCAAGATCCTCTCAATGGTGCAGCTGTAGAACTTTTTGAGGATCTGAGGGCCCATGCCAAATCTTTGACCCCACACCTCTACAGCCCCAATGGGGCATGCTCACCCCTTCATTTCTTGTAGTCCACTATCAGCTCCTTTGTCTTGCTGATGTTGAGGGAGAGGATGTTGTCCTGGCACCACACTGCCTGCCAGGTCTCTGACCTCCTCTCTGTAGGCTGCCTCATCATCATCGGTGATCAGTCCTACCACCGTCATGTTGTCAGCAAACTTGATGATGGTGTTGGAGTTGTGCACGGCCACGCAGTTCTAGCTGAACAGTTAGTACAGTAAGGGACTAAGCACACACCCCTGAGGGGCCTCCGTGTTGATGGTTAGCGTGATGGATGTGTTGTTACCTATCCTCACCACCTGAGGATGGCCCATCAGGAAGAGCAGGATTCAGTTGCAGATGGAGGTATTCAGACCCAGGTTTCCTGAGGTTGGTGATGAGCTTGGAGTGGACTATGGTGTTGAATCAGAGCTGTAGTAAATTAACAGCATTCTTACATAGGTATTCCCTTTGTGTAGGTGTTTAAGGGCAATATGGTGTGCAATAGAGATTCCATCATCTGTGGATGTGTTGGGGTGGTATGTGAATTGGAGTGGGTCCAGAGTGTCTTGAATGATGGTGCTGTGAGCCTTGACCACACTTTCAAAGCATTTCATGGTTATAGATGTGAGTGCTACAGGACAATATTAATTTAGGCAGGTTACCTTGGTGTTCTTTGGCATGGGGGCTATAGTGGTCTGCTTGAAACAAGTTGGTATTACAGACCGGATCAGGGATAGGTTGAAAATGTGTTAGTGAAGACACTTGCCAGCTGGTCAGCACATGCTGAGTACGCATCCTGGTATTCCATCTGGCCCTGCGGCCTTGCGAATGTTAACCTGTTTAATCCTGTCTAAGCTGGTGGAGGGGGGTTACTACTAAATTACAGATTTAAAAAAAAAAAGAAGTTCATACCAAGGATCCTTTTTGCTATTTGATTGTGAATTTTAAGACCGCTTGAAGTATCAAAAAAATATATAAATAACTTATTTGATGAGAAATTGTATTTGGCCTTACTGCTATTAGCCCATACAAACGCATTGAATAACAGATTCACTACATGGAACAACAGATAGTCCCTCCCCAAACAAATCTAAAGGGAGTTTCTTCTGAAGTGTCTATCCTATATCTGAGAGATATAAGATACATTTTTTACATGTATTTAACCGCATATTTTGGTCACACAGTCTCCATATATACAGTACTCCCATTAACTTTTTTGACTGGTACTGGGGAACCTTCAGACGAGTCTTGTGAGGTGTGACATGTACGTGTTTGTGAGAGTCTCGCCTTAACACAGAGGGGTCATATTAGTGTGTAGCCCAAACTGTTCGGATGTTACAAACATAAATTAGCAAATCGGCTGTACCAACTGTACAAACTGTACCAATTGTCATCTTTCCATAGAGAGGTCATAATAGTTTGTAGGCCAAACCATTCGGATGCTACAGACGATTGTGTGAGAACACCAAGTTTCGGGATGTCTCATGGTTTGACAAGCTCTGTCACCTTTCACCGCAGGTGCAGAAGTGTTATATAAGCGGATGCGGTGGATTGAGACGCATCCAATGCCAAAAATCAGATAAGCTACATGACCAAATGTATGTGGACACCTGCTCGTCGAACATCTCATTCCAAAATCATGGGCATTAATATGGAGTTGGTCCCCCATTTGTTGCTATAACAGCTCAACTCTTCTGGGAAGGCTTTCCACTAGATGTTGGAACATTGCTGTAGGGACTTGCTTCCATTCAGCCACGAGCATTAGTGAGGTTGGGCACTGATGTTGGGCCATTAAGCCTGGCTCGCAGTTGGTGTTCCAATTCATCCCAATGGGGTTGAGGTCAGGGCTCTGTCCAGTCAAGTTCTTCCACACCAATCTCGACAAACCATTTCTGTATGGAACTCGCTTTGAGCACAGGGGCATTGTCATGCTGGAACAGGAAAAGGCCTTCCCCAAACTGTTGCCATAAAGTTGGAAGCATAGAATTAATGTCATTGAATGCTGTAGCATTAAGATTCCCCTTCACTGGAACTAAGGGGTCCAAACCATGAAAAACAGCCCCAGACCATTTTTCCTCCTCCACTAAGATTTACAGTTGGCACTATGCATTCGGGTAGGTAGCGTTGTCCTTGCATCAGCCAAACCCAGATTCGTCCGTCGTTTCCACTGCTTCAGTGTCCAATGGCGACAAGTTTAACACCACTCAAGCCGACTCTAGGAAAGGTGGCATCCTATGATGGTGCCACATTGAAAGTCACTGAGCTCTTCAGTTAGGCCATTCTCCTGCCAATGTTTGTCTATGGAGATTGCCAGGCTGTGTGCTCGATTTTATACACCTGTCCGCAACGGGTGTGGCTGATTCCACTAATCTGAAGGGCTGTCCACGTAATTTTCTACATATAGTGTCTCTCTATCTTAAATATACATTTTTGGGGGGATTTTTATTATGTTAATTCGATTTCTGCGGGGGCGTGGACATCGACCTTAGGGGGTTAAATGTCTTACTCACATCGGCTACGGAGAGCGAAATCACAGTCATCCTGAACAGCTGGTGTGCTCATCAATAAATCAAATGTATTTTAAAACCCTTTTTACATAAGCAGATGTCACAAAGTGCTATACAGAAACCCAGCCCAAAACTCCAAACAGCAAACAATGCAGATGTAAAAGCACAGTGGAAAGGCAGGAAACTAGGAAGAAACCTAGAGAGGAACCAGGCTCTGAGGGGTGGCCAGTCCTCTTCTGGCTGTGCCGGGTGGAGATTATAAGTGTGCATGGCCCTTAAGGTCAAATAGTTCTTCAAGATTCATTTCATTGTGTCCTCCTCCCAGAGTGCTAAGAACCTTGGCGTGATCCTGGACAACACCCTGTCGTTCTCAACTAAGATCAAGGCGGTGACCCGTTCCTGTAGGTTCATGCTCTACAACATTCGCAGAGTACGACCCTGCCTCACGCAGGAAGCGGCGCAGGTCCTAATCCAGGCACTTGTCATCTCCCGTCTGGATTACTGCAACTCGCTGTTGGCTGGGCTCCCTGCCTGTGCCATTAAACCCCTACAACTCATCCAGAATGCCGCAGCCCGTCTGGTGTTCAACTTTCCCAAGTTCTCTCACGTCACCCCGCTCCTCCGCTCTCTCCACTGGCTTCCAGTTGAAGCTCGCATCCGCTACAAGACCATGGTGCTTGCCTACGGAGCTGTGAGGGGAACGGCACCTCTGTACCTTCAGGCTCTGATCAGGCCCTACACCCAAACAAGGGCACTGCGTTCATCCACCTCTGGCCTGCTCGCCTCCCTACCTCTGAGGAAGTACAGTTCCCGCTCAGCCCAGTCAAAACTGTTCGCTGCTCTGGCACCCCAATGGTGGAACAAACTCCCTCACGACGCCAGGTCAGCGGAGTCAATCACCACCTTCCGGAGACACCTGAAACCCCACCTCTTTAAGGAATACCTAGGATAGGATAAAGTAATCCTTCTAACCTCCCCCCCCTTAAAAGAGTTAGATGCACTATTGTAAAGTGGTTGTTCCACTGGATATCATAAGGTGAATGCACCAATTTGTAAGTCGCTCTGGATAAGAGCGTCTGCTAAATGACTTAAATGTAAATGTAAGATGTTCAAACATTCATAGATGACCATCAGGGTCAAATAATAATCACAGTGGTTGTAGATGGTGTAACAGGTCAGTACCTCAGGAGTAAATGTCAGTTGGCTTTTCATAGCCGATCATTCAGAAGGTTGAGATAGCAGGTGCGGTAGAGAGAGAGTCGAAAACAGCAGGTCCAGGGCAAGGTAGCACGTCTGGGGAACAGGTCAGGGTTCCATAGCCGCAGGCAGAACAGTTGAAACTGCAGCAGCAGCATGACCAGGTGGACTGGGGAAAGCCAGGAGTCATCAGGCCAGGTAGTCCTGAGGCATGTCCTAGGGCTCAGGTCCTATGGGAGTGGAGGGGGAGAGAGAGAGAATTAGAGGGAGTATACTTAAATTCACACAGAACACCAGATAAGACAGAATAATTACACCACATATAACACACTGACCCTAGCCCCCCGGCACATAGACTATTGCAGCATAGATACTGGAGGCTGAGACAGAGATGGGTCGGGGACGCTGTGGACCCGTCCGACGATACCCCCGGACAGGGCCAACCTCTTTGCCAAAGCACAGCCCCCACACCACTAGAGGTCTGTGACTCAACCCACTCAAGTGACGCACCCCTCCTAGGGACGGCATGGTAAGCCAGTGACTCAACCCCTGTAATTGGGTCAGAGGCAGAGAATCCCAGTGGAGAGAGGGGAGCCAGCCACGCAGAGACGGCAAGGGTGGTTCATCGCTCCAGTGCCTTGCCGTTCACCTTTCCACCCCTGGGCGAGACCACATTCTAATATAGGACCTACTGAAGAGATGAGTCTTCAGTAAAGACTTAAAGGTCGAGACTAGGGATGATGATGTATCGGTGAACATATCGAAATCGGACGATATTAGCTAAAAATGCCAACATCGGTATTGGCCGGTGTCTAGTTTAACGCCTGATGTTGAAAACCGATGTCACAGCTGACGTGCATACCCATATAACGTAGGTACATGATGTAATGACGCCACATAAATGTTGAGCTATACGTGCCACACAGCATTCCTAAACTAGCCCACAATGACTGCTGTGTGGATCTAGCAGTCATTTGAAAGAGTAACAAAATTTCAGCTACACAACTCAAAGTCGAAATACATTGAGGCCAAGATAATGGAATTCATTGCCCTTGACAATCAACCGTTCTCTGTCGTGGGAGATGTTGGCTTTCGCCGACTGGTCGAGCGCCGGTACACACTACCAAGTGCGCAATTTTTTTCCCCCTACCTGAGATATACAGTAATTGCGTCACTGCTATTAACTTCACGACATACATACTATGGAACGCCGTTTGGGTCTTTGCGTGTCAAAAAAGATACAGTAGCACTGTCAAAGCTATACAAAAAAGTCTGCAAACAAGCAAACACCGGCCACGAACGATGTGTTTACAATACCGCGTTGGTAATAAAGCATCATTTGTTCGACCGAAACTTCTGGGGTAGCTAGCTTTAGCTTGGTACCTAGCTAGCACCAATACAACCAGCCTGAAAACTGACCAGTAGAACCTGCAGTCATAAAGCTAACGTTATAAGCAGCCAGCTAGCTTCATCTGGCTAGTGAGGCTCGACTGCATCGGGTTATCTGTTGTGAAGCTAGCCACAATAAGGATTAGGCACAATAGTGGAATTTGCGGTTTGCTTTCAAAATAAATGTATGTCATTGACAGTAATGCTAATGAATACAAATAGTAGAATTATGCCATACTTTTATTTTGAATGCTAACTGCAAAGTTCACTATTGTGACTAAACCTTATTGTGGCTAGCTTCACATAGATGGGTCCGACCACCATTTATCAAATAAGAACTGTCTTATAAATTATTATTATTAGAGTTATTTTAGATGACACCTAGCTATATAGTTAGCTAGCTAACTATAGCTACTGAAATAGATGTTGTGTTATACACGTCAAATAACATAACATCTGTTTTATACACGTCAAATAACATAACATCTGTTTTATACACGTCAAATAACACAACATCTGTTTCAGTAGCTATAGTTATCTTTTTTGACACGCAAAGACCCAAACGGCGTTCCATAGAAATCCTGTTTGAGAAAGAAACGACTGAACAAGTGAACAACGAAACAGCACAGTAAATAAGTGAAAGAAATAGGTTTTCATTATGTTTTACTGGTAATGGGGACATCCGTAAATGCTGTAACTTTTTGGTGTGTGTGTGTAACCTTCATTTAACTAGGCAAGTCAGTTAAGAACAAATTCTTATTTACAATGACGGCCAGGACGACGCTGGGCAAATTGTGGTCCGCACTATGGGACTCCCAATCACGGCCGAATGTGATACAGCCTGGATTTGAACCAGGGACTGTAGGCACGCCTCTTGCACTGAGATGCAGTGCATCTGACCGCTGCGTCCATGTGTGTGTGTTAACTATTTAACTGTACTAGAATGCTTAAAAAGCTGCTAAAATTGTAAATATCGGTTATTGGTATTGTTTTTTTGGGGCAAGGAAAATATGTGATATCGGTATCAGCCAAAAATATCATATCGGTGCATCACTAGTCGAGACCAAGTCTGTCTCTCTCACATGGATAGGCAGACAATTCCATAAAAAATTTGCTTTATAGGAGAAATCCCTGCATCCAGCTCATGCATGGTTCAGTGTTGCTTGCCTCCAGACTTGCCCTGTAATCTTTGATAATTTGCAAACCCTGCCACATCCTTTGTGCATCAGACCTGGCGTAGTAGGATTTGATCTTAGTCCTATATTGACGCTTTGCCTGTTTGATGGCTCATTGGAGGTCGTGGCGGGATTTCTTTGAAGCGTGCAGATTACTGTCCCGCTCCTTGAATGCAGCAGCTCTAGCCTTTAGCTCAGTGCGGATGTTGCCAGTAATCCATGGCTTCTGGTTGTGGTTTGTACGTATGGTCACGACATCGTCGATGCACTTATTAAAGAAGCCATTGACTGATGTGGTAAACTCCTCAACGTTATCGGATGAATGCCGGAACATAGCGAAACAGTCTCCTTAGCTTAGCATCCGCTTCATCGGACCTCTTCCGTATTGAGCACATCACTGGTACTTCCTAACCCCCTCCCCCTTTCCACCTTTTACAGCCCTTTGACACCCCTCTACCCCCCTCGCCCAGTCTACCCCAACCTCCCCAGTCTAGCCCCCTGCCTCACCCTTAATGCACCCGTCACAACCCCAGCCTCACACCCAGCCATCTTCTGAAATCTGCACTGAATATGTGGATCAAAGCAGGGAATTGCTGATCAAGCTCCTTTCAAGCTTAAAACCTCCTCTCTTTAACATGGCAGAGAAAAATGGATGAATAAAAACTGAAGCTACGTGTTGTTCCCTTCATCCTTACCTACTTTCTATCTTCTCCCCACCACCATCCTCTTTATTGTTCTCTCTCTCTCTCTCTCTCCTCTCTCGCTCTCTCTCTCTCTCTCTCTGGCTCTCCCTCTCTCTCTCTCTCTCTGTGTGTTCTTGAGTGATAAGGGAATGTGGTGTAAATGTGCCCTTGGATGCAATGTGCACTGCTCAAATGAAATGGTTGTGAAGTTCTAATTATTCCTCTCTTTCTCTCCCCCTCCTTCCTCTGTCCCTTCCTCTCTCCCCTCGTCATCCCTCTCTCCCTCGCCTCCTCCTCCCTATTTTTCTCTCCCCCTCTCTGTAGTGATGGTGTTGTTCTTTGTGATGTGGATGAAGAGGAGGGATAAGGAACGTCAGGCCAAGCAGCTGCTCATCGACCCAGAGGACGATGTCAGAGACAACATACTGAAGTACGACGAAGAAGGAGGAGGAGAGGAGGACCAGGTAGAGAAAACACACACTAACATTAGCATAATGATAGCATAGCCAATCAGCTGCTGAATCAGATGGAGGGTTAGCCGTCCACTAACGGCTAGTGGGAGACAAGGTCAGTGCTTGGGGTAAAGGGGGAGGCAAGGAGGATTTACAATGGTTGACACACAGACACACACATACTGAGGGACTGTCACATGGGGGCAATTCCACGAAAATTGAACTATTCTGAGATTTTTCACTTTAAAATGTATGCCAAATTTGAATATTTACACAGAAAAAATATACAAAAACACATTTACTTGAAGAACAGTGCAGATGCAAAGTTTGGTAAAACAATGAACAGCAAAAATCATAATTCTGTAACCAAACTTTGCACTTGTTTTTGTAAAATATTATTTGTGCATTTTTACAAGTAGTACTTGTTCATAGAGTTATATGGTTTGTTAATATTTGAAATCAATGAATGAGTCTCAGCGTCATTCTGTTACAGTGGACTTGCTCATGGGGGTTGTAGGACCTAGCTGACCAATCATTGTATATTAATAATGGCACTCTGAGAGGGGGTGATAAACATTTATTGCCATGGCAATGGCATGGGAGGCGGGGGGGAAGGCGAGAGACCATCTTTCACTGCGATGGATGCTACTTCCCACCCATTGTTCGAGGAAATTGTCATGTCGAGGAATCGGCAGTGACGGGAAAATTAACTGTTGGAGAGCGGAGCGGCTAGTTCCCCCTGATCAGCCCCCCAGCTGTGAGATGGATTAATAATGTCTATCTGGGACTCCCAGTGGTGAGGGGCTATGGGGAGTGGTCAGGCCAGGGACAGCTACAGGAACAGTCACACAGTCTGGCTCTCTGGTGCTAAACGGATACTATGCTACACTGATACCAATGGCAGAGCCGCAGAGGGTGCAACCCGTAGGGCCCTGGTCAAAAGTACACTATAAAGGGGATAGGGCGACATTTGGGATGTAGACAAAGTCTGGCCCTCTGGTCCTAAACGGTTACTAGACTGAGGCTAACACCATTGTGTGTTGATGGTCATAGCCAATGCTAACAACAGCACAGGCCTGACCTGTAACAAATCCAGACAATCCAAAAAGTAAGGTGTACAGTCTCTCTATACATGAATCGCACATTGTGGCTCTCTTCTCTGGTACTAATGGCCATGTCCTCTTCAACCAGCCACTGCTAAGAGAAGCACAAACCTCTTTCAGAAGACCCAAACACAAAGACTTCCAGACATACAGTTATAATACAGCCTCTCAAATGACAAACACACACATTGCACAGGATAAAATCATTTCATCAGCTTTTTGTGTACTTAGCCTATCATCCTGGTGTCAAAGACTGAGCATGGTGAGCGATGACAAAACTCAGCTATTTTCCTCCGGTAACAATGGCTGAGTCCCTTTCAGACCTGGCTGGCTGGCTGGCTGGCTGTCTGTAGAGATGTCTGTGGCCGCATTCCAGATGGCACCCTATTCCATATATAGCGCACTACTTTTGGGTCCTGGTCAAAAGTAGTGCACTTTAAAGAGAATAAGGTGCCATTGGGAAATAAGCCTGCAGGTGTTCTCTTCTGTCTAGGAAATAACAATAAAGCCTAGCCTAGTGACAAAGCCATCTTTATTTATCCATCCATTTCCTCTACTTCTCTCTCTGTCCATCATGTTATGGTGGCATTCACAGCTCCCCCCTGAAAGTGTTTCATTGGTTAGCTATTACGGTGAACAAAGCACAAGGTCATTACTTGGCCAGGCTTTATTGTCCCTGAAATGCTCTTTAAGTCGATCCCCCTTGGAGATGGATGTTTCATCATGTTTTTCTGGATGATTTCTCAATGAATCAGACACTGGCAATTCGAAAGGAAATCAGAGCCTCTCTTAGCCCTCTCTCTCTCTCTCACTCTCTCTCTCTCTCTCTCTCTCTCTCTCTCTCTCTCTCTCTCTCTCTCTCTCTCTCTCTCTCTCTCTCTCTCTCTCAATTCAATGTAATGGCTTTATTGGCATGGGAAACATATGTTTACATTGCCGAAGTAAGTAAAATAGATAAACAAAAGTGAAATAAACAATAAAAAATGAACACTCTCATTCAATGAGTCGGTGTAAGGTCATGTTGGTATGAGAGAGAGGGATCATGACAGACAGCAGTTACATACACTGTTAAAAATGACTCTTTGGATCAACCTAAAAAAAATCTTCAGCTGCTTACAAGTAAATGAGTTAGGTTTTTTAAATGGAAAAATACTGCATGTGTTGAATTCAAATGTATGTTTCAATGCCAACTGTTTTATTTGATTATTACCAAACCTATATTTTAACTTGCAACTTATTTCATTCAACACTCAACTTACGTTTCCCCTTTGATTAAACTTAATAAATAACAAATCCAAACTAATATTTCATGTAAATACAACCCATTTTCGGAGGGGAACTACCCACCTACATTTCCTCAGTTGGATTACAAGCAATTAAATATTTTCTCTGTATTTCAAGAATTGAAGTTTGCTCAATAACTTGGAATTAGGTTTCCAAACATATTCGACTTTCACATGTAGTAGCCACAAGATCCTAACCATGCATTGGCTACCATAGCATAGACACATTATCAGTTTCTTTTGAATCACATACACCTATGCACATACTGTATCATCACAGACGCTGGCAGTGTACACGTTTGAGTAATGAATAGAATAGACCTCATTAACTAGAATGACATTCCCTCTCAAGGGTGAGCAAAAATAACAATGTGAATTGTCTGGAAAGCCTCAATGCTTCAGGAAGCTCATTTGCCCATCACTACCTCTATCCAATGTGCATGAGGTGTTGAAAGCAATTTAGAAGCTTTCTTTCAATAAAAAACATTGAACTGTCAAATTTGTTATTTGATTTCAGACTAATTGAAAAGAATGGGTTGAACGAACCAAAGTGTAATTTTCAATCATTCCAATTAGTAAAAGCACTTCAGATGTACAACAGCATCATTTTGCTTTTTACAGTGTATACACAGTGGTGTCGTGAAAGGTAAACGCACGTAACGCCGTTTACGCACCTTTTTTTATTTTGCGTGAGTGTTTACCCACCTTTTGCAGAAAATGCTTTGAAAGTATAGTGAGCATGACTTTATTCACAGCAAATGGCAATCAGCATTTACCCACATGTTTTTTTCACCACTACATCACTGCATTTACAGCCAGTGTCACAAGCTCATCTCATAACCTTATGCGATCTCTGATCATGCGTCGTTTCTATAGAATAAACTGCTTAGGACCGTTTCAGTCATGGTTACCGCACCACAGTGTCACCAACATGGGAATAATACCTAAGGATCTACGTGGTAGTGCAGCCTGTGTTACATTGTTTGATTCAGTGTATGCATCTCTCTCTCCCTCCCTCCCGCCTTCATTCCCTCCCGCCTTCCCTTCCCCCTCCAGGACTATGACCTGAGCCAGCTGCAGCAGCCCGACGCGTTGGAGACAGAAATGGTGAAGGTGGGGATCCGACGTATGGATGAGAGGCCCCTACACCAGGACCACCTGTACCCCCTCCGTTCTGCTGCACCCCACCCCGGAGATATAGGAGACTTCATCCACGAGGTAGCTACAAAGTGTGTGTGAGTCTGATTGGGAGCATGCTCGCTTACATGTGTGTCATTGTGTGAAACTATGCGTATGAGCTTGTGTGTGCATGACTGTGTGTGTATGTGACTCACTGTGTGTGACACAGAGAGAGAGAGCCTCTATGAGTAATTCTTAATTAGCTTTGCTAACAGTGAGGATTAGCGTGGTAACAACATGGGCTGGCCCTGCTGGCTATTTTAAGATAAATCCATTGAGTTTCATTAATCCCCAGAGAGAGACTGGCTTTGGGCTCCACCTCTAGACAGCTCCAGTTGGCTCTACAACAGAATAGTCATAGCTCAATCTCAGTTAGGTAGATTTAATATGTGTGTTGAATCTAGTTGAGTTTATGTCTATACTGTATCTAGGCAATGAGGCAAACTCTTGGCCAAGGGTTAATACAGTATGTTTTTCTATTGAGCAGTGGGACAGTAACCGAAAGGTTGCTTGTTCAAATCCCTGAGCCGCAAAAGTGGAAAAACTGCTGTTCTGCCCTTGAGCAAGGCAGAAAACCCCCACAATAACTATTCCCCAGGCACCGATGATGTGGTTGTCGAATATGGCAGCCCCCCGCACCTCTCTAATTCAGAAGGTTTGGGTTAAATGCAGAAGACACATTTCGGTTGAATGCATTCAGGAGTGCAACTGACCAGGTATCCCCATCCCTTTCGCTGTGTTTCCTAGGTCTTGTGTGTCAAATCAAATCAAATGTTATTTGTCCCATGCTTCGTAAACAACAGGTGCACTGTAACAAATTGCTGAAAGTTTATTGCAAAACTTTCAGTTAGCTACTGTAATTCAATATTACAGTACTGTTATCGGGGCTCATTGGCGTTCCGCTACAATGCTTTAAAATAATTTTACAGTACAATTTTACAGTAAAGTACTGTATTAACTGTATATTTACAGCAGCATACTGAATTATGTTGCATTGTGGGAAAATGTTGTGGGTGGGCGAAATGCTCTCTGGATCATTAACATATTTTGAGGTGTGCCTTGGAAGAGGTTATACAGTATTTGTTGCGCCATTAGTGAGAATGCTGTACCCCATAGAGTACAGTACCAGTCAAAAGTTTGGACACACCTACTCATTCAAGGGTTTTTCTTTATTTTTACTATTTTCTACATAATAATAGTGAAAACATCAGAACTATGAAAAAACACATATGAAATCATATAATAAACAAATAAGTGTTAAACAAATCAAAATATATTTTTTTATTCTTCAAAGTAGCCACCCTTTGCCTTGATGACAGCTTTGCACACTCTTGGCATTCTCTCAACCAGCTTCACCTGGAATACATTTCCAACAGTTTTGAAGGATAAAAGGATAAATGCTGAGCACTTGTTGACTGCTTTTCCTTCACTCTGCGGTCCAACTCATCCCAAACCATCTCAATTTGGTTAAAGTTGGGTGATTGTGGAGGCCAGGTCATTTGATGCAGCACTCCATCACTCTCCTTCTTGGTCAAATAGCCCTTACACACCATGGTGGTGTGTGTTGGGTCGTTGTACTGTTGAAAAACAAATCATAGTCCCACTAAGCGCAAACCAGCAGGGATGGCGTATCGCTGCAGAATGCTGTGGTAGCCATGCTGGTTACGTGTGCCTTGAATTCTAAATATATCACTGACAGTGTCACTAGCAAAGCACCCCACACCATCACACCTCCTCCTCCATGCTTCACGGTGGGAACCACACATGTAGGGATCATCTGTTCACCTACTCTGTGTCTCACAAAGACACGCCGTTTGAAACCGGAAATCTCAAATTTGGACTCATCAGACCAGAGGACAGATTTCCAACGGTCTAATGTCCATTTCTCGCGTTTCTTGTCCCAAGCAAGTCTCTTCTTCTTATTGTTGTCCTTTAGTAGTGGTTTCTTTGCAGCAATTTAACCATGAAGGCTTGATTCACACAGTCTCCTCTGAACAGTTGATGTTGAGATGTGACTGTTGAACTTTGAGCATTCAGAAATGCAAGCTGCCTCACTTTCGAGGGGCTGATGCGGTTTCTTCTCTAAGTAATTATTATCCTGTTTTCGAGAAGACCCTCTCAAAGGGAACGGATGTGGCCACTATGCAGAGTCTCCCTGTCATGACTTTAGTAAGCCGTGGGTAGACAGAGGCCTTGTTCTTCCACCAGCTCAGAGGATCTGCAGATATTTGGAGGAGGGGCTCCTCCAAATAGTATCAGACCTCCATTATGGCATCTGCTGAGGGATTCCTTCGTGATGCATCCCCAGTTGCTCTCTCGTCAAACAGCATCCAAACAACAGAAGTTTGTGGCACTACTGCTGGTGCTTCTGCTCCATCTGATCCTTCTTCTCCCTGTTGCTCTGGTGCCTGAGCCAGCTGACTGCTGGGGCTGTCTCTCCCTGCTGCTGAGGTTATTCTTTGAAGAGCCTCATCAATCGCTCTGGCCTCACTGAAGGCTAACTTCATAAACCTGGGGTCAAGTGCAGCGGTTTCTGATAGCACGTGATTATATTCCACTCTGTGGAACTTTCTGTCCATTGATGAACATAGGGTGTCCATCAACTCTGGCACATGTCCCGTGGTTAAATTTGCTTCTCTCTGGCGGCTGGCTGTGATTCACTGCAGACCCTTACACAGAAGTATCATTTTTGAGACTGTCACATAGCTGAAAAGAGAGAACAGTAACTTTATTAGTTCACGTTTTGTCTCCTGATACTACATCCTCGTCTACTGCTCATATACATATATAATATTGGATTAAATAATGATGTAGTAATAACTGCTTACTGTACCTCTCTCCACTGATCTCCACAGTGACCTGCTCAAAGGGTTCCAGGTCTCTGCACACCTCCTCCACCACCTCCCATTCCTCTTGGGTCAGAGCATCAACAGGTGCATTGACAATGGCAGAGATGATGGCATCCTTGACTCAAGAAACCGCTTCAACATATAACATGTTGAATTCCACCTTGTAGTGCAGTCTTGTTTAGGCCTCAGCTCAGGCATCCCGATCTGGCGTTGTGTAGACTTTAGTTTTTCAGCACCTACTGTGCTCCTGTGGAAGTATTCCACAGCTGCTTTCCCTTTGTCCACAGTGGGCTTCATCACCTTCAGAGTATCTCTTACAATCAGGTTGATTGTGTGGGCAAGACATGGATGATGGGTTATGTTCGCTGCATTGTTGCTAACACAACAGCACTTTTCCATCTACTTTCCATTATCTGGCCACTCTCAACAGTTTCTCTGCCAAGTTCTTTGAGGTGTGTCTGTCGCTGAACTCAAAGCAGTCCAGAAGACAGCTAGACATCAAAAATCTTCAATGAAGTGACATGTAAGAAGTGGTTACCCTTGATGTCCAGCAGTCAGTGGTAAGGCAAACTGCAGTAGCTTTTTGGACTCTTACCCTCACTGAAGCCCATGTGCCCTCGTACAGTTGTGAAATAAGTGATTTTGAAAAGGTTTTCCTGCTTGGAATTGTGTACATTGGATTTAGACTATTGCTATAATTTCTAAAACCTCTGTCCTCCACGGTCGAAAATTACTGGAAATCGGTGGCAATCATTTTAGCCAATGCAATAACAATTTGGCCTTGTTTTGCTACAGACATTGGCATAAACTGGCCCATAGAAGACTGCGATGCTGTGGATCGCAGAGTAGGCCTACTTGACTGAGTGGATACATCTCCACGTGTGGAGGTGCTGGCTCCACCACTATCACTAGCAGGCAGCAGGCTACAGCTAGCTTCACAGTTGGGTGCACAGTTCGCATACGCCGGTGTAGGTTGTGCGTAGAACCGGCTTTATATGAGATTTTGTTTTGGCAAATTCTACACTGTGCTCTAACATTGGATGCATTTTAATAATGTAGACAAATGCTACTGTGCTTCCGACTCATTTTCCAGCTGTTGTTTTCACAGCTGTCCTTCCTCTCTCTCCTCGGCTGCTAAGTGTGTGACTGTGAGTGAGTTGTCTCGGCCCTCACGCATCTTTGGTTCATTGGTTGACACTGTGTGTCTGATTGACAGGAACTAAAGGTGAGGCTGTTAGTCTGAGCAGACAGTCAGAACGAATGTGTGTGCGCTTGAGCATTTAGGTCTATATTATAAAAATAAAATAAATTGTTCTTTGAATTAGTTCATTCTATTTATTTAGATCTTTTGATTATTCATATCTCATATCTTATTCATATCTTAATTTTTATTTATTTTTATAAATAGATTTGGCTATTCTGATATGCGAGGCGGATCAAAAAGTTCACCTTCAAGAGCCGGCTCTTAGAGCCGACTCGTTTGCGAACGACCCATCACTAGCATAGACGTGAAACACCAAATAATCATGAATATACTGTAATATGCAAGTACCTAGCAGCCAACCAGTTTGCACTAATCCAAAGTAATTAGAGTAAAATACTAAAATACCAACATGATTACAGTAGCATTTACATTCTTACAGTATTGTACCATGTCATTGCTCTGTATGTTGCAGTAATTTACTGTACACTGGTGGCAAATTACTGTGAACTAGCCAGAGACAGGCAAAGATTCATCCTAAAGGTATCTTCTTACAAATTGAAGATATTTTGAAGACCAATGTATCCTTAACTACAACAGCATTCCCAGTAATGGTTCCAGAAATCTTACTTGCTAAGACTATGATGTTTTTTTTATCAACCTTACATGAATGCACTGACTGTAAATCACTCTGGACAAGCGCGTCCGCTAAATTACCAACATGTAAATGTAAAAAATTGCATTTGCAAAGCACATTGCTGGGTGTTATTCTAATAAGCTCTGCCCTCAAACTATTTGTATTTTGATCAAATTTGCTCTTGTTTGGGGGCGGTGGTCATTAGAATAATACCCAGCAGTGTGCTTTGCAAGTGTTAATTTTTACATTTACATTTTGGTCATATACAGTAGCAAACGCTCTTATCCAGAGCGACTTAGTCGGTGTATTAAACTAAGGTAAACAAAAATATACCACAGTTATAGCAAGTAAAAAGATTGTTACCGTTACCAAGAATGTTGTAGTTAAGCAGGCTACATGCAAGTATGTATTTGTTATAGAAAATATGGAATACATTTGTGGTAATTAAACTGTTGCAAAATAGGCTACATGAATTGTAGTTCAGGCCAGTGAAATACAAATGACAAAATAAGTATTGAAATACCGATATCAAATACAACATAAATACTGCCCAGCGTTGGCACTAACTACTTGCACTGTAAATTTGCCATAGTTTTACTAACCACTGTGTTTACAGTAATGCACTGTAAATTCTAGAAATACAGCATGTTACTGTAGTCAGGTGTTCCAGGTATATGATGTAAATGTGTGTTAGTGAAGGTCCTGTAAATATACAGTAACCTGCCATCCAAGCGGTGATGCTCTCAGTGTTGCAGCTGTACAACTTTTTGAGGATCTTAGGGCCCATGCCAAATCTTTTAAGCCTCCTGGGGGGAAAGAGGCGTTGTCGTACATTGTTCACGACTGTGTTGGTGTGTGGACCATGTTAATTTCTTACTGAATGTGGACACAGAGGAACTTGAAGCTCTCAACCCGCTCCACTACAACCCCGTTGATGTGGAACGAACCATGCTCAGTCCTCCATTTCCTGTAGTCTATGGTCAGCTCCTTTGTCTTGCTGACTTTGAGGGAGAGGTTGTTGTCCTGGCACCACACTGCCAGGTGACTGATTTCCTCCCTTTTGGATGTCTTATCGTCATCAGTGATAAGGCCAACCACCGTTGTTTAGTCAGCAAACTTAATGGTGGTGTTTGAGTCATTCACGACCACGCAGTCGTCAGTAAACAAAGAGTACAAGAGAGGACTAAGCATACACCCCTGAGGGGCCCCTGTGTTGAGGGTCAGCATGGTGGATGTGTTGTTGTCTACCCGTCAGGAAGTCCAGGAGCCAGTTGCACAGGGAGGTATTCAGTCCCAGGGACCTGAGCTTAGTGATGAGCTTGGAGGGCACTATGGTGTTGAATGCTGAGCTGTAGTCAATGAACATCATTTTCACCTAAGTTTTCCTCTTGTCCAGGTGGTAGAGGGCAGTGTGATAGAGATTGTGTCATTTGTGGATTTGTTGGGGCGGTATGCGAATTGGAGTGGGTCCAGGGTGTCTGGGATGATGGTATTGATGTGAGCAATGACCTTCAAAGCATTTCATGGCTACAGATGTGAGTGCTATGGGGCAATATTTATTTAGACAGGTTACCTTGGCATTCTTGGGCACAGGGACTATGGTGGTCTGCTTGAAATGTAGGTATTACAGAGGTTGAAAATGGCAGTGAAGATACTTGCCAGCTAGTCAATTGATGCTCTGAGTACGCGTCCTGGTAATTCGTCTGGCCACGCATCCTTGTGAATGTTAACTTGTTTTAATGGTCTTACATAGGCTACAGAGAGCGAGATCACACAGTCGTCCAGAACAGCTGGTGCTCTCATGCATGGTTCAGTGTTGCTTGCCTCAAAACGAGTATAGAAGGCATTTAACTTGTCTGGTAGGTGCCCATCACTGGGCAGCTCGTGGTTGGGTTTCCCATTTTTTGTCTGTGATAGTTTGCAAGCCGACGAGAGTCAGAGACGGCGTAGATGGATTCGATCATAGTCCTGTATTGAAGATTTCCCTGTTTGAAGGCTTGTAGGAAGTCGTAGCGGAATTTTTTCTAAGTGTCCCGATTAGTGTCCCGCTCCTTGAAGGGGCAGCTCCAGTCTTTAGCTCAGTGCAGATGTTGCCTGTAATCCATGGCTTCCAGTTGGGGTTTGTACGTACATCACTGGGTGGACACGATGTCGTCGATGCGCTTATTAATGAAGCTGGAGGCTGATGTGGTAAACTCCTCAATTTTATCGGATGACTCCGGAACATATTTGAGTCTGTGCTAGCAAAACAGTCCTGTAGCTTAGCAATCACCTCATCTGACTTATTCCGTATTGAGTATGTAACTGGTACTTCTTGTTTGAGTTTAGGTAGGAAGGATAGAGACGTCTGCCAAACACAGCTCTGAATAATGAGGCGAGCTGTCAGACATGGCGAGCTGATCTAGACAGCTTAATCTAGCAGACATGACAAAAAGATGCTTCTCCCACTGCCTCACTCCTCCTTAAATCAATCAAATGAAATAAATAGTTTGGGGTATGACATGTAGAAATAATTACACTAATTACACATTAAAATGTTGGTGTTGAGGTAAAAAGTGTTTTGAAATTGACAGTGTTATTTGAATAACAGTGGAATCCACAACTGCCCTTTTGTAAGCGTGTCTCCATTACTACCGATGGGGCACCCGCTATGGTAGGCCGCATTAGAGGGTTCGTTGCATTGTGCGAACGATATGATTCTTTCCCCGGCTTTCTTAGTTATCACTGCGTAATTCATCAGCAAGCTTTGCGCGGGAAGATGTTAAACATGAAAGAGATGATGGATGTTGCTTTGAAGATTGTGTGTTCTATTCGAGCAAGAAGCCTACAGCGGAGGCTATTTCGCGCTCACTTAGGAGACTGAAACAGAGCACCCAGACCTGCTGCTGCACACAGATGTGTGGTGGCTGACCCGAGGTACATTTTTAGGGAGATTCAGTGTTGCCTGAAATCAAGGAGTTTCTCAAGGTCTCCAAACATGCAGAATATGCACAGCTAGAGGACACACAGTGGCTCCTGGATTTAGCTTTTCTCACTGACCTAACTTACATGCTTAATGAATTGAATATATAGCTGCAAGGAAAAGGCAAACATGTAATCGACATGATCAGCTCTGTGAACACTTAAATGCAAACTACAACTGCTCACAAGAAAACTGCAACGTAAGGACCTGCACTTCTTTCAACACATACATTGAAAACTTGAACGTCAGGGCAAGGATACAGCACAGCTTGACAGTGCACATTATGTAGAGCAAGTCCAGAGCATCTTATTTGAGTTTGACAGTCGTTTCACTGACTTTGCATCACTTGAGCTTATTGCCACTTATATGTGCTTTCCGTTTGGCACAGACCTACTGTAAATGTGGAAGTCATTGCCTCCAAAATGGGATCACGTTTTCAGTTGGACACAACTATAGCAGAAACTGAAATGCTCACCCTTCAAAATGACATTCTGCTAAAATGCAGGGCAACCACTGAGATGAAGGAAGAATTCTGGGAGCTACTGTAGAGGAGAAGTATCCCAGCATAAGAAAAATGTGCTCTCAACTTATCAGCCCTTTTTGGATCAAACTACATCTGTGAGTCTGCTTTTTCTCACATGAAGAAAAGTCCAAGTACAGATCTACTATAACTGATGACCACCTTGTGGCCTGCATGAGACTTGCAACGAGCTGCTACAGCCCTGAATATAAAAAACTACTTGCCTTCACTGTTATGAGTGTGTATCGGAGGCGAAGTCAGGTGCAGGAGAGCAGAGGGTAGTGAACAGGCGCAATTTATTCCGGTTTAGAAAACAGCACAAAATAAACAACAAATGTGCCTAAAACACGGAACATAGACAAATATAAATGCGCGTAACAAAATCCACAATATCCAAATACACGTAACACGAAACAATCCTACACAAAGACATGATGGAGAACAGAGGAATAAATACATATGAATTGTTTGGGTAATGAAAACCAGGTGTGCAGGGAACAAGACAAAACAAATGGATACATGAAAAATGGAGCGGTGATGGCTAGAAAGCCGGTGACGTCGACCGCCGAACGCCGCCCGAACAAGGAGAGGAGCCAATGCCAAAAGTCACACAAAGGTAGAAAATTAAATAAGTCACACTTAATTGTGGAAAGCATGTTATTTGTCCACATTATAGTTGGGTATCATAGCGGCAGGTCCATACTCAGTGGTGTGTTGCGTTTCATACATTTTGTGGGTTGGTTTCGATTTAGAGACTGTAGATCTCATCAGGCTGGCAAATTAAAAAGTAGATCTCAAGTCAAAGGTTGGGCACACCTGCCCTAAAGTTTTAAAACAACACCCCAACATGAGTTACTGTAACACGACAGGTATTAATTCCCTAACACTGAGAAAGTGTAACAGCATCAGCAAGTGTTAATTTATGGTTTTTTTTGCAACACCCATGGTGTTAATGACTCGCCACTCTTGGGGTGTTAACTTTTCGAAGTGTTGATCAACTAAGGTTAACACTATTTGAGATGGTCCAATATAATTTCTAAGGAAGTGTTACATTTAACACTGTGGTTGTTAAAATTCTGATCACAAATTTGCTGTGACTAAGACTGACATGTTCCAAAAACATGTCTAGAGCCTCATCTTATCAGATTTGTTTTATTGATTTTTGCACTGAGACAAGACGTCAGTCAATGACAAAGTTATTATTATATTATAACAAAGTCTGTCAGCCGTGGTGTGTGTGTGTGTGTGTGTGTGTGTGTGTGTGTGTGTGTGTGTGTGTGTGTGTGTGTGTGTGTGTGTGTGTGTGTGTGTGTGTGTGTGTGTGTGGGTGTGGGTTGGTTTTAAATATAGTGCTATGTTCAGTAATCTGCTGAATCTCCTCAGAGAGACAGACCCAGCATCTGTCTAGCCTGACCTAAATCGTCCTCTTCTCTCCTCCACCCTCCATAATCCCTCCTTTTTCTCCTCTACCCTTACTCTCTTGCTCCCTCTATCTCTCTCATTCTATATATCTCATTCCCCCTCCTTTTCTCTCTCCTGACATTTAAAAAAATCATTTTTCTCCCTCTTTCCCCTTACCTCTTTCGCTTTTTCCCAATTTGTCTCCTCCTCTTCCTCTCCTTTACTCCCTCTTCTTACCTTTTATCTCTCTCCTCTCTCTCTCTCAATATTTATCTCTCTCTTCCTCTACCCTTATCTCTCCTCTCCCTCCACAGGGTCTGAAGGCAGCTGATAATGACCCGACAGCGCCTCCCTACGACAGTCTTCTGGTGTTTGACTATGAAGGCAGTGGCTCCACCGCTGGCTCCCTCAGCTCCCTTCACTCCTCCTCTTCCGGCGGAGACCAGGACTACGACTACCTCAGCGACTGGGGCCCACGCTTCCGCAAGCTGGCAGACCTCTATGGTGGAGAGGACAACTAGGACTAGCCCCGTGCTGGGGGGAATTGGCAAGGGGTGGGTGGGATGGGGGAGCGAACATGAATGGCACTTTTCTATCATGGGACAGGGAAGGAGTGCTGGTTGTAAAGAGACTTCTATTTTGTCTTGAACAGAGGAACAGAAACAAAGTGGAGTATGTTGGTGTGGCAACTGCTAGCCTAACCTGCTAGCAAACAGGATAACTGAGCCTAGTGGATTGTTCCCCATATGCTTAGGATTGCTAAAACTCAGAGGAGAATATGGTGACTGCTTGCCTAGCCTGCTAGCATGCAGGCTAACTGAGGTTAGAATGGAGTTTTAACCTACGTGCTAAGGGTCGCTAACAGCTCGAGTACATTTCTGTGGCAACTGCTAGCCTAGCCAGTTAGCATACAGGTTAACTGAGGCTAGCAGAGTGTTAGCCCACACGCTCAGAGGAGAACATTGGAAGTAAACCGACCGTTGGTACTTTGACGGGTAGTTAACGGCGAATGAGAGAGTCTGGGCGATCGCTCAGCAGTTAACGATGCTCAAGACGCTTAGTTACACTTGAATCTCACAGTACAGAAGCACTGGGGTAAAAACGTGCCTTGTTGTACATTATTTTGATTCTGTTTTCGTTTTTTGTTCTTCATGACTTTCAAGGTCCTGACTCTAGCAGGGATTTTCGTCTGTAAGAGAGCGGACGTTTAAAATGAGGAACGCATGCTTCACCACGTGTGTTTGATGTGTGAAATAAAGTGTTCGGGTTACACTGCCAGAGTGTGTAAGTCATCGTCATTGCCATGGAGACGCACAGGACGAACACTCCCCATTGCTGGATCGAGAGCATTGAGAGATGACATGTACAGTAAATGCTAAAAGACTAGATAGTTTCCCTGTTTTTCTTTGTTTTAAGCTTTTTTCACATTGTAACTTATTGCTAAGTAAAGTCACCAGTCCTACATTTTGTAGTAGACATATTGTTTAGTTACTCTGAGGTTTAGTCGGTGGATTCGACCAAAACCAGAGTTGGGGTCAATTCCACTTCAATTCAGTCAATTCAGGAAGTAAACTGCAATTCCAATTCCACATTTTTTAACTGTAATTGTAATTTCAGTTTACTTCCTGAATTTATTAAATTAAAAAGGAATTTACTCCAACTCTGACTAAACCAAGATGACAATGATGATGAAGATGTTCATTCTGTCCGTTCATCTGCCTTAGTGTTCATCTGGTACTCTTCTCTGATTGGCTACTCACTGTAAACACAAATATGTACAGATTGTATTTTATTTCCGGTTGTTGTTCTTTTTTGAGCGTGGTCTCTGAAAGTAATGCTACTATCCAGAACGTTGTATATGTATAATTTGGATTGCAGATTAAAAATGTTTTGCATGTTTTTATCTTTTCATTATACAAAAAGGTATTTTCCAAATTTTTACACACACACAGAGACACTCCCTTTATTCCCAACTCAGGGGTTCCAGCTCTTTTTCAGGGCTATATGTTCTCCCTCTCTCCTCTCCGTTCTTCCATCTCAAAGGCCCACTGTCCCCTATTATAGACATTAGTGTGGTGAGGATAAGTGGAAGGGGCGTTGGCTGTTAATATGTATCTGTGGTTTGGAGTTTAGGTTGCTAATGCCTTAGGCAGCATACAAACCACCACGCTACCTCCATCCTACTCCTCAACCTCACTGCGTGCGTGCGTATGTACGGAGTCCTCTGTGGGCAGTTCTTCAGTCCGGTATCTGTTGATCAATCAATGTCATATTCAACCAGCTACTGGCAAGTTCTATTTTTAAACTACACGATCTATCTCTCTCATCCCTCTTTCCCATCCCTATTCTCTTTTCCTATTCTCATTCCTGTTCTCTTTTTCTCATTCCTATATTAACACCCCCGCACCACCACACAGACAGACATCTATCTTTACATTATTTAACTTTTCCAAGTGCCTTTATCTACAAATACACACAAGGCCTTAATCAATCAACACCAGTAACTGGTGTTGATTGCAACTCCCCAACGGGCGAGGCAAAAGTTCAGTCATGCGTCCTCCGAAACATGGCCCGACAAACCGCGTTTCTTAACACCCGCTCGCTTTACCCGGAAGCCAGCCGCACCAATGTGTCAGAGAAAACACTGTTCAACTGACAGCTGGGGTCAACCTGTAGGCACCCGGCCAGCCACAAGGAGTCGCTAGAGCGCGATGAGCCAAGTAAAGCCCACCTGGCCAAACCCTACCCAAATGACGCTGGGCCAATTGTGCGCCGCCCTATGGGACTCCCGGTCACGGCCAGTTGTGACACAGCCTGGGATCAAAACTGGGTCTGTAGTGAAGCCTCTAGCACTGCGATGCAGTGTCTTAGGCTGCTGCGCCACTCGGGAGGCATATGTTTTATTTTTTAATTGCTCCTAGTTTATTATCTAAACATTGATTTCCCAATTAACTGAATAGTGGGGGTGTGTATATAATAGTCTTATATAAACACCACATGCTGACTTACTGTACACACACACACACTGTAATTCCAAGTTTGTTATTCTGTGTGTGTTTGTCCTCTAATTCTCCCAGTGGGGATGCCTGAGCTGTAGCGTACTGTGGAAGGTTTAAATCTTCTCCTTTCTTTCTCTTCTTCCTTTATCTTAAATCCAACATGAAACACATTGTGGTTTCACACTGGTTTCACTCTCCAGTGTGGCATCCATTAACTCCCTCAAGGGCATGTCAGCTACTGTATATCTTTACTCTACAGCCTGCCGGAGAGACAGAGAAGAAAGAAGGGAGAAGAAAGAGGGGGAGACAGAGAGAAAAAAATGAAAGGATGCCGTTTGAATAAAACAGAGTTGAAAGAATTATTTGCAACTGAAAGAACGAGGAGGGCAATATGTTCAACCAACACCACTTTATTACCTAGATGCACTCACTACCTGAATACAGAAAGAAACGACAGTGACAGAGTGTTTTATGGCTTAATTAGTAGGAGGAGCTAATCATCCTTCCCCTTTGGTTCGTAGCAGACTATTGGCAGTTACAAAGAATGACAGTATGACCTCCCTCTGTCCCTCAAATGTGATCATGGGTTCTACTATGGCCAAGTGTCACAGACAAGGTGCACCTTGCTTTCTTTCCCCTTCATTAGTATGTTCTTAGGTGACAGTTTCTTAACAGTAAGTCCATATAGAGTGCATTCAGAAAGTATGCATATCCCTTGACTTATTCCACAGTTTGTTGTCTTACAGCCTGAATTCAAATTACATTAAATATTTTTTTTTCTCTCACCCATCTACACACGATACCCCATAAAGACAAAGTGAAAACATGTTTTTATATATGTTTGCACATTTGTAAAAATATGTAATTTACATAAGTATTCACAACCCTGAGTCAATACTTTGTAGAAGCACCTTTGGCAGTGATTACAGCGGTGAGTCTTTCTGGGTAAGTCTCTAAGAGCTTTCCAGTCCTGGATTGTGCAATATTTGCCAATTATTCTTTTTTTAATTCTTCAACCATAGATTTTCAAGTAGATTTAAGTCAAAACTGTAACTCGGCCACTCAGGAACATTCACTGTCTTCTTTATTTATTTTTAGTAGGGGTACATCAGCTTTAATATTGCAGATATATTGTGGCTTCCATCAATGTAATTGTCTGAATCATTTCCCATCCCCCATATATTTATTTTATAAATATATATACATCAAATATATACAGTATATGTATTATTTTCCCCTAACCCTACCATCCCTCCCCTAATTGGAGTAAACTAATGGAAAACAACTCTTAGGCCTTTACCTCCAGCTTACAAACTATATATGTTTTACAGACAGAGTATATTTTACAATAGTCATATTTTGTTTGTTTTTAGTCCCATCCTTCAACTCCACTCAACCCCTCCCATCTATCTCTGAACAGCATTAATTTCTATTTGCCACATATTTTTCAACTGTGCTGTGATATTTCACTGTCTTCTTGGTAAACAACTCCAGTGTAGATTTGGCCTTGTGTTTAAGGTTATTGTCCTGCTGAAAGGGGAATTCATCTTCCAGTGTCTGGCGGAAAGCAGACTGAACCAGGTTTTCCTCTATCCTGCTTAGCACCATTCCATTTATTTTTTATCCTGAAAAACTCCCCAGCCCTTGACAATTACAAGCATACCCATAACATGATGCAGCCACCACTACGCTTGAAAATATGGAGAGGTACTCAGTAATGTGTTGCATTGGATTTTCCCCTGTCACGCTGGTATGAATGATTCGGGAGACAGGCGTAGGAATGCGTAATATGGTGTTTATTAAACCCAAATTACGGTGTGCCATGTAAAGGAATGGGGACGAAGACCAAACAAACACGTAACAAAATACAGAGTAAAAACCCAAAACAAAAGAGCGAGGAGTACCTTGAATAAATAACACACCGCACAATGATTAACACACGGGACAAGACCCGTGATCATTTGCGCAATCCACAATGACACGAAAGCCAAAACACAGAGCACAGGTACACGCACCAATGAACATTGTAACAATAATGGACAGCCCAATGGAAACCAAAGGGCACACTTATACAAGTACTAATCAGTGGGAATAGGGGACAGGTGTGCGTACTGCCAAAGTTGGGGTGGTGTCGAATGGACCGGTTGTGGCAGCGTCGGATGGGCCAGTTGTAGCTGCTGAAGATTTTTATTTATTTAACCTTTATTTAACCAGGTAGGCAAGTTGAGAACAAGTTCTCATTTACAATTGCGACCTGGATGCGTCGTCGGATGGACCCGTTGTGGCGAAGGTGGACAACCCAGTTGCAGCTTCCGAAGTTGTGGCTGCGCCGGACGGACCAGTCGCAGCATTGTCGGACGGGCCATTCCTGCTGTCTCCTTTAATGGTTGATTATTCTTTCACGCTGGTATGAATGCGTAATATGTTTTTTTATTAAACCCAAATTACGGCGTGCCGTGTAAAGGCACGGAGACGAAGACCAAACAAACACGTAACAAAACACAGGGTAGAAACCCAAAACAAAAGAGCGAGGAGTACCATGAATAAATAACACACAAGGCACAATGATTAACACACGGGAGGAGACATGTAATAATCTGCGCAATCCACAATGGCACGAAAGCCAAAACACACAGTATAGGTACTCACACGCACCAATGGACATTGTAAAAATAATCAACAGCCCAATGGATACCAAACGGCACACTTATACAAGTACTAATCAGTGGGAATAGGGGACAGGTGTGCATAATGAAAGTTCCGGATGGATCCGAGTCATCCCCAAACATAACATTTTGGATTTGGTAGAAAAAGTTAATTGCTTTGCCACATTTTTTTTTACAGCATTACTTTAGTGCCTTGTTGCGAACAAGATTAATGTTTTGGAATATGTTTATGTACCGGCTTCCTTCTTTTCCCTCTGTCAATTAGGTTAGTACTGTGGAGTAACTACAATGTTGTTGATCCATCCTCAGTTTTCGCCTATCACAGCCATTATGCCAAGGGCATAAGGTGAGGGAATTGACGAGGGTGTGTCTTTTTATGTGTTTGAAACGCAGCCACTGTCTGCATTTCTATTTTTACTCATCTACCAATAGGTGCCCTTCTTTGCGAGGCTTTGGAAAACCTCCATGGTCTTTGTGGTTGAATCTGTGTATGAAATTCACTGCTCGACTGAGGATAATTGTAAGTGCGGGCTACAGAGATGAGGTAGTAATTCAAAATCATGTTAAACACTATTTTTGCACACTAAGTCCATGCAACTTATTCTGTGACTTGTTACGCAAATGTTTACTCCTGAACATAATAAGGCTTGCCATAATAAAGAGGGTTGAAAACGTATTGACTCAAGACCTTTCAGCTTTTCAATTTTTATTAATTTGTACAAATTTTGAAAAACACAATTCCACTTTTATATTATGGGGAATTGTGTGTGTAGGTCAGTGACCAAAAATCACAATTTAATACATTTTAAATTCAGACTGTAAAATAACTAAATGTGGAAAAAGCCAAAGGGTGTGAATATGACACTTAGTACATGTATATGCATAAAGTGTACTCAAGCAGCCCTCAGGGATGGAAGGCCTACTGTATGTGTGAGTGTGGTTGTGTGTGCCTACTTCTGTGTAAGTGTTTGTGTGTAAGCGTGCATGTCCCTAGGATGAATATTTGACCCATGCCACATCCCTTGCTCCCTCACAGCGTATGTGTACATTACTGGAAGGCACACGCACAAACACACAAACACACGCGGCAGGTATGCTGGCGGGTAGTAGCGTTGAGCCAGTAATGGAAAGGTTGCTGGATCGAATCCTTGAGCTGACAAGGTAAAAAATGTCGTTCTGCCCCTGAGCAAGGCAGTTAAACCACTGTTCCCCGGGCGCCGAAAACGTAGATGCGCATTAAAGCAGCCCTCCGCACCTCTCTGATTCAACCCTCTTAGGCCTCACTCCCCCCTCTTAGGCCTCACTCCCCCTATCTGAGATATCTACTGCAGCCATCATTTTTCACATACAACACCCGTTCTGCCAGTCACATTCTGTTAAAGATCCCCAAAGCACACACATCCTTGGGTCGCTCGTCTTTTCAGTTCGCTCCAGTTAGCGACTGGAACGAGCTGCAACAAACACTCAAACTAGACAGTTTTATCTCAATCTCTTCATTCAAAGACTCAATCATTGACAGTTGTGGCTGCTTTGCGTGATGTATTGTTGTCTGTGCCCAATAATGTTTGTACCCTGTTTTGTGCTGCTACCATGTTGTGCTGCTGCCATGTTGTGTTGCTACAATGTGGATGTCATGTTATGTTGTGTTGTTACCATGCTTGTGTTGTCATGTGTTGCTGCCATGCTATGATGTTGTCTTAGGTCTCTCTTTATGTAGTGTTGTGTTGTCTCTCTTGTCGTGATGTGTGTTTTGTCCTGCCTTTTGGTAGGCCGTCATTGTAAATCAGAATATGTTCTTAACTAATTTGTACATCTGACTAGGTATCCCCCTTTCCCACGCACACACAAGCATGTACAGTCAGGTCCAAAATTATTGGCACGCTTGATAAAATGGGCAAAAAGACTGTATAAAATAAATAACATAAATAGTGAGCCTTATTGTATGCTCGAAAATAATTGTACCTAACTGTTCAATGGCCATAATACATAAGTATGGTGACAGAGGGCAACCATGTTTTACGCCTCTTAACAATTCAAAGTTCTCAGAGACGTAACGGTTATTTCTTATTTTACATAAATGATTGTTGTACATTACTTTTACCCATCTTGTGACAGATTCTACAATGTAAAAATAAACAGGCACTTGCTCAGAGAAGAGATTTTGTTTCACCTGTAATATTTTTTCTCTCAAAAAGATAGGGGTCAAAATGATTGGCATCCCTGTTTTCAATACCTCAATTTGTGAGGATAATGGCACTGAGCTTTATTCAAAAACTTTCTGTGAGATCGGAGAACACATTGGGGGGGGGGGATCATAGACCATTCCTCCATACAGAATCTGGAGACTGAGATGACCATTGTAAAATGTGGATTTTGTCGTCAATTAACAATTTCTTTGTTGATTTTGATGTTTGCTTGGGGTTATTGTCTTGCTGGAAGATACACTTGTGGCCAAGTTTCAGCCTCCTGGCAGAGGCAGCCAGGTTTTTGGCAAAAAATTTCCTGGTACTGGGTAAAGTTCATGATGCTGTTGACCTTAACAATTGCCCCAGGACAAGTGGAAGCAAAATATCCCCATAACATCAAAGCTCCACCAGAATATTTTACTTTTCTGCCTATAAGTCTTTCTTTCGACACAAAACCCACCACTGGCATGCATGGCCAAAGAATTATATTTTCATGTCATCCAACATTTCCGGCATTGGAACTTGGATTGGAATCAGTGCTACAGTGCTGGGTTTTGTGTAGAAATAAAAATGCAGAAAGTTATGGTGGTGGATCGTTGATGTTATAGGGCTATTTTGCTTCCACTGCTCCTGGGGCCCTTGTTAAAGGGATTCTTCTGTGCTTCTGTTTACTTTTTAGTCAGTTGTTCTGAAAGTAACACTCACGAGCCAAAAGTAGTCTGCAATTTTTTGGGACCATATCACATATGTGCAGATATGTGCAACACGTCATTGCTCTCTCTCTTGCTCTGCTCTTTGTGCATAGCTGTCACTCAAATGGTGAGGGGCTGAATCTCATTGACTGAAACTCAAATTGCTGGGGGAAAATGTAGGGAAAACTGCGCTTCTGTGGCTGATTGTGGTAAAACAGTAATTATGCTCATAGATTATGCACGTATGAACTACACATTGACACACCCAGCCCAAAACAGAAGGCTTAAAAAATACTTACTAGTCACCAAAGTTTTGGCACATGGTCACTTTACCCAGTACCAGAACATTTTATCCCAAAACCTGGTTGCCTCTGAAACTTGGCCGCAAGTGGATCTTCCAGTAATACAATAACCCCAAGCACACATCAAAATCCATAAAGAAATGGTTAATTGACAACAAAATCAAAAAATGTCAATGGCGATTTCAGTCTCTGGACTTGAAGAGGCAGTCGATAAGTGCAGCGGAGGATATCAAGGATCTGTAAAGATTTTTGAATGGAGGAATGATCTAAGATCAGTCACAATGTGTTCTCCGAATCTCATAAAACCTTTTTGAAAAAGGCTCAGTGTCATTGACCACTTTCTTTTTGAGAATAAAAAAAAAACTTGCTAATCAAAATCTCTTTTACTGAGCAAGTGCCTGTTTATTTTTACATTGTGGAATCTGTCACAAGATGGGTAAAAGTAATGTACAACAATAATTTATGTAAAATAAGAAATAACCGTTACGTCTCTGAGAACTTTGAATTGTTAAGAGGCTTAAAACATGGTTGCCCTCTGTCACCATACTTATGTGATGTATTATGTATTATGTCTATTGAACAGTTAGCTATAAAAATCATATCTAATGATAAAATGTGAACATTTCTAGATTAATGGCCTAAAAATGAATGGATTAGAGACAAAAGTATCAAGGAACGCTGATGATTCATGTTTTCTCTTGAGTCCTTAATATTCAACCTTCAAGAGACAAAATCCAACTATAATATGTGTACTGTACTCTAAAAGATAAACTTGAAATTGCCATGTGGTCTCCCGATTAAATGAGTGGATGTGTTTGGTGTTCATATTCTGGAAAAGTTTTAACTTTGATTGAAAACTTAGCAAAATAGATGGGGTCTTGAAACCGTGGAGACAGAAACACTTGTCCATCTATGGGAAAATTACCCTGATTAATTCTCCAGTGATATTGCATTTGCTCTACCGACTCCAGGATAATCCTTTTTCAAATCATGGAAGAATCAATTATTTAAAATGTTTTTAAATGGCAAACCAGATAAAGTCAAATGGGCATATTTATTTAATAACCATATGTTTGGAGGGCTAAAACTATTCAATATTAAGGCATTCAATCTCTCTCTTAAAGCCTCCATTAAACTGAAATGATGTCTAAATTCAAGCTGGTTTTCCAGCAGGAATATCCAATGTTCAAAAGGGGTATTTTTGCTGTTATACAGATGAAAGTCAACAATTTCCGGTAGATTGACTATGGATCCCTGTTTAAAGTATGGTCCTTTTTAAATGAAGCCACACAGAGTTGGTTACAATTCCAATTTCATCCTCCAAGAGAGGCAGAACAAATATTACAGCAAATAATATGGCTAAACTCCAATGTACTGATAGAGGAAATACACCATTTTGTGGATTTTTTTTATAAGGAAGGTATTATGTTTGTGAATGACATTGTAAATAATGACAGTAAAATGATGTCAAACAAGCAATTATCAAAGGTGTATGGAGATATATGCTCAATAAAAATGTATAACGAACTCATCGCAGCTCTGCCACAAGAATGGAAGAGGCAATTGCTCAAAAAAGAAAAAAATGAGTTAGATCTTCTAACGCAAGTGGGACGGGTCTGGCTTTGTGACAATGATTTGACAGGTCCAACGTAGTTACACATCATACACCGCCATAACATCAGCTATGCTGGTGTCAGCTAACACTGGTTAATGCTCGATCTGATTGAATCTAGGCTCAATTATGTTTCCCAAATGGCACCCTATGGACCCTGGTTGGGAGATTCATGTAAAGTGGTATAATAAGCGTATAATAACTCTATTCCCTACTTCTGTGCTAGCCTGTTGATGGTCCCTAGACAGCAGCACTGTGAGGAACAACACACTGAGATGAGATACTGCAGGAGCAGTGTGAAGCTGAATGGAGAAGTTCATGTCTTAAGGGTTATCAAAGACCAGTCTATTTTAGTGTGAGCCATATAAGTGTGTGTGCGTGTGTTCTAACTGTGTGTATGTGCGTGTGTGTGCGCGTGCGTGTGTGTGTGTAGCATCCATATGTGTAAGGGCACCTAAAAGCTAACTGGAAGATGTTCATGTACCTGTGTGAGCAGGCGAGACAAAAGTTATCAATGGAGTGGTCCGTGGTCAAAGGTGGTGCAGGAACAGAAAGGAATCTCATGGAGCAGCGGTTCATAGATGTGAGTACCTGTGTGATGAGAGCGAAGAGGAGACATAGGGAAAAGTTAAAGGAGCATAGAGATATTTTAAAGAGAAAAGGGGAGTCAGGAGATGCTATGGATGCAGAGTTCTCTATGTTTGAGATGACAAGGGTGTTGGAGGCTGCGGGTGGACTGCTCCTGGAGAAGATAGGGTGTGTTATGTGATGTTTAAGCATGCACCGGAGAGTGTGTTGGAAGCAGTTTTTGGGTTGTATAATAAGTTATGGATGACTGGGGTGATACCTGCTGGGTGGAAACGTGCGGTGGTGCTGCCGTTTGGTAAACCAGGTAAAGATCCCACTAGGGCGGGCAGTTATAGGCCTATCGCGCTGGCATCCGACATGTGTAAATTCATAGAAAAGATGATAGTGAGAAGGATGATGTATCTCTTGGAAGTTTGGGGTTTGATGAGTGTAGCACAGAGTGGGTTCAGGAGAGGGAGGTTTGCCATGGATGCCATGGTGACAGTTAGTACAGAGATAGCCAAGGCCCTGACAATAAAAGAGGTGATGATTATTGTGTATTTTGACATTGAGAAAGCTTACAATGCCATGTGGAAGGAAGGGTTGATGATCAAGTTGAGTGCATTTAGCATTGTGGGACGTCTGTTTAACTGGATCATGGACAAAATCAAATTTATTTATATAGCCCTTCTTACATCAGCTGATATATCAAAGTGCTGTACAGAAACCCAGCCTAAAACCCCAAACAGCAAGCAATGCAGGTGTAGAAGCACAGTGGCTAGGAAAAACTCCCTAGAATGGCCAAAACCTAGAAAGAAACCTAGAGAGGAACCAGGCTATGAGGGGTGGCCAGTCCTCTTCTGGCTGTGCTGGGTGGAGATTATAACAGAACATGGCCAAGATGTTCAAATGTTCATAAATGACCAGCATTGTGAAATAATAATAATCACAGTAGTTGTCGAGGGTGCAACAAATCAGCAACTCAGGAGTAAATGTCAGTCGGCTTTTCATAGCCAATCATTGAGAGTATCTCTACCGCTCCTGCTGTCTCTAGAGAGTTGAAAACAGCAGGTCTGGGACAGGTAGCACGTCCGGTGAACAGGGTTCCTGGGTTCCATAGGGTTCCATAGCCGCAGGCAGAACAGTTGAATCTGGAGCAGCAGCGTGGCCAGATGGATTGGGGACAGCAAGGAGTCATCATGCCAGGTAGTCCTGAGGCATGGTCCTAGGGCTCAGGTCCTCCGAGAGAGAAAAAGAAAGAAAGAATTAGAGAGTGCATACTTAAATTCACACAGGACACCGGATAAGAGAGGAGAAATACTCCAGATATAACAGACTGACCCTAGCCCCCCGACACAAACTACTGCAGCATAAATACTGGAGGCTGAGACAGGAGGGGTCAGGAGACACTGTGGCCCCATCCGATGATACCCCCGGACAGGGCCAAACAGGCAGGATATAACCCCACCCACTTTGCCAAAGCACAGCCCCCACACCACTAGAGGGATATCTTCAACCACCAACTTACCATCCTGAGACAAGGCAGAGTAAAGCCCACAAAGATCTCCGCCACGGCACAACCCAAGGGGGGGCGCCAACCCAACTATATGAGTCATACAGGTGAGGGTGGGGTCAGAATTGTCAATGGGGTTTGAAATGGACAATGGTACTCCTCAGGGAAGTGTGGTTAGTCCAGTGTTGTTCACCCTGTTGATAGATTACATACAGTATTTAAGGAGGTGGGACAGGCAGGGGGTGTGGTCTTGTATGCTGATGATGGGGCTGTATGGAAGAGAGGTGGGAAATATGTGATGAGGAAGATGCAAGGAGCTGTGGGAGTTGTGGAAGATTGGTCTCTAACATGGGGGTTTAGGATGTCTGTGGCCAAGTCCTGCTTTATTTATGGTGTATTCTAGGAGGAAGGTTAAAGATGTTATGCTGCAAATATATATAGGTAGGGAGTCCTAGTTTAAGTATTTAGGTATGTGGTTTGATGACAGGCATACCTGGAAGAGACATGTTGAATATATTGAAATTAAGTGTAGGAAGGTGCTGAACCTCATGAGGGCAGTGGCAGGATATGATTGGAGGTCAGATAAACAAACACTGTATATGTATCAGGCATTGATCAGGTCATATTTGGATTATGGGTGCTTTGTATATGGATCGGCAGCCAAAACGGTAAAACAGTGCCTGGACAAGATACAGTCAAGGGCCCTGAGATTGTGTGTGGGTTCTTTCAGGACGACACCTTTTAAGGCATTGCAGGTGGAAAGTGGGGAACTGCCACAGAGGGTAAGGTGGGACAAACTTGCATTAGAGTACTGAGCGAGGTTGAAAGGGAGTTCAGAAGGACATCCTGCGGTCACGGCAACTGGGGAATGCTGGGAGTTAAGAGTGGGTAAGCAGAGAGCGTGCGGGTGGACAATCGGGCAGAATGTAGTAGAATATGGACTGGGGGAGAGAGAGATAGGGCCGGCAATTGCATTGGGGAACGTTCTTGCGTGGCTGTTTCCGAAACCAAGTGTAGATGTGGACATGTTTGAGGGCAGGAGAGAATGGGGTGAGGACATGAGACGGTGTGTGGAGAGATATATATATAATCCGTTTTATTTGTTTTTAAGGATATATACAGATGGTTCAAATGATCCATTCAGTGGTAGGGTGGTTGCAGGGGTCTATATCCCAAATTTCAATGTTAGAGTATGTAAGCGCTTAACTGATTATGTTTCAGTGTATGCGGCTGAGTTGATTGCCATGATTATAGGTTTGAGATGGATGGAGGAGATAAAACCACTCAGAGTGGTGATCTGCTTTGATTCGGCTGCAGTGTTCAGTAGTGTGCAGATGGGCAGCTGCTAATGGGATTGGAGAGGATGGGAGGCAATTTTAAGTGTAGACAATTTTATCACGTGCACTGGTCAGTAAATGAAGAGGTGGGGGAGTATGGGATGTAAGAGAGAGGAAGTGGTGTGGAGCAGACTATGGTTTGGGCACACAGGTTTGAATGGCAGGTTGTGGATGATAGGGAGATATGAAATAGGTCTGTGTGATGAGTGCTTAGTGGAGGAAACGGTGGAACATGTGTTGATATTTTGTGAACTGTATGACTTAGATAGGGAGAGATTGTGTGAAAGGGTTAGATAGGCTGGACAGGGTTGGGGTTTGGGTGGTGTAGTGGGGGGAGGAAAAGGGTCGGGAAGGGGAGTCTAGGGCTCTATTTTACTTTCTTAGAAGAACAGGAATAATTAAGAGAATTTAATGTAGGTAGGTCGTGACTGGCCTCACAATCCAGTACAGTATGTGGTGGTGTATGCACCTTAAAAGTTGGATGCGATCTGCCAACCTAATCCCAAAGAAGAAGAGCCAGTGGTGTGAAAACAGGATCAAACACAGAAATCTGCTGACCTCCAAGATGTTCTGTGATGCAGAGCTTAATTTTCTACTGCTGGTGCGATCTGCTAGCATACACACACACACACACACACACACACACACACACACACACACACACACACACACACACACACACACACACACACACACACACACACACACACACACACACACACACACACACACACACACACACACACACACACACACACACACACACACACACACACACACACACACACACACACACACACACACACACACACACACACACACACACACACACACACACACACACACACACACACACACACACACACACACACACACACACACACACACACACACACACACACACACACACACACACACACACACACACACACACACACACACACACACACACACACACACACACACACACACACACACACACACACACACACACACACACACACACACACACACACACACACACACACACACACACACACACACACACACACACACACACACACACACACACACACACACACACACACACACACACACACACACACACACACACACACACACACACACACACACACACACACACACACACACACACACACACACACACACACACACACACACACACACACACACACACACACACACACACACACACACACACACACACACACACACACACACACACACACACACACACACACACACACACACACACACACACACACACACACACACACACACACACACACACACACACACACACACACACACACACACACACACACACACACACACACACACACACACACACACACACACACACACACACACACACACACACACACACACACACACACACACACACACACACACACACACACACACACACACACACACACACACACACACACACACACACACACACACACACACACACACACACACACACACACACACACACACACACACACACACACACACACACACGCACACGCACACGCACACGCACACGCACACGCACACGCACTGCACACACACTGCACACACGCCACTCGCTAAAAGACTGAACTCTCTACTGAGCAGCTTTGCATCTCATTAATATATCTTAAGAAGATCATCTGTATGTCTAATTAAGGTAAATAGATTCTCACTGCATCTTGGGCTTTAATAAAGGGTTTAGCATTAGTGTTATTAAAGAATTCACTAGCTAATTCACCTTCATTTTACATTTTAGTCATTTAGTAGATGCTCTTATCCTTATTACAGTTGGAGTGTGCATTCATCTTAAGATAGCTGGTGGGACAACCACATATCACAGGCATAGTAAGTACTTTTCCTCAATAAAGTAGCTATCTGCAAAGTTAGAGCTTTCTCATAACTCACCTGCACTTTTCTGTTGCCTGCCATAAAAGTTTTACTTCTAAGATGACCTTATGAGTCAGTCTGTCTTCTGGTACAGAACAGGCTAAACTGGTGAGCTGTCTCTTCCTGTTCACGCTCACTCCACAGTCTTCACAACACTATGTCTGTTTCCAAAATGTCACCCTTTACCCTTCATGGCGCACTACCCTTTGTGCTCTGGTCAAAAGTAGTACACTACATGGAAATAGGGTTCCAAATTGGGACACAACCATCCCATAACACTTAGTTCTGTAAAAGGTTGCTCATTATAGCATGCTTCTGTCTCAGCTGTGTTAAAGGCCAGTAATTAACCAACTCCCTCCCCATCCACAGCTTAGAACTGTCATAAAGGTTGCTGCTACATGTCTCCCTCTTCTCCTACTTGCCATCTGTTTCACACCCTCTCTTTTTTTCTCTTTTTTTGGTTTTCTCTTTATGTGCTCAGCGTTTCTTCTCGTGGTTTTTTGTCAGATTAAGGGTGTTCTTTCTCTCATTCTCAGAATCTCTCTCTCTCTCCATCTCTCTCTCCGGGTCAGTTTTGGCAGGGGGACAGGGGTAGGTACTGTACTCAGTAGGGAGAAGGGGTGCTAGGAAGAAGTGGGGGGGGGGTGCTGGATAGCTCATGACCCTTCGAAAATTTGATCCCAGTGATCTCACCACTTTAGACACTGTCAATGGACACGCACAATATGCATTCTCACACACACTAACACACAGTTGTGGGAATATACACACACAAAGGCATTGGATCACGTAAGACACACAACCCAATACACACACACAATAAAACCCAGTGACTCCCAAACATTAGGTTAACAATCTGTGACGGTTTCAGATGTGTTGAAAAGTCTCCATGATTCTCAGGGTCACTGACACATTCTGTATTGTTGTGGGATAATTGAAAAATGCAGCGTTTCAGGGTCTGGTTTGGTTCTGACGTTACTTAACATTTAAGTCATTCATCATGCTTCACCAGCTAATACACAGTTGTGGATAGACACATTGTGCATACATGCATACATATAAATACACATTTTCTCACACCTCCACACACACAGTCACGCCTATACTCACATACAAATACACAAGCATGCATAGTAGACACAAACTCACTGTAACAAATTGCTGTATATTTACAGCAAAACATTCACAGTTAGCTACTGTAGCTATGATATATTACAGTATAGTACTGTAAAGAGAAATGCATTATGGGGGCTCAATGCCATTGCGCTACACTGCTGTAACATTTTACAATTTTACAATGAGCATCATGTGAATTATGGTGCATTGTGAGAAAA
Organism: Salvelinus alpinus; assembly: GCF_045679555.1. Classification (NCBI taxonomy): domain Eukaryota; kingdom Metazoa; phylum Chordata; class Actinopteri; order Salmoniformes; family Salmonidae; genus Salvelinus; species Salvelinus alpinus. The sequence continues at coordinate 38,024,430 of NC_092091.1, read as the reverse complement.
TATTGTTGGCTGACGAAAGAATCTATAGCTCATTAACATATTTTGAGTTGTGCCTTGTGTCATGACGTGCCAAGTGATGTCATACACCCCCCCTCTCTCCCTCTCTCTCTCTCTCTCTCTCCACAGTTTATGACAGTCGTAAATACTGCTTCTGGGTCTGTTCTATTAAGATTGGAATGTGTGACTGTGGCACAGAGAGAGACTTGGCTAAACTCCTAATCCCCAAAATGGGAGAATGAAACAATATTTCTACTTTTGAGAATGTGGGAATGGTCCGTGGATACTTAAGGGACAGTCATGACGAGTGTGTTTCATTTGGTGATCTCGTGAATGGTCAGGAAACACACATGACTGTATCTCTTAAAGTGTACATTTCCCATCTGTCAGGTTTACATCTAAATATTGTGAAACGTATGTGACTAAACATGAAACTATTTGTGAAGATAAGTAATGTGATGTTAACCTTCTAAATGAGAGTATGGGTTTTCATATAAAGATTAACTAGTCAGTGGCCACACCCCCATGAGTCCAGGCGTCACATTAGGCGTCATAGAACCGCCCCTTTTTTCACAGAGTATAAAGCCCACTTCATACAAAATGTATATTAAGTCAGAGAACGCCGGGACAGAGTCCCCACGTTGGAATGGCTACAATTCTATAGCCCATTAGACCATACAACTGTAGTTTTGGCTACACGGCTGTAAATTGTTAAACTCTGAGACTATTGATCACTACAGAATAAGAGCAAATCTGAGACGTATAATTACTAGTCTGCAGCTAGAAATTACATAAGTCTAGAACAAGAATACCGACAACTGCCGAAGCATCTAGTCTATGAGAACATTTCTGAGTGGTACTCTGAAGTATCCATCCTAACCTACAACCACCCAAGACATTGTGACTTCTGGGAAAGTTAATCAGACTCTGATCAACTCTACAGGACGATCGAGTGTTTTCAACGGAGAGACAACAACGACATACATGCGCAAATATGTACATTGCAATTTATTTCAGAATGAGCGGCCATTCATGTGCAAAGTATTAGCATGTCCATGGCTGCAATTTTTCACTGTGTGTAATGAATCCATTTAGTCTTTCCCGCTCTTTCTCAGTCCCCACCCCTTTCCAAAAGCTAGCAAGCCGTCATATCGACTTCATTCGCTAGGGACTTTTTCTTTGTATCATGTAGTAACCCAAATATCTACTGTTTGCTTGTTATGTAATTCTGTGTGATTATTTAGTTACTTAGTAAATAAATAATTAAGCCAATTTATATATCGCTGATTCATATTTTAGGCTAGGGTTCGTGCAGATTTCCAAGGGTTTGCGACGTACACTAATGAGAACTGATGAGATAATAATAATAATAATACATTAATGAGATGACCAATCGATCAGATATTAAAATATCTGAAGAGTTAGAACTCTGTAAATCTCAACATTTTCCATAGTGCCTTGACTTCCTAGTTAATTAATGTTTACATGATTAGTTTAATCACGTAATAATTAATCCTAGAGAATTGATTTTATATAAATCGCCTTTAATGGTCCAGATACGACATATTGACGCCCCGTGCGAGGAATCTAAAATAGAATGAGGTCTTCATGATTGAATTAACTATATATATATATAGAATTGAAAAGCAGATTGCATTATACACCCAGATTATGTGATACACCATGTGAGTTGTAGACAGGAATTATTGGTTGTGTGTGTTTGCCCATAGAAGTTGTTCCTGTGTCGCGTATCTGTTGACGTCAGGGTGTCTTATGAATTGGTAAAGTTAGTGATTACAGTTCTAGTTCTAGGACACGATCCAGCTACTTATAGAAATTTGACAAATAGATGCGTTGGGCCAAACGTGCTATTTCTTTTTTCTATTTCATGTTTCAGAACCGGGTAGGCTCGGTCATTATTCATTTCTAGAGCGAGGACACAGAGCTAGCCGATTGAAATTTGAGGAGATATTAGCTGACCAAGCAATAAATCTCAGTAGCGTTCTCAGTAGCGTGGGTAGGGCACAGGCGTATATTTTTCCTAAAATTACTGTGAGTTACGGTAACTTAGGGCTAGCAAAGAAGAGCGCCGAAAAGGGTTTGAACGTAAGATGTTATTAGTAAAACCGTTCCCTTGTTTCAGGGGATCCTATGTTATGTTTGAAAGTGTACAAAGTAGGATTAGCTTGCACGATATGCTAAGCTAACAAAGGAAAAGCAGCCATTTTTTTCTGTGTCAGATTGAAATTCCCCCTTGATGGAAATCCCACCCTTTGTTCTTCCGTTTGATTTCAGCTTTCTGCAATCAGTGACCCTTGGGGGTGAGGAATCGCTAGTACATTTAAAAAATGTTTTTATTTTGGTGACACCCAAACATGTATCACGTTTAACAAGTGGTTACTTATGATATCCAGCCAATCTCAACTTGTCACGATCGTCTTGATATGAGTGAGAGGACCAAGGCGCAGCATGATATGAATACATCTTCTTTTTATTATATAGAAGACGGAACACGAAACACTTATTCAAACTAACAAAACAACAAACGCCCGTGAAACTACAAACGCAAGTGCACACACAAACTACTTACGTTCGACATAGACTAGACATATACAATGACCCACAACAGCTAAAGCCTATGGCTGTCTTAAATATGGCTCCCAATCAGAGACAACAGTAACCAGCTGTCTCTAATTGGGAACCCATTCAGGCAACCATAGACTTTCCTAGACAACTACACACAACACTAAACCATCTATACTCCTTAACCCTCTAAACCATACAACCCCCTAGACAATACAAAAACACATACTTCATGATGTCACACCCTGACCTGACTAAAATAATAATGAACACAAAGATAACTAAGGCCAGGGTGTGACACAACTGATTGGATATTGATGTCTCATTGAATTTAACTAAGAGGTTAAAATTGCATAACAAATCTTTTCAGGTGGATCTTTTAGATAATATCCAAAGTGATTGATTTCTACAAATAAGACAATTTAAACTTTTCCACATTAACCTAGATCAACAATGTTGTCAGATTAATTAAAGTTTAATTCCCAAATAGCCTATACAGGTTTGATTTATCATTACCATTGATTACTCAATTAAATTTGCATTTGCAAGCTTAAGCCAACACCCACACATGGGATTCCCACCTTTGCGGGAATCCCATGTGGTTTCAGCCCTCAGGGATAAGTGACCCCTGGTGGTACAGAATATATATATTTTTTTATAATAATATTCCATTGGGGTCCACCGTTGTCCCACGGTGCTAACAAGTGTTACTCTTCTGATATCCAACTAATCTACACGGATTGGATATTGGTCTCATTCAATAACTAAGACATTTAAATTGCTTAACTTTTTCAAATGGACATTTTAACCTTTTCACGCGTACCAACATACGGGTGTGATCATTCTACAGTGGTCCCTGTAGCGTACGCTCAAACCGGTGTGACTAGAATGCTCATCCAGTTTCGGTATGATAAATCAATCAGCATTTGAGCTGGCCACACTGTTCTTTCAGAAACATTTTCACACAGTCCTTACAAAGTTATGTCCAGAATGTGAGCAGTTTATTTTTGGGTGGAATCTTCAAACATTTACAGAAGTAGCTACAGCATAACACAATCATCCAAACTGGAAAAATGTAGGCTACATTTGTCCTAGCACTAACTGAGGAAAGATTTACATAACACAAGCGGTCATATTTTTACAAGTCTCGGCTGACAGAAACTACAATTTGAATTAGCTAATAGCAATTACTATTTATAATTAATCACATCACGGGTGAGCTCCCCATTGATCGAAATAACTGAGTAAAACACTTTCTAGAAATCGAAAGTAATCCAAGATGGGTAGTGTCTGCGAGCCACCATGCTTGTTTTTTTCGCATCAACCAAAGATAATAAGAGGAGACAAGATGAGTTTGGTCTGTTTATAGCATGCATGTTGAAGAGGGTGTGTCGTCTACGATCATCCACTTCCCTTCATTCACTTCCAGAAGTTTAGCCGAAAGATGTGTGAACCATTCCTTCACCTCATTATAACATCTTTGGTCTGACAGATTACGTGAAACCCAGAATGCATTGTATAATGTCAACTAACATTGCGCCACACATCGCTGGCAAATCGTTTAGCTCATTATAATTAGTACAACATTCAAAAATGTATTTTAGACACATCATAGGTGTCCATTACAATATATGCAATAATCGGAATGCATTATTTGTCACCAGTAATTGAAAACATGTGAATAAAACTGTAAATACATTATGCTCCATAAATATATACATACATACTGTATGCGCCTACAGTAGAAATGACAACATGATATACAGAAAATAAGGAACTTACTTTCATAGGAATGCACATATGTCCAAAATGATTATGTGTAAGAAAAACAACAAGGAAGGCAAAGCAAGCGCCAGCAAGAAAATGTTCCAATTCTTGCAAGACTGCGCAAATATATGCATACTTGATCTGCGCAAACATGAGTGAAGTGCGGTTGGATCTCCTCGAAGAGAGAAATTTATCTGGCTCAAACATAAATTGTCCACAACGCTGAAATGGGCCACTTCTATGTGAATTAATGAGGAGGCGGAACACACCTCAATTCAAACTGTTGTTAGAAAATACAACTTGTTAGAAAATAATTTGAAATTGACAAGTTGAAACATAGCCTATAGATAATTAGCAGGCAGCGCGTGTTAACTGTCCTGTTGCTTAATAATCACATTTTGGAACAGTGAGTGCATTCTTACATCACGTGCATAAAACATCTTCCGCTGGGTCAACCGTTAGAGATATTTGGAACTCAAATGTGAAAACGTTAAATAATATCCAAATTGATTGGTTTCTAGAAATTAGACAATTTAAACTTTTCCACATTAACCTTGATATAGCTACGCTCTCAGGTTAATTCAAGTTTATTTCCCAAATAGCCAATACAGGTTTGAGTTATCATTAACATTGAATAATCATAAAAATTTGCTTTTGCAAAGCTCATTCAGGACTACCCAGTACTGAAGGAAGTCCCACCTGCCATGTGGCTTCGGCCTTAGGGATAAGTGAACCTATTGGTGAATATACCATGACATCTGCTCTACTGGTTACACTTATGATAATCCAGACAATCTCAATTGATTGGATATCATTGTCTCATTCAATTTAATAAGTTAAATTGTCGAACATACCTTTTCAGGTTCTTCCAATTAAAAGAGACATTTTAAACTTTCCCATATTAACCTAGATGAACCAACTGCTCAGGTTAATTAAAGTTTAATTCCCAGTTGCCTATACAGGTATGATTAATCATTATCATTGATTAATCAAGTCAATTTGCTTTTGCAAATTCATTCACATCCAACTCCCACATTACAGATACGGTACTGATGGTTCGTTAACCTCTATAAATAGATTAAAATCATCATTGCAGCTTCCAACGCATTCCAAAACCACTTTGGAAAAATAGGGGAAAATAAATTATCCTCTCAAATGTTCTAATAATGTGCAAGCTATCAAAGGGAATGGTCCCCCCTCCCACGTTAATTAGTGAACCCTCACCCATAAAAGGATTGATCTCTGACATAAGCAGCGATACCAACCCTAACTATGCCTTTAGCGGAAAAACAGTAGAAATCGCGACAAACGCTCTCCAAAATCAACCTTTTTGCCTATTCAACCTATTCTAACAAATGTTTCTGTTGAACATGTATCCCACCTTCATTACCTACTTGGGCCCTACAGCCCCTGTTGGCTTGCCTCAAAGAGCCTGCAAGCACAGCTTTTGAAGCATCAAAAGCTCGCACCGCTAAAGGCCCTGACCACTCGGTTTTGAAGTTTGACCAGGAGCACTCACTCCACTTAGAGGGTGCCCTAGGACCATGCCTCAGGACTACCTGGCATGATGACTCCTTGCTGTCCCCAGTCCATCAGGCCACGCTGCTGCTCCAGTTTCAACTGTTCTGCCTGCGGCTATGGAACCCTGACCTGTTCACTGGACGTGCTACCTGTCCCAGACCTGCTGTTTTCAACTATCTAGAGACAGCAGGAGCGGTAGAGATACTCTTAATGATCGGCTATGTAAAGCCAACTGACATTTACTCCTGAGATGCTGACTTGTTGCACCCTCGACAACTACTGTGATTATTATTATTTGACCATTCTGGTCATTTTTGAACATTTGAACATCTTGGCCATGTTCTGTTATAATCTCCACCTGGCACAGCCAGAAGAGGACTGGCCACCCCTCATAGCCTGGTTCCTCTCTAGGTTTCTTCCTAGGTTTTGGCCATTCTAGGGAGTTTTTCCTAGCCACCATGCTTCTACACCTGCATTGCTTGCTGTTTGAGGTTTTAGGCTGGGTTTCTGTACAGCACTTTGAGATATCAGCTGATGTAAGAAGGGCTATATAAATCAATTTGATTTGATTATCAGGTATTGGAGCATTGAGAGATGACGCATAACAACGGTTTCTACCACAAAACCACGATTCCAAGAACCACCGCGGTCTAAATAGCTGTAAAGTACGTCACCATCGAAATGACTACTGCTACAATCGACCTGTTCGCTACGTTCCTGCACCCAACCCACGCAAAGTGTCAGAGCACAAGGGTAACGAAGGGTTAAAGGACGTTCAAAACATAGATCATTGTTCCCTAGAAGTTCCATAAAGCTGGAACAGGTTACAGAAGTATCTCTAAAAGCCTTGATGTTCATCAGTCCACGTTAAGACTAGTTGTCTTGGAGAAAGTTCAGCACTGTTGCAACTCCATAGGAGTGGCCATCCTGCAAAGATGACTGCAAGAGTACACTGCAGAATGCTCAATGAGGTTAAGAAGAATCCTAGACTGTCAGCTAAAGACCCAAATCTCTGGAACATGCTAACATCTCTGATGAGTCTATGATAAGTAAAACACTAAACAAGAATGGTGTTCATGGGAGGACACCACGGAAGAAGCCACTGCTGTCCAAAAAAAACATTGCTGTATGTCTGAAGTTCACGAAAGAGCACCTGGATGTTCCACAGCACTTCTGGCAAAATATTGTGGACAGATTAACCAAAATTTGAGTTGTTTGGAAGGAACACAACACTGAAGAAAAAAAGGCGCAGCACACCAACATCAAAACCTCATCCCAACTGTAAAGTATGGTGGGAGCATCATGGTTTGGGGCTGATTTGCTGCCTCAGGGCCTGGACAGCTTGCTATCATCAATGGAAAAATCAATGCATTTTGCAGGAGAATGTAAGGCTCTGTCCGCCAATTGAAGCTCAGCAGCAGTTGGGTGACGCAACAGGACAACAACCCAAAACACAGACGTAAATCAACAGAATGGCTTCAACAGAAAATACGCCTTCTGGAGTGGCCCAGTCAGATTCCTGACCTCAACCCTATTTAAAATGCTGTGGCATGACCTCGAGAGCGGTTCACACCAGACATCCTAAGAACATTGCTGAACTGAAACAGTTTTGTAAAGTTGAATGGTTCAAAATTCTACAGAAAACATTTGGTTGAGTTCATTGCTGCCAATGCAGGGTCGACCAGTTATTAAATCGAAGGGTTTACATACTTTTTCCAGCCTACACTGTGAATGTTTACACGGTGTGTTCAATAAAGACATGAAAACGTATAATTGTTTGTGTGTTATTAGTTTAAACTTCTTACGGCTGAGATCCCGTTAACGGGATCGACTTGACAACAGCCAGTGAACGTGCAGAGCACCAAATTCAAACAGAAATCTCAAAAAAGAAATCAAAACGAAGTTTGTTTTAGTTTCTGTCCTATTTCTGAGATATATAAGAAAGATCAGGAAATACTTTGTATTACATTTTTACACATATTTAACCAGTTTTTGAGGCACTACACTACTTCCATATACACTAACTGTACAGAACAACAACTCTTACATGACAAACTGACCAGGTGAAACCTATGATAATTTATTGACGTCACCTGTTAAATCCACTTCAAGTCAGTGTAGATGAAGGGGAGGAGACAGGTTAAAGAAAGATTTTTAAGCCTTGAGACAATTGAGACGGATTGTGTGTGTGCCATTCAGAGGGTGAATGGGCAAGACAATTGTAAGTGCCTTTGAACTGGGTATTGTAAGTGCCAGGCGCACTGGTTTGAGTGTGTCAAGAACTACAACGCTGCTGGGTTTTTCATGCTTTCCTGTGTGTGTCAAGACTGGTCTGCCACCTAAATGACATCTAGCCAACTTGACATGACTGCATTGGAGTCAACATGGGCCAACATCCCTGTGGAACTCATTTGCCACCTTGTAGTCAATGCTCCAATGAATTGAGGCTGTTCTGAGGGCAAAAGGGGTTGCAACTCAATATTAGGTAGGTGTTCCTAATGTTTTGTACACTCAGTGTATACTCAGACGAGTCTTGTGAGGCTTTTGGCCATCCTAGAGCAAAACAACCATGTATGTGTTCATGAGAGTCTCACCTTTCACCTTGCCACATGACCCACTGTCTTTAGGAGTGAACCATTTTCGTGAACGGGGTCGTGTACCTAATAAACGGATTGTTTACAGCCTACATGCACAGAGTACATTAGGTTATGTAATGTTCCTTGAGCAAAAACAAACGATTTCTGCTCGAACGCCTTCACTTCTCTCTTCACTTGCTTTTCAGAAAGCGCTGATTTCAAAGTGAATCGAGTCTATCCAGTCCAACACAGCTAAAAATACTCTCACAGAGGCAGGAAAGCCTGTGTACAATTTGATTTACCGCCCCCATGCTTCCATGGCGGATGATATTGGTGCTATATCTGAGTGTTTAACACCTTTTCTGTCCTCAGAGTCGGTCATTTTAGGGGATTTGAATCTGGATTGGCCATCCTCGGCCTCAGATCAATTTAAGAGTATATGCATTGATTTTAATCTGTCTCAATTTACCTCAAAACCCACACGGCTAAATGTGAAAAACCCTATTAACTCTTCATTGATTGATCTATTTCTAACTAATAACCCCATAAATATTTCTCTAGTGGAGTATTTGCCTATGATGTTAGTGATCATTGTCCCATAGTATGTATTGGAGATACGAAACTACAAATTCTTGTTTAAATAGAGAAATGTTTTGTTTCTCAAAATATTTTCTGCTCAAGGGTTTTTATATGAGATGTTATACTCTGACTTAGCCAGTATCTCCTGTATTCCTGACCCTGAGTTGGCTCTAGAAAATGTATCCTCCATATGTATTCCTCTGGTAGATAAACACTCCCATTATTTTATTTTTTTACCCCCTTTTTCTCCCCAATTCCGATCTTGTCTCATCGCTGCAACTCCCCAACGTGCTCGGGAGAGGCGAAGGTGAAGTTATGCATCCTCTGAAACATGAACCGCCTAACCGCGCTTCTTAACACCCGCCCGCACCAATGTGTCAGAGTAAACACTGTTCATCTAACGACCGAGGTCAGCCTGCAGGCACCCGGGCCACCACAAGGAATCACTAGAGCGCGATGAGCCAAGTAAATCCTCCCCCGGCCATACCCTCCCCTAACCCGGATGACACTGGGCGAATTGTGAGCCGTCCTATGAGACTCCTGGTTATGGCCGGTTGTGATACAGCCCAAACACGCCCTTTTTAAACAATTCAGAGTCAAATAGAGATAGAATCCTTGGTTTTCTTCAGAATTATCTGAGCTCATTCAGAGGAAAAATCAGGTCTGGGCCAAAGCAAGGAAAACTGACTTTGTAGTGGACTGGCAATCTTTCAGACAATTGAGAAACAGATGTACTATTTTGATTAAGAAAGCTAAATCAAGCTACTTTTTAATTAAGCTCTGACTGCTGGTGATCCTTCTACATTTTGTAAAAAAGTAAATGCAGTGAAGTATACAAATTCCTCTTCTTTCCTGCCTAAGCAAGTTCCGTCTGACTCTGGTATCATAACTGATAAGAATGAGATAAGTGATGCATTAAATCATAATTTTATCTCGTCAGGCTTTTAATTTGAGAGAACCGGTGGTGTATAGTTGAGTCAATCGATTGCTCTTCCCTCTGCCAGCCTCTAGCTGACTCGACAGTTAACCCGTCAACTTCTAGTGAATCTTTGTTTTCATTTCAACAACTTACTATCTGTGATGTGCTAGATGCCTTGCTTAAGATTGATGCAAAAACAAACACTGGAACTGATATACGTGATCCATTTTTTCTGTAGCTCTCTGCCCCCCTGATTGCTGAATCATTAACCCATATTTTTAACCTGACTATACCTGGTAGAATCCCCAAGGTTTGGAAGGCGGCCCATGTACTCCCCCTTCACAATGGCGGTGACCCTTGTGAACTAAATCATTGTTTGCCTATTTCTAAACTTTCTTGCTTAGCTAAAATATTAAAAGTCTTGATAAACTCTCAGCTAAGATCTTTCTTATCTTTGAAATCAGTCAGGTTTTAGACCAGGTCATAGTGCTATCTCTACTGCATCCCTAGTTACAGTATACATGATGTGGTTAAATCAGGTTTCCTGGATATTACGAATGGTGTCCCGCAGTGGTCAATTCTGGGTCCTGTATTTTTTTATGTCTAAATTAACAATATCGACCTGTTTTATGAAAAATTGTAACCTGCGCTTGTATGCCGATGATACTGTTGTATGTGCTATTGCCCCCACGGTTGACCAGGCTCTATCTGAACTACAGTCTGCCTTTATTGTATTACAGAAAAACTTTGTTGACCTGAAATTAGTACTGAATGCAGGTAAAACTTGTTCTCTAGTGCGCATAAAAATAAGTCTGAGGATTTAAACATATGCACTTTGGATGGTGTCCATAATGATTGTGTTTGTGCTTACAAATATCTGGGCATCTGGATAGATGAAAATCTGTCTTTTTAAAAAGCATATTAATGAGTTAGTTAAGAAGTTGAGAATAAAAATGGGCTTCTTCTATAGAAATAGGTCCTGCCTCTCGCTAAATAGTAGAAAGCAGATAATTCAGTCAACGTTCCTATTGGTCCTAGACTATGGCGACATCGTCTATATGAATGCACCTGCCACTTCATTAAAGCCGTTAGATGTAGTTTAACATAGTGCACTATGGTTTATTACACATGACAATGTTAGTACACATCACTGCATTCACTACCAGAAAGTTGGTTGGCCCTCTTTAATGTCACACAGGTTGATACATTGCTATGTTTTAATTTATAAAGCCTTTTTACAAAAAGTCCCACTGTACCTAACATATTTACTAAACGTTAGACACCCGATTTACCACACCCAGTCTCAGGTATGGCTAACTCTGGAAAATGCTTTGGTCTCTACTGAGCTAGGTAAATTAGCTTTTAGTTTTCTTCCAACTTATTTGTGAACAATCTTCAAAATGTTCTTAAATTTGAGGTTCAGGTTCCTCTAAGTCAATTCAAAAATCTGATTGAGGACCTTATTACCGATGAATGTGTTTGTTTTTTATGACCGTGTTTTTCTTTCTGCTTGCATTTTGTATTTATATTTTGATCTGTGTATTTTATGTAATTTATGTAATTCAGGGCTCAACTGTAAGAGACCTTGGTCTCAGTATGACTCCCTGATCAAATAAAGGTTAAATAAAAATTCAAAAATACACATATTGAATTCTGTGTTATGTGGCAACTTAGTTCATCATATCACCCAACGCTCTTACCCACTAGGCTACCTGCCTAATGCTAGACAACAAGGTTAACACTAACTTATGTAAGTTAGACTATTAGCTATACTAGCTGCTAAAGCCATCCATTACGAAATGTTGGATTATTCATAGCTAGCTAATTTTCTTACATCTGCAATGTTTCCTCGAGTTCGAGGCAGAGTTTTTGTTGGCTGCCACCTCCACCATCCTGGGTAAGCAAAGCTTGCATTTCATCACCTCTCCTGTATTTGAAGGAGAACTTGTCACAGTCTCACAGCTAAGTTATTTTGTATAAAAAAAATCTTTCAACCATCATCGTTCAGTTTGTATGCACAGCTTGATTTGATTAGCGCAATGCGTGAAATGTGATTTTATTGGTCACTATCTAAACTACAATGTGCAGTTTTTTTTTCTGGCTGCGATGGGCTCTCACAAACTTTCAGTGCCCTCATGATCTACTATTATGATAGCCTACAAAATTGTACTCTGTAACGGATGGTTTTAAAAAGGTAGAAGTAAAATACTTCATTCAAAACATACTTAAAGTAAAACTAAAAGGACTTTCATTCAAAACATACTTAAGTAAAAGTACTCGGAAAAGTTACTCAATTACAGTAACGAGAGTATTCATAATTACTTACTTACACCCCTGCTTTGTTACTTACACCCCTGCATGTATGTGTGTGGTTAGGTTAAGTTCATTTCGAGTCAGAAGACAGTTGAAGAAACTTGAGTGGACTTATGGAAAGGCTCTGTAAGAAAGATTATATATATATTCTTTTTTTTGTACTGTTCTGTAGTTTCGACCCAATGATTCCTCTGACAAAGAACTTTGCATGCTGCAGGCCCAAGAACGGATCAAAGCTGGCGAGACATTCAATGACGTCATCAAGAGATATGCTGGACCCTATGTCAAAGAGTTGTTTTTGGGACCACATCGTGTCTATTGTACTGCTAATAGCCCTTGTGAAAGGGCTATTGTTTGAAAACGTGTTTTCAAAATGCCTCCAGCTGTCCATCACTACTGTAAATAGAAACACAGCATCTACAGTGGTAGAAATATATGAGTTAAATTCAATAAAAAAAATACAAATGCACATAATGTTCAATATTATGCTAACAAGTGGTTGCCATGGTGAATAATCCAATAATAATTGGTATGACACAGCTCTCGGAACTCATTAAGAGGCAGCTTCTAAATGAAAATAATTGCAGATCAATAAAATGTCCCTGTAGATTTAATTAAATTGAGAAGATTGGAGTATTCTAAGTTAACATCTATTGGGCATTTTCCGTTAGGGCAAATCTGGTCTCTGATATTGACTTAGAAATGTAAAACTTTACAGAGAATGTCTATGGGGCTTTTATATAATTATAATGCAGGGTTAATAATAATAATAATTGTTGAATAACAGAGCGGCTTCTATCTTCAATATAACAATTCATTAAAAAGGTTAAACCCATAGGTTTTAGGCCTGCAGTAGGTTATAATAAACTCAAAATTGTCGTGTCAATTCATAAACCATGTGCCAAGGAATCCGTACATCGGATATCTCTTCCCAACTATTTTGCAATTTATATGACACAGCTGTCAAATTTTTTTGTTCCTTAAATTAAACTGGTATATATTTTTATTTATCACTATTTTCTTTAACCAATCTTGGTCTTTAATGCAGGGCCAACAGACAAGTGCCTTACTTTTTTCCCCCTTCCACTTGATAAAGGTTCCAATTGATATTTTTTTTTTTGTATATTTAAGTTTAACCACAATATTTGTTGTATTATTTGTTCTGTCTTTTCTGGTGGATTAAACTGAAATTGCAACCAAATTTCCATGGCTTGTTAAAAAAATTACAATATTTGAGAATTTCGTTTTCAAATATCCGAAAATGAGTGGTTGTAATCTGAATAAAGGGAAAAAGGCCCTTGTACATGGGGTGTTAGGAATGTGTTCCTACTCCTGCTGACTCCATGGTTTGGTGTAAGATTCTGTTAGGAGTGTGTATTGGAGGCGAAGTCAGGTGCAGGAGAGCAGAGTGTAGTGAACAGGCGCACTTTTTATTCCGGTCCAAAATGACAGCACAAAGTAGCATAAAATGTGCCCAAACACGGAACATAGACAAAAAGTAATGCGCGTAACAATATCCGACTTCGGCGGAAGTTGTGACATGGGGTGAGACAATATTACTAATTTGTAAATAAAGACAGTTTGTTGTTTAGAATTATTTATTTCTGTTTTTAGAGGGAGAGAAACCAAAAGCCCACCGTGCCTATTTTTTTGAAAATTGTCAGTCCACTTGTCAAGTATAATTCCCCTATTGTATTTGCCCAAGTTCTCTCTTAACTCCAGGAACACCCGACAGTGTTTTGTTGTTGTTGCCTGATAAGGACTCTAGTGCCAGAGAAGAGAGACTCTCAGACTGAAAACATCTCCATTAATTTATGAAAAGATTGTCAATTTGTGCCACAGGTCAGACCACCGATAGATCAGCGTTCTAACTCCCCCTTGTGATAGTGTGGTGAAATGACAGAATGCCACCATCTACCACTAACGGTCGTGGCATAAGCTCGAAACTTTGAAAGGAAGAACCACTGTACCTGTGTAAGACATTCAAGTTGTACATTATATAGCTAGATTGATGAGATCATATCCCAGGTCTGAGTGAGATATCATTGGGATCTCTAGCTATAGCTCTGCCTCTCCATGCTGTTAAATTTAAGCACAGTATCTGTGTGTGAGCTTGTCAACAGGAGTCTCTCATGAACAAAACAGATGGGCTCCTCTCCCCCACACACACATACACACATAGATACATACAGTGCCTTGCAAAAGTATAGTTCCCCCACTGTATTTTTCCTATGTTGTTGCATTTCCACCTGTAATTTAAATAGATTTTTATTTGAACTTCATGTAATGGACATACACAAAATAGTCCAAATTGGTGAAGTGAAATTTAAAAAAAATTACTTATAGCAAAAAATGTTTTAAAAAATGTATTCGGAAAAGTGGTGTGTGCATATGTATTCACCCCTTTTGCTATGAAGCTACTAAAAAAGATCTGGTACAACCAATTACCTTCAGAAGTCACATAATTAGTTAAATAAAGTCCACCTGTGTGCAATCTAAGTGTCACATGACCTGTCACATGATCTCAGTATATATACACCTGTTCTGAAAGGCCCCAGAGTCTGCAACACCACTAAGCAAGGTGCACCACTAAGCAAGCGGCACTATGAAGACCAAGGAGCTCTCCAAATAGGTCAGGGAAAAAGTTGTGGAGAAGTACAGATCAGGGTTGGGTTATAAAACATATCAGAAACTTTGAACATCCCACGGAGCACCATTAAATCCATTATAAAAAAATGGAAAGAATATGGCACCACAACAAACCTGCCAAGAGAGGGCTGCCCATCAAAACTCACAGACCATGCAAGGGGGGCATTAATCAGAGAGGCAACAAAGAGACCAAATATAACCCTGAAGGAGCTGCAAAGCTCCACAGCGGAGATTGGAGTATCATTCCATAAGTCCACTTTAAGTCGTACACTCCACAGAGCTGGGCTTTATGGAAGAGTGGCCAGAAAAAAGCCATTGCTTAATGAAAAAAATAAGCAAGTACGTTTGGTGTTTGCCAAAAGGCATGTGGGAGACTCCCCAAACACATGGAAGAAGATACTCTGGTCAGATGAGACTAAAATTTAGCTTTTTGGCCATCAAGGAAAGCGCTATTTGTCTGGCGCAAACCCAACACCTCCCATCACCCCCAGAACCCACATTGAAGCATGGTGGTGGCAGCATCATGCTGTGGGGATGTGTTTCATCGGCAGGGACTGGGAAACTGGTCAGAATTGAAGGAATGATGGATGGCGCTAAATATAGGGAAATTCTTGAGGGAAACCTGTTTCAATCTTCCAGAGATTTGAGACTGGGACAGAGGTTCACCTTCCAGCAGGACAATGACCCTAAGCATACTGCTAAAGCAACACTCAAGTGGTTTAAGGGGAAACATTTAAATGTCTTGGAATGGCCTAGTCAAAGCCCAGACCTCAATCCAATTGAGGATCTGTGGTATGGCTTAAGATTACTGTACAGCTGGAGCAGTTTTGCCTTGAAGAATGGGCAAAAATCCGAGTGGCTAGATGTGCCAAGCTTATAGAGACATACCCCAAGAGACTTGCAGCTGTAATTGCAGCAAAATGTGCCTCTACAAAGTATTGACTTTGGAGGGGTAAATAGTTATGCACTCTCAAGTTTTAAGTTTTTTGTCTTATTTCTGGTTTGTTTCACAATAAAAAATATTTCGCATCTTCAAAGTGGTAGGCATGTTGTGTAAATCAAAATATACAAACCCCCCAAAAATCTTTTTTAATTCCAGGTTGTAAGGCAACAAAATAGGAAAAATGCCAAGGGGGGTGAAGCCACTGTATATCGACTGAATCGGTGCTGCTAGAGTATTATTGTTTTGGTATTTCAAAACGTTTAGTGGTGAAAAATAAACAATTAAACTGTTCTATAGTACCAAAAGCCAGGTGCGTTTCCTTTCCAAAATTCACATTTGCTGTATCTTATTAGCGTATACTCAAACTGCTTGCTTCTTCTTCTTCTTAGGTGCATGACGCCACCTACCGTGCCATAGTGTGTGGTTGATCAGGTACATTTTGTGATACAAAATAAAAAAGCACCACCAACTAACCCTACACCAGTGGCGGTCGGTGCCGTTTAACTTCTGTAGGATAGTGGGCAGCATTTTCATGTTTGGATGAAAAGCATACCCAAATTCAACTGCCAGTTACTCATCCCCAGGAGATAAGATATGCATATTATTAGTAGATTTGGATAGAAAACACTCTGAAGTTTCTAAAACTGTTTGAATCATGTCTGTGAGTATAACAGAACGTATTTAGCAGGTGAAAACCCGAGGACAAACCATTCAGATTTTTTTTTCTTCTTTTTTTTGAGGTCACTCTTTTCAATAGGTTTCATTGGGAATACAGATTTCTAATTGACCTTCTTACAGTTCCTACCGCTTCCACTGGATGTCAACAGTCTTTAGAAATTGGTTGAGGTTTTTTCCTTTGTGTAATGAAGAAGTACGGCCATCTTGAACGAGGGTCACTGGAAGTGTACTGTTAGAGGCGCGTGACCAGAAAGCTAGCTACAGTTTGTTTTAATCCTGTATTGAACACAGATCATCCCGTCTTCAATTTTATCGATTATTTACATAAAAAAATACCTAAAGTTGTATTACAAAAGTAAGTGTTTTGGCAAAGTTTACAGGTAACCTTTGAGATATTTTGTAGTTACGTTGCTCAAGTTGGAACCGGTGTTTTTCTGGATCAAACGCGCCAAATAAATTGACATTTTGGATATATATCGACGGAATTAATCGAACAAAAGGACCATTTGTTATGTTTATGGGACATATTGGAGTGCCAAAAACAGAAGCTCGTCAAAGGTAAGGCATGAATTATATTTTTATTTCTGCGTTTTGTGTCGCGCCTGCAGGGTTGAAATATGCTTCTCTCTCTTTGTTTACTATGGTGCTATCCTCAGGTAATAGCATCGTTTGCTTTCGCTGGAAAGCCTATTTGAATTCTGACATGTTGGCTGGATTCACAACCAGTGTAGCTTTAATTTGGTATCTTTCATGTGTGATTTAATGAAAGTTAGATTTTTATAGTAATTCATTTGAATTTGGCGCTCTGCATTTTCTCTGGCTTTTGGCCGAGTGAGACAGTAGCGTCCCGCCTAAATTCAGATTTTTGGATATAAATATGAACTTTACCGAACTAAACATACATGTATTGTGTAACATTCAAATCCTATGAGTGTCATCTGATGAAGATCATCAAAGGTTAGTGATTAATTTTAACTCTATTTCTGCTTTTTGTTACTCCTCTCTTTGGCTGGAAAAATGTCTGTGTTTTTCTGTGGCTATGTACTGACCCAACATAATCACAAGGTGTGCTTTCGCCGTAAATCCTTTTTGAAATCAGACACTGTCGCTGGATTAACGAGAAGTTTATCTTTAAAATGGTGTATAATACTTGTATGTTTGAGGAATTTTAATTATGAGATGTCTGTTGTTTTGAATTTGGCGCCCTGCAATTTCACTGGCTGTTGGTTAGGTGGGACGCTAGAGAAGTTTTAAGATGAGGGCGGACTGTTTTTTTGTTGTTGAGCATGGCCTTATTTCTATTACAGCATATTGGATGACTGTCATTCAAATTCCATTTACCCAGCTTAATGTGACATTGATAGGTTTAGGCTGCTACATAATACTCAAATTTACCCTATACCCATCATGAGGTTGAATACACCCATAATCATCCGCAAACAAGGGTTCACTTACATAGCAGCCACATACAAACAGCATGACCCTTCGCTTGTGGACTTCATTGCACAACACAACAGCAAAAAACCTTTCCAAGCCAAACCTTCATACCATAACCACTAACCACTACACACAGCCTACATTGTTGTCAACATATTAGCTAACGTCATAGTCAGCAAAGCTACTAGAACTAACGCATTAGTAAACTCGCTACAATCAATATGTTTAGCAGTTACACCGGTGGGCCCCAGTGGCAATAAATTAATAAAACCAAAAGCTTACCTTGACTTGGAATAGTTCCAGTGTTGGATAGCCATAGTCAATTAGCTACAGTAACATAGCATCCCTCTCTGTTTGAGTTTAGTGTTTGAGTAGGCTAAACTATGTGAAAGTGAAAAAATACAACAAAATATAACTTCATCTCTCTCTCTCTCACTTGCTTCTTCATTTTTATAGAAATTTATTTGTTCAAAACTGTCAAACTTTTGTCTTTCTCTTTGAGTCAACTACTCACCGCATTTTATGCAGTGCTAGCTCACTGTAGCTTACGCTTTCACTACTAGATTAATTCTCCGATACTTTGATTTGGAGGAGAACATGTCAGTTCGAGCTGCAAGAGCTGTGATAGGTTGGAGGACGTCCTCCGGAACTTGTCATAATTACTGTGTATGTCTATGGAAGGGGGTGTGAGAACCATGAGCCTCTTAGGTCCGCTGGCTACACCATGGTGCTACCCCAGAGAGTGCTGTTGAGGCTACTGTAGACCTTCATTACAAAACAGTGTGTTTTAAGTCATTATTTGGTGATGTGAACATATTTAGCAGTTTTATCTAAAAAGGATACTTTAAAAAAAGTTTCACCATATATATATATTTTTTTTACTGAGTAGGATTGTGTCACGTTCCTGACCTGTTTTCCTTTGTCTTGTATTTATTTTAGTTGGTCAGGGCGTGAGTTGGGTGGGTTTGTCTATGGTTGATTTTCTATGTTGGGATTTTTGTGTTCGGCCTGGTATGATTCTCAATCAGAGGCAGCTGTCAATCGTTGTCCCTGATTGAGAATCATACTTAGGCAGCCTGGGTTTCACGTGTGTTTTGTGGGTGTTTGTTTCCGTGTTTGTGTTTTTCACCACACGGTACTGTATCTGTTTTCTGCACTTCGTTTATTTGTTTTGTATTTTCAGTGTTCAGTTTTTCCGTTATAATAAATCATTCATCATGAACACTAACCACTCCGCGTATTGGTCCGATCCTTCTCGCCTCTCCTCGTCCGAGGAGGAGGAATATGACGACTACCGTTACAGATTTCCCTCCCCTTTCTCCTCTGGGGAGCCTCCACTGCCCTACGCCTATATACAGGCTATTAAACAATATACAGTACTAGTTGTAAATCAGTCAGGATCAAGCCAGGTAGCCTATGAAGGAATGAAAATGAATTGTTTAGGCTATATTATTATTATTTCAAGGTTACAGCCTGCCATTTAAGAAATCAGTTGTTAAGCATTTTTGACATGCTACAGGCTGGCAGGATCGCTCAGCATTCCAACAACACATCAACAACAGCACTTCAACAACCCGCCTATACATTCTGCATTTAGGCTGTATAAAATGAAATGTAATGTTTTTTGATTATTAGCCTATACAGTCTTTCTACTGTGCCTTTGAATTCACTTTTAGAAATATTTGTTTGGCCAGTCTTTGGTTTGAGGATCATGCGGTGACCTATGCATGCCTAGTTTGTGAATTTAGCCTAGCCAATGCTCTTGTATTCCCATGCAATAATCACAGTCAAAACAAATCTATTTTGTAACAACAATATCATGGAATAAAATAGAATAAATGAGAAAATTGTAGTTTCCCAAGTGATTTTTCTTTACAATGGATATAGGCCTATCTGACGACTTTTTCTCTAATTCCTTGATGATCAGATACTTCTGGTTCTGTTGCACTCAACGTTTACAGTTGATCGACCACTTTGGCACTGTTCCAAACTTAGACAATCCCCTTTTCTAACAATAGCCTGTACAGAAATCAAAACATCTCTGGTGCTGCAGCGTGCGCTCATTCATTGTCATGCTCTGCTGTGGTATTAAAAAAGATTCTGCTTGTCTCCAGTCATGTACAATTATGTAGAATGGCATGAAATGTGTTTATAAAAGGCCAAATAAGATGATTGATTCATGCGGTGCTTTTAAAATGATAGATATATTTTCGCCCCTGCTAACCACTTTGTTTTATTTATTATTTTGGGTATGGTGGAGGGTCACTTAATTTTTTTCAAGTGTTCAGGGAGGGTCGGTGTTACGTTCCTGACCTGTTTTCTCTTGTTTTGTATGTCTTTATTGGTCAGGGCGTGAGTGTTGGGTGGGCAGTCTATGTTTTGTATTTCTATGTTGGGTTTTGTGTTCGGCCTGGTATGATTCTCAATTAGAGACAGGTGTGTATCGTTTGTCTCTGATTGAGAGTCATACTAAGGCAGCCAGGGTTTCACTGGTGTTTTGTGGGTGTTTGTTTCCTGTGTTAGCGTTTGGGCCACACAGGACTGTTGCAGGTTAGTCACGTTTGTTGTTTTGTTTATTTGTAGTGTTTGTTGGTTTGCCATTAAAATCATGAATACCTCCTACTCCGCATCTTGGTCCGATCCATGCTCCTCCTCGTCTGAGGAGGAGAACGACATTGACAGCCGTTACAGAAACACCCACCAAACCAGGACCAAGCGGATTGGAGAAGGACGGCAAGAACCAAAGCAATGGAGAGAAGAGGAATGGACTTGGGAAGAGATCCTAGACGGTAAAGGACCCTGGGCACAGCCAGTGGAGTGTCGCCGCCCCAAAGCGGAGCTGGAGGCAGCGAAAGCGGAGAGGCGGCATTATGAGGCGCTTGCAAGGCAGAGTGGCTGGAAACCCGAGAGGCTCACCCAAAAATTTGTTGGGGGGGGGGCTAAAGGGGAGTGTGGCGAAGCCGGGTTTGATACCTGAGCCAACTCCCCGGGCTTACCGTGGAGTGAGAGGGCGTCGTACTGGTCAGACACCGTGTTATGCGGTAAAGCGCACGGTGTCCCCAGTACGCGTGCTTAGCCCAGTGCGGGCTATTCCACCTTGCCGCACTGGGAGGGCTAGGTTGGGCATCGAGCCGGATGTCATGAAGCCGGCCCAACGTATCTGGCCTCCAGTACGTCTCCTCGGGCCGGCGTACATGGCACCAGCCTTACAGGTGGTGTCCCCGGTTCGCCTGCATAGCCCAGTGCGGGCTATTCCACCTCGCCGCACTGGCAGGGCTACGGGGACCATTCAACCTGGTAAGGTTGGAGAGGCTCGGTGCTCAAGAGCGCGTGTCCTCCTTCACGGTCCGGCATATCCGGCGCCACCTTCCCGCCCCAGCCCAGTACCACCAGTGCCTACACCACGCACCAGGCTTCCAGTGCATCTCCAGAGCCCTGTTCCTCCTCCCCGCACTCGCCCTGAGGTGCGTGCCCTCAGCCCGGTACCTCCAGTTCCGGCACCACGCATCAGGCCTATTGTGCGTCTCAGCCGGCCAGAGTCTGCCGTCTGCCCAGCAGTGCCTGAACTGCCCGTCTGCCCAGCGGTGCCTGAACTGCACGGCTGCCCAACGCCGTCTGAGCCATCTGTCTGCCCAGCGCCGTCTGAGCCATCCGTCTGCCCAACGCCGTCTGAGCCATCCGTCTGCCCAACGCCGTCTGAGCCATCCGTCTGCCCAACGCCGTCTGAGCCATCCGTCTGCCCAACGCCGTCTGAGCCATCCGTCTGCCCAACGCCGTCTGAGCCATCCGTCTGCCCAACGCCGTCTGAGCCATCCGTCTGCCCAACGCCGTCTGAGCCATCCGTCTGCCCAACGCCGTCTGAGCCATCCGTCTGCCCAGCGCCGTCTGAGCCATCCGTCTGCCCAGCGCCGTCTGAGCCATCCGTCTGCCAAGCGCCATCTGAGCCATCCGTCTGCCACGAGCCATCAGAGCCGCCCGTCTGTCCCGAGCCGTTAGAGCCGTCCGTCAGTCAGGAGCCGCTAGAGCCGCCAGCCAGTCAGGAGCCGCCAGAGCCGCCAGCCAGTCAGGAGCCGCCAGAGCCGCCAGCCAGTCAGGAGCCGCCAGAGCCGCCAGCCAGTCAGGAGCCGCCAGAGCCGCCAGCCAGTCAGGAGCCGCCAGAGCCGCCAGCCAGTCAGGAGCCGCCAGAGCCGCCAGCCAGTCAGGAGCCGCCAGAGACGCCAGCCAGTCAGGAGCCGCCAGAGACGCCAGCCAGTCAGGAGCCGCCAGAGACGCCAGCCAGTCAGGAGCCGCCAGAGACGCCAGCCAGTCAGGAGCCGCCCTCCAGTCATGAGCCGCCCTCCAGTCATGAGCCGCCCTCCAGTCATGAGCCGCCCTCCAGTCATGAGCCGCCCTCCAGTCATGAGCCGCCCTCCAGTCATGAGCCGCCCTCCAGTCATGAGCCGCCCTCCAGTCATGAGCTGCCACTCAGTCATGAGCTGCCACTCAGTCATGAGCTGCCACTCAGTCATGAGCTGCCCCTTATCCCGGAGCTGCTGCCCCTTATCCCGGAGCTGCTGCCCCTTATCCCGGAGCTGCTGCCCCTTATCCCGGAGCTGCTGCCCCTTATCCCGGAGCTGCTGCCCCTTATCCCGGAGCTGCTGCCCCTTATCCCGGAGCTGCCCCTTCATTTAGGTGGGTTGAGTTGGAGGGTGGTCATTGGGAGGGGGATACGGAAGCGGGGAGTGACTATGGTGGGGTGGGGACCTCGCCCAGAGCCTGAGCCACCACCGTGGTCAGATGCCCACCCAGACCCTCCCCTAGACTTTGTGCTGGTGCGCCCGGAGTTCTCACCTTTAGGGGGGGGTTATGTCACGTTCCTGACCTGTTTTCTCTTGTTTTGTATGTCTTTATTGGTCAGGGCGTGAGTGTTGGGTGGGCAGTCTATGTTTTGTATTTCTATGTTGGGTTTTGTGTTCGGCCTGGTATGATTCTCAATTAGAGACAGGTGTGTATCGTTTGTCTCTGATTGAGAGTCATACTAAGGCAGCCAGGGTTTCACTGGTGTTTTGTGGGTGTTTGTTTCCTGTGTTAGCGTTTGGGCCACACAGGACTGTTGCAGGTTAGTCACGTTTGTTGTTTTGTTTATTTGTAGTGTTTGTTGGTTTGCCATTAAAATCATGAATACCTCCTACTCCGCATCTTGGTCCGATCCATGCTCCTCCTCGTCTGAGGAGGAGAACGACATTGACAACCGTTACAGTCGGGTAAAAATATATTTACTGAAGGGGGGCCATCCATTTTCATTTCAGAGAGATCCGAATTTCTCCAGGTATACCTCATTATAAATAACGTACAGTCCCTAACTGATCCTACACCAGGCGAATGGCCTGGGAGGACAGTACTCTTTCAACACATCTTGTAACTCGTCTGCAGTTAGACCAGTGTACACCCAAGTACCGCTCTGCAGCTGTCACCACAACATCTGATTGTATTACATTCCATTTCTGCAGTACAGTTGATAACCATGGCAATGAATGCTAAGAAGCCAACCTTACTGAAGCACACATTCGTATTACTCTGTATTGGCCTAGGCCTACTACTCACCCTTGACCCATCATCCTCTACAAACCCCACGGAGGGCAGAGTGACTGCTTGTTTTCGCCCCTGCCTTGTACTTGATTGATGAATTAAGATCACTGACCAGTAAGGAATTCCCCTCACATGCTTGTCCAGGTCTTAATTGAAAGGAAAAAACTAAAACCAGCAGACCCTAGGCCCTCCATTGAATGAGTTTGACGCCCCTGCTCTACTCTCTTTACTGTCTCAGCATACGACACCTTCTCTTGTACTAGGACCCTGGCAACCTCAACCGGTCTATCTCACACCGGGCACATCTGATCCCCAGAAATATGGGCACCCCCACAATTGACACACACAGTTCTTTCCACCAAAACTACACATTCCTTTGTCCCATGCCCTCCTGCACACTTCTCATGTCTCGGAATCTCCCATCTACACACTGTTGCAACATGACCATAAGCTTTACTGTACATCTGAAACACCTTAGTCGGTTCTGGACAAAACCTCTCATGGGATAACTGATATACCCTATCAGACTGCTCTCAGGACAGATCTGCTGCTTTTGATCATAGACATTTAAATGGTTTTGACTAGCAGAAGTGATTTTTTTGTAGCAGGTTCGGAGAACTTACACAGCAGGCTAGGAGAATTAACGTGGCAGTTTAGGAGAATTAGGTTAAGGTGAGGAAAAGGATTAGGGTTAGCTAAAATGCAAAAATTGTCCCTGACGTGACTCAAAAATATATATCTACAACCAGGCCTGCCCTGAGAACAGTCTTGGTTTATCTACTGATGCGATTCTGCATTGAAGTTGGGCTTTTTGGCTTCTTCTGTGGGGTTTAAGAGGTTCCACCACCTAGGACTGCTCTACGTAGTGTGCATTTCTCTATTCACAGGATTGAGAGTATGAATCATAGACTGTAGCCTATATCAAAAACTTTAATGCAAGTAACATTACTTTGGCAAAGGAGGGTAAAAAGACATATCAAGTTTATGCTCCACTATAATCGGTCACAGTTCAAAAAGCTAACATCCTCCCAATGAAATGGCCATGGATTCCAACAGTATAGAAATGCAGGCTTCATTGAAATAATTGCAATGTAAATTATTTGTATTGCAAGTTGCAACATAGGATTGGAATTGGTTTCATGACCATAGACAATTTCACCCTTAATGACAGTGATCAACACTTTTCTTCATGTGGGTGAGATGGTTTAGGGAGTGGCATATCTTAATTAACAAAGCAAGCCCCTTTATTGCTAGAAAGGAACAGTTTGTGTTGCCTCAAAACTATAGTATATTAAATCAATGGCAAAAACGTAGGGGCATAAACAAAATATATCATCAATCTACTTAAACTGTAAATTATTAGGTGTATCACTTTTTGTGTCACCCTCAATGATTTTAAATGCACTATGTCCACAAATTGAATCAAATTAAAATTACAACAAATGTAAGGTTTGCTGTGGTTAGCTGGAAGGTGACAGGCCGAATTTGAGATACGAGAAATTCCTTGCTTTTGTCTTTCAAATTAACTCATGGCTAGATGGCTTGCCGAAGGCTTATAGCTGTCCTCTGAGTTGAGTCTACATGCCAGATGCAAAAGCGGCCTGCCAATGGCTTATAACGTTCCTATGAGTGGGGGCTACCCACCAGAGATGTAAATATAATCTTGAATGGCAAACTCCGCTCACCCACTGGCGGTTGGAATATATACAGTATATACACCTGTTCTGAAAGGCCCCAGAGTCTGCAGCACCACTAAACAAGGGGCACCACCAAGCAAGTGGCACTATGAAGACCAAGGAGCTCTCCAAACTTGATATAAAAAAATATCAGAAACTTTGAACATCCCACGGGGCACAATTAAATCCATTATAAAAAAAATGGAACGAATATGGCACCACAACAAACCTGACAAAAGAGGGGCGCTAACCAAAACTCACAGACCAGTCAAGGAGGGCATTAATCAGAGAGGCAACAGAGAGACCAAAGATAACCCTGAAGGAGCTGCAAAGCTACACCACAGAGATTTGGAGTATATGTCCATATGACCACTTTAAGCTGTTCATTCCACAGAGCTGGTCTTTACGTAAGAGTGGCCAGAAAAAAGCCATCGCTTAATTAAAGAAAAAAATAAACAAGTACGTTTGGTGTTTGCCAAAAGGCATGTGGGAGACTCCCCAAACATTTGGAAGAAGGTACTCTGGTCAGATGAGACAAAAATGTAGCTTTTACGCCATCAACAAAAACGCTATGTCTGGCGCAAACCCAACACCTCTCATCACCAGAGAACAACATCCCCACAGTGAAGCATGGTGATGTGTTTCATCGGCAAGGACTGGGAAACTGGTCAGAATTGAAGGAATGATGGATGGCGCTAAATACAGGGAAATTCTTGAGGGAAATCTGTTTGTTTCTAAGAGATTTGAGACTGGGACAGAGGTTCACCATCCAAACAGGACAATGACCGTAAGGTTACTGCTAAAGCAACACTCAAGTGGTTTAAGGGGCAAGATTTAAATGTCTTGGAAAGAGCTGTAGAAGTTTTGCCTTGAAGAATGGGCAAAAATCCCAGTGGCTAGATATGCCAAGCTTATAGAGACATACCCCAAGAGACTTGCAGCTGTAATTGCTGCAAAAGGTGTCTCTACAAAGTATTGACTTTGTGGGGTTGAATAGTTATGCACTCTCAAGTTTTCAGTTTGTCTTATATCTTGTTTGTTTCACAATAAAAAAGATTTAGCATCTTCAAAGTGGTAGGAATGTTGTGTAAATCTAATGATAGAACCCCCCAAAACTCCATTTTAATTCCAGGTTGTAAGGCAATAAAATATGAAAAATGCCAAGGGGGTGAATACTTTCGCAAGCCACTGAACATATCGTCACTTTGGGGACAACGTCACCGATTAACTTATTGATGAAGCCATTGACTGATGTGGTGTACTCCTCAATGCCATCGGAAGAAGCCCGGAACATATTCCAGTCTGTGCTAGCAAAACAGTTCTGTAGCTTAGCGACTGCTTCATCTGACCATTTTTTTATTGACCGATTCACTGGTGTTTCCTGCTTTAATTTTAGCTTGTTGTCAGGACCCGGTGCGAGAAACAGTCACTAATAATTGGCAGAACCCAGAAGATGAGTGAACAAAACCAAACAGTCCTGGCCAAAACCTGACACTTGTAAGCTGGAATCAGGAGGATAGAATTATGGTCAGATTTGCCAAATGGAGGGCGAGGAAGAGCTTTGTACGCATCTCTGTGTGTGGAGTAAACGTGGTCTAGAGGTTTTTCCCCTCTAATTGCACATTTAAATGCTGGTAGAAATGAGGTAAAACGGATTTAAGTTTCCCTATATTAAAGTCCCCGGCCACTAGGAGCGCTGTCTATGGATGAGCATTTTCCTGTTTGCTAATGGCCATATACAGCTCGTTGAGTGCGGTCATAGTGCCAGCATCGGTTTGTGGTGGTAAATAGACAGCTGCGAAGAATATAGATGAAAACTCTCTTGGTAGATAGTGTGGTCTACAGCTTATCATGAAATTCTCTACCTCGGGCGAGCAAAACCTTGAGACTTCCTTAGATATCATGCACCAGCTGTTGTTTACAAATATACATAGACCGCCTCCCCTTGTCTTACCAGAGGCTGCTGTTCTATCCTGCCGATACAATGTATAACCCACCAGCTGCTTGTTATTCATGTCATCGTTCAGTCACGGCTCAGTAAAACATTACAGTTTTTAATATCCCATTGGTAGGATATACGTGCTTTTAGTTCATCCACTTTATTATCCAGTGATTGTATGTTGACCATAAGCCACTTCCAACGTAATTTTAGAGAATTTGGCAGTACATCCAACCGGCCTCACAACCGCAGATCACGTGTAACCATGCCAGCCCAGGACCTCCACATCTGGCTTCTTCACCTGCGGGATCGTCTGAGATTATCCACCCGGAAAGCTGATGAAACTGAGGAGTATTTCTGTCTGTAATAAAGCCCTTTTGTGGGGAAAAACTCATTCTGAATGGCTGGGCCTGGCTCCTCAGTGGGTGGCACTGCCCCTGCCCAGTCATGTGAAATCCATAGATTAGGGTCTAATGTATTTATTTCAATTGATTGATTTCCATATTTGAACTGTAACTCATTAACATCTTTGAAATTGTTGCATGCTGCGATTTTATTTTTTGTTCTGTATAGAAGCTACCGTAATTTTTCATGCTTTGGTCATCATACTTTGGTCTGGTTTCATCCAAATATCATCCAATTTCATGAAAAACATGATTAACTGTTCATTACCTTTTATATAACACACACACTGGCTCACTCTGACACACACACACACACACACACACTTACTCACATAAGTCTGATCAGTCCATACTCTTGTTAAATAGTCTAACAGCCCTGCAAAGAAACCCAAACCCAATTTAATTTCCATGGAGACAGCGGTGTGAGAGCTGAGAGGAGAGCTGAGAATCATTCAATCAGAATTGGAGCATTTGTTCTGTTCAAGTGGAAGATCCGATTTAGCCTTGAAGCGCTGCACGCACACACAAATGTACATAAACCAACGCACAGTAAAAATAAACAGAGCGTTGTATTCTCCTTGTGGCAGTGTTTCTGAAGTCTCTTCCCCTTTCTGAGTCGCTGTGTCTCAAAGACAGACGGAGAATGTTATAACCATGCCAAGCCTCATATCTCAATGTGTGCTTATGCCAGTATAATTCCAAGCAGGGAGAAAGAAGAAAGAAAGAGAGAGAAGGAAAAAAGGGGAAGAAAGAGGCAGATGGAAAAGGAGCATGAGAGTGAGAGGAGAGAAAAAGAGGGAGAGAGAGAGAGCAAAAAGAGGGAGAGAAGGGAGGGGAGAGCGAGGAGAGAGAAAGGAGAAATAGAGAGAGGAAACAGATTTTCTCACTCTTTCAAGTCAGCTTTATCTTGCATATTCAGTCAGGCCAATCCGACTGGTTGGCATAGCTACAGAGAGGGCTTGTTTCAGCAGAGAGAGAGAGCGTGAAAGACAGAGACGCCTGTCCTACTGACGGAACACAGCATGAAAGTAGAGTGTCCGTCTCTCTCACTCTCTCGCTTTCTGTCTCTCCTGTGTGATATGGCCTGTAACCTTTCTCAGTGCTAAGCTCTAATTACAAAAATGTATCCAGAGATGTGCTGCTGCATTCCAGGTATTTCACCACCTTTCGTTCCGTCAGTGGAGCACTCTGAAAGGTCAAAGACCGGAAGATAGTCTGAACTGATTCAATGAGGCGACCTTTCCTTTTACTGTGTGTAAGGGGTGGGTGGATGGATGTGTGGATCTTTGCTAGATTTTCTGTGAGTTGTTACTTTTTTTACTTTGAGGAGCCCCAGGTGAATAAACTCTAAACAGTCATCTGTGTTCTAACATGATTAGCCCATGGATGTTACCAAGCTTATTGGGATTGGTCAAATGGTGATAGGAGTAGTGTATTTTGGAAGTGGTGAATTCCTAGGATAAGAGAGAGTCTGTAAAGGAAGCAAACATAAATGCCAATTCCAACTCCAAAGCAATGAGAAGAATTTGAATTGTTTGGCCTGCCAGTTTACTTCCTAAATTGACTGAAATTGAAAGGAATTGCCCCCAACCCAGGTGGTTGTAATGGACATTAGATTAGGTTCCCAACCATGGTTAACGTGGCCTATCCACAGCGGGTACTTGAGAAGACCCATAAGACATTAGGCCTAATGGTAAAATGCACATGATAGGGGGTACTTCAGGGGTACTCCAGGCAGAACAAAATTCAGTTGGTGGAACAGTAACCCCCCCAAAAATTGAGAACCACTGGATTAGAGCACACACTCACATTCATTCATGCAGCAAGTGTGCCCCCTTTGGCAGCTGTGGGTAGCGATTGTACTCCACTGTATGATGTGATGTAATGTAGTTTATAACATGGCTATTTGCTATTTGGTTCTGATATGTACATAACCACCATCCATACAAGGTATTACCAGTGATTCCTGAACTTCCAGGTTCGACAGAGTAATTTTTGTCTTTTACATAGTTATTCAGAGAATTTACACATCCTCTTTCCTCCCTCTCCTTTAGATTGGTGCTGAGTGGCTTAGTTAGGTGTAATAATATTTGTTGTGCAGCCATTTGTAGAGCACACCTCAGTCCCTAATTACACTGGGGAAATTAATTATTTTACAAGGCAATTACATAGGTTACTCCCTAACGGAAAAAAACAAACATGATTTCACTTGTGGAAAATCCCATGAAATCCCATGTGATATCATTTGTGCTTTTGGAACACTTCACGTGACATTTCATATGTAAAAACATAGTTTGATACACTACACGTGAAATATATTTTTTAAATTATGATACACAGTGCTTTTAACATAGTGCGTCAATTTACATATTTGACTACATTGTGTATGTTTATTTATACAGTAATTATTATTCAATTAATCTGACAATTCTCTCATCATTGATTTCATTAATTTATTTCAGCAATTTGAGGGTTTTCTGTATAGTTGTCTGATGTTGGTTGGGCAACTAATGAAGTCGGCTCCTCTCCTTGTTCGGGTGGCTTTCGGCGGTCGACTTCACCGGCTTTCTAGCCATCGCCGCTCCATTTTTCATGTATCCATTTGTTTTGTCTTGTTCCCTGCACACCTGGTTTTCATTCCCCAATCAATTCATATGTATGTATTCCTCTGTTCCCCATCATGTCTTTGTGTAGGATTGTTTGTGTTACGTGTATTTTGATATTGTGGATATTGTACGTTATGTCTATGTTCCGTGTTTTGGGCACATTTATTGTTATTTTGTGCTGTCATTTTCACCGGAATAAAAAGTGCACCTGTTCACTACACTCTGCTCTCCTGCACCTGACTTCGCCTCCGATACACACTCCTAACAGGTTTCCATCCAACCTTTTCTGCAAGTAAAGTAAAATAAAAAATGTCATGACAGGCCTGATGGAAACAGAAAATGTTTCCGTAAACTTTCCAAATGTTGACAAAACAAAATACGCTAGACAAGGTGGGATCTTGTCCATAAATATGCTAATGAGCCCCAACAGTACATTGCACTCACCTATCAATGATGATTGTACATTATATTCAAAATATTGGTATAATTATTTTTCCATCATACGTACAAGGTATGGAACTGTACCATATGAGTTCATATGTGTACCTTACACTTTTTTGTACCCCAGGGAAAAATACTGTACCCTAACCATATCCTTATTTTTTAAAAGAGTTTGTTAATACATGTTCCAAGCAATAAGTATGAACCTGGTGGCACCAATATGTTGCAAGTTCAAATCCCCGAAGCATTCATGTATACTCTATGTCAAGTGTCCTTGAGCACTGCTAGTTTTACGTTGATGTAATGTTGTTGGTTGCAATTATTTACTTGATTCTGGGCAGCTTGAGAATGTATTCTTGCCAATAAGTCTGTAGCCATATCTCTTTCATGCTCACAGACCTGGTGGTGTAGCAGGACATGAAACAGAACATTTCAGGTTGCTAGTGAACATGAGGTTTTAAGTTCAAATCCCAGTTAAGGCTAAGTCCCAAGTTTGATCACAGTACAAAATAATACAATGTTTGTTTTACTCTAAATTAAATCAGAATACAGCAGTATAATGTCATTTTATAGAAATAACACGTTGAAGTTGTTGTATATACAGTACTAGTATATATAAAGGTGTGTGTGTGTGTGCGCATGCTTGTCTGTGTGTTGACTCATTTTATTTTATTATGAATTATAAAGTTACCACCCATGACTATATTTGTTAGTGACAGAGATATGGCTGTTGCCATTCATCCGTTTCTAGTCCTACGGACCTCACCAAGTGAGATCCTAAGGAAATATGTTCTCTTTTTTTTTAATATAAAAAAATACCATACGTATTTCATATATAAGGTCTTATTTTGAGGGCCGAGTTTTAATATTTTTGTTTAATAATCTTTATTGAAGTGTTTCACATTTTACAACCATAGCAGTTAATATAAATCAAATTCAGCTTTCACATCAATACATGGGTTCATTATTACATAAGATGGTTAAAAGTTTTAAATGTGACCATGGAAGTTTTTTTTAGACCTACTTGTTTTTCTTTAGTTTATGCAGGGGTCAGGTATGCGACTTCACCACCATACATTTAATTGGATATGACTTTATAAATAGTTTTGTTCATGTCACTGTTCCAGTTCATATTAAAATGTCTAAATTGTAAGTGAGTCGCTGTAGCACAACCTGTGATGAGGTACGTTTTTTTCTTGATTTCCTACATAGCTTTTCCCACACCTGCAGGTCACCCAACCAAATACAATTTCTAACTATGGCACTTGCGACAATTTTACAAAATAAAATGTTTAACTTCATACCCAATTTCACTGCTCCGAGGCTTCCAAAATCTTTACTTTAAAAAATGATCTCTCTCTTTGTAACCTCCCTATTGGAATCCTATATTAACCAAACACATGCCTTATTGATCCTTAGGATGCAGTCATCAGCGGGGTGGGGTCTCATGTTTCATGAGCAGACATAAAAGATCCCAGAAATGTTCGATATGCACAAAAAGCTTATTTATTTCAAATTGTGTGCATGAATTTGTGTGCATGAATCCCTGTTTGTGAGCATTTCTCCTTTACCAAGATAATCCATCCACCTGACAGGTGTGGCATATCAAGAAGTTGATTAAACAGCATGATCATTACAGAGGTGAACCTTGTGCTGGGTACAATAAAAGGCCACTCTAAAATCAACAGTTTTGTCACAAAACACAATGCCACAGGGAGCGTGCAATTGGCATGCTGACTACAGGAATGTCCAACAGAGCGGGATTTCTCTACCATATGCCGCCTCCTACGTTGTTTTAGAGAATTTGGCAGTACGTCCGACCGGCCTCACTACCGCAGACCAAGTGCATGGCATTGTGTGGGCGAACGGTTTGCTGATGTCAACGTTGTAAATAGAGTGTCCCATGGTGGCGGTGGGGTTATGGTATGGGCTGGCATAAACTACGGACAATGAACACAATTTTATTTTATTGAGGGAAATTTGAATGCACAGAGATACCATAACGAGATTATGAGGCCCATTGTTGTGCCATTCATCCGCCCTCCATCACCTCATGTTTCAACATGATAAGCACAGCCCCATGTCGCAAGGATCTGTACACAATTCCTGCAAGCTGAAAATATCCCAGTTCTTCCAAGGCCTGCATACTCACCAGACATGTCACCCATTGAGCATGTTTGGGATGCTCTACATCAACGTGTACGACAGCGTGTTCCAGTTCCCGTGAATATCCAACAATTTCGCACAGCCATTGAAGAGGAGTGGGACAACATTTCACATGCCACAATCAACAGCCTGATCAATCTATGTGACAGAGATGTGACACACTGCATGAGGTGGTTTTCTGATCCATGCCCATACTTCTTTCATGGTATCTTTGACCAACAGATGCTTGTCTGTATTCCCAGTCATGTGACCTCAATAGATTAGGCTTCATTTATTTATTTCAATTGACTGCTTTCCTTATTTGAACTGTAACTGAGGAAAATCTTTGAAATTGTTGCTTGTTGTGTTTATATTTTTCTTCGGTATAGATTTGTAGCTAGTGTTCTTGTCAGACCATTTCTCAACCTCCTCATGAACTGCAGCTTATTTTCGATCCCAGTTTCTCTGAGCACAATTTGTTCCACTTATATATATCCAGAGTTATTTCATTTCATCTTTAATTTCTATATGGATGGGAGGCTTAGAAAGCACCATCCAAACTTCTTCTGTTTTGTTTTTTGTTTAACCAGACACTTTCTCATGTGATCCAAAATGATAATTTACTAAATCGAATTTACAAAAAAAATTTGCGAATGAATAAAGACTTACGTTGTCGGCATAAGCAGAGACAACTACACGACTACTATTACCAACAGATACACCTTTTATCATCCAAATCCTCCCACATATGTCATGTTTAACCAGTTGTTTTCAGCAACTGATATTTTTGAATTCGGCTTGTCATACTGGCAGGTTTGCAAGTAACAAACTATTTAGCTTGCTTCTAGTGTAGTGTTTGATATGCAATGCGATCTCCTCGTAATTAAAAGTCAGTGTTGACAAGTGTCCTGACGAGAAGGCAAACATTTCTAGCTATGCCAAGCAAAATTGGGCATTGTTAGCTCATTGTTATGGATGTATCAAAATGAAAACCAATAGAAAACAGCTACTTTGCTTTAAATCTGTCTTGACTGTGTTAGCCGTAGCTAGTTGGTTAGCTAGCAGCAAGTAAGGGATAAAAACGTTGCCAACGAACATGGCAACAGAACATAAAGAACAAAGACTCTCCATGAATAAAGAACATTGCCAGTGAGCATGGCAATGGAACATAAAGAAGGAATGACTGGGTCACGTCTTTAAATATCGAACTAATCAAACTAACGACTAGGTCGCGTCTCTAGCAACCAAAATATGAGAAAGTATGAATTTGCTGATAAAAATGAAAATGTCAACGAAAAAAAGTATTTCTACCGGTAAATGTGTGCTTTCGTTTTGTATTCTTTGGCATTTGTGGTATAAGTGGGATAAACACCTACATTCTGTACATTACTTTGGAAAAAGGAACTCTGCAAAGGGACTTGGCTCCACCTCACCCCGCTGCATCGTCCATTATTTCCAAGGTAATGTATCCCTTACCTTTAAAAATAAAACATTTTGTTCTTTTTTAGATTCCTTTCTGTTTATCTTGTTTGAGAAATAGACAAGTTGTTTTGAATCAAATCTTATAGCTTTTTTGTTGTTGTTTGATTTAGTTTTAATATAATCTTTCAATAATTCATTAAATTCATAACTTGACAATATTTTTGAAATACAGATTTAATAATAGGCACACATTCCAAAGGCACACATTCCAAACCTAAATACTCACATTTGTTGGTCAATTGAAATAATCACTTGAACATTTCATACATTTAGAAAATTAGATGGCAGACCAAGACTAATTAGAAAAGACCTGTAATAATTTCCCTTGATAAAATGTTGTTTGTATACAATTATTAGTTACCTTTCTATTTAATGAGACTCATTTAGGGCTGTTTTTATAATATATTTTCTTTGTCATTTTTGTGGGCCCCTCTTCCTGAAGGGAAGAGACCGGACATTTCTTACCACTTTTTGATGGACGGGTAGCTTCGATGAAGCTGGGAGTGTCTAGGGGCAGAGGAGTGTAGCCACTAGAGAGGTGGGAGGCGACCAGAGTACTGGTAAGGTTTGGTGGGTCGTCATCTTGAGCCTCCATTTGAGTGGAGCAGTCTGCTGCAGGACCTGTGTCATCAGGGATGGAAGTATCTTGGGATGGCTCTTCACTGGTGGGCTCAAAGCTGTCATCGTTCTCCTCATCACTCTTGCTCTCTGGTGTGCTGTCAGATTGACGGCTAGACTGCCTGTAGGAATGGCTTTTGCTCTCGGGTTCGTGTTGTTTCTCCTCTTCACCTCTCTCTGCTTCAGTTCCTTCTCTTCCTCTCATCTCTACTGCTCCTCTTGTTTGGGGACGTGCTGTGGAATCTGGGGTTCTTCAGGCTCATCTGCTGGCTGTGTTGGTTGCTGCGCCTCAGGTTCTGCTCCCTTTCCACTGTTCTTTGTTCTGTTGCTGTAGGCTTGTGGACAGTTGAAGTAGATTGCAGAGTGTGCACTTGCTTTCACTCATGCACTCTCTGGACTGTTGGCCAAACTCACTGCACCTCCAACACTTTGATACAGTCAGAAACTCTTCCTGTCCGGGACTTGACCATTATGGTCGTCTCATCCACATTAAATGGGGACTCCACTTCCCAGTCACTCCATTTTTGCTGATGTGTATTTGCGTTGTGGCGTTCAAGAAACTGGCGTAGGGGGCTGAGAAAAAGCATATTTCATATTCTCGCTGATTTGGGAGGGCTATGTAGGAATAAACGTCTTCAGCAGTGATCCACTGGGATTCGATCAGTAGGTTTTTAACCACATACTCTCTACTAGGCACCTCTCCTTCCCTAACAAAGTGCAGCCTAAACCAAAAGCACATCCATCATTATCATATTTCCCAGCATGCTCTATTGCAGGCTGAATTATTTGAAATGTTTGTTTCAATATCTATGTTTGTGCATGTACATTGATTAATTACTGTTGTGGTTACGCAAATATACATGTCATACATTTTCTAAACTAATCCAATATGTTGTTTGGATTTATTACACCCATTACTGCAATGGTTGTTCCAGTTTAAAAGATTTAGGTCAGGGATGAGAAACTAACTGCCTGCAGCCCCCTTATTAACAGTGGTGTGAAGTACTTAAGTAAAAATGCAGTATCTTCCAAAAGCCATTGAAGAGGAGGCGGCCAACATTCCACAAGCCACAATCAACAGCCTGATCGACTCTATGCGAAGGAGATGTGTCGTGCTAGACTCTATGCGAAGGAGATGTGTCGTGCTAGCGCATCAGTTCTAGCGCGTTTCTGTTTAATGGAAAAAAGGTTGGAAATAGGTGTCCTCATAATGACCATCTAAATAGACTACCTACAACTGGTAAGAATTTGTCATAATGTGCATTTATGCTGCTCTGTCTCTTCACACTCATGAGACTCAATTGCCTGCTGCTGCTCTCAGTCTAAACACACACCTCCGGCCCTCCCCCTCTTCATCAAAATGTGGAATAAGTCCCCTTACAAAAAAAGATTGCAGTTTTGAAACTGCAGTAAAAGTGCAGTGACTGCAGTCGACTGTGGTATTTTGGATGCAGTAATTGCAGAATAACTGCAGGGTACTGCAGTTATACTGCACTCTGAATGAATGCAATCTCAATTTTTTATTTTAATACATTTTTACGTAAGGGTCAAGGGATATGAATACTTTCTGAAGGCCCTGTATTTCACTTAAAACATATATTTTTTATTTCAATATAACTAGGAATAAAGTTACAGCTAATCTGGTGCTACTGTCCTATGTGATGTAGTAAGCAGTGTTGTAGTACTGGTCTCGTGTCCGGTCTCGAGAACACATATTGAGTGTCTTAGTGTTGTCTTGGTGTTGGATACATTTGTACTGGTCTTGACTCGGTCTGAAAGGACAGCAACACTAATACTAGCACACACACTAGCACTTTTTTTTCAGTGGGCATTGCCTATACTCACTTCTTAATCCCTATCGACGCGTATCAAAGTAGCGTAGTGGAGGTATATGATTTATCAATTAAGTAGTACAATAGAGAAGTCATGCGCTAAGGAGCCTACACAATCGTAAAAGCACGTGAAATATATTCACAAGCCTGCACACACAGCCTAGTTTCAGCGGAATATCATCTGCAGGCAGCAAGAGTGTGCAGCTCTCAATTGGTTTTGCCATGAAGCAGCTCACGGATGAATGACATTGGTAGCCGGTAGGGTAGGAAAGATATTTAATCTTAAAATATCTACCAGTAAATGCTAACTAAGGCAATAAGGGGGATGCAAACAAGGTATTGAAAACATTTAGTCCGAAGTGTTGGTTAGTTAGTAGGCTAGTTGTGATGCGCAATTGTCATCATATTCTGTTTGCATCAGGGACGTAGACATGGATTGGCCTGGGTAGACACAGACCCACCCACTGGGGAGCCAGGCCCTGACAGGCCCACTCAAACAGATTGATGTTGTTTAAAGCATTGTTGTGGACTTAGACCATCACATTTCTCCATTGTTTCCATATAAAAAGTGTCATTTTTGAGAGTGAAAATCAGAAAAATCTATAGGAAAACTTTTTGGCAAAATTAGAGTATACCCACTTCTCCAGGCACCTCTACACCACTGTATAGGGCCAATGGAAAGACAGCAGTCACACACAGCATGATGGTAAAGCACCGCTACACCACTGTATAGGGCCAATGGAAAGACAGCAGTCACACACAGCATGATGTTAAAGGATAAGCAGTCCATAAACTCGGACATAATAAGTCAGTAGGTTCCAGTCATAAGAATACAAAAACACAACCATGAAGCATTTCCCAATCGAAATGTACAACTAATACCCATTGCAAAAAACATTTCACGTTTAGCCCACAAAGTAATCGGTGACCTAAAGTTTAAAGTGGAACTGACGGTGTTTTAACTACTTTGCAGATATGAAACAAACAATCATAATATCAGTAAGAAATATCAAATTTTCAATTGATGCTACAAAACCAACTTTGTAAGGTTTACTTTATTGTTTGTTATTGCCTGTATTGCATGTAATTTTGGCATTAATACATGTCACATATCAGTTTGCAAACAATGTAAAAAAATGTTTTATTGAGTTAATGAAGACGCATACAAACTTTGTCTCTTTTTTGCTTTCTTGAGTAAGACAGCTCCAAAATGCAGGTGTTTCAGCCTAGCTCAACGCTTTCTGTGGTGGTGGGGCAGCCAGCGGAAAATAGGGGTTGGTAATGTTCTCTAGTTGCTCCATGATTGGCTCAGTGTTCTGTCACTCATGGGGACACTACTCACTGAAGTCTGAGATCTCCCAATTCCAAGTTTTCAGCTGTTTTGAGTGGGGCAGAAGTCATGCTGGATTGGCAACATGGCCATTGTTGAATGTTTATGCCTTTTAAGCTTTTAAGCTCACAGCAAAATCTACGGGTAGAGCTAAACAATTCAAGCGCCTTGGGTGCATTAGAAGTCAGTGCCTAACTGCAAGCATTGCAAAGCAATCACCAGTCTGCTATTCAGTGGAGTGGGTGTGTGGTCCAAGTATGGGTTTAAGGGTATATTTTCCAAGCTTAAAAGGATAAACGTTCAACAATGGCCATGCTGTCAATCCAGCATGACTTCTGCTGTGCTCAAAACAACTGGAAACTCGGAACTGGGAAATCTGACTTCAGTGAGTTCAAGACAACTGGGAACTCTGACAACAATATGTTTTGAACGCTCATCTAACTCGGAATTGCAAGTCGGGAACTCGGGCCTCTTTCTACAGCTCCGACCTGAAGGTCACTGACGTCATGATTCGACCTTGTTTTTTTCAGAGTTCCCAGTTGTCTTGAAATTACCATAAATCCAGAGAATGCCAGACTTTGATGACAAAGTTTGATGACAAAATTTGCCTCACAAAGGACCCCCTTCCTGTTCAAGTGAGCACAGCACAACAAGGTGAGTCCAAAAATGTATTGTATGCCCCTGCATAAATTATGTAATATGCCAAGGAGATATGTATACTGTAGCTAAGAAAGTTGTACTAAGTGTATGTTGTGTAGTAAGCTGTTAGTAGCCCATGTGCCTCACCCTAATAATTTGGTCCCTTTTACCCCCCTCATAACTTAACCTACTGTTCTGACTTGGTGGTGCACATGTAGCCTATAGCCTGTTTTAGAGAAATGTAATAATAAAATTTTGTAAGAGCTTTCATTGTCTGCTTATATGCCCCCTTTATTTATCCTACGGTTCTGACTTAGTGTCCAGGGAGAATACTGTAAGAACGGACCATGTTCTGAATTATGTCGCTGTACATATCGAAAGTGCTGAACAGTTATATTGACTATGTCCATCCTAACTCGCTCATTAATGTCTTAATTGAAATTACAGATTGCCTCTTATCTGCTCATGATCTCCTTATGCCATAGTTTGTACACCTCAAATGTCAGTAGAAACCACATTTGTATAAGCAAGTCAGCCATATTTTTTTAAAGGCAGTAAATGAGGCTAAATGGACGCTGCCAGACAAGGCTCCCCTGATAGCCAGGTGTAGCAGTGGGAAGGATTCACTCCATGGTGGTGAAAAGAAAGTTCTGCTGTGTGATAGCTTTATGTATGCCCTAACAGTTTGTGGGCACCATTTGTCACCATTATGGTGCAATTAATGTATTGTTTAGTGTTGTGTGGCATGGATCAAACATTTTGGCGGGAGTTTGCCCCACCAAGATTTACATGCTAAAATCGCCACTGACGAGGAGGCTACAATTCCCCATTGTTTAATTAGTGCAATTTTGACAGCCATCTAGCTGAAAAAGTTTGAGAGAGTTTATCTAATGTTCCTTCGTTAGATTTTAGCTCATCCTGCTCTGGCTAGCATTAGTTGTTGATCTTGTTGTTATTGATGTGCAAAATTAAGGGAGAGACATTCTACCTTTTCATGGTTTTTACCGTGGTGTTTACATATTTGCAGAAATCCATTCGGGTGTATTTTGTGTCTTTTGGCAAATGCCTTCTAATGATATAAAGTCGAGTTGTTGCAACTGCTTGTAAACAACCCGTCCAGTTCAAAGTGAATGTGGCAGGCCCGTGTGGCAAATGGCTTGTTTGTATAAAGGCCCACTGTATCTCTGATTGGCTATAATGTAGCGCACTGGTCTGTGTAGACTCTGGTCCTGGACAAGACAGGATGTTTTTATTTGGTTTTATTTACTGCAGTGTCTATTAGTTGTCCAAACGCACGGCCACTTTCCCACTCTATATTGATATAGAATTTTCACAAATGCCTTAGTAGACATAATTCCCAAACATACTAAGATTTGATGAAAACGTGAAAATGACCATATCTAAGTAGTCGCTTGTCCGATTTTTTTTTTTTTTTAAGTGTCATATTCTTCCTGTGGGTGTATATGAACAGATTTTAACTATTTCACATTGTTCAAATGCTGTCAGTTCCACTTTAAATGCAACATTTCACACTCATAAGTTATTTTCAAAGAGATGGCTAACAACAGCAAAAGCTCTGCAATAAAAACACAGTTCCACTCACCAGATGATGATCGTTTGAAAATGAACTTCTTGTTTAAAGTTATTCTTGAAAAGGGAGAAGCAAACAAATTAGCAACAACATCCTCTTTGATAACGCCTGCTGCAGCAGCTGACAAAATAGCCGACGACAAAAGATAGCTAGCTAGACCGTGAGAAAACTACTGCTCGCTATTGTGCAGTGACCTGTCAGCCTTCAAGCAGGCAGACGTTTCCATAGGTTTTTGTGAAAACGGTCCCACCCATTAAGTCAAAATGTGATTGGTTGATTCCATTGTCGCTCCAAAATGTTACCCTTATACAGTAGAATGCCTTTATCTAGCTTTTGATGGCCTAGACAATGGCTGACATAGCTAGCTAGATGTATCTCTACATACACCAGCAAAGAAAAATCCTGATTGAATCTTTTTTCTCTTCAGTGTTAGTCTTTTCCTTTCCATCAAAAACTCAAGAGATTGAATCAGATCATCATAGAAAATAATAATAATGATTATTATTATTATTATTATTGTATAAATCCTTAGCCCTTCTCTGAAGGCGTAGAAGGCCCATTGTTCCCCACTGTGTTTGGGTTAGTGATAATTTGTAGAGTGGCTCTATTTTCACTCAGCATGCATTTTTATCACTATTCTGAATGTCTAAGGAATCCATATGTTGTTCTGAAATATGAATACAGAAATTCTGGACATTTTGAACTCATTATGGTGGTGATTTGACAAAATTACAATCATGGTCTTGAATTGGACTCACATTTTTCTGGTCTCGGGCTTGACTCGGTTTCTCCTCCCCTCCAGTCTTGGTCTTGACTCAGACCCATTGTCCCCCTCCTGGTCTCAGTCTTGACTCAGTTTCTCCCCCCTCCAGTCTTGGTCTTGACTCGGACTCGATTTGCTCCGGTCTTGGTCTTGAATCGGTCTCACTTGAGTCGGTCTCACACAACACTGGCAAAAATGGTCAATGCAATTAGTCTGGGCAGCTATTTGGCTAACTATTAAACTAACTATATAGCAGTCTTATGGTTTGGGGGTAGAAGCTGTTCAGGGTCCTGCTGCATTGGTACCGCTTGCTGTGTGGTAGCAGAGAGCGAGAGAGAGGATCTTGAGAACAGGAAGCAAAGAAATAATGCACATAGAACAGATCAATGGCAGACGGAAGAGAGGGTGGTGTGGCTTCTCCTCCAGATGCTGTTATTTTATCTAAAACATCAGGTGTACGCCGACCCCAGCGCAATTATGCGTTTTATCTCCAGTACATTGCCACGATTGTCAGTTATGTAGCTGCTCTACTGCTCATCTCAGTGCATCCTTGCTGGGATGACACAATCAATCTACTGTCGGGGAATGTCAACACCCCAGACAAACACATTGGTTCACCTTTCCATGGGAGAGGACAGTACACAGCATACGATAATGTTCTGAATAACGGCCAAGTCTACCTCGCTCCCTATTCGAATGAATCGCTTGAAAGTAACAAGCACAAGTCCAAAATCTGCCGGAAACTGCTAAACTACATGTTCACTACCCTGCAGCTCTTCAGGGATGTGCAACAGCGATTCTCACCGGATTGGAAAGCAGTGCATGGCCTCATCCTCTAATTATCACCGCCGCGGAAGTGGGTGAGTGCTATGGTCCCATGATTTCTCTCGAGTCACCTGGCTCTAAGATTAAATTTGACTCTCCAAACATATCCAAGTCGCTATAGGCGATCCGCAACTCTGCTTCTGGCACACAAGCTGTTTAAATTAGTTCCCCACATCCAGTGTAAGCAGAAGGGATAGTTAATTGCACTGCCAAACTGCACCTAATCAAAACTAAACAAAATGGCCTAAACCCAGCCATCAGAAAACACATACATTTGTACTTTTTTGAATGTGTCAATCACTCTTGAGTCATCTGGGACCCACTAAGCCCAAGTGACTACCAGGGGGCAGGGACACTTGAACATTTGCAGTGTCATTCCAAAAAGTGATCCAATTCAACATCTTCTCACAGACTCCCATCTTGAATTCCGCTGCCTTTCAGAGGCATGGCTCCATAAAAATCTGCTGCTTTGATTGAGAGAAAAAAACGATAACAAAATGTACCTGGCTACAATGTTTTCAGGAGAGACAGGATTGAAAGAAGAGGAGGAGGGGGTCTGAAGAATTACATTAAATAACATATCCAGTGTAAACAAATTGAGTGGTCAGGTGATAATGAACTAGAATGTATTGGCCTGAACGTTACACTGTCTCCCAAAATGTATTTGACCCTTATTGGAATGTGTAGACCACCTTCCACCAAAAGTGTGTTTTTTGATCAGTTTAATAACATGCTTATGGAATGTGATTTTGGGAAAGAGGTCATCTTAATGGGATACTTTAACATTAATTATGAAGACAAGTCTTATAGGAAAACCCTCAAATGGATCACTTAACACCTTTGAACTTATACAGCTAGTTAAAGGGCCAACTTGGGTGACTTGTTGTTCTTAAACACAAACGGATCTTTTGTTCAGTAATAAACCAGAGAGAGTGACTAAATCATTCAATATGGTTACTGGGCTGTCTGATCATAATTTGACACTTATAGCCAGAAAGCTGTCCAAGAGCAGGTTTAACCTCTCTACCGTTAGAAAGCCTGATCAGCTCAGAATACCTAAGAGAGAAATCAATTATTTTAAAAACACAATTAAGGGAATTAACTGGAATGATCTCTGTCCTATACAGATGTGGATGCTGATAGTCAGGTTTTTCTA
Organism: Salvelinus alpinus; assembly: GCF_045679555.1. Taxonomy (NCBI): domain Eukaryota; kingdom Metazoa; phylum Chordata; class Actinopteri; order Salmoniformes; family Salmonidae; genus Salvelinus; species Salvelinus alpinus. Next base: position 37,981,453 of record NC_092091.1, on the reverse strand, counting down.
TCCACAATCCAGACTACTGTAAATGGCTTCCTAAAGAAAATCAAATCCAAACCTGGCCAAAAGAGCACTCTTCCTTGGCTAAATAGAGAAATTTGGAATATGATGAAAGAACAAGATCATGCTCTAAAAACAGCTCTAAAGTCCAAATTAGAGCATGACAGACGTAAGTTTACCATGTTGAGAAATAAGGTGATGAAAGAAATCAGACAGGCCAAGGGAAACTTTTTTATTAACATAATTGGTGAAGCAAAGCGAAATTCTAAATTGATCTGGGAGAGACCATAGTAACCCTGCAAAAAGACTAGAAATCAATGTGAATGACAGTCTAACACAGGATGCAGTGGAAATAGCAACAGCCTTCAATTCATACTTTGTTGACTCTGTCAGCGCTAGTGAATAACACTCAACTTGTCTTCATCACACAGGAGGTTTCTGAGTGAGAGGTGAACAAGGTGATTAGCTCACTAAAGAACTATAAAGCCAAAGATGTGTTTGGGCTGGACTCTAGCTTTCTTAAAAACTACAAAGAGTCACTCATTGGCCCCATTTACAAAGGTCACCAACACATATATTGGTCAGGTGTTTCCACGGATGTGGAAGTCGTGACGCTGCTGACGTGAGTAACTACAGACCCATTAGTACTACAGACCCACTACCTGTGTTGTCGAAGGTTGCTGAAAAGTGTGTGGCAAAGCAACTAATTGCTCACCTCAACAACATCCCCTTCACATTACACTCCATTCAGTTGGGCTTCAGAGCAAAACACTCCACATAAACGGCCAACTGCTTTCTTCTGGTAAATGGACAAATGGGGCATTGTTGGAGCTGTATTTCTAGACCCAATGAAAGCTTTTGATACTGTTAACCATGAGTTTCTCATCACAAAACTGTCCAAGCTCAACTTTTCCCCCGATACATTGAGATAGAAGAAATCAACTAAATTCAACCGAGCTAATTTCCGATTCATTTGACTACAGAGGTAGAAAAACTGTACTTCAAATCTATGATACTCCCTCACTTAACATACTGATTTACTAGTTGGGCCCAAGCTTGGCGTACAACATTAAAACCCATTCAGTCTGTATACAAAAAGGCTCTCAAAGTGCTTGATTGAAAGCCCAATAGCCATCATCACTGTTACATCCTCAGAAAGCATGAACTCCTGAATTGGAGAAATCTTGTGCAATGTAGTCAAGATCCTAAATGGCCTGGCTCCTCCTCCACTTAGTACTTTTGTTCAACAGAAAACCCAAACCCATGGTAGCAGATACATAAGATCTGCCATGAGAGGTGACTGTCCCTTAAGGAAAAGCACCTTTAGTCAATCTCATTTCTCTGTGAGAGCTTCCCATGTCTGGAACACACTGCCATCAGACACACACAACTGCACCACCTATCGCACCTTCACAAAAACATGAAGACATGGCTAAAGGCCAATCAGACTTGTGAACATACTCCCTAGATGTGTATTGCTGCTTTCCATGTCTGTAGCTTGTGAGGTGTGGAAAGACTTTGTTGCTTTCATGTCTTTTGTTTAGTTGCTTTTTGTGCTATTTCTCTGTCTGCATGCTGCGTGTTGCTTGTCCTATGTTGCTGTGCATGTGCTCTTTGCTCATTGATTGTCAGTATTGTTATTGTCATTGTTTTTAATAACCTGCCCAGGGTCTGCGGTTGAAAATTAGCCGACTGACTAAAACTGGCACTTACACTGAAACGTTGATTAATGTGCACTATCCCGGTAAAAATACAAATAAACTCAAACAGTCTGACTTGGGTGGCTGGAGTCTTTGACAATTTATAGGGCCTTCCTCTGACACTGCCTGGCATAGTGGTCCTGGATGGCCGGGAGCTCGGCCCCAGTGATGTACTGGCCCGTACCCAGTAGCCTCTGTAATCTTCTATTGGTCGAATGCCAAGCAATTGCCATGGCAAACGGTGATGCAGCCAGTCAAGATGTTTTCAATGGTGCAGCTGTAGAACAACTTTTTGAGGATCTGAGGGCCCATGCCAAATATTTTCAGCCTCCTGAGGGGGAAGAGGCGTTGTTGTGCCCTCTTCACAACTGTGTTGGTGTGTTTGGACCATGATAGAGCCTTAGTGATGTGGACACCGAGGAAACTGAAGTTCTCGACCCACTCCGTTACAGTCCCGGTTGATGTGAATAGGGGTGCGCTTGGCCCTCTGTTTCCTGTAGTCCACAATCAGCTTCTTTGTCTTGCTGATGTTTTTTTTTTTATTTAACTTGGCAAGTCAGTTAAGAACAAATTCTTATTTACAATGATGGCCTAGGAACAGTGGATTAACTGCCTTGTTCAGGGGCAGAACAAAATATTTTTACATTGTCAGCTCGGGGATTCAATCTAGTAACCTTTCGGTTACTGGCCCAACACTCTAACCACTAGGCTACCTGCCGCTATTGAGGGAAAGGTTGTTGTATTAGCACCACACTGCCTGCCAGGTCTCTGACCTCCTCCCTATAGGCTGTCTCATCGTCGTCGGTGATCAGGCCTACCACCATTGTGTCATCGGCAAACTTAATGACGGTGTTGGAGTAGTGCGCGGCCACTACTGGAGGGGACTAAGCACACACCCCTGAGGCCCCCCCGTGTTGAGGGTCAGTGTGGCAGATGTGTTGTTGCCTACCCTCACCACCTGGGGGTGTCCCGCCAGGAAGTCCAGGATCCAGTTGTAGAGGGAGGTTTTCATTCCCAGGTTCCTTAGCTTAGTGTTTGGCTTGGAGGGCACTTTGGTGTTGAATGTCGAGCTATAGTCAATGAACAACATTCTCATGTAGGTGTTCCTTTTGTCCAAGTGGGAAAGGGCAGTGTGGAGTGCAATAGAGATCGCATCATCTGTGGATCTGTTGGGGCGCTATGCGAATTGGAGTGGGTCCAGGGTGTCTGGGATGATGGTGTTGATGTGAGCCATGACCAGTCTTTCAAAGCATTTCATGGCTACAGATTTCAGTGCTACTGGGCGATAGTATTTAGACAGGTTACCTTGGCGTTCATATGAGAGTTTCGGTAGAGAATGTGTGATCAACAAACAGAGTTGGTCCCCATTACGATAAGCATACCTTGATATATTTAAACTATTTCCACTCTTCATCTCCCCATTATTCATGAGCTGTCTGTATAATCATCAACTCGATTTTGCAAAACATAGGAGCTATTCTGTCATTCGTTAAAGGAGGTTATTTAGCAAGCTTAGCAACTTTGGTCTTTTCACTTTTGTTTGACTGCCGTTACAAAGTTTGTATGATTTGACAACGCTATACTCAGCAGAGGAGGTTGTTGGCACCTTAATTGTGGAGGACGGGCTCGTGGTAATGGCAAGAGCGGAATAAGTGGAATGGTATCAAACACATGGTTACTATGTGTTAGATTCCATTCCATTCACTCCATTCCAGCCATTATTATTGGCCATCCTCCCCCCAGCAACCTCCTATGATACTGGGGGTGCACTATGTGCGTCCTGAACACGTTCTGTGTCGAGCTAGCCTACCGCTGAAATGCGCTGAATTAATTGAGGAACATGATAACGCTCTGAATTTATTAACAGCCACAAAAATGTCATGGGCGGTCAAAGATACTTACTCTATTATTAAATATCAGTTTAATTTGCTCTGAAATCTTTACATATTGGCTCAGCCAAGCTGACAAGGTGGCACAGCGCACCTCTTATTTGGGGAGAACCCTGGCATAGTGACCATATCTTGCTCTCTAAAAACAAACTGTTCTATACAGTGCCAAATAAGGGTATTTTGGCTTATAACCATAGCGGAACCTTTTTTTGAAGGTTCTATAAATAACCATGAGCATAAGGAACTAAATGGAACCAGTATACACTATCGGTCAAATATTTTAGAACATACATTTTTTTCTTTATTTTTTCTATTTTCTACATTGTAGAATAATAGTGAAGACATCAAAACTATGAAATAACACACATGGAATCATGTAGTAACCCAAAAAGTTTTAAACAAATCAAAATATGTTTTATATTTGAGATTCTTCAAATAGCCACCCTTTGCCTTGATGACAGATTTGCACACTCTTGGCATTTTCTCAACCAGCTTCATGAGGTAGTCACCTGGAATGCATTAACTTCTTAAAAGTTAGTTTGTGGAATTTCGTTCCTTCTAATGCGTTTGAGCCAATCAGTTGGTATACAGAAGATATGCCGATTTTGTAAAAGACCAAGTCCATATTATGGCAAGAACAACTCAAATAAGCAAAGAGACATGACAGTCCATCATTACTTTAAGACATGAAGGTCAGTCAATTCGGAAAATTTCAAGGAAAATTTCAAATTTCAAATTGAAAGTTTCTTCAAGTGCAGTCGCAAAAACCATCAAGTGATATGAGGAAACTGGCTCTCATGAGGACCGCCACAGGAATGGAAGACACAGAGTTACCTCTGCTGCAGAGGATAAGTTCATTAGAGTGACCAGCCTCAGAAATTGCAGCCCAAATTAATGCTTCAGAGTTCAAGTAAGAGACACATCTCAACATCAACTGTTCAGAGGATACTGTGTGAATCAGGCCTTCATGGTCGAATTGCTGCAAAGAAACCACTACTAAAGGACACCAACAAGAAGAAGAGACTTGCTTGGGCCAAGAAAAATTAGCAATGGACATTAGACCAGTGGAAATTTGTCATTTGGTCTGGAGTCCAAATTTGAGATTTTTCGTTCCAACCGCCGTGTCTTTTTGAGACGCGGTGTGGGTGAACGGATGATCTCCACATGTGTATTTCCCACCGTAAAAGCATGGAGGAGGATGTGTTATTGTGTGGGGGTGCTTTGCTGGTGACACTGTCTGTGATTTATTTAGAATTCAAGGCACACTTTAACAGCATGGCTACCACAGCATTCTGCAGAGATATGCCATCCCATCTGATTTGTACTTAATGGGACTATCATTTGTTTTTCAACAGGACAATGACCCAACACACCTCCAGGCTGTGTAAGGGATATTTGACCAGGTAGGCAAGTTGAGAACAAGTTCTCATTTACAACTGTGACCTGGCCAAGAATAAAGCAAAGCAGTTTGACACATACAACAACACAGAGTTACACATGGAATAAACAAAACATACAGTAAATAATACAGTTGAAGAAAAAGTGTGGAGTGCTGCATCAGATAACCTGGCCTCCACAATCCCCCGACCTCAACCAACTTGAGATGGTTTGGGATGAGTCGGACCGCAGTCGGACCGCAGAGTGAAGGAAAAGCAGTCAACATGTGCTCAGCATATGTGGGAAAATCTGTCATCAAGGCAAAGGGTGGCTATTTTAAGAATCTCAAATATACAATTTATTTAGATTTATTTAACACTTTTTGGGTTACTACATGATTCCAAATGTGTTATTTCATAGCTTTGATGTCTTCACTATTATTCTACAATGTAGAAAATAGAAAACATAAAGAAAAACCCTTGAATGAGTAGTTGTTCTAAAACATTTGACCGGTAGTGTAGTGCTATAAAGAAACATTTCCTAAGGTTCTATAAAGAACCATTAAAAAAAGCTTCTACAGTATATAGCGTCACGTGATGAATGGTGTCCGAAGCTTCATATCGTCGAACAACCACCTGATTGGTTTGGTATTGGTTTCAGTGGAAGACAAAAATGATATGCTGCGCACCTGCTCCGGAGTGTGTCACCTCTAAATTATTTTGACCAGCAGATGACACTAGTGTACACTGCATAGATCAAAGACTCAAGTAATTAACCTATTTTCAACACAATTGGCTGGAAAGCTTCAATGCTTCAGGAAGCTTAATTTCCCAATCAATACTGGACCAGCTATGAGTCTCTGAGAATGGAATTGGGAACTACTGACTTTATCAACTATTCTCAATTGACACAAGACCATGTATGAGTCTTTCACAAGACAGTGTCACTGGTCAATCACCTGTAATATACAAAAACATAAAACATTAAATTAGTTAAACTGGAATGACCCTCTCACTCATGGTTGCACAAAAATATTAGAATTAGCTGCCGCCACTACATTTTCCTTATCAGTAAAATAAGAAAGATTACTTTCAGAATTCTGTAAAACTCAGAGAAAATGAGGGAAACATCCTTGAGAAGTAGTTTCTCTTCGCAGGGAATACACCATTAGACCAACTCATTAGAGCAGTCATTGCTAAATACTTTAACCTCTAAATAGACAGTCTTTATCCACGTATTGCTGGGAGCTGCATGAAAATTAGATGAATAGATGTCTAATTCTGGGTTTGTGGGGCCTTCTAAAAGATGTCCTAAATTACTAATGTGATCAGGATGATATCACATACTGGCTTTGGGATTCTCTGACTAACGTTGATTATTTTCAAGTAAGACGTGATCCAGCCAACCTGTTGGAGCAGAGGCAATAATACAATACGCTTCATGTAAAGTGTGTGATGTGGTCTCATGGTGTGTAGGTCTGCATAGGTGTCTGCAGAGAGCTGATATAATGCATGTGTCTGGCTGGCTGTGTGAAGTGCCTTCATGGTGCATCGTGTGTGTGTGTGTGTGTGTATGACTTGATTTTTGAAGTGCATTCTTGAAGTGGTGTGTAAAATCGAATCAAATTTTATTTGTCACATGCTTCGTAAACAAGAGGTGTAGACTAAGAGTGAAATGCTTACTTATGGGCCCTTCCCAACAATGCAGAGAGACAAATAGTATAACATAACGAATAAATACACAATGACTAACGATAACTTGGCTAAATATACAGGTTACGAGTACAAAGTTGATATGCAGGGGTACGAGGTAATTGAGGTAGATACTTTATGTGTATATATAGGTAGGTGGTAAAGCGACTAGGCAACAGGATAGATAATATACAGTAGCAGCAGCGTATGTGATGAGTCAAAAGAGTTATTGGAAAAGGGGGTCAGTGCAGATTGTCAGGGTAACTACTTGAACATAAATATAAACGCAACTGTGACAATTTCAACGATTTTACTGAGTTACAGTTCATAAAAGGAAATCAGTCAATTGAAATAGATAAAAGGCCCCAATCTATGGATTTCACATGACTGGGGAGGGGCGCAGCCATGGGTGGGCCTGGGAGGACATAGGCCCACCTATTTGGGAGCCAGGCCCACCCACTGGGGTGCCATGCCCAGCCAATCAGAATACGTTTTTCCCCACAAAGGGGCTTTATTACAGACAGAAATACTACTCAGTTTCATCAGCTGTCCGGGTGGCTGGTCTCAGACGATCCTGCAGGTGAAGAAGTCAGATGTGGAGGTCCTGGGCTGGCATGGTTACTTGTGGTCTGTGGTTGTGAGGCCGGTTGGACGTAATGCCAAATTCTTTATTGTCTTAGAAAATTAGAAATGCTCACTAGCAGGGATGTAAACAAATGTATGCACACAATTTGAGAGAAATAAGCTTTTTTGTACGTATGGAACTTTTCTGGGATCTTTTATTTCAGCTCATAAAACATGGAACCAAAAATGTACATGTTGCGTTTATATTTTTGTTCAATATATTTTAGCAGTCTTTCTGTTTAGGGCAGAAGTTGTTCAGGGTCCTGTTGGTTCCAGGCTTGGTGCATCGGTACTGCTTGCTTGAGTGGCTGGAGTCTTTGACCAATTTTTTTACGAGTGTGTCTGACTAAAATATGAAATGTCATTTTGTGTGTGTGTGTGCATACGTGTGTGTGAGTGTCTTTGCGTGCTAGTGTGTGCTTGTGCACGTATTGGCATACGTGCTGACATAGGTGTGTGAGTCTGGCCGTTTGACTATTCCTTCAATACAGAGGCAAACAGAGCCCCCACAGAAATAAACACCCAGATGATTAAAGGCTCTATTCAATTCGTATTGCGGAAGTTCAGCCTGACAGCGTAATAAAAATGTATAGGCAATATTCCCACACTAGTGGAGAATGCATTCACGGTAAATGCTGCATATGTCTGCTCAATCGGAAAATGTACTTTACATTTCAATTGCGCAATCTGTAACGCGTCAGCGATACATATTGAATAGAGGCCTTACTCTCAGTTGGCTGTGTTTGTGTTGTTTTGTCACATTCTGCAGACTGAAGTGGGATGTTCAGAGTCGTCTCATTCAGAGGCATCTCTCCCTGTTTTGGGCTGTGTCTCAAATGGCACCCTATTCCCTATGTGGTGCATTACTTTTGACCTGGTCTAAATTAGTGCACCACTTAGGGAATTGGGTGCCATTTTGGACGTAGCTCCTGTTTTGGCCATTTGTTGTTGGGAGGTGTGGCCTACCTGTGTACTTGCCGCAGGTTCTTTCGACTCCATCGATTTTCCTCTTTTCCCAGTCGGAGCCCTTTCTCTCAAATCAATTCTGGGGAATTGCTTGTTCACCAACAAATGACGGTTGAAAACCAGAGCAGTGTGAAGGGCAGAATTCCGAGGGCTACCCTGGGTTTTTGTTCTGTCAGCTAGAGACGGGAAGGAGCGTTTGTGGAGGGAGAACTCAAAGGTGTGTGTGTGTGTGTGTGGTGTGTGTGTGTGTTTGAGTGTCTGACAGCTGGTGGAACAAAGGGCATGGCCATCACACCATAATGTGCCGCACGCCACTCACAGTCAGACACATGCACATTACACACACACCGCACGCTCGTAGTATCATCTTCTGACAAACACACACACACACACACACACACACACACACACACACACACACACACACACACACACACACACACACACACACACACACACACACACACACACACACACACACACACACACACACACACACACACACACACACACACACACACACATGCACACACACAGTCTGGAGACATGAGAGAGAATAGTGTGGGCTAGCTCAAGGACAGAGAGAGGTTGTCGGTCCGAATGACCTCTTTAGACTCAGTATATTTTGTTGATGTTTTCATGGATGGAACTCAGCAGTGATATTGATCTGTTTATCTCCCACATACACGTTGTCTTGCACTGAGGTGTGTGTCTCTCTCTCACTCCTGCTCTCTCGCTCTCTCTCTCTATCTGTCTGAATGTGTGTTTGAAATATGTTGTTTTCATTTGTGAGGAAATTCAGGGAATTGTTTTAATAGTAAAGGGTCTATTATCCCCCCCACCTTTGACCCTGTTCCTACTTGTTAGCCAAATAGCCAACTTTGCCTGAGCAAACAGAAAATTAAACAACACACATTTGGCATTTTCCTTATTCGAATACCAGTACCTCATTATAAACATCCCGACAGTAAACTCCACCCCCAACCTCTCACACAGACATTCCAAAAGAGACATTAATGGCATTAACCTGGCACACACAGAAAACACATGATGCACAGTTTCACTCATGACACAGAAAGGACACCCCTGTCCGACTCCCGGGTCTACCTGTGCCAACCAGCTATTAGTGGCCAGGGCTCCATGTAGAACCCCCCACTGGAGGTCCCTTGACCTCTTTGGTACTGGAAGTTTGTAGAGCCCCCTCCATCTAAAACCCACCATACTCTCCACCCCACATACCCCCTGCCACTGATGTGCCTTCACTCCTGTTATGTTCCTAATGTTTCTCACTTTAATGCAGAGGTTGTAGAGGGCTTTACCTCCCACCCCCTCAAACTCCCCCAGGCTCGGAGTGTTAAACTCCAACAAGTCCTCCATACCCCCTTGCCAGTCCCCAGTCTCTGCCGTCACCTGCAGTGGTGGAAACATTGGTGGTCCCTCCCCCTTTGGCCACTCAAACACCCCCCTAACCAGCTCAGACAGTGCTTCTTGGACCTCCCCCAGGAATTTTTCCAGCAGCCTAAGATATGTTAGTCCTGTTTGTTGTGCCAGGACTTTCGAGGTTTTCCACGCCTCCTCCCGCAGCAGCTGCAGGTCAACCAGCCTTAGTAAACCCGCTGCCATCAGTCGCTTCTGCAGGCTGGTAGATTGAACCGATCTCAAATGGACGGCTGGATTGTGGAAGATAGGCTCCTCCCACACCCACAGCCCAGGCTCCACACCCCCTTCTCGTGTGGGCCTTAGCAGCTGCCAGGCCCTCAGCACCACAGAGTAAAAATCAGAGAGACCTGCTGTACTCAACCTCTCCAGCCTCATGAGGAACAGCTGCCGGTCCAACCCTAATCAACCAGCTCTCCTCAGCAGCGTGCATGCTGGTTCCCTCCAGCCGACATCAGTATGGTACAGCTACAGTCTGCGAGCAGACCGACGGGGGTTGAGTGTAGCCAGTTTATGCCACAGGGAGGCATCCTGCCTCTATATGACACTTGGGATCAGAGCCACCTCCACCTGGCCAGTCTTGACAACACTGCCTGTGACAACCCTCCCAGTTCTTCCTGACCCACCTCTCCCAGCCCAGGTACACTCCCAAAATGTTCAGCACTTCGCAACCCAACTGCAAACCCCCTGGAAGCAGAGGAGAGGCCCTATACCTCCATGCCCCATGCCAGTCCCAGTCCATAGAACTGGCCTCTGCCAGTTCATGGGACAACAGGGGAATTTCCATTTCATCCCTCTGTGCCAGAGAGAGCTTAGGGAGTTCTGCAAACAAAACCTGAGCACACATAGGATCACACAGTTCTGCCCTATACCACTCAGTAAAAAACTTCACAGTCCGCTTCCGCATCTCCCCCACCACAGAGGTCACCCGCCCATTCGACAGCCGCAGACAATGCCTACACTTGGCTTCACTGCTCTGTCTTTCCAAACCAAAGAAGGAGGAGCTGGGAGCATCCATCTCCTTGAGCATGTAGAACCTAGCTCTTACAATTTCTCCCTTCGCTTTAACCTGGAAAACTGCCCAGGTCCCTACGTAATTCAGCTAAATTAGCATGGAAGCCTACATTGCCTTGGCCCGGCAGCTCTATCTCCACTTCACTGATAGTACAAATAAAATAAAATACAATCAAATATTATTGGTCACATACACGTGTTTAGCACTTTCTCCACTGCGGTCCCGTCGATGTGGATAGGGGGGTGCTCCCTCTGCTGTTTCCTGAAGTCCACGATCATCTCCTTTGTTTTGTTGACGTTGAGTGAGAGGTTATTTTCTTGGCACCAAACTCCCAGAGCCCTCACCTCCTCCCTGTAGGCTTTCTCGTCATTGTTGGTAATCAAGCCTACTACTGTTGTGTCGTCTGCAAACTTGATGATTGAGTTGGAGGCGTGCTTGGCCACGCAGTCACGAGTGTACAGGGAGTACAGAAGGCGGCTGAGAATACACCCTTGTGGGGCCCCAGTGTTTAGGATCAGCAAAGTGGAGGTGTTGTTTCCTACCATCACTACCTGGGGGCGGCACGTCAGGAAGTCCAGGACCCAGTTGCACAGGGCGGGGTTCAGACCCAGAGTCTAGAGATTAATGATGAGCTTGGAGGGTACTGTGGTGTTAAATGCTGACCAATACTGTAGTCAATGAACAGCATTCTTATATACAGTTGAAGTCGGAAGTTTACATACACTTAGATTGGAGTCATTAAAACTTGTTTTTCAACCACTCCACAAATTTCTTGTTAAACTTCTTGTGAATAGGGGGCGCTGTTTTCACTTTGGGAAAAAATCGTGCCCAATTTAAACGGCCTCGTACACTATTCTAGATCGTACAATATGCATATTATTATTACTATTGGATAGAAAACACTCTCAAGTTTCTAAAACTGTTTGAATTATATCTGTGAGTAAAACAGAACTCATTTGGCAGCAAACTTCCAGACAGGAAGTGAAAAATCTGAAAACGATGCTCTGTTCCAGGGCCTGCCTATTCAATTGCTTAATATTTATGGATTTGCATGCACTGCATACACCTTCCACTAGATGTCAACAGGCAGTGGAAGGTGGAATGGGGTGTCTAGCTTGATCTGAGGTCGAACAAGAGCTCTTGGAATGACGTGACCAGAATTTCCTTTCTCTACCTAGGCGCGGGAAGGACATCAACATTGGCTTCTGAAAAGCGTTCGGTATACACGGTGGATATCTCCGGCTCTGATTTTATTTGATAGATGTGATAAAAACATCATAAAGTAGTTTTTTTCAACCGAGTTGTATCAGTTTATTCAACATTTATTGCGACTTTTGGAATTTTCCTGTCTTTGCGTCAGGAGAAGATGGGCATGTTCGCGCCACATGGCTAGCTAAGGTTGCTAATTCGACAGGAGAGAAGGACATTCTAAAACCAAACAACGATTTATTCTGGACAAAGGACTCCTTGTACAAGATTCTGATGGAAGCTCAGCAAAAGTAGGAACAATTTATGATGTTATTTCGTATTTCTGTGGAAAATGTTGAGTCCTATTTTCCGCCCTTTTTGCGGGCGCTGTCTCGCTATAACGTAAGCTGTTTGTTATGGTAAAGTTATTTTTTTAAATCTAACATGGCGGTTGCATTAAGAACTAGTGTATCTTTCATTTGCTGTCCAACATGTATTTTTTAGTCAAGTTTATGATGAGTTCTTTGGTCAGATTAGGTGAGTGTCCAAACTAGCTCCGGACAATTTGGTGAATCGATGCTACATATTCACAATGTATAACCACGGTTTGCAGCTCAAAATATGCACATTCTCGAACAAAACATAAGTGTATTGTATAACCTGATGTTATAAGACTGTCATCTGATGAAGTTGGTCAAGGTTAGTGATTAATTTTATATCTTTTGCTGGTTTTTGCGATCACTACCTTTTGCTGCTGATAAATGCATTTGTGTGTTTGGCTATTGTGGTAAGCTAATATAATGCTATATTGTGTTTTCGCTGTAAAACACTTAAAAAAATCTGAAACATTGGCTGGATTCACAAGATGTTTATCTTTCATTTGCTGTACACCATGTATTTTTCATAAATGTTTTATGATGAGTATTTAGGTATTTCACGTTGCTCTCTGTAATTATTCTTGCTGCTTTGGTGATATTTTTGATGGTAGCTGCAATGTAAAACTATGATTTATACCTCAAATATGCAAATTTTCGAACAAAACATAAATTTATTGTATAACATGTTATAAGACTGTCATCTGATGAAGTTGTTTCTTGGTTAGTGACTAATTATATCTCTATTTGGTCGGTTTTGTGAAAGCTACCTATGCGGTAGAAAAATTGTGAAAATATGCGGTTGAGTCTTTTGCTATTGTGGTTAGCTAATAGAAATACATATTGTGTTTTCGCTGTAAAACATTTTAAAAATCGGAAATGATGGCTGGATTCACAAGATGTTTATCTTTCATTTGCTGTATTGGACTTGTGATTTCATGAAAATTATATTATATGATATCCCTGTCGCGTTAGGCTAGGCTATGCTAGTCAGCTTTATTGATGAGGAGGATCCCGGATCCGGGAGAGAGAAGCGGTAGAGGATAACAAACTATAGTTTTGGCAAGTCGGTTAGGACATCTACTGTGTGCATGACACAAGTCATTTCTCCAACAATTGTTAACTGACAGATTATTTCACTTATAATTCACTGTATCACAATTCCAGTGGGTCAGAAGTTTACATACACTAAGTTGACTGTGCCTTTAAACAGCTTGGAAAATTCCAGAAAATGACGTCATGGATTTAGAAGCTTCTGATAGGCTAATTGACATAATTTGAGTCAATTGGACGTGTACCTGTGGATGTATTTCATGGCCTACCTTCAAACTCAGTGCCTCTTTGCTTGACATCATGGGAAAATCCAAAGAAATCAGCCAAGACCTCAGAAAATTGTAGGCCTCCGCAAGTCTTGTTCATCCTTGGGAGTAATTTCCAAACGCCTGAAGGTACCACGTTCATCTGTACAAACAATAGTACGCAAGTATAAACACCATGGGACCACACAGCCATCATACCGCTCAGGAAGGAGACGCGTTTTGTCTCCTAGAAATGAACGTGCTTTGGTGCGAAAAGTGCAAATCAATCCCAGAACAACAGCAAAGGACCCTGTGAAGATGCTGGAGGAAACATGTACAAAAGTATCTATATCCACAGTAAAACGAGTCCTATATCAACATAACCCGAAAGGCTGCTCAGCAAGGAAGAAGCCATTGCTCCAAAACTGCCCTAAAAAAGCCAGACTACGGTTTGCAACTGCACATGGGGACAAAGATCGTACTTTTTGGAGAAATGTCCTCTGGTCTGATGAAACAAAAATATAACTGTTTGGCCGTAATGACCATCATTATGTTTGGAGGAAAAAGGGGGATGCTTTCAAGCCGAAGAACACCATCCCAACCGTGAAGCACGGGGGTGGCAGCATCATGTTGTGGGGGTGCTTTGCTGCAGGAGGGACTGGTGCACTCCACAAAATAGATGGCATCATGAGGATGGAAAATTATGTGGATATATTGAAGCAACATCTCAAGACATCAGTCAGGAAGTTAAAGCTTGGTCGCAAATGGGTCTTCCAAATGGACAATGACCCCAAGCAAACTTCCAAGTTGTGGCAAAATGGCTTAAGGACAACAAAGTCAAGGTATTGGAGTGGCCATCACAAAGCCCGGACCTCAATCCGATATAACATTTGTGGGCAGAACTGAAAAAGTGTGTGCGAGGAAGGAGGCCTACACACCTGACTCAGTTACACCAGCTCTGTCAGGAGGAATGGGCCAAAATTCACCCAATTTATTGCGTTAAGGTTGTGGAAGGCTACCCGAAACGCTTTACCCAAGTTAAACAATTTAAAGGCAATTATACCAAATACTAATTGAGTGTATGTAAACTTCTGACCCACTGGGAATGTGATGAAAGAAATAAAAGCTGAAATAAATCATTCTCTCTACTATTATTCTGACATTTCACATTCTTAAAATAAAGTGGTGATCCTAACTGACCTAAGACAGGGAATTTTTACAAGGATTAAATGTCAGGAATTGTGAAAAACTGAGTTTAAACGTATTTGGCTATGGTGTATGTAAACTTCAGACTTCAACTGTAGGTATTCCTCTTGTCCAGATGGGAAAGGGCGGTGTGCAGTGTGATGGCGATTGCATCGTCTGTGGACCTATTGGCGCGGTAAGAAAATTGAAGTGGATCTAGGGTGACAGGTAAGGTAGAGGTGATATGATCCTTGACTAGTCTCTCAAAGCACTTCATGATGACAGAAGTGAGTGCTACAGGGCGATAGTCATTTGGTTAAGTTACCTTTGCTTTCTTGGGTACAGGAATAATGGTGGCCATCTTGAAGCATGTGGGGACAACAGACTGGGATAGGGAGAGATTGACTATGTCTGTAAACACACCAGCCAGCTGGTCCATAAGAAGTGGGAGAAAGCCCAGCATAGAAAGATACCAATATCAAAGCTCAAAAAGCCCCAGTGCCCAAAATAACTATTCATCTAAACAGCCTCTGAAGTTAGACCCTTACGCACAGTTGTGACCCATTTCCTCAACCTAAAACATTCCCTGGGTGAGAGGACACCATGCCCCTCATTTAAAAAAAAGCTTAATGATTAACCTTTTTCCCTTTAGTCTCATTCAGGAACCTTGACAGTTCCCTCACGGTGTACTTTGACCCCTCTGCCTGTCTGGCTGTCAGCTCTGGACCCATTGAAGAGGAGACTGAAAAGAAAACACACACACACACAGTACCTGTCATAAGTTTGTACACACCTACTCATTCAAGGGTTTTTATTTATTTTTACTATTATCTACATTGTGGATTAATAGTGAAGACATCTTAACTATGATATAACACATGGAGTTATGTAGTAACCAACAAACTGTTAAACCAATCAAAATATATGTTATATTTGAGATTGTTCAAAGTAGCCATCCTTTGTCTTGATGGCAGATTTCCACACTCTTGGCATTCTCTCAACCAGCTTCATGAGGTAGTCACCTGGAATGCATTTCAATCAACAGGTGTGCTTTGTTAAAAGTTAATTTGTGGAATTTCTTTCCTTCTTAATGCGTTTAACCCAATCAAACTGAAATTAACCACCCACACAGACAGTGTGGTGAAGGCTCAACAGCACCTCTTCAACCTTAGGAGGCTAAAGAAATTTGCCTTGTCACCTAAAACCCTCACAAACTTTTACAGATGCACAATTGAAAACATCCTGTCGGGCTGTATCACCGCCTGGTACGGCAACTGGACCGGCCGCAACCGCAAGGCTCTCCAGAGGGTAATGTGGGTTGCCCAACGCATTACTGGGGGCAAACTACCCACTCTCCAGGACACCTACAGCACCCGATGTCACAGGTAGGCCAAAAAGATAATGAAGGACATCAACCGCCCGAGCCACTGCCTGCTCACCCCGCTATCATCCAGAAGGCGACGTCAGTACAGGTGCATCAAAGCTGGGACCGAGAGACTGAAAAACAGCTTCAATCTCAAGGCCATCAGACTGTTAACTTCTCTAGGGTACGTGGGACGGTAGCGTCCCACCTGGCCAACATCCAGTGAAATTGCAGAGCGCCAAAAACAGAAATACTCATTATATAAATTCATAAAACATACAAGTGATATACATTGGCTTAAAGATTAACTTCTTGTTAATCCAACCGCTGTGTCAGATTTCAAAAAGGCTTTACGGCGAAAGCATACCATGCGATTATCTGAGAACAGCGCCCAGCAGACAAATCATTACAAACAGTTACCAGCCAAGTAGAGGAGTTACAAAAGTCAGAAATAGCGATAGAATTAATCACTTACCTTTGATGATCTTCATATGGTTGCACTCACAAGACTCCCATTTACTCAATAAATGTTTGTTTTGTTCGATAAAGTCCCTCTTTATATCCAAAAACCTCAGTTTTGTTGACGCGTTTTGTTCAGTAATCCACAGGCTCAAAGCCAGTCACAATATGCAGACGAAAAATCCGAAAAGTATCAGTAAAGTTCGTAGAAACATGTCAAACGATGTTTATAATAAATTCTCTGTTTTTAGTCATAATAATAAATCATATTCCAACCGGACAATAGCTTCGTCAATATAAAAGGAAAACAAGAAAGGCGCGCTCTCGGTCGTGCGCAGGAAACAGCTCTGGGGACTTTCCCAGATCACTCATTCAGTGGTCTTACTCCCTTATTTTTCAGAATACAAGCCTGAAACTATTTCTAAAGACTGTTGACATCTAGTGGAAGCCATAGGAAGTGCAATTTGAGTCCTAAGTCATTGGAATATGTATAGGCAGTCAATGGATAACTACAAACATAAAAAAATCCCACTTCCTGGATGGATTTTTCTCATGTTTTCGCCTGCCATATCAGTTCTGTTATACTCACAGACATTATTTTAACAGTTTTGGAAACTTTAGGGTTTTCTATCCAAATCTATTATATGCATATCCTAGCTTCTGGGCCTGAGAAACAGGCAGTTTACTTTGGACACGCTTTTCATCCGGAGGTGAAAATAATGCCCCCTACCCTAGTGAGGTTAAACAGCCATCTCTAGCACATTAGGCTCCTGCCTATAGGCATAGGCTAGAAATCACTGGCCACTTCAGGAAACAGCAGAGGGAGCACCCCCCTATCCACATCGACGGGACCGCAGTGCAGAAGGTGGAAAGCTTCAAGTTCCTCTGCGTACACATCACTGACAAACTGAAATGGTCCACCCACACAGAGAGTGTGGTGAAGGCGCAACAGCATGGACATGGACTTGAAATCACTGGCCACTTTAATAAGTGTAACACTAGTCACATTAATAATGTTTACATACTGTATCTGGCTTTACTCATCTCATATGCATATACTGTATTCCAGGTATTCCCAAACATGGATACGCGTACCCCCAGGGGTCGCGCAATGCCGTTGGGGGTACACCAAATAAAAATATGATTCACATTAAAAAAATATATAATAACAAAAAATACAAAAATCTTCACATTTTCAAACAGTACATTTATATTTTACATTTGGGTGAGATTTTTTTCTCGCCCTGAGTAGCCTTGTTTCACTGCCAAAACAATTAAACCATCTAGTGTTCAGCGAAATAACAACATAATGTCAAATACAGGTAGCCTAGTCAAATAATAAACATCCAATCACATTAACCGTTACTCTCTCAGGGGAAACCTTCACTCTTGTGCAGACATTTAGAAACGAAACATGACCATTTGAAAATAAGCCATGGGAGTTTTTTTGAGCGAGAATAAAGACGACTTTCGAGTAGTAAGACATGTATAAAAGCAACAGATACCATTAATAAGAAGGGTCTAGAAGTGTCTTATATGGTGAGCTACCAAGTGGCTAGGACAGGCAAGCCCCATACTATTGTGGAGGACTTCATTATTTCTGCGGATATGGCTTGGACAAGGCTGGGGAAAAAGTCCCAAAAAACTATACATACAATGCCTTCATCAAACAACACTGTTTCACGATGCATCAGTGACGTGGCAGGAGATGTTTTGAAACAATTACTGCTTTGCATACAAGCCAGTGAATAACATGCATTACAGCTGGATGAGTCAACAGACGTGGTGGGTCTGGGTAGATTTTAATAGAAAACACTCTAAAGTTTCTAAAACTGTTAAGATTATGTCTGTGAGTATAACAGAACTGATATGGCAGGCGAAACCCCGAGGACAAACCATCCCCCCCCAAAAAAAATTCAGCCTACCACTGTTTTCAATGGCTGTCACGTTTATTATAATGCGAAATCCTCCAAAATTGCAGTTCCTAGGGGTTCCACTAGATGTCAACAGTCTTTAGAACAAGTTTCATGCTGGTTTTTGGAAAAATGAGCCATAAATTATACATTTTCTATGTGGCTCCCATTTTGGCTGTAGTGTTTCCAAGCACGTGGAAGAGAGAGCGTTCTTTGGTATTTTTCTCCGGTAAAGACAATAACGATTCTCCGTCTTAAATTGTATCGTTTATTTACGTATTAGGGTACATAAGGTTTGATTATAAACGTTGTTTGACTTGTTTGGAAAAGTTTATTAGTAACGTTTGGGATTCATTTTGTATGCAGTTTGATGGAGGGAAACTGGGTGGATTATTGACTGAAGCGCGCTAGCTAAGCTGAGTTTTTATGGATATAAAAAAGGACATTATCGAACAAAAGGACCATTTTTGATGTATCTGGGACCTTTTGGAGTGCCAACAGAAGAAGATCATCAAAGGTAAGGAATTTTTTATATCGCTATTTCTGACTTTCGTGGCGCACCTGCCTGGTTGAAATATGTTTTTCATGCTTTTGTATGCGGGGCGCTGTCCTCAGATAACCGCATGGTGTGCTTTTGCCGTAAAGGCTTTTTGAAATCTGACCCAGCGGCTGGATTAACAAGAAGTTAAGCTTTATTTTGATGTATTACACTTGTGATTTTATGAAAGTTAAATATTTATAATTATGTAGTTTGAATTTCGCGCTCTGCACTTTCACCAGATGTTGGCCAGGTGCGACGCTACCGTCCCATCTGCCCATAAATTAAAGCAAGGCCCCTGAACTCTCATGTATTTTTTGCATTATGTAACGCTTTTACAACATACAGAAGTGCACTGGTTATCAAGGGGGAAAGTATTGTCACGTTTTTTTAAATTGAGAGATGAGCTTAAAGCTTTCTTTACTGACCATCATTTTCACTTTTCTTGTTTCTCACACGACTGGCCTATCTGGGTGATGTTTTTTCTCGCCTGAATGATCTAAATCTAGGTTTACAGGGACTCTCTGCAACTATATACAATGTGCGGGACAAAATTGAGGCTTAATTATAGCACATTGTATATAGGCTATTAATTATAGTCTCAATTTTGTCCCGCACATTGTATATAGTTGCAGAGAGTCCCTGTAAACCTAGATTTAGAAGTTGGAGCTCTTTTCTGTCTGCATTAACAAGGACAACACACAGGTCTTTCAATCAATGTTAGATTTTTTTGTGTGCAAATGAACTCAAGCTTACAGACAATGTCAAATGTGATATAGCAAAGCACCTGAGAGAGCTGGGTACGCAATTACTCAGGTACTTTCCTGAAACGGACAACACAAGCAACTGGATTCATTATCCCTTTCATGCCCTGCCTCCAGTCCACTTACCGATATCTGAACAAGCGAGCCTCATCAAAATTGCAACATGCGGATCTGTGAAAATTTAATTTAATCAGAAGCCACTGCCAGATTTCTGGATATGGCTGCACTCAGAGTTTCTTGCCTTGGCAAATCGCGCTGTTAACTTCTCTGGGATATGTGGGACGGTAGCATCCCACTTGGCCAAAAGCCAGAAAAAAATGTAGCGCGCCAAATTCAAATATATAAAAATCAATCTTTCATGAAATCACACATGAAAGACACCAAATTAAAGCTACACATGTTGTGAATACAGCCAACATGTCTGATTTCAAAAAGGATTTACGGCGAAAGCACACCAAACGATTATGTTAGCTCAGTACATAGCCACAGAAAAATACAGCCATTTTCCCAGCAAAAGATAGTAGTCACAAAAAGCAGAAATAGAGATAAAATTAATCACTAACCTTTGATGATCTTCATCAGATGACACTCATAGGACATCATGTTACACAATACATTTATGTTTTGTTCGATAATGTGCATATTTATATCCACAAATCTCGGTTTACATTGGTGCCATGTTCAGAAATGCCTCCAAAATATCCTGAGAAATTGCAGAGAGCCACGTCAAATAACAGAAATACTCATCATAAACTTTGATGAAAGATACATGTTTTACTTAGAATTAAAGATACACTTGTTCTTAATGCAACCGCTGTGTCAGATTTCAAAAAAACTTTACGTAAAAAGCACACCATGCAATAATCTGAGACGGCGCTCAAAAATATCAACATTTCTCCACCATGTTGGAGTCAACAGAAATACGAAATTACATCATAAATATTCCCTTACCTTTGATCATCTTCATCAGAATGCACTCCCAGGAATCCTAGTTCCACAATAAATTGTTGTTTTGTTCGATAATGTCCATTACTTATGTCTAAGTAGCTACTTTTGCTAGCATGTTTAGTGCACATGTCCAAACGCTCGCGCAAATGCAGGCGAACTCGGACGGAAAGTTCAAAAAGTTATATTACAGGTCGAATAAACTGGTCAAACTAAGTAGAGAATCAGTCTTTAGGATGTTGTTATCATAACTATCCAATAACGTTCCAACCGGAGAATTCCTTTGTGTCTCTAAAAGTTATGGTAAGCAAGACGATATTGTTTGGAATGCGCGTGAACAGGAACTGTAATTCTGGCAGACCAATGACTGAAACACCTCCCATCCGGCCCCACATCACACTAGAGGCTTCATTCCACGTTCTACAGACTGTTGACATCTAGTGGAAGGCGTAGGAAGTGCAAACATATCCATATCTTACAGGGAATTGAATAGGCGATGAGTTGAACATTGACCAGTCTCAGAATTCTCACTTCCCTTTACACTTGCGTGTATAAGGTAGTAGTTGTGGAATTGTTAGGTTAGATTACTTGTTGGTTATTACTGCATTGTCGGAACTAGAAGCACAAGCATTTCACTACACTCCCATTAACATCTGCTAACCATGTGTATGTGACAAATAACATTTGATTTGATTTGATTTGATTTGACCAGTCTCAGAATTCTCACTTCCTGTTTGGATTTTTTCTCAGGTTTTTGCCTGCCATATGAGTTCTGTTATACTCACAGACATCATTCAAACAGTTTTAGAAACTTCAGAGTGTTTTATATCCAATAGTAATAATACTATGCATATATTAGCATCTGTGACAGAGTAGGAGGCAGTTCACTATGGGCACGCAATTCATCCAAAAGTGAAAATGCTGCCCCCTATCATAAAGAAGTTAAGGCACTGATGCCCTTTGCAACCACGTACCTATGTGAGAGTGGATTCTCGGCCCTCACTAGCATGAAAACTAAATACAGGCATAGACTGTATTTAGACTGAGACTCTCTCCAATACAACCCAACATTGCAGAGTTATGTGCATCCTTCCAAGCACACCATTTTCATTAACCTGTGGTGAGTTATTCACAATTTTTTATGAACAAATAAGGTTTTAAATGTAAGATGGCTAAATAAAGAGCAAAATTATTGATTATTATTATTATATTATTATTTGTGCCCTGGTCCTATAAGAGCTCTTTGTCACTTACCACGAGCCGGGTTGTGGCAAAAACTCACACTCATTCTTATGTTTAATAAATGTATCGTATAGTGTGTGTGTCGCAGGCTTACAATGACGGCAAAAAAAACATTTGAGAGTGCGCTGAACCTGGAGCTAGAGGGGGTACGCAGCTGGAGGTTGAATGTTTGAAGGGGTACAGGACTATAAACCCTTTGGGAACCTCTGCTGTATTCTATACTATTCTACAGTATCTTAGCCACTTAATGTTTACATATCTGGCATTACTCATCTCGTATGTATATACTGTTTTCTATACTACTACTACAGTAAAATTGAATGAATTGGTGCCTGTAGGACAATTCCAAATGCTGATTGAGGACCTTTTTACTGAATAATGTGTTTGTTTTCTATGATTATATTTTGCTTTTTGTGTATTGATGTGTGTATTCATGTGTTTTGTATGTGTATTGATGTGTATTCAGGGCTCATCTGTAAAATAGACTTTGGTCTCAGCATGACTCCCTTTCGAAATAAAATGAATAAATACAATTGATTGAGATATTCAAGGAGCAATCATTGTTAAGTTACATGTAAATGCGAAGCATTGAATATTTGCATTCATGCTCTTTAATGTAAATTTTGTAACTTTGTCCCAGTAGCATTTAACTGGGAGGCACTCCCACATCATATGAAGAAACATGCCTACCTGATTTTAAAGGACACAGTAAACAGTTGGGAGTTGGAACCAATTTCATGGTAAAATGTTTCTTTGGTTTTCAATACAGTCTGTGAACAACTTAAAATGAATAAGTTGATGGTTCGGATTTGGGACATTATGAATAATACCTAACATCAAAGAATATGGGAGGGGTGCAGATAGAGCAACAGAGAGAAGAAAGACAAGAAAGAGACTGAGAAAAAGGAGAGAGAAAGAGAAAGTTGAGTGAACAAAATCGGTGTGTGTGTGTGTGTGTGTGTGCATGTGTATTTTTCTTTCCTTTCCCAATTATAATTTTAAAGATGATTTGAATTAAATAGAAGAAACTTCTGACATGTTTCCTGACTGTTCTCCAAGGAGACGCATAGCAGGAGGTTGACGTTAGGAAATCAAAGAGCTGTCAGCCAATTACAGCCATCCACCTCAGAAAAAAAACGATAAATTACATTACAGTAAGTACTAATTACCTCACGGTAGGACTGGAGACCCAATTAACTCAACACCCTGTCAGGACTCCATGACACCTGTTACACGTTAATGTTTTCAGAATGTTGTGTTACTGTTTCAAATGTGATCTACTAAAGGGAGGGGATGATCTCTTGGGTACTATATAAATCACTCTAAGGTGAGACAGGCAGACAGACAGAGAGAGACAGAGAGAGAGACAGAGAGAGCGAGAGAGGGAGAGAGAGAGAGACAGAGAGAGAGACCGAGAGAGAGACAGAGAGAGAGACAGATAGAGAGACAGAGAGAGAGAGAGGGAGAGAGAGAGGTTTGGAGGTGAGCTCTCCTCTTAGATATAAATTACTCTAATATATACAGAAATAGGATGAATGTATGTGGAAGTTTCTCTATTGGGGGTTAGAACAGCAACCGCTTATTGGGAGATTATGTTTCAATGTTGAACAATTGTGTGCGTCCCAAATGTGCAGTGCATCTCAGAAGGCACCCGCTATTCCCTATATACTACGGGCTCTGTTCAAAAGTAGTGCATTATAATGCAATTCGGGTGTCATATGAGATTCAGACAATGTGTCAATGTGGAAGGAGATGATTAACTTGATGAGAAATGTGGAGCGTTAAAGGTGAGAGACATTGCTTAGATTGCTGTATTCATTCAGTGAAAATCAATTACCAAATTGCAGCAGAGCAAGCCCTTTTTAATTTGAATGGACACAACAGTCAGGTCTCTCTCTGTTCTTTATCCATCACTCTCACCCTCTTTTTTCCCATTTCTTTATTTCGCTATATTTATCCCTTTCTATTTTTATTCATCACTCTTAGTTCCGCCCTTGTACCCTTCCTCAATGTCTTTCTCTACGGTACTCTCTCTTTCTCCCTATCTTTTTCTGAGATAGCATGTTATATATAATTTTTATAATGGAAATGCTTAACTAAACTAACAGGCACATATACACAAACCAACAAAAAACATGACAAACCTCACACAACATTCAGTCATGACTGTCTCACACAGAGAGACATAGAGTTATCAATAAACATGTATTTTTCTATTTCCCCTCCAGTCTAACCCTTTAACCCATTACAAATGAAAACTGAAAATTCTTTCAGAATCCAGCTTACCTTCACAGCCCGGTGTATGAATACTGGATTACAAACGTCTGAACATAGACTATACTGGCCAGATCACCACGGACATCTCGCTCTCACTCTCTCCCCCTCTCTCTTCTTTCCCCCCTCCCTCTATCAATTCAATTCAAAGGGCTTTATTGGCCTGGGAAACATATGTTTACATTGCCAAAGCAAGTGAAATAGATAATAAACAAAAGTGAAATAAACAATTTAAAAAATGAACAGTAAACATTACACTCCCAAAAGTTCCAAAATAATAAAAATATTAGTTTATATACAGTGTTGTAACGATGAGCAAATAGTTAAAGTACAAAAGGGAAAATAAATCAACATAAATATATTTATTTATTCTCTCTCTCGCTCTCTCTCTATGTCTCTCTCTCGCTCTCTGTTCTTTTTCCTTTTACCCTTTATCATTATCTAAAGCAGCCAAGTTCTCTGGTTTTTCTTGAGTGTCTATCTGGTTGTCTGTTGGGAACTGGTAGCTTAACCCTTTTGTAGTCTTAACATTCTGTATACTCCCTTTGTCCTAAGGGTAAAAAATTACCCGCCTTCACTAAACCCTCTAAAATGAAGCAGCTTAATTTAATTTTAAATCCCAAATCTATTTTGCATGAAGAAACAACCTGTCATTCATCACAAACTTTGTGAATATCTGGGTTTTCCCTCTTCACAATGCAGAAAGACTGCATTTAATCAGTGGACACCACTCATTTTTTATTACAACACACCTGTCATAATTGTTTTCTCTACTAAAGCAAAGGTTATTATTATTATTATTATTGCTAAAGGTACTGCATAGGTGTAAACATACATTTTTTTAGCAAGAGATAGCACTTCTATAGCCTAAGAAAGTAGCAGAAATTGTTATGCTGGTGAATGAGGACCCAAAAGCGACGTAATAGAAACAGAGTCTTTATTCCAGTCTTAAACAAACAATAATTCTCCTGGATATTATTAAAGGTAAATCCAAAACAGGAAACTGAAATCCTCTCGTCAGTAGAGAGGAACGACTGGAGACGCGACCACAGACTGCAGGTCGCTTCAGGAAGGCACAGGCCGTAGCTGACATAGACACCTGCTCACACGCAGCATCTGAAGAAGGCAAAAACACGACAGGGCGGAACAAGGACACAGAACAGCAAACATCAAACAAGAATCCGACAAGGACAGAAGCGGAAAACAGAGGGAGAAATAGGGACTCTAATCAGAGGGCAAAATAGGGGACAGGTGTGAAAGAGTAAATGAGGTCGTTAGGAGAATGAGAAACAGCTGGGAGCAGGAACGGAACGATAGAGAGAGAGAGCGGGAGAGGGAGAGAGGGAGGAGGAGAGAGAGGGATAGAAAGAGGGAAAGAACCTAATAAGACCAGCAGAGGGAAACGAATAGAAGGGAAGCACAGGGACAAGACATGATGATCAAAGACAAAACATGACAGTACCCCCCCACTCACCGAGCGCCTCCTGGCGCACTCGAGGAGGAACCCTGGCGGCAACGAAGGAAATCATCAATCAACGAACGGTCCAGCACGTCCCGAGATGGAACCCAACTCCTCTCCTCAGGACCGTAACCCTCCCAATCCACTAAGTACTGGTGACCACGTCCCCGAGAACGCATGTCCATGATCTTCCGTACCTTGTAAATAGGTGCGCCCTCGACAAGGACGGGGGGGGGGGAGGGAAGACGAACGGGGGCGCGAAGAAAAGGCTTGACACAGGAGACATGGAAGACAGGGTGGACGCGACGAAGATGTCGCGGAAGAAGCAGTCGCACAGCGACAGGATTGACGACCTGAGAGACACGGAACGGACCAATGAACCGCGGAGTCAACTTGCGAGAAGCTGTCGTAAGGGGAAGGTTACGAGTGGAAAGCCACACTCTCTGACCGCGACAATACCTAGGACTCTTAATCCTACGTTTATTGGCGGCTCTCACAGTCTGCGCCCTGTAACGGCAAAGTGCAGACCTGACCCTCCTCCAGGTGCGCTCACAACGTTGGACAAAAGCCTGAGCGGAGGGAACGCTGGACTCGGCGAGCTGGGACGAGAACAGAGGAGGCTGGTACCCAAGACTACTCTGAAACGGAGATAGCCCGGTAGCAGACGAAGGAAGCGAGTTGTGAGCGTACTCAGCCCAGGGGAGCTGTTCTGCCCAAGACGCAGGGTTTCGAAACGAAAGGCTGCGTAATATGCGACCAATCGACTGATTGGCCCTTTCTGCTTGACCGTTAGACTGGGGATGAAACCCGGAAGAGAGACTGACGGAAGCACCAATCAAACGACAGAACTCCCTCCAAAACTGTGACGTGAATTGCGGGCCTCTGTCTGAAACGGCGTCTAACGGGAGGCCATGAATTCTGAACACATTCTCAATGATGATTTGTGCCGTCTCCTTAGCGGAAGGAAGCTTAGCGAGGGGAATGAAATGTGCCGCCTTAGAGAACCTATCGATAACCGTAAGAATCACAGTCTTCCCCGCAGACGAAGGCAGACCGGTAATAAAGTCTAAGGCGATGTGAGACCATGGTCGAGAAGGAATGGGAAGCGGTCTGAGACGACCGGCAGGAGGAGAGTTACCTGACTTAGTCTGCGCGCAGTCTGAACAAGCAGCCACGAAACGGCGCGTGTCACGCTCCTGAGTAGGCCACCAAAACCGCTGGCAAATAGAAGCAAGCGTACCCCGAACGCCGGGGTGGCCAGCTAACTTGGCAGAGTGAGCCCACTGAAGAACAGCCAGACGAGTAGAGACAGGAACGAACAGAAGGTTACTAGGACAAGCGCGCGGCGACGCAGTGTGAGTGAGTGCTTGCTTTACCTGTCTCTCAATTCCCCAGACAGTCAACCCGACAACACGCCCTTCAGGGAGAATCCCCTCGGGGTCGGTAGAAGCCACAGAAGAACTAAAGAGACGGGATAAGGCATCAGGCTTGGTGTTCTTATTTCCCGGGCGATAGGAAATCACGAACTCGAAACGAGCGAAAAACAACGCCCAACGAGCTTGACGTGCATTAAGTCGTTTGGCAGAACGGATGTACTCAAGGTTCTTATGGTCAGTCCAAACGACAAAAGGGACGGTCGCCCCCTCCAACCACTGTCGCCATTCGCCTATGGCTAAGCGGATGGCGAGCAGTTCGCGGTTACCCACATCATAGTTGCGTTCCGATGGCGACAGGCGATGAGAAAAGTAAGCGCAAGGATGAACCTTATCGTCAGAATGGAAGCGCTGGGACAGAATGGCTCCCACGCCCACCTCTGAAGCGTCAACCTCGACAATGAATTGTTTAGTGACGTCAGGAGTAACAAGGATAGGAGCGGATGTAAAACGCTTCTTGAGGAGATCAAAAGCTCCCTGGGCGGAACCGGACCACTTAAAGCAAGTCTTGACAGAAGTCAGAGCTGTGAGAGGGGCAGCCACTTGACCGAAATTACGAATGAAACGCCGATAGAAATTAGCGAAACCGAGAAAGCGCTGCAACTCGACACGTGACTTAGGAACGGGCCAATCGCTGACAGCCTGGACCTTAGCGGGATCCATCTGAATGCCTTCAGCGGAAATCACAGAACCGAGAAATGTGACAGAGGAGACATGAAAGGCGCACTTCTCAGCCTTCACGTAGAGACAATTCTCTAAAAGGCGCTGGAGTACACGTCGAACGTGCTGAACATGAATCTCGAGTGACGGTGAAAAAATCAGGATATCGTCAAGGTAAACGAAAACAAAGATGTTCAGCATGTCTCTCAGTACATCATTAACTAATGCCTGAAAGACAGCTGGAGCATTAGCGAGACCGAACGGCAGAACCCGGTATTCAAAATGCCCTAACGGAGTGTTAAACGCCGTTTTCCACTCGTCCCCCTCTCTGATGCGCACGAGATGGTAAGCGTTACGAAGGTCCAACTTAGTAAAAAACCTGGCTCCCTGCAGAATCTCGAAGGCTGACGACATAAGGGGAAGCGGATAACGATTCTTAACCGTTATGTCATTCAGCCCTCGATAATCCACGCAGGGGCGCAGAGTACCGTTCTTCTTCTTAACAAAAAAAAACCCCGCTCCGGCGGGAGAGGAAGAAGGCACCACGGTACCGGCGTCGAGAGAAACAGACAGATAATCCTCGAGAGCCTTACGTTCGGGAGCCGACAGAGAGTATAGTCTACCCCGAGGAGGAGTGGTCCCCGGAAGGAGATCAATACAACAATCATACGACCGGTGAGGAGGAAGAGAGTTGGCTCTGGACCGACTGAAGACCGTGCGCAGATCATGATATTCCTCCGGCACTCCTGTCAAATCACCAGGTTCCTCCTGAGTAGAGGGGACAGAAGAAACAGGAGGGATAGCAGACATTAAACACTTCACATGACAAGAAACGTTCCAGGATAGGATAGAATTACTAGACCAATTAATAGAAGGATTATGACATACTAGCCAGGGATGACCCAAAACAACAGGTGTAAAAGGTGAACGAAAAATCAAAAAGGAAATGGTCTCACTGTGGTTACCAGATACTGTGAGGGTTAAAGGTAGTGTCTCACATCTGATACTGGGGAGAAGACTACCATCTAAGGCGAACATGGGCGTGGGCTTCCCTAACTGTCTGAGAGGAATGTCATGTTTCCGAGCCCATGCTTCGTCCATAAAACAACCCTCAGCCCCTGAGTCTATCAAGGCACTGCAGGAAGCAGCCGAACCGGTCCAGCGTAGATGGACCGACAAGGTAGTACAGGATCTTGATGGAGAGACCTGAGTAGTAGCGCTCACCAGTAGCCCTCCGCTTACTGGTGAGCTCTGGCTTTTACTGGACATGACATGACAAAATGTCCAGCAGAACCGCAATAGAGGCAAAGGCGGTTGGTGATTCTCCGTTCCCTCTCCTTAGTCGAGATGCGAATACCTCCCAGCTGCATGGGCTCAGTCTCTGAGCCGGTGGGAGGAGATGGTTGAGATGCGGAGAGGGGAAACACCGTTAACGCGAGCTCTCTTCCACGAGCTCGGTGACGAAGATCAACCCGTCGTTCTATGCGGATGGCGAGTGCAATCAAAGAGTCCACGCTGGAAGGAACCTCCCGGGAGAGAATCTCATCCTTAACCTCAGCGTGGAGTCCCTCCAGAAAACGAGCGAGCAACGCCGGCTCGTTCCAGTCACTGGATGCAGCAAGAGTGCGAAACTCTATAGAGTAATCCGTTATGGATCGATCACCTTGACATAGGGAAGCCAGGGCCCTGGAAGCCTCCTTCCCAAAAACTGAACGATCAAAAACCCGTATCATCTCCTCTTTAAAGTTCTGATAAACGTTAGAACACTCAGCCCTTGCCTCCCAGATAGCTGTGCCCCACTCCCGAGCCCGACCAGTAAGGAGTGATATGACGTAAGCGATCCGAGCTCTCTCTCTTGAGTATGTGTTGGGCTGGAGAGAGAACACAATATCACACTGGATGAGAAAGGAGCGACACTCAGTGGGCTGCCCAGAGTAACATGGTGGGTTATTAACCCTAGGTTCCGGAGACTCGGAAGACCAGGAAGTAGCTGGTGGCACGAGACGAAGACTCTGAAACTGTCCTGAGAGATCGGAGACCTGAGCGGCCAGGGTCTCAACGGCATGACGAGCAGCAAACAATTCCTGCTCGTGTCTGCCGAGCATTGCTCCCTGGAACTCGACGGCAGTGTTGCGAGAATCCGTAGTCGCTGGGTCCATTCTTGGTCGGATTCTTCTGTTATGCTGGTGAATGAGGACCCAAAAGCGACGTAATAGAAACAGAGTCTTTATTCCAGTCTTAAACAAACAATAATTCTCCTGGATATTATTAAAGGTAAATCCAAAACAGGAAACTGAAATCCTCTCGCCAGTAGAGAGGAACGACTGGAGACGCGACCACAGACTGCAGGTCGCTTCAGGAAGGCACAGGCCGTAGCTGACATAGACACCTGCTCACACGCAGCATCTGAAGAAGGCAAAAACACGACAGGGCGGAACAAGGACACAGAACAGCAAACATCAAACAAGAATCCGACAAGGACAGAAGCGGAAAACAGAGGGAGAAATAGGGTCTCTAATCAGTGGGCAAAATAGGGGACAGGTGTGAAAGAGTAAATGAGGTCGTTAGGAGAATGAGAAACAGCTGGGAGCAGGAACGGAACGATAGAGAGAGAGAGCGGGAGAGGGAGAGAGGGAGGAGGAGAGAGAGGGATAGAAAGAGGGAAAGAACCTAATAAGACCAGCAGAGGGAAGCACAGGGACAAGACATGATGATCAAAGACAAAACATGACAGAAATGTGCAGAAAGTAGTTTTGAATGCATTTTCTTGAATGGAAACAGAAACAGTCTTGAACTTTTTTGGCAGTATATTTATATACTGTACAATGTGGAATTCATGATATAAATACAAGCCTTCTCCCATTTTTTTTAACCATTGCCCCCCCCCACAAGGTGTATAAACTACAACAATAAATATTAATAAAATAAGATAATAGATACAAAACAAAAAAGTGAAGAACATAAATCAACCAACTCTAATTAGCAGGTGTACGACAGTATGCAAGTGTGTGAGCATGGACTTTGCAGATGTATTTCTCACATGTGCAGCACATAGTATTTGTTTTACAGTCCTTTGGGGGGGGCAGAATTGGCATCTCCTCCTCTTGCCTGCCCCAGCTGCAGCCTCAGGTGGATCAGGATAATATTCAGCCCCCTGAGCAGCTTTGACAAGCGCTGCAGAGGCTGCTTTGCGGGGGAGGTGCTCCCTTCTTTGAATGTATGGGGTTACAAGTGCCTTTCCCAGCTGCTCCAGGAACACCCTCCACTTGTCCCGCTTATCAGGCATCCAGGTAGGGTTGATCTTGTTCCATATCACGAAGGCATTGTATGAGACATCAATGATGTTATGGAAGATGACCAGGGGGCAGCGGGCAGTCATCCTCCTGCAGCTGTAAGTTCCAATCACCTTGTTCAGGTTGTCCACGCTTCCTTTGTTGTGGTTGTAGTCCAGGATGATGGCTGGCTTCCTGTCCTCACGATCACTGATCTCAGCCATTTTGTGCACTGTGCTCAGGAGGACCACATTCTTGTTCCTCTTTGGAAGGGAAGAAACTAGAGTGGTAGTGGGGGTGAAAGCAAACATTGATGAGAAGGCCTCTCTTCCCCTTGTTGCGAGGAGTGCAGGGGGGAACTCATGCTTGTTCTTTCTAACTGTGCCAACCATGGTGATCTTCCTCTTCAGGAGCTGCTGGCTGAGTTCATAAGAGGTGAAGAATTTGTCACACTTGACATTGTGCCCCCTTAGTTCATCTGTCACATCAAGCACAACCCGCGTCCCCTGGTTCTTCTCCGGGGACTCCACTGGTCGGCTTCACTGTGTATACTTGCATCTTCCAAGCGTAGCTGGATTGTGCATCACAGGCCACCCATATCTTGATGCCATACTTGCTGGGCATATACCCCCGGAAAGGACAGTGACCTTTTGACAAAAGAGATTACTATCAGTAATCAGTATCAGTGTCACAGAAAACAATCACATAAATCAATGATATTACAGCAATACATAATAAAATGAACAGTGAAAATCACTTACATTACAGATATGAAAATAAAAATGTACCTCTGAATGGAACCAGTTGCTCATCCACTGTTACTTCAGGCCCAGGGCTGTAGAGGTATGGCAGACGCTTCACCCACTTCTCCCAGACCTCTCTTATGGCCACCAGTTTGTCTCTCACACGTCTTGCAGGTCTTGACTCACGGTTATCGAATCGTAGCATGCTTGAGAAAGTGTGAAAGACTCTCAGTGGCATCGTGGCACGGAAAATCACCCTTCCACTCTCTGCATCCCAGAGACTACATGTAGCCTCGCCTCGGGACCTATACACACCCGATATATACAGCCCTATGTAGGCACGCAGGTCAATCTCATCCATCCTTTTCCAGTTGTCTCCATATTTTTTGAAACCCTCCAAATTTGACCTCGCCAGGATTATTTTTTCAATGGCTGGTGTGATGAACATGTAGAATGTTGAGGCGATGTCTTGGACATGGGCAACTGCATATCTTGTGGGCCCTGGGGTCATCCTTATGAGATTTTGTGCACACATCCTTTCCTGGTTGTCATATGGTGACAGGGACCATGTTATTTTGCTGTTCTTTGACAAAAATGTATCTTTCAGCTTGGGGGATTTTTTCTTCATCTGAAGATGTTGCATCGTGCTCTGGGTTGTATACTTCCCCACCTTCTTCTTCAGATCCCCCTCCTCTTCTAAATCATTGTTCTCTTGTTCCTCCTGGACATCTGACAAAATCAGATCTATGACCTGTTGGGCTTTGAAATGTGCACTCAGGGCTTCAGCAAAGAGAAAACTGAGGGGACTGTCATCTGCAGCACCTTTATAGCCTCTGACTGCATTCCCTATTAATAAACAATGCTTTCAAGAAATGTTTATTTTGTCTGAAATTTTGTTTATTTTGTCTGAAACTTTGTTTATTTTGTCTGTGAACTTGAAGAAGATGCTGCACATGCACAAGAAAGTTTTAGTTTTGTATGAGTTCAATCAGTAGCACACAATCTCAATTTCTCATTGTGTGTGTGTGTCTTTGTGGTTTTTGTGGTGTGTAATGATTTCAATACATGATGGGACAAAAATGACCCTAAGACAATCTCTGTACCCTGGTGGTGTACAGCTTTCATGGAAATATGAACAAAGGCGATGTTTCACTTTTTCTAATGTTGGGGTCACTCTAGGAAAACTCATCAAATTTCAAGTTGAAAAAATATAATTTAGGGGGTTTCCTCTGCTGTTAAACGTAGTGGCGGGTCATTTTTGACCCATAAGACAACACAAGGGTTAAATCTTCTCTATATGGGTAATTGGGGGTGGGAAACACATTTATATCAGCGCAGCACAGTAAAGTGCAGCACATTATAGACTTCAATGTTTGGGCTCTTGGACGGTTGGAGCCCCGTGCTGGCTATGCATCGCAATACTCTTCACTTTTCTTCTGAAGTGTGCATTTGTCCACTACCCACATCAAATCAAATTTACTTTGTCACATGCGCCGAATACAACAAGTGTAGACCTTACATTGAAATGGTTACTTACAAGCCCTTACCCAACAATGCAGTTTAAAGAAAAATACCACAAAAAAAGTAGAAATAAAAGTAACAAATAAATAAAGAGCAGCTGTAAAATAACAATAGCGAGGCTATATACAGGGGGGACCGTTACAGAGTCAATGTGTGGGGGCACTGGTTAGTCGCGTAAAAGAGGGGGGCAATGCAAATAGTCTTGGTTGTCACGCCTTGATCTGTTTCACCAGTCCTTGTGCTTGTCTCCACCCCCCTCCAGGTGTCGCCCATTTCCCCCGTTATCCCCTGGGTACTTATACCTATGTTCTCTGTTTGTCTGTTGCAAGTTCGTCTTGTTTGTCAAGTCAACCAGCGTTTTGTGTCTCAGCTCCTGCTTTTTCCAGTCTCTCTTTTTTTCGCCCTCCTTGTTTTGACCCTTGCCTGTACTGACTCTGAGCCAGCCTATCTGACCACTCTGCCTGCCCCTGAGCCTGCCTGCCGACCTGTACCTTTGCCCCACCTCTGGATTATTTGACCTCTGCCTACCCTGACCAGTCGTTTGCCTGCCCCTGTTGCTGTAATAAACATTGTTACTTCAACACAGTCTGCATTTGGGTCTTACCTGAAACGTGATAGTACGAACTGGCCATGACTGGCCCAGTAGACTAGAACCAGCTCCACTATGCCATCTCCTCCCAAGGAGACACAATTGGTAGGCACGAGGAGTTGCTTTGCAGTCTGATGGAGGGGTTCCAGGTCACGGTCGAACGTCACGACCAAGCATTGGTAATTTTGCGGGAGCAAGTCCGTGGGTTGCCTACTAGGCAGCCTACCACGACGGTAACCTCTCAACCCCTCAGTAACCCGGCTGGTAACAGAGCCGTCAGCCTGGTTTCCCGGGAACCCCACTTACCTCCCCCGGAGCGTTTCGATGGAGAATCTGGCACCTGTCGGGCGTTTCTCATTCAGTGTTCCCTCGTCATGGAGCTGCAGCCTTCCTACTTCCCCTTTAACCACTCTAAGATAGCGTACCTCATCACACTGATGTATGGGAGGGCCCTTGCCTGGGCTATGGCCGTTTGGGAACAACAGTCGGTCGTTTGCTCCAGTCTGGAGGAATTCGTAGCGGAGGTGAAAAAAGTTTTTGAGGCTCCGGTATCTGGGAGAGAAGCTGCCCGGAAGTTACTCCAGATTCGGCAGGACTCCCTCAGTGTAGCAGACTATGCGGTGGATTTCCGCACGCTAGCAGCGGAGGGTGCCTGGAACCCGGAAGCGCTGTTCGACACGTTCCTGCATGGATTATCGGAGGAAGTAAAGGACGAGCTTGCAGCTCGAGAGCTACAGCCGGATCTCAACTCATTCAACGCTTTAACCATCTGGATCGATGGTCGGCTACTGGAACGTAGGAAGGAGAAGAGGTCTGATTGCAGTCCCAATCTCTCACTCAAGGATCCCACCTTGCATCTGAGGAACTCCGGAAGTTCCCGGCGTCTACGTCCCCGAGAGGACCCGAGTTTACCCGAGTTCCTCCAAGATCCTCCGAAGATTGCAGATTCACCTCTTCCCGAGCCGATGCAGCTTGGCAGGACTAGGCTGTCTCCTGTCGAATGCGTACGCAGACTTGAAACCCAGAGTTGTCTGTATTGCGGTATTGTTGGTAATGTCCCTTCAAGAGACCTAGCTCATTCATTGGAGTGAGTACACTGGTGGGTCTTAAAGATAATTGTTCCTCTCCGCTTACTCACCCCCCTCTCCATGCCTCCCTGCTGTGGGGCGACCAGTCCAAGTCTCTCCAGGTACTCATCGACTCCAGGGCAGATGTGAGTCTTATGGACGTTACCCTGGCGTCCAAGCTGGGCATCCCCACTCAACCCCTCTCCATTCCTATGGATATTAGAGCACTGGTCGGGCGCTCTCTAGGCCGGTTCACCCACCATACCACCCCCATCAACCTACGAGTGTCAGGGAACCATAGCGAGACGATCCAATTCCTGATATTTGAGTCTCCGCAGGTTCCTGTGGATTTGGGATTCTCTTGGCTCAGTGACACAATCCCTCCATTGACTGGGCTACTGGTTTTATCGTGGGTTGGAGCCCATCCTGCCACACTCATTGCCTGAAGTCAGCTCTGCCTGCCCCGGGACAACTTCCTGGGGGCTTGAAAATTGCCTCGGACCTCTCCGCCAGCCCCGCAGAGTACCAGGACCTCCGGGAGGGGTTAAGTAAGGCCCGGGCCACTTCGCTTCCGCAGCACCGACTGGTATCCAAGAAGGTCAAGCCTGAGGCGCTGGGATGCCGATATAGAGACCTTTCCCTCCCGCTCCAAGATCATTAGCCCCGCTGTTCGTCCTCTGTTGCCCCGTACCTTCCGCATTTTTCCAACCTTTTCTGTGTCTAGAGTTAAAACCATGTCTTACTGCCCCTTGTCTCCTGTTTCTCCATTTCCCTTGGTTACTTACTGTATACCTGTGTTCTCTGTTTGTCTGTTGCCAGTTCGTCTTGTTTGTCAAGTCAACCAGCTCAGCTCCTGCTTTTTATAGTCTCTCTTTTTCTCGCCCTCCTCCATCCTCTGATGGCCTGCCTGCCTTGATATGTTGTTTGCCTGCCCCTGTTGCTGTAATAAACATTGTTACTTCAACACAGGCTGCATTTGGGTCTTACCTGAAACGTGATATTGGTAGCCATTTGATTAGATGGGGGTAGAAGCTGTTTAGAAGCCTCTTGAACCTAGACTTGGTGCTCCAGTACTAGGGTGGCTGGAGTCTTTGACAATTTTTAGGGCCTTCCTCTGACGCCACCTGGTATAGAGGTCCTGGATGGCAGGACGCTTGACCCCAGTGATGTACTGGGCAGTACGTACTACCCTCTGTGTCGGATGCCGAGCAGTTGCCATACCAGGCAGTGATGCAACCAGTCAGGATGCTCTCAATGGTGCAGCTGTAGAACCTTTTGAGGATCTGAGGACCCATTCCAAATCTTTTCAGTCTCCTGAGGGGAAATATATTTTGGTGTGCCCTCTTCACGACTGTCTTGGGGTGTATGGACCATGTTAGTTTGTTAGTGATGTGGACCAAGGACCTTGAAGCTCTCAACCTGCTCCACTACAGCCCCGTCGATGAGAGTGCTCGGTCCTCCTTTTCCTGTAGTCCACAATCATCTCCTTTGTCTTGATCACGTTGAGGGAGAGATTGTTGTCCTGGCACCACACGGCCAGGTTTCTGACCTCCTCCCTATAGGCTGTCTCATTTTTGTCAGTGATCAGGCCTACCACTGTTGTGTCATCTCCAAACGTAATGATAGTGTTGGAGTCATGCCTGGCCATGCAGTCATGAGTGAACAGGGAGTACAGGAGGGGACTGAGCATGCACCCCTGAAGGGCCCCCGTGTTGATAATCAGCGTGGCGTATGTGTTGTTACCTACCTTTACCACCTGGGGGGACCCCGTCAGAAAGTCCAGGATCCAGTTGCAGAGGGGGGTGTTTAGTCCCAGGGTCCTTAGCTTAGTGATGAGCTTTGAGGGCACTATGTTGTTGGTGGTGATCCTCTGTAGCTCAGTTGGTAGAGCATGCCAATTGCAACTATTGGAGATGCCATAATGGCACAGATACAAAAGATGAGACTTCCGTCTATCTATATGGTGTCAATTGTTTCGGTTGTGACCGTTTCGGTTGAAATAGTTTAGACTTATAGACTTACTTGAATGAATCCATATAGTTAGCATATAGCTGGCTAGCTTTCATTCGGACAATGTACATCCTAGCGAACATATATTTGAGTTCAAAAACTGTACTTTACATATTTCTTGAAATATTAGATGTTCGGTAGTGACACTTCTTAAAAATACATGCAGGTTTACCAAAAACTCACAAATGTTCTCCAAAATGCTTGCAGACAATCTACTCAACATGTGGCCATGCTGGAGAGAGGTTTAATCCCATCACCTGGTGGTATTTGTAGGGTTGTGGCTTAGGGAACATTCATTCTACAGTCTTTTAATGTGTGTGTTTTTGTAGTGACATCAGAAGGTGGGACAGAAATTTTTGAGAAATATATGTTTTTAAATAAACAAAACTACTAATTAGATCAGTATCTTTCAAGTCAAGATGTTCAGTTGATATAACAGTGCAATTTTTTTTTAACTAAAATCATGATTTGCTTTATTTTCAAACATGAAGTTTAGGAGTCAGGTAATGGGACAGCCACCTCTCATTAGAAATAGGTGTATAAACAATGAATTTGTACTATATTAATTTAACAATGTGTTTGTCATTGCCTTGGAATGTATAAGAACATATCATGAAGTAAATAAATATCTTAGGTATGGAGACATAACTGGTTTTTAAAATTGTTTTTTTGTGGGGTGGGACAGCAATTTACACCACCTCTGTAGAATCATCCATATAGTCAGACATCAGTCACAAACAGTGAATCAGTCACAAACCACGTTTCCATCCACAGTTATGCGAGTAAAGTCATACCATATAAAACAAAAACAAATCTTGACAGCTGTGATGGAAACAGGATGTTTCAGTACAATTTTTTAAATGCCGGCAGATAATTTGTTAATTTGACATCGTGGGATCTTTTTGTGTCAGTAAAATTTTGTGTGCAAGAAATGGTGGTGGAAACATCTTTATGTGCAAATATTGATATTATAACCATTATAAACTGGGTGGTTCGTGCCCTGAATGCTGATTGACTGACAGCCGTGGTATATCAGACTGGTATGACAAAATGTTTATTTCTTCTGCTCTAATTACGTTGTTAACCAGTTTATAATAGCAATAAGGCGGTTAAGGGGTTTGGGGTTTGTAATATACGGCCAATATACCACGGCTAAGGGCTGTGTCCAGGCAGTCGTGCATAAGAACAGCCGTTAGCCATGGTATATTGGCCATATAGCACATCTCCTCTGGTCTTATTGCTTAATTATATCAAAGTAAACTTGGAGTCAAGCAATGATATGTCGGGAAAGCATGCAGTTTATTAGACTACAGATGAAAAAAGTTACGATGAACTTCACAGGGTGGTGAAAGTGCAAGGTGATGATCTTGATTCTCCTTTCCAATAAATATTTTGAGGGTCTTAGTCTGGTGTCTAATCTTGCTTTTTTGTCCATAATAATCTCATGTAGGCTATACATGCTCTCTAGCCAACAGCGAGCAAATAGTGCTGTTGGCTAGAGCGCACGTTCCAAGGGTACACTCGCTATATAACGCCATAAGGGTACACTCACTATATAACGTCATTTTTTTTGAAAATGTGATGGAAACCCACTTAACTTCTATGGTTTATTTGGGACATGGGAATTTACCTGCAGAAGGTATTTTTATGTACACTATGTCATCACTCACAGCCTTTTATCAAGTCAATTTGATAGAAACCTAGCTACAGAGAGAAATAATTACTACGGGTGACAAAAAAACAAATATTATTTCACCCTTATTTCACATATCAATTGATATAATTTGTATTAACTGTTCATCTCTTTATTATTCTCCTCCATGCTGTGCTAATGAAATTATGTTTCACTTGAGGTTTGTAGTTGACACAGTCACCGTCACAGGGCCACCTTGTTTCTATGAAGAGATCCTGCTGTGAAGAGGTTGGTGTTTCATGTTGCACCGAGCGGAGGGAGAGCTTATGCACCTACAAAAGGTCATTCCACTGTTAGCACTCACTTGACCAACTGCCTATTTGATCTCATTCATCTTTTCAGTAACATTTGTATAGCAGAGCCTTACAGGGCCTACACACACATCAGTACACACGGTTAAGCATGCCACACACACAAAAACACATGTATGAACAGTCATGCACATACATACATAAACGCACACACTTTTATTTGAACTTTTATTTTAGCATTGTGCTGTGTTTAGCAAAAATACAAATTACAAAAGAATTAGAAAAGGATATTTTTCCAGCAATACCAGTAAAACACTGTGGCAATTTTCCAAATAACATCAGAACAGTGACCCTAGGTAGTTTCACTTCTTTGTTTTCATTTCCAAATCCAACAGTTTTTTAACATTTTACATGGTGGAGATACAGTATGTCTTTGTTCTCTGGGAAGGAAGTCAGCAGGAACTAAATTCAAATTCACCATGCAGACTGATGAGAGAAAAATAAACTACCTGGACTTTTGGTTCATCAAAGAGAATGGTGTATTACACACAGACTTATACACAAAGCCCAAAGACCTCAATAGCCTGCTACGTGCGGATAGTATGTATCCCCTTCCCCTCAAGAAGGGTTTACCATATAGCCAGTTATGCAGGGTTAAACGAATCTGTGGCCACCTGTCAGATATTGACAGCAATGCTAAGAAAATGACAGACACATTCATAAATGAGAGGCTATAAGGACAAAACTCTTGATGCTGCAATGATGAAAATATCTCAAAAACCAAGAGAGGAATTGCTAAAAACTAAACCAAAGAAGAAAAAAATGCAACAGTCATTTTCACTAAGTACACCAAGTGTTCAGAGAAAATGAAAGCAATCCTGAAGAAGCACTGGCCTATTATGCAATCAGACAAAAAAAAACACTGGTGGTCTATAAGTGTGGTCGCAGAATTGGCGATAGCTTAGCGAGATCTGACCTGCCCCCTGAGCCCACTCAGACACTCTTGACACCCATTCCAAATGGGATCTACAAATGTGGCTCATGCGCACAGTGCAATAGCACTACAAAAACATCCTTCAGACACTCACATACAGGTTGAAAAATCCCTGTTAGCGGTATCATCTCATGCAACACAAAGGGAGTAATCTACCTCATCACCTGTTCATGTGGAAAAGCCTATGTAGGACAAACGAGAAGACAATTAAAACAACACATAGCTGAACACCGCAGCTCAATCAGGTGTAAGAACATTGACTATCCAGTAGCAGCTCACTTTGTTGAAGCTAACCATCCTATTTTTCTTTCCCAAGATGGCGTAGCAGTCGTGTGTTTTTGTCTTGTCCCTTCCTTTCCCTTGTAAACATAATTTTTAGGGTACAACGTCTGAACCGTTGCCTGAACCAGAACCCCAACAGATGCTAGCCAGCTAACAAGCTAGTAGTCAGCTAGCCACTGCTAGCGGTCATCAGCCACCTCTAGCATGGACAACTCTCGCCAGTCTGCACAGCGCGACTCAAACCAGAGCAAATCGGACTTAGTTTTCTCCATATCTCCGGATTCCTACCGCAGGCTCTGAACTTTTTTTTTCTTCACCTGGATCACCGCAGCTAGCTAGCTGCTACTCGAGTGGCCACTTCTGGCTAACGTCACTGTCCCGAAGCAATAACCAATTAGCCTGGAGCTAGCCTAGCCAGTCCCATCTCCCGGCTAGCCAAAGAGGTCCATCAGCCACTACTTGGGCTACAATACCTCTTTTTGCCAACTGGCTTGGACCCCTGCCGACTCATCATGACTGGACCACCGACGTGATTCGCCCGATGGGGTTTTTCTCATCTGGCTCCACCGTCGCTTTGTCCCCTGAAATCCCATTGGCTAGCATGCTAGCCGCAGCCTGCTAGCTGTCCAGAGCACATCGGACTGTTAGCTTAAGAGGCCCACCGGACAAATTCTTTGGCCACTATACCTGTCCTGCCGATTGGCCTGGTTTACCACACGGAGCCCTGCTGATCCGTCTGCCAATGTAATAGCACGAGGGGGCCACAACAGACTTTCTTCCGTTGCGACGTCCCTCCTAGGCCCTTCTGTTAGCTTGCTAGCCCCGGCCGTTCTAAGGTCTTTGAAAGCCAAGTCAACAAACAGATTACCGACCATTTCGAATCCCACAGTACCTTCTCCACTATGCAATCTGGTTTCCGAGCTGGTCGTGGGTGCACCTCAGCCACGCTCAAGGTCCTAAATGATATCATAACCGCCATCGATAAGAGACATTACTGTGCAGCCGTATTCATCGACCTGGCCAAGGCTTTCGACTCTGTCAATCACCACATTCTTATTGGCAGACTCAACAGCCTTGGTTTCTCAAATATTGCCTCGCCTGGTTCACCAACTACTTCTCTGATAGAGTTCAGTGTGTCAAATCGGGGGGCCTGTTGTCCGGACCTCTTGCAGTCTATATGGGGGTGCCACAGGGTTCAATTCTCAGCCGACTCTCTTCTCTGTATACATCAATGATGTTGCTCTCGCTGCTAGTGATTCTCTGATCCACCTCTACGCAGACGACACCATTCTGTATACTTCTGGCCCTTCTTTGGACACTGTGTTAACTTCTTGACGCACGGATCCCTTTAGCGGGATCATTTTCATCAACAACCGCTTAATTGCAGAGCACCAAATTCAATTTTTTTTTGCTAAAATATTTCTATTCATGAAATCACAAGTGCAATATAACAAAACACAGCTTAGCTTGTCGTTAATCCACCTGTCGTGTCAGATTTTGAAAATATGCTTTACAGCGAAAGCAATTCAAGCGTTTGTTTGAGTTTATCGATCACTAGACAAAACATTACAAACACCTAGCAGCAATGTAGATTGGTCACGAAAGTCAGAAAAGCAATAAAATTAATCGCTTACCTTTGTTGATCTTCGGATGTTTGCACTCACGAGACTCCCAGTTACACAATAAATGTTCCTTTTGTTCGATAAAGAGTATTTTTATATTAAAAAAACTCCATTTGTTTGGCGCATTATGTTCAGTATTCCACAGCCTTAGGCAGGTCATCAAGGGTTGACGAAAATTCCAAATAGTATCCGTAAAGTCCGTAGAAACATGTCAAACGTTTTTAATAATCAATCCTCCGGTTGTTTTTAACATAAATAATCGATAATATTTCAACCGGACTGTAAACTATTCAATACAGGAGAGAAAGAAAATGTCGAGCTAACAGTGTCGTGCGCATGAACTAATGGAAGGACATTCGTCTATCCACTGACGCGATTTGATAAATCTCGCTCATTTTTCAGAATAAAAGCTTGAAACTATGTCTAAAGACTGTTCACACCCTGAGGAAGCCATTGGAAAATGAAT
Organism: Salvelinus alpinus; assembly: GCF_045679555.1. Classification (NCBI taxonomy): domain Eukaryota; kingdom Metazoa; phylum Chordata; class Actinopteri; order Salmoniformes; family Salmonidae; genus Salvelinus; species Salvelinus alpinus. The sequence continues at coordinate 37,939,155 of NC_092091.1, read as the reverse complement.
CTGGTTGATATCCCTTTAAATGGACGAAAGGCAGGCAATGGAACAGTGATTTTTCAAAATAAGAGTCACTTCCGGGTTGGATTTCCTCAGGTTTTCGCCTGCAAAATCAGTTCTGTTATACTCACAGACAATATTTTGAGAGTTTTGGAAACTTTAGAGTGTTTTCTATCCTACTCTGTCAATTATATGCATATTCTAGCATCTGGACCTGAGAAATAGGCAGCTTACATTGGGAATGTTATTTTTCCAAACATAAAAATTCTGCCCCTAGCTTTAACTAACTTCCACACAAGCTTCAATGCCATACAACTCTCCTTCCGTGGCCTCCAACTGCTCTTAAATGCAAGTAAAACTAAGTGCATGCTCTTCAACCGATCACTGCCCGCACCTGCCCGCCTGTCCAGCATCACTACTCTGTACTGTTCTGACTTAGAATATGTGGACAACTACAAATACCTAGGTGTCTGGCTAGACTGTAAACTCTCCTTCCAAACTCACATTAAGCATCTCCAATCCAAAATGAAATCTAGAATCGGCTTCCTATTTCGCAACAAAGCATCCTTCACTCATGCTGCCAAACATACCCTCGTAAAACTGACTATCCTACCGATCCTCGACTTCAGCGATGTCATCTATAAAACAGCCTCCAACACTACTCAACAAATTGGATGCAGTTTATCACAGTGCCAAAACCCCATATATTACCCACCACTGCGACCTGTACGCTCTCTTTGGCTGGCCATCGCTACATACTCGTCGCCAAACCCACTGGCTCCAGGTCATCTACAAGTCTCTGCTAGGTAAAGCCCCGCCTTATCTCAGCTCACTGGTCACCATAGCAGCACCCACCCGTAGCACGCGCTCCAACAGGAATATCTCACTGGTCACCCCCAAAACCAATTCCTCCTTTGGCCGCCTTTCCTTCCAGTTCTCTGCTGCCAATGACTGGAACGAACTGCAAAAATCAATGAAGCTGGAGTCTTATATCTCCCTCACTAGCTTTAAGCACCAGCTGTACATATCAGTACATATCCCATCTGTAAACAGCCCATCCAACTACCTCATCCCCATACTGTATTTATTTATTTATCTTGCTCCTTTGCAGCCCAGTATCTCTACTTGCACATTAATCTTCTGCACATCTACCATTCCATTGTCTAATTGCTATACTGTAATTGCTTCGCCACCATGGCCTATTTATTGCCTTACCTCCCTTATCTTACCTCATTTGCACTCACTGTATATAGATTTTTATTTTTTCTGCTGTATTATTGACTGTATGTTTGTTTATTCCATGTGTAACTCTGCGTTGTTGTATGTGTCGAACTGCTGTGCTTTATCTTGGCCAGGTCGCAGTTGTAAATGAGAACTTGTTCTCAACTAGCCTACGTGGTTAAATAAAGGTGAAATAAAATGTGTTTAAATCTCCTTCCTCAAATACACAGGCATTCAGCATGTTACTCTACTAAGGAGAGGAGGTAACATCGAGATCCTTTGATATTTCCGTATTTTATTTTTAATAAATGTGCAAAAATAAAAAGTGTTTTTGCATTGTCATTATGTGGTATTGTGATTTTATCCCCTTTTCTCCCCAATTTTCGTGGTATCCAATCGCTAGTAATTACTATCTTGTCTCATCGCTACAACTCCTTGTTTTAATCCATCCATCGATTTTTCACTGCTCATGTCCTGTTCAGGGCTGCAGGAGCAATTGTCCATTATTTTAATTAAATTATACTGGCCTACGTTGGCCGTTGCTAGGTAAAACAGGTAAACGCCTCCTTTTGAATCAGTCTGCTCGGTCATTAGCTCAAAGCTAACCCTTCGACGAAGAAGATGGCAAAAAGAAAAAAAGATGACGAGTATCGTACATTTCAGGACGAATGGACCGAAGAATTCGCCTTTGTGGAGAGAGCAGGTTCTGCGGTGTGTCTAATTTGCAATGACAAAATTACGTAACAAAATGTGGAAAAGTCAAGGGTTCTGAATACTTTCCGAATGCACCATGTGCGACTCTATTTATTTATTTTCATAGCTTACAGTTTATTTGCCGTTAGTCAGCACCTGTACTCAAAATAATTGTCTCTGTGTGTGCACCAGCTCATGCTTTTCATGAAATACAGTATAAGCCAATGCTTTTAAAGCTGAAGTCCCATCGCAATTAAGAAAATGGATGACATAAAAGGTCATTCTGAGCGGCTGAGATTGCCCTCTTTTCAGTGCCCCCAGAGATCAGCCAAATTTCATGTGGTTGTGAATATTATAGATTTGATGTCCCTGCACCTACTGTATGAGGGAATAGATGTCTTACTGAAGCAGACGTTCTCAGTCAATCATCAGGCGACTAATGTTGCTGAGGAATCTGAATGGCTAAGTAGTCCATACCACTTTCAACTACAAAGAGAGTAAAGTAGTCCATACTATAGCAGTTAAAGTAGTCCATATACACCAGTACACACACACACACACACACACACACACACACACACACACACACACACACACACACACACACACACACACACACACACACACACACACACTCTCAAACATCTTCGTCACTAATTCATAACCCAATGATTTTACTTTGATTATTATTATTATTAAACTGCATTTATGCCAATCACAGTGCTGAAGTTGTAATCTTGATTTTACGCTATTCTGCCTATCCAACATTGTATAAACAACCAACTCAAAGCACTGACTCAGTCCCAGTTCCCAGCGGCAACAAGATCACAACAAGATCTTCAAAATTCTACATATTATGGATGAACGTTTATTTTTGACCCATTCATTTTGCGTGGTTACAGAAACAATTCAAAGGTTAACAGTTTGAAACAAGTCTTAAGTCTTAAAAGAAAATAATAAAAAACGACTCACTATTACCATTAAGTATTACCTACTGCAGCCCTCATCCTCCACATACAACACCCATTCTGCCAGTCACATTCTGTTAAAAGTCCCCAAAGCACACGCATCCCTGGTCACTCCTCTTTTCAGTTCGCTGCAACACACTCAAACTGGACAGTTTTATTTCCATCTCTTCATTCAGACTCAATCATTGACACTCTTACTGACAGTTGGGGCTGCATCTCGTGATGTATTGTTGTTTCTACCTTCCTGCCCTTTGTGCTGTTGTCTGTGCCCAATAATGTTTGTACCATGTTTTGTGCTGCTACCATGTTGTGCTGCTGCCATGTTGTGTTGCTACCATGTTGTTATGTGGTGTTGCTACCATGCTGTGTTGACATGTGTTGCTGCCATGCTATGTTGTTAGGTCTCTCTTTATGTCGTGTTGTGGTGTCTCTCTTGTCTGGATGTGTGCTTTGTCCTATATTTTTGTTTTTAATCCCAGCCAGTATATAACGACATGTTTGATGTTTTATGTATGAGATGAACCTAATATAGAACAGGAGAGGCGTTTGAATTTCATTGAATTCCACTTCAAATTTGAATTGCAATTATGTATCCTGTTTACTACTTAAATTCAAATTCAAGTGTTGAATTGGAATGTATGTGTCATTCTCAATTAAATTCTGAGCGGAATAGGTGGAATGGTATCAAACACCGTTTCATTCGCTCCGTTCCAGCCATTATTATGAGCCGTTCTCCCCTCAGCAGCCTCCGCTGGCGCACACTATGCACCACACTCCTACTCAGTCACATGCAAACTCAGAAAGACATTTACACACATTTATATTCAGGACAGGAGGAAATTATCAATGATCAGGCTGTGGAAATGTCAGGATCAATTAGCCAGTCCCTGACGAGTAGAACATTCTTTATAGCCAGAGAGAGAGGGATAAGGGAGAGGAGGGAGTGGCGAGAGAGAATGAGAGAGAGAAAGAGAGCGAGAGAGATTGTAATCACTTTACGCCACAATGAGTTTGTTCGGTGAATGTACTTTCTAAAGAACTCTGCTGCCCTCTATAGGTATAGCTCTTGGTCAAACTCTTTCATGTAATGTAGAGGTCCCCAACTGGCGACCCGTGGGCCAAATGGTTTTATTTGGCCCCCCAAGTTTTCTGAGCTAAAAAATAGCTTCAATTGTTGTAAAAACACCAGGAAATCAACTCCAATTGATTTTCATTTTGGAGACATAGAGGTCATATTCACTGAACAAAAAATTTAAACGCAACATGTCAAAATAAAAGATCCCAGAAATGGTCATTCAAAAATGTGCAGTTTTTCACACAACACAATAACACAGATGTCTCAACTTTTGAGGGAGTCAGCAATTTGCATGCTTGCTCCAGGAATGTCCACCAGAGCTGTTGCCAGAGAATTGAATGTTCATTTCTCTACCATAAGCCACCTCCAATGTTGTTTTAGAGAATTTGGCAGTACTTCCAACCGAACAACCGCAGACCTCATGTCACCACGCCAGCCCAGGACCTCCACATCCGGCTTCTTCACTTGTGGGATCATCTGAGACCAGCCACCCGGACAGCTGATGAAACTGAGGAGTATTTCTGTCTGTAATAAAGCCCTTTTGTGGGGAAAAACTGATTCTGATTGGACTGGACCTTGCACCCCAGTGGGTGTGCCTATGCCCTCCCAGGCCCACCCATGGCTGCTCCCCTGCCCAGTCATGTGAAGTCCATAGATTAGGGCCTAATGAATTTATTTAAATTGACCGATTTCCTTATATGAACTGTAGCACAGTAAAATAAAGGAAATTGTTGCACGTTGTGTTCATATTTTTGTTCAGTATATACAAAAGTAAGCAAGGTTTGAAATGATTATGTTTTAGTCAAATATTATATCTCTTTGGGAGGCTTGTGGTCAGTTTACAGTCTACAAATTATTTGCAATTATCTTCCATCCCCCCGACCATCCACAGAAAATATCTGCCCGCGGCTGAATCTAGTTGATGATCCCTGATGTAATGTGATCGTCTGTCGCTAGTGTCCTTTTATACTGATAAATACAGAATGCCATAGAGAGCCATATATCCCTTGAAATTCAACCACAACACCATGGGAATACTATTCACATAAATGTAAAACTCTTCACACTAATAACGTGGACATCTCTGCGCACATCAGGAAAGTGGGGATATGACCCAACAATGTCCCCATTATGGTGCGTGTATGAATGTTTTTGTTGTTGTTGTGTGTGTGCAAAATCTTACACTCCATTGTGTTTGCTTGGAACCAATGTACCTCCAACTCCTCTCCTCCAACCCTCACCCTTCTCTCAGCCAACCCAACTGTTTAAACACTTACCAGTAATGTGTGTACATGTCTGTGTGCATGCGTTTCTTTGTGCCTGTTTCTGTGTGTGTGTATGTTTTTGCATGTGTATGTGTGTTCTGGCCCAGAGCCAGCCCCAGATTAGCTTCTCTGTAGGGGTGCAGGGAGAGAGACCGTGTGTGGTTTGATAATGAGTTAACGCTCATACACTTCCTACACCATCAGGAAAGATAAATCAAACTCAGCATGGTGGATTCCTGCAATCACTGAGTATTTGAAGACCATAATCTATGTAATGATGAAAGGCCATTGATGATGTCTGAACAGGCATAGACTACCTAACTGCAGGGTCAAAGGCAGTGAACTCATAGGACTCTTTCTCGCTATGGCTCTCTGTGGCTATATGATTCTTTGTCGGGTCAAGGTGGACTCCAACAACCTCAGAGCATTTCATATTATTCTGTACGCAATCCGAGACACTCAATTTAGTATGTTACGCTTCGTATGGAATGTATTAATTTGTGGATGGCCATCACCCATTACATGTGATATTTTACGAATTACAATTCGTATTACATGTTACAAATTTGCAGAACCTACAATATGTTATGAATTTACAAAACTTGCAATATGTTACAAATTTGCCAAACGTACGATACAGTATGTTACAAATTGTAGCTAGGTGACTAGGTGGCTAATGTTATCTAGCTGGCTAACATTAGCTAGGCAAGGGGTTATCGGTTAGGGATAAGGTTAGGGTTAGGGTTAAGTTTAGGAGTTAGTTTAAAGGGATAAGGTTAGGGGAATTGTAGCTAAAAGGGTTAAGGTTAGGGTTAGGGGAAGGTTTAGCTAACATGCTAAGTAGTTGCAAAGTAGCTAAAAACTAGTTAGTAGTTGAAAATACTAAAGTTGTCTGTGATGAAATTCGAACTCATAACCTTTGGGTTGCTAGACGTCCACATTATATGCCTACCCATCCACCCCGTCCAACCACCCTACTTTCGTTTTTTGTCTTAAAACCTCTCTAGGCTAGATGGGATGCTACCGTCCCACCTGACCAACATCCAGTGAAAGTGCAGGGCGCCAAATTCAAACTACAGAATTGTAAATATTTAACATTCTTGAAAATACACATGCAATATGTCAAATTAAAGCTTGACTTCTTGTTAATCCGGCCACGGTGTCAGATTTCAAAAAGGCTTTACGGCGAAAGCAAACCATGCGATTATCTGAGGACAGCACCCCATCAAACAAACACAGACAATCATATTTCATCCCGCCAGGCGCGACAGAAAACTCTGAAATAACGATATAATTCATGCCTTACCTTTGAAGAGCTTCTTCTGTTGGCACTCCAATATGTCCCATAAACATGGTCCTTTTCTTTGAATAATTCTGTCGTTATATATACAAAATGTCAATTTATTTGGCGCGTTTGATCCAGAAAAACACCAGTTCCAACTCACGCAACATGACTACAAAATATCTAATAAGTTACCTGTAATCTTTATCCAAACATTTCAAACAACTTTCCTAATACAACTTTAGGTATTTTTTTAACGTAAATAATCGATCAAATTTAAGACGGGATAAATTTCGTTCAATACTGGACGAAAACAAAGTGGAGCGTGCTTTCAGGTCACGCACCTCTGACAAACTGACAGACTCGAGCCTCGTTCTGAACAGCCCTACTTCTTCATTACACAAAGGAAAAACATCAACCAATTTCTAAAGACTGTTGACATCCAGTGGAAGCGATAGGAACAGCAAGCAAGTGCCTTAGAAATCTAGATCCCCATAGAAACCCATTGAAAAGAGTGACCTCAAAACAAAATCCTGGATGGTTTGTCCTCGGGGTTTCGCCTGCCAAATAAGTTCTGTTATACTCACAGACATCATTCAAACAGTTTTAGAAACTTCAGAGTGTTTCCTATCCAAATCGACTAATACTATGCATATCCTAGCTTCTGGGCTGAGTAGCAGGCAGTTTACTTTGGGCACACTTTTCATCCGGACGTGAAAATACTGCCCCCTAGCCTAGAGAGTAACCATCTGTCTTATGTAACCCTACAAAACGTAACTTATCATACTTAACCGAAAGGTTGCTGGATCGAATCCCCGTGCTGACAAGGTTACATTTTGTAGGGTAACATAAGACAGATGGTTATTTAGGACAAAAAACGAAAGTAGGGTGGTTGTCTGGGGTGGATGAGAAGACGAAATGCGGAAGACACATTTCAGATGAAGGCATTCAGTTGTACAATTGACTAGATATCCCCCTTTCCCTAATTTGAGTGTCCCGGATTTACATTTACTATGTTACGTCTAGTCTATGAGACCAGGCTGTCAATTCAGATAAAGGCTGAAAGATTTTGACTTTCTTGATTTCTTGAACAAGAAAAAGGTGTGATGAATTATCACTAAATCTTTTTCTTATGTCTTCTCTCTCCCTCTTTTCCCTCTCTCGCTATCTGAGGTGTACACTAGGGCAACTGATATTGCCAAGCTTCTCTGCAGTATGAAACAGTGGGGCTCTGTAAGGGGTTGGGAGTGAAGGGGAGGGAAAGAGGGAGGAGGTAAGGGGTTTGATGGGACTAGAGAGGGGTGTGAGAGAACCCTTTTCAGTCCTCTCCTCTCTCTTCTCTCTCCTCTATTCAGAACTATTGATTTGGCTGACTGGATCAGCCAGTGTTTCATTCTGTGGGGTTTCACTCTTTCAGGAATCTGCAGCAGGCATGAATGAGTAATGTGTCTTTGCTGCCTGTCTTCATACACACACCAATCAGACACACACTCAGCAAGCCATGTACACTGTGGACCCCACTTTGAACTGAAAATACTCCTAAAACACACACTCTAACACATATTGAACTCCTCAAACACACAAAGATTGCCCTGAAACTAGAAAAATGGATAAGTAGAGAATAAGATAAACTCTTCTGTCATAAAGGACAGCATCTATGTGTATTAGAGAAGAGAAAAGCAGACTAAACCTGGAAAATCTCTTCCCTCTTCCCGCTACAGTACTGTTCTTTATTGGTCTCTCTCCCTCCTTCTCTCTCCCCCTACCGATTTCTCCCTCACACTCTCTCTGTCCCGTTCTCCACCTCTCTCTTTCTTTATTGCTATCTCTATTTCTCCCTCTTTACACCCCTTGTATCTCTCTCCCTCCATCACTCTCCCTTCTCACCCTCCTTCTGTCCTGTCAAAGTTGGTTCTGCTCAAACTTACTTTGTTTGTGTCCACGGCTCCTCTAGAGGGGTGCAGCTGCACGATGACGGGAGCAGGGGGAGGGGAGAGATGAGGGAGGTGAGAAAGATGAGAGGAGCCAAAGGGATGGGGAGAACACACAACATAGACCAACCTATAAAGTCACATACATACACACACAATCGGGGTTGGCTGCATCGCAAGGTACGACAACTGAGAGCGGGGCAGCAGAACGCCTGAGGTGAGTAGGGCGGATGGGTGCGTCTTGGGAATGCTAGTGTTTGGGAACGGGTTTTTACAGGTTAACATGTTATTATATGATGCTTCCATGCATTGCCTTGGGTTGATTATCTGGATACTTTTTTGATATGGTGCATTTCAGATTAAAAAAATTGATATAATGATTTAAGTGGGCTTGTCTGGTGTGTTTTGACGATTGGTCTGTCTGGGATAAAGGCCTATACAGTGTTTGTGAAGCTTTGATTGCAACTTTGTATCACGAGTCAGAGGAATTTGACAGTGTGTTCTTTGGACTGTTTTTATTTGTATTTATATTTACACCCGTTAGAATAGGCTACATTCCAATGAAAATGTTATTTGCTTTTGGTGAAAATATAATTTTGTTATACATTTGAAGGACAATGTATGGTTGCTCAATGTTAGACAATGATGTACAATTCTGATCTCTTGGTACAATGTGAATTTCTTGAGAAGAAGCCTATGTGTCCCTCAATCGAAATAGTGTCTTGCAATTACAAATAAACATGAATTATATTAATTTGATTGAAGGATTTATGGTTAGGGTTAATTATTTAAAAAGTCTATATATGAGTACATGTTGAATATGGACAAATATCCCACTTGTTGCAATCTTTATGACATGTAGCCTAATGTAGGCCTATCACTTCGAGTTATGTTTTACCTGCTGTCATCCTGCTGCCATAGCAATGGCAACCCTAATTAGCCTACCCTATAATTGTCATCTTTATTTGTTGTTTCATTAGGCTTATTGTGGTGGTTTTAGGTTGATACCTTGCATCACAAATGGCAACCCATTGGCTGCGTTTACACAGGCAGCCCAATTCTAACATTGGTTCCACTAATTGGTTTTTTGACCAATCACATCAAATCTTTTCACGTCAGCTTTTTTATAGAGCTAATTTGATTGGTCAAACGTCATAAAGCATTGGGACTCCCTAAATCTTTCTCAGATTATTCCCAATCCCACAAGGTATGACTCCAAACACCCAGGAAATGTTATCCTCACAAATAATCCTCATAGGTATCAGTCGGGTGTTTTCTGTAATGACCTTAGTGATCCCTGTTTTACAGCCTGTGTTCGTAATGGCTGTTCAGTGAAATTACCTGTCCTGATTTGTCATTGACGCTTGGGAAAACACTTTCATGAGCAAGCCTTCCTTCATGACCTGGCCTCTGTAAATTGGTATAGAATCAGCTTGATCCCTCTGTCGAAGACGCTTGGAGCTTCTTTTTTATATTTTCAATAATATTGTTAACAAACACGCCCCATAAAGAAAATGAGAATTAAAACCGGTTCAGCCACAGGTTCGACCGTGATCTTGCAGAGTTACTCCACCTCAAGAATTGCATTCGGCGAAAGGCTCGGCACACGCATACTCAGTCTGGCTGGCTCTCGTTCAGGCAAATGAGAAATAAGTGCATTCAGGCTATCCGGAAGGCCAAAGTTAGTTACTTTAAGGAGCAGCTCTCTCTCTGTGGGTCTAACCCCAAAAAGTTCTGGAAAATGGTTAAAGACCTGGAGAATAAACCCTCCTCCTCACAGCTGCACATGTCCTTTAAAGTTGATGATGTGGTTGTGACTGACAAGAAGCACATGGCTGAGCTCTTTAATCACCACTTCATAAAGTCAGGATTCCTATTTGACTCAGCCATGCCTGCTTGCCCGTCCAACATTTCCTCATCTCCCACCCCTTCTAATGCGACTATCCCCAATGCTTCTCCCTCTTTTTCCCCTGCCCCGCTACAAAGTTTTTCCCTGCAGTCACTGATTCCGAGGTGCTAAAGGAGCTCCTTAAACTTGACCCCCAAAAAACATCTGGATCAGATGGTTTAGACCTTTCCTTCTTCAAAGTTGCTGCCTCTATCATTGCCAAGCCTATCTCAGACATTTTTAACCTGTCTCTCCTCTCTGGGGAGGCTCCTATTGCTTGGAAGGCAGCCACGGTTCGTCCTTTCTTGCAAGGGGGAGATCAAGCTGATCCTAACTGTTATAGGCCTATTTCGATTTTGCCCTGTTTATCAAAAGTGTTGGAAAAACTTGTCAATAATAAACTGACTGGCTTTCTTGATGTCTATAGTATTCTCTCTGGTATGCAATCTGGTTTCCGCTCAGGTTATGGCTGTGTCACTGCAACCTTAAAGGTCCTCAATGATGTCATCCTTGCCCTTGAATCTAAGCAATGTTGTGCTGCTATTTTTATTACTTTGGCCAAAGCTTTTGATATGGTAGACCATTCCATTCTTGTGGGCCGGCTAAGGAGTAACAGTGTCTATAAGGGGTCTTTGGCCTGGTTTGCTAACTACCTCTCTCATAGAGTGCAGTGTATAAAGTCAGAACATCTGCTGTCTCAGCCACTGACTGTCACCAAGGGTGTACCCCAAGGCTCGATCCTAGGCCCTACATTCTTCTCAATTTACATCAACAACATAGCTCAGGCAGTAGGAAGCTCTCTCATCCATTTATATGCAGATGATACAGTCTTATACTCAGGTGGCCCCTCCCCAGATTTGGTGTTAAATGCTCTACAACAAAGCTTTCTCTGCCCTTAACCTTGTTCTGAACACCTCCAAAACAAAGGTCATGTGGTTTGGTAAGAAGAATGCCCCTCTCCCCACAGGTTTGATTACTACCTCTGAGGGTTTAGAGCTTGAAGTAGTCACCTCATACAAGTCCTTGGGAGTATGACTAGACTGTACTGTGCACTGTCCTTCTCTCAGCACATATCAAAGCTGCAGGCTAAAGTTACATCTAGACTTGGTTTCCTCTATCGTAATCGCTCCTCTTTCACCCCAGCTGCCAACTAATACTGAGTCAGATGACCATCCTACCCATGCTAGATTACAGAGACGGAATTTATAGATCGGCAGGTAAGGGTGCTCTCGAGCGTCTAGATGTTCTTTGCCATTCGACCATCAGATTAGCCACCAATGCTCCTTATAGGACACATCACTGCACTCTATACTCCCCTGTAAACTGGTTATCTCTGTATACCCGTCGCAAGACCCACTGATTGATGCTTATTTATAAAACCCTCTTAGGCCTCATTCCCCCCTATATGAGATATCTACTGCAGCCCTCATCCTCCACATATAACACCGTTCTGCCAGTCACATTCTGTTTAAGGTCCTCAAAGCACACACATCCCTGGGTCGCTCGTCTTTTCAGTTCACTGCAGCTAGCGACTGGAACGAGCTGCAACAAACACTCAAACTGGACAGTTTTATCTCAATGTCTTAATTCAAAGACTCAATCATGGACACTCTTACTGACAGTTGTGTCTGCTTCGCGTGTTGTATTGTTGTCTCTGCCTTCTTGCCCTTTGTGCTGTTGTCTGTGCCCAATAATGTTCGTACCCTGTTTTGTGCTGCGACCATGTTGTGCTGCTGCCATGTTGTGTTGCAACCATGTTGTTGTCATGTTGTGTTGCTACCATTCTGTGTTGCTGCCATGCTATGTTGTTGTCTTAGGTCTCTCTTTATGTAGTGTTGTGCTGTCTCTCTTGTCATGATGTGTGTTTTGTCCTATATTTTTATTTAATGTATTTAGATGTATTAATTAATGTATTTAGCCCTCCAAATACACCTCTGCTGTTTTCAGCCAAGATCTCAGCGATCACTGCCTCATTGCCTGCATCCGTAATGGGTCTGCGGTCAAACAACCACCCCTCATCACTGTCAAACGCTCCCTAAAACACTTCAGCAAGCAGGCATTTCTAATCGACCTAGCCCGGGTATCCTTGAAGGATATTGACCTCATCCCGTCAGTAGAGGATGCCTGGTCATTCTTTAAAAGTGCCTACCTCACCATCTTAAAAATAAGCATGCCCCGTTCAAAAAATGTAGAACCAGGAACAGATATAGCCCTTGGCTCTCTCCAGACCTGACTGCCCTTAACCAGCACAAAAACATCCTGTGGTGTTCTGCATTAGCATCGAATAGCCCCCGTGATATGCAACTTTTCAGGGAAGTTAGGAACCAATATACACAGGCAGTAAGGAAAGCTAAGGCTAGCTTTTTCAAGCAGAAATGTTCATCCTGTAGCACAAACTCAAAAAAGTTCTGGGACACTTTAAAGTCCATGGAGAATAAGAGCACCTCCTCCCAGCTGCCCACTGCACTGAGGCTAGGAAACACTGTCACCACCGATAAATCCAAGATAATTGAGAATTTCAATAAGCATTTCACTACGGCTGGCCATGCTTTCCACCTGGCAGCATGCTTTCCCCACAGCAACTCGCCCAAGCCTTCCCATTTCTCCTTCACCAAAATCTAGTCAGCTGATGTTCTGAAAGAGCTGCAAAATCTGGACCCCTACAAATCAGCTGGGCTAGACAATCTGGACCCTCTCTTTCTAAAATTATCTGCCGAAATTATTGCAACCTCTATTACTAGCCTGTTCAGCCTCTCTTTCGTATCATCTGAGATTCCCAAAGATTGGAAAGCTGCCGCAGTCATCCCCCTCTTCAAAGGGGGAGACACTCTAGACCCAAACTGCTACAGACCTATATCTATCCTACCCTGCCTTTCTAAGGTCTTCGAAAGCCAAGTTAACAAACAGATTACCAACCATTTCGAATCCCACCCTACCTTCTCTGCTATGCAATCTGGTTTCAGAGCTGGTCATGGGTGCACCTCAGCCACGCTCGAGGTCCTAAATGATATCATAACCGCCATCGATAAGAGCCAATACTGTGCAGCCGTATTCATCGACCTGGCAAAGGCTTTCGACTCTGTCAATCACCACATTCTTATCGGCAGACTCAATAGCCTTGATTTTTCAAAATATTGCCTCGCCTGGTTCACTAACTACTTCTCTGATAGAGTTCAGTGTGTCAAATCGGAGGGCCTGTTGTCCGGACCTCTGGCAGTCTCTATGGGGGTGCCACAGGGTTCAATTCTCGGGCCGACTCTCTTCTCTGTATTCATCAATGATGTCGCTCTTGCTGCTGGTGATTCTCTGATCCACCTCTACGCAGACGACACCATTCTGTATACTTCTGGCCCTTCTTGGACACTTTGTTAACTAACCTCCAGACGAGCTTCAATGCCATACAACTCTCCTTCCGTGGCCTCCAACTGCTCTTAAATGCAAGTAAAACTAAATGAATGCTCTTCAACCGATCGCTGCACGCACCTGCCCGCCTGTCCAGCATCACTATTCTGGACAGTTCTGACTTAGAAAATGTGGACAACTATAAATACCTAGGTGTCTGGTTAGACTGTAAACTCTCCTTCCAAACTCACATTAAGCATCTCCAATCCAAAATTAAATCTAGAATCGGCTTCCTATTTCACAACAAAGCATCCTTCACTCATGCTGCCAAACATACCCTCGTAAAACTGACCATCCTACCAATCCTCGACTTGGGCGATGTCATTTATAAAATAGCCTCCAACACTCTACTCAAAAAATTGGATGCAGTCTATCACAGTGCCATCCGTTTTGTCACCAAAGCCCCATATACTACCCACCACTGCGACCTGTATGCTCTCGTTGGCTGGCCCTCGCTTCATACTCGTCGCCAAACCCACTTGCTCCAGGTCATCTACAAGTCTCTGCTAGGTAAAGACCCGCATTATCTCAGCTCACTGGTCACCATAGCAGCACCAACCCGTAGCACGCGCTCCAGCAGGTATATCTCACTGGTCACCCCCAAAGCCAATTCTTCCTTTGGCCGCCTTTCCTTCCAGTTCTCTGCTGCCAATGACTGGAACGAACTGCAAAAATCACTGAAGCAGGAGACTCATATCTCCCTCACTAGCTTTAAGCACCAGCTGTCAGAGCAGCTCACAGATCACTGCACCTGTACATAGCTCATCTGTAAATATCCCATCCAACTACATCATCCCCATTCTGTATTTATTTATCTTGCTCCTTTGCAACCCAGTATCTCTACTTGCACATTCATCTTCTGCACATCTACCATTCCAGTGTTTAATTGCTATATTGTAATTACTTCGCCACCATGGCCTATGTATTGCCTTACCTCCCTTATCCTACCTCATTTGCACATACTGTGCATAGATGTGTTTTATCACAATTGCAGCCAACAGTATTTTTCTGCGACAACACATTTCTGGGGGCATTCTGTCATTACACACAGGTGTTGGGAGCATGCTAGATAGCTAATAGCACAGGTGGTCCCTCTGTCTTCCCTCTGTCTTCCGTAAAAACGTGCTTTAACATGGAGGTATGGCCATGTGGTAACACTTACCCTGACCCCATAAAGGTGTGTATCAATTTAACGTTTTGTTTTTTGAAAATGGTTTCTCGCTGATATGAAAGACAAAGTCCTAATGGCCCTCGGACCAATTTAAAATACTTTGTTTTGTCGGGGTCTCAACTTACGAGGTCAAATAGTAGAGTGCATCAACAGTTTTTCTCTTGTTATGTCAATTCACTGATAGTCACACAATTAGCCCATACCAGCTAAAATGTTTTAGGTTGGTAAGTTAGTCTACCAGCCAGCTATCTAAACTTGTAGTAATCAAGGCCATTGATTTTGTTAGTCAGTCTCACTCAGATATCATACAAAAAACTGCAAACATTTCTTTCCACCCTATGGCAAAATGTGTAGAACTGCAGGAAATTAGCTGTAAAACTGCTAATTTTCCTCTCTGCCCCATGCCAAAATTAATATAATTGCACGAAATTAACTCTAAAACTAAAACATTTGCATAATTTTAGTAAGGTATATAAAAAAAAATGTAATAATTATTTGATGAAACATTGAATTTGGCATCAAATGCTATAGCCCATAGAAATGCATTGAATAACACATTTGTACACAGACAGTCAAAAAATAAATCATAAGGAACAAGGATTTTAAGTGTCTGTCCTATATCTGAGAGATATAAGAAAACAGGAGAAATATATATATTTTTAGACCCATGTCTGGTCACCTTATTTATGACACATTTGACCCTCTATGCACTTTTAGCAAATGTTACAGCCTGGTACTAGGTTACCTTCAGAAGCTTGTGTGCATTGTAACGCAGAACAACTTACAGACTATTTCGTTATAATTGTCTTGTCCGGATGCTCTCGTGTAGAAAAAGGCTGCTTTCACAAGCC
Organism: Salvelinus alpinus; assembly: GCF_045679555.1. Classification (NCBI taxonomy): domain Eukaryota; kingdom Metazoa; phylum Chordata; class Actinopteri; order Salmoniformes; family Salmonidae; genus Salvelinus; species Salvelinus alpinus. The sequence goes on along the minus strand of NC_092091.1, from coordinate 37,923,414 downwards.
CCATGATATGGAATAGGAGCAAACGTTATATCAGCGGAAAGAGGGCATTGAGCTGCAGCCACTACAAGAAACGGTAAGTCTCTAGCGTAAACACACAGGGAGCTATTCAATATTAAAATGAATTTACCTTATGATGTATAAGTGCATCAATCGACTCTAGGGGGTTGTAACTTAACATAACTCCCCTGTATAGAAGATGCCTTCGTGTGTAATGTAATGGAACAGAGTCATGACCAAAGGCTACCTCGAGGGCTGACTGGGTTGGAAATGTGTGGTTAGACCTTTATTAATATCCTTAAAGCAGTGGTGTAAAATACTTAAGTAAAAATACTATTTAAGTCGTTTTTGTGGGTATCTGTACTTTACTTTTTTATTTATATATTTTTAATTACTTTTACTTTTACTCCGCTACATTACAAAAGAAAATAATGTACTTTTTACTCCATACATTTTCTCGGACACCCAAAAGTACGTGTTACATTTTGAATGCTTAACAGGACAGGACATTTGCCAAATTTGCACACTTATCAAGAGAACATCCCTGGTCATCCCTACTCCCTCTGATCTGGCTGACTCACTAAACACAAATGCTTCATTGTAAATTATGTCTGAGTGTTGGAGTGTGCCCCTGGCTAACAGTAAATACAATAAATAAAATGTGTGACATCTGGTTTGATTAATATAAGGAATTTGAAATGATTTACACTTTTACTTTTTTCTTTTGATACTTAAGTATATTTGTGCAATTACATTTACTTGTAAACCAAATATTTTTAGACTTTTACTCAAGTAGAATTTTACTCTTTCCCTTTCAATTGAATCATTTTCTATTAAGATACATTTACTTTTACTCAAGTATGACAATTGGGTACTTTTTCCACCACTGCCTTCAAGGTCACTTCCAAACTTCCAAACTCACTCACACTGCCATGGTGGTGACCCGGAGACTCAGCCTGGCAAAGGCTGTGTTTTACCTGCTGGCCCAGTGTCTGGGGGCAGTGGTGGGGGCGGCTGTGCTCTACTGGGTTACTCCAGGCTCCGTCAGGGGCGAGATGGGCGTCATATCAGTAAGGAGGAGGGGGGAGACTGACTCTGGACTTTAACATTGATAATCTGGATGTGACTGAAATAGTTGTCTTAAGTGTAGAATGAATATAAGTTGAGTGTGTAGAGTCTTTTGTCTGAAATCCAATTCTGTTGACCTATTTAAACTGATTATAGGGTATGTTAGCTGTTTTCATCATCATTGAAGAGAAACTACACACTTAGAAAAAAAGGTGCTATATCTAGAGCTTAAATATGTTATTTGGCTGGCCCCATAAACTAATCCAGTTGGCACAGACGTCAATTCAACGTCTATTTCACGTTGGTTCAATGTAGTTTCATTGAAATTACCTGGACACAACGTTGATTCAACTAGTGTGTGCCCAGTGGGAATCCTTGAACCCTTTTTGGTTCCATGTAGAAATAGGGTGCCATTTAGGACTCTGACCTTGTCCTCATGTCTTCTGCATGGGCCTTACATCCTGTCCTGTTGGCTAACCAAGGTCATGTGACTCTCCCCAGGTGAACACCAGTATCTCCGTGGGTCACGCTCTAGTGATAGAATTCTTCATCACCTTTGAGCTCGTCTTCACCGTGTTCGCCACCTGTGACTCCAAACGCAGCGACCTGAAGGGCCCGGCTGCCCTGGCCATCGGCTTCTCTGTCTGCATTGGACACCTGTTTGCTGTGAGGAGTACCTCAGGTAGCCAAAATAGTTAGCAACACTTCATCAGTTAACAATGAACACTAACCCTAACACTACACCTACCTCTAAACCTAACTCTAGCCCTACCCTCAACCCTAACCTGTTTTCAGCCATAGCTAGGGTTGCAAAGGGAGGGTATATTACTGATAACATTTCAAGTTTACCTGTAAACTATCAGAATTTGGGTAATTTTCAAGGTTTAGGGGAATTTTATCGCATGACATCTAGTGGCCATTTTGGTAGCTACTTCAGATTATCACAAGCGTCTATCTCTGGCCCTCTGTGTGGCCTTATTACATGTAAAATATATAAAATAATCAGGTATGATTAAAACATGTAATGCTAAAGCTGTAAATCATAAATATAAAACATCAACTTAATGAATACCATTCATGAGTGTTTCAGCTTGAAATATGTTATAAATTCTTTTACACTCTTGTATATATTTTACTATGTCAATTTGTCTTTGTCGTAAATGTTTTAGCACCAAAACTGACAGTAGTTGGAGTGTTTTCTCATTAGGCTACATTTTAAATTACATTTTTTGTAATTTAGCAGACACTCTTATCCTGAGTGACTTACAGTTAGTGCGTTCATTTTAAGATGCCTAGGTGAGACATCTCTGTTATACATTTTTCCAAAATATATTAGCTATCAGCAAAGGCAGTGCTAGTAGGAAAAAGTCAAGTGTGAGTGTTAGTTCACGAATGGCAAGGGAGTTATTTGTATTTTTTTGCAGGGTGTGGGTGTTAGGCGGAGCAGCACAGGGGATCCCAAGATCAGACTCAGACCAGAACACAGGGATGAATGAACCAAGATATTTATTGTAACGGGGAGAGATGAAGTGCAGATCCAGGGAAGCTCGGATGAGTTGTAGGAAACCAGATGTGGAGGCTGAGGTTGGAGTGAGCTGGGTTGGGACAGGGTAAACAGGTCCGTAGGGGAATCCAAGGAAGAGAAGGTGAGTTGAATCCAGAACAGGGTAGCAGGGTGGTGAGATGTGGAACAGGAGACAGGAACCAGAGTCAGAGCGGCAAAACTGTAGTGAGAGGAGAAACAGCGTCAGGCAAGGAAAAAGGCACAGCAGGATACAGGATCTTAAATAACATATAGCTAGCAGCATGACTGACTGAACGGAGATTACAATATGGCAGAGTGGAAGTGGCAGGACTGAGTATTTGTAGAGGTCTTGATTATGGAACGGGTTGCAGCTGGTGGGGAACTGCTCTGACTCCAGCACACCTGTCTCCAACCACACAATCACACAGCGAGAGAGAGGGAGAGAGAACTAGGGGAATGGCTGCAGGTGAAGGAGACATCGGATGTCCACTAGGGGGTGTGGCAAGAGCAGATGTGACAGTGGGTGCTCTAGGATTATTAAAGATACTCTTTGATGAGGTAGGTCTGATGTATGGCCAGGGCTCTAAATGAAAAAAATGTAATTGGTAGCATTGGAGCTCCCAAATTCTAAATGTTATGAGTACCACATGATATTCAGGAGCACCAGGAGTTTCTAGCTATTTTTGAAGCACGTGTTGTGTCATAGAAACTAATATGTAACACTGTAAATTATAAAAGCTAAAATGTTGATAGGAATATTTTTTATTGAAATTACAAAGTAATTTGTGGAATATTAGGTTTCTATATTGTTGTCACTAGTTACCACAGCCACAAATTAAAATATTGCTATATTATGAAAATGCATGAAAACAAACGCTTTTTGGTCTTCATTTAAGGTTAGGGTTAGGTATACGGTTAGCAGTGTGGTTACATTGATGGTTAAATTTAACACCGGATCTTAAGAAGAGAAAAAGTAGAAATAGGCAGGGTTTAGGTATAATTATGACTTTGTGGCTGTGTTAACTAGTGACGACCCCTTTTTTGATCTCCTTTTCCTTTCTTTCTGTGCCCCCAAATGTTTAGATATACTGGTTAAAGTTACCAGGTTGCGAGCTAGCTAGCCAATGAGGTAACATGACTGAACAAAGTATAAGCAAATGGTTAACAACATCGAAGCGCGAGTAGTTTTAGAACAGACCGGGACATGGTTTTTGAACGTAAAATGTGGTCCCTGCAATAGGAAGATAGAAATGTTGCGCGCGCCGGTGTTTTTGCGTGTTAGATTTTTGAAACAAAAATGCTTTCTGCTACTAAGATCAGTGAAATGTAGGCTAAACTGACAACGGAGTGAAGAGCAGAAATCTCAACTTGCAAGCAAGTCACAGCAATGAAGAACACGAAGGGAGGGAGAATTCTGTCAGGGGGGAGATTTTTGCGCCTATCCTGACGTGAAGTTTGTTCTATAGAAAGTATTTGATTCTGATGTGTGTCACAGAAAGTATTTGACTCTAGCTACAAAATTAAGAAAATTAGAAGGGGGGATTCTGGCAGGGGGGAGATTTTCGAAACAACACCTGTTAAATGGGTCAGAACTTTTGACCTTGTTGGGCTAGAAGCAAGCCGTTTTCGCTGTAGTAAGGATTCAACCTTCACACAAACAAATCGGCACTCGCTTGTTTCTCTAAAGCACTCGGAAACAACGGTACAGGGTAGCCTGATGATTACAATAATTATTATCTTGGTTCTTTTTTCATAGTCCCAGTGCTCCCAAAATAAAACCTCTGGTCGCACATCAAAATATTTCGTCGCAGAGCCATGCTATGGCGATTTCCTCTTGAACCATATGGTCTATCCATCCACTAGAAACTCATGGACAATATGGACACAGATATAAAACTGGAATACTACTGTATATATGAAAACATTTTGAATAACACAAGTTGTTCAAGTATAAATTCTGAAAGTTACCATAGATTGCCATAGATTACCAGTTAATTACCAACATTACTGAATGTTCCATTGCAACCCTAGCCATAGCCAGTTGCCAAACTGGCCATGTTGCAACATGGGGCCAAATGAACCAGGGAAACTACACTACACAAGTCCTCGGGTTGGAATGTCTCAATTAGTATATTTGTGTAATATCTCTATACTCTTCTGTTTAGATCCCCTTCACTGGTGCCAGTATGAACCCTGCTTGATCATTTGGACCTGCCATGGTCACCTGGAGCTGGGAGAACCACTGGGTAAGAGAGAACAAATGATACACAATGCACATACAATCACATACAACCATATACAAACTACACACTCTCTATGCTCTCATACTGATGCACCCATAGACACACACACCGACACATACATACCCACACGGGTAAATACAGTATACTAATAGTTCTCCCTCTGTCTCATCTCAGGTGTACTGGGTAAGCCCAGTGCTGGGTGGTGTGACAGCTGCAACTATGTATGAGTACTTGTTCTGTCCCGACCCTGAGCTGAAGAGACGTTATACTGAGGTCCTTTCCAAGACTGGCTTCACCTCCACCAAATATCGCGAGGTCCAGAGCAGCTTTTAAGGGTAGACCGTGACCAACTGGCCAAAGAACACCCCTTCACCGTGATGGATGTGGAGAGAGCTGAACAGAAGGAGAGGGAGAGGGAGACGTCAGGGGAGGTGCTCTCCTCTGTATGACTAGTGAGGTGCACTGGGAGAGAAGACCAGACCACTGTACAGTCCCCTAACCTATACCCTCCCCTCAAAGAAACTGACCTCTTATAGAGACTGATCTCTGATGGACTGACATCTTAAATACTGACCGACCTAAAGACTTTCTCTTATGACTGACTTGACCTCTTACAGAGACTGACTTGCTATGCAAACTGACAGTCAAATACTGTAGACGGACTATAGACACAACAATAGACTTGCCTTCTGTAGAGAAACAGACAGACTTAACTTCTTACGGCTGAGATCGGCTGAGATCCCGTTAATGGGAACGACTTGACAACAGCCAGTGAGAGTGCAGGGCGCCAAATTCAAACAACAGAAATCTCATAATTAAAATTCCTCAAACATACAAGTATTTTACACCATTTTAAAGATAAACTTGTTGTTAATCCCACCACAGTGTCCGATTTCAAAAAGGCTTTACGACGAAAGCACACCATCTGATTATGTTAGGTCAGTACCTTGTCACAGAAAAACACAGCCATTTTTCCAGCCAAAGAGAGGAGTCACAAAAAGCAGAAATAGAGATAAAATGAATGACTAACCTTTGATGATCTTCATCAGATGACACTCATAGGACTTCATGTTAAACAATACATGTATGTTTTTACGGAAAAAGCACACCATGCAATAATCTGAGTACGGCGCTCAGACACAAAAACAAGCCATACAGGTAACCGCCATGTTGTGGAGTCAACAGAAGTCAGAGATAGCATTATAAATATTCATTTACCTTTGATGATCTTCATCAGAATGCACTCCCAGGAATCCCAGTTCCACAATAAATGTCTGTTTTGTTCGATAAAGTCCATAATTTATGTCCAGATACCTCCTTTTTGTTTGCGCGTTTATTTCAAAAATCTTAATTCATGACGCCCAGGCCAGACGAAGAGTCAAAAAATTCCATTACAGTTCGTAGAAACATGTCAAACGATGTATAGAATCAATCTCTAGGATGTTTTTAACATACATCTTCAATAATGTTTCAACCTGAGAATTCCTTTGTCTTTAGAAACAAAAAGGAACGCAGCTACCTTTCACGGGGGTGTGCCTGAGTGAGCTCATGGCACTCTGCCAGACACCTGGTTGAAACAGCTCTCATTCCCTCATCCTTCACAGTAGAAGCCTGAAACAAGGTTCTAAAGACTGTTGACATCTAGTGGAAGCCTTAGGAAGTGCAATAGGACCCCATAGACACTGTATATTGGATAGGCAAACCTACAAACCTCAGATTTCCCACTTCCTGGTTGGATTTTTTCTCAGGTTTTTGCCTGCCATATGAGTTCTGTTATAATCACAGACATCATTCAAACCGTTTTAGAAACTTCAGAGTGTTTTCTATCCAAATCTACTAATAATATGCATATCTTAGCTTCTGGGCCTGAGTAGCAGGCAGTTTACTCTGGGCACCTTATTCATCCAAGCTACTCAATACTGCCCCAGCCATAAGAAGTTAACACATACAGCATACTTTGTATGTAGACACTTGCAATATAGACACAAACACAGACCAACCCCTGGATAACATAGAGTAGCGGTCCTCCTTTCTCAGTGTACGTGTTCAAATCTCCACCCTTTCTACTGGGTGCTCCTCTCTTTCTCTTCTTACCCTTTATGGCCTGAATGATCAATATGAGATGTTACTCCAATAGCTAAAAGATATTGATTTACTAATTTGTGAGTTTATATGTATGTAACAGTGTTGCTTTCATCCCTCTCCTCACCCCAACCTGGGCTTGAACCAGGGACTCTCTGAACACATTGATGACAGTCACCTTAGAAGCATCACTACCTACAGTTGAAGTCGGAAGTTTACATACACTTTGGATGGAGTCATTAGATCTCGTTTTTCAACCACTCCACAAATTTCTTGTTAAGCCAAGTCGGTTATGACATCTACTTTGTGCATGACACAAGTCATTTTTCCAACAATTGTTTACAGTCAGATTATTTCACTTATAATTCATTGTATCACAATTCCAGTGGGTCAGAAGTTTACATACACTAAATTGACTGTGCCTTTAAACAGCTTCGAAAATTCCAGGAAATGTTGTCATGGCTTTAGAAGCTTCTGTTAGGCTAATTGACATCATTTGAGTCAATTGGAGGTGTACCTGTGGATGTATTTCCCCAAGGCCTAACTTCAAGCTCGATGCCTCTTTGCTTGACATCATGGAAAAATCAAAAGAAATCAGCCAAGACCTCAGAAAAAAGATTTTAGACCTCCAGAAGACTGGTTCATCCTTGGGAGCAATTTCCAAAAGCCTGAAGGTACCACGTTCATCTGTACAAGCAATAGTACGCAAGTATAAACACCATGGAACCACTCAGCCCTCGTACCGCTCAGGAACGAGACACGTTCTGTCTCCTAGAGATGAACGTACTTTGGTGCAAAAAGTGCAAATCTATCACAGAACAACAGCAAAGGACCTTGGGAAGATGCTGGAGGAAACAGGTACAAAAGTATCTTTATCCACAGTAAGACGAGTCCTATATTGACATAACCTGAAAGGCTGCTCAGCAAGGAAGAAGCCACTGCTCCAAACCCGCCATAAAAAAAGCCAGACTACGGTTTGCAACTGCACATGGGGACAAAGATCGTACTTTTTGGAGAAATACCTTCTGGTCTGATGAAACAAAAATATAACTGTTTGGCCATAATGATCATCGTTATGTTTGGAGGAAAAAGGGAGAGGCTTGCAAGCCGAAGAACACCACCCCAACCGTGAAGCACGGTGGCAGCATCATGTTGTGGGGGTGCTTTGATGCAGGAGGGTCTGGTGCACTTCACAAAATAGATGGCATCATGAGGGTGGAAAATTATGTGGATATATTGAAGCAACATCTCAAGACATCAGTCAGGAAGTTAAAGCTTGGTCGCAAATGGGTCTTCCAAATGGAAAATGACCCCAAGCATACTTCTAAAGTTGTGGCAAAATGGCCTAAGGACAACAAAGTCAAGGTATTGGAGTGGCCATCACAAAGCCCTGACCTCACTCCTATAGAAAACTTGTGGGCAGAACTGAAAAAGCGTGTGCGTGTAATGAGGCCTACAAACCTGACTCAGTTACACCAGCTCTGCCATGAGGAATGGGCCAAAATTCACCCAACTTATTGTGGGAAGCTTGTTGAAGGCTACCTGAAACGTTTGACCCAAGTTAAACAATTTAAAGGCAATGCTACCAAATACTAATTGAGTGTATGTAAACTTCTGACCCACTGGGAATGTGATGAAAGAAATAAAAGCTGAAATAAATCATTCTCTCTACTATTATTCTTACATTTCACATTCTTAAAATAAAATGGTGATCCTAACTGACCTAAGACAGGGACTTTTTACTAGGATTAAATGTCAGGAAATGTGAAAAACTGAGTTTAAATGTATTTGGCTAAGGTGTATGTAAACTTCCGACTTTAACTGTATCACTCCACAAAAGCCACAGTCTTTGCAGAGCAAGGGGAACAACTACTTCAAGGTCTCAGAGCAAGTGATGTCATCGATTGAAATGCCACTAGCGTGCACCGCTAACTAGCTAGCCAATACACACTGCTTACATGTGTATATAAGATGTGGCAGGGATGAACAATGTTCATGAATAAAGATTAAATGGAGGTGGGATGGAGAGATTTATTCTACTTTTACTTTATTAATTTGAACTCTTTTATTGTCTCCCTTCCTTACGATTTTTGCTTTTGTTAATATGTCCTCCCTTCCTATCCCTCTCATATTTTGGGCTCGATTCAATCCGTAGCGCAAAGAGCTGCGCTACAGGGCATAGGAATTTAAAGGCAATTTCCCCACGTTAGTGGAGACTGCATATCTGAGCTCGATCGGAAATTACCTTTAAATTGCAATCACGCTATAGCTTCAGCGATATGAAGAATTTAAGCCCTTAATCACAGACACACTCACAGACGGATCTTCCTCTGTTTTAGGTAAGTACTATAATCTATAGAGTGATTGTATAAAAAGCAGATAATGGAGCTGTTTCGTGTTGTTTTTCTACTGTTATTATGTTGGACCTATTTCTTGAATTGAATATCAATTGCCTCTCCCCCGAGCTGTGCTGCAGTATACTGAGGTACCTCATAACTAATCAAGTTAACTGGCTGATGGATTGGTTGATAAATTGATTGATTCATTGATTGGTTGATTTAGCAACATGATTTATGATGTAGAGAATTTTTTCCATATCCCAGCACTATGGGATACAATGTTTTCCAAAACAAATCCCCTGCATGTTTGAGGCTAGAAATGCTTAAAGCGTTGGGCCAGTAACCGAAAGGATGCTGTATTAAACCCCTGAGCTGAGAATGTAAAACTCTGTTGTTCTGCCCCTGAGCAAGGCAGTTAACCCACAGTTCCCTGGGCGCCGAAGACGTGGATGTCGGTTATGGCAGCCCCCCGCACCTCTCTGATTCAGAGGGGCTGGGTTAAATGCGGAAGACACATTTCAGTTGAATGCATTCAGTTGTACAAATTACTTGTATTCCACTTTCCCCAAAGTTAAACTGGTGTACTTACCGCTGTCTAACAGCAGAGGGCACTAACGACGTCAGGAAAGGCTTGAGTTGGAAGTTTTAGTTTTAGGGAAAGCACAGGCATGTAAGTACAGTATGTGTGTGATGTTCGTTTCTGAGCACATGAGAATGTGCCCCTACCGAAAAACCACATGATTTCACATGTAGAAAAGCGCATGGGATTTGAACTCTAGTGCTGAGCCATTAACCAAAAAGTGTGTATTTTTTTGTGACAACTAATTGACCGACTTTGGTGAATTTATTTGAATTCCGTTTATTATTAGTTAATTTTTTTTGTGAACTCAATGCACACATTGAACATTTTCTCTAGAGATATAGCAGATCAAGTCAGAACGGTGCGATGTAGAAGGGAGATTTAGTTTCCAACAATATGCTACATAGTTCAGCGCAGAAAACATTGTATTTAATTACAATGACCATAATCCATTACACACCTACTTGTACGGTCTGTGTGTTTTTTATATGCCACCTCAGGTTAGTGTGGGGCAGACACGGAGAGAGAGGAGAGAGGAGAATGCATGATCTCTAGAGGGATAGAGAGCAGTCGTGAGGTATCTCTGCCTGAAAATATTGATTGATAGTTGATATTCAGCAGTCATAAAAGTATACCTTATTTACTTTGAACAACTAATAAAATAGGGATTTTGTCAGGCAGCATAGGAAGTAGCTCTCTATAGATGAGATGATGACTTTGAATTAAATAATAGTTATCAAATAAAACAAATGTAATATACACAAATTAAGTATTTTATTAAAGTAAAGTCATGTGAATAAATGATGGTTAATGACTGTTAAAAATTATGGTTAATGACTGATAAGCAGTAATGGGCAGTCACTACCATCATGGGACTTTTATTCATGATTTTATTCTGTGTTGTTATAGCATTCGATCTGCATAATGCATAGTGCATTTTATTTTATTGTGTTACTTTTTTACTTCAGTTTATTTAGTAAATATTTTCTTAACTCTGTTTTCTTAAAACTGCTTTGTTGGTTAAGGGCTTGTAAGTAAGTATTTCACGGTAAGGTCTACCTACACCTGTTGTATTCGGCGTCTGTGACAAATACAATTTGATTTGATGTAAAAAAATATATATATATATATATATAATAATAGAAAAATATAATAAAATAGAAAAAAACGTAACGTTTTTATAATCGAACCGAAACGGAACTGACTTCAAAAATAATTTATCATTCAGGACTATTGAACTCACAATCTCTTGGTTCACAGTATTCCAATCTTTCTGCTACTCCACCACACCTGTGTTAATAACTGATTCCACCTGTATTTTTACACTTACACAGTGAACCTCAGCTTTGTTGAAAATATACTCATATCATAGTGATTCAGGAGTAACATTAAAACAGAATAATATATGCCCCACCAACATTAGACAACTATACAGAAAACCCTCAAATTGCTGAACTAAGTCAATTAAATCAATGATAAGAGAATAGTCAGATTAACTGACGACTAAAATAGCAGTGGAGATGGCTCTCTTTCGCTGAGTGCAGAGATGTATTATAGGTAATGAATGTGTGTAAGAACACTAGATTTTGTGGTAGTGCACCTCAAATCCAGAGGTTGTGAGTTCAAACCACAGGTGGCTTATACTTACACTTATGCTTACACGTATGCTGAACTGTGTACCACTAACTTTAAAACCACCATTTTCCAGCAGTTTAATGACAGCTGTTTCATAAAGTTAATTTTAAACTTTCAATGAGTCACTGACAACTAGCTGCAAGTCAGTTACTGTACATATCAAAGGAACTTAGTGTAGCTTATGTGCCACACTCACTGACCTGATGGTATGGCAGGAAAGTTAGCATTACAATGACCTGTATCACGTGCACTTATGCCAGGTATTCACAAGGCTGGAAAACATACAATTTTCAAGCTTATTGTCTCACTACAGAATTCAACAGAGCTAATTAATTGGGATGACATTACCTCTCATGGGAGAACAAAAAGAGCTAATTGCAAGGCGCCTCCAATACGCCACACCTGCACTATTCTGAGAGGCTGCCACTGCTACAGTATGCTGCCAATTAGCAAGTAATGTTTATCAACAGAAGAGTCAGTTAAGGCACAGTAGGTTACTGGTGTGTGTTATTGTGAGTTTTACACTCATTTACTGACAAATGGTTTCCAGTTAAATTACTGGAGAATGCACCATAACCTTTTTACAGAGTAGCTCATTAGTGACACTTGTTTTTACAAAGTTTGCAGAACAGACAGTGTTGAAGAATGTGCCCAACTTGCATCAGCATAACCATTGTCATGACTCTCTCTCTTGGGTGAGGATCATAGGCACCAGATCAGCTTGGCACAGGGCAAACAGATAGCCCCCCAATGATTAAGACAATTTGTGTATCGCTGGATCATCATTTTTAGGCTAGGGTTTGTGCGATTTACGAGGTCAGTGACGTTCAGAAGGAGACTGATATGAGGAAATTATTAATGGATGACTCGTATGATAACGATATATTCTGATATATTCTTGAGTTAATTCGGGAAACGTTAACTCTTTAAAGAAACTTTTTCCATGGTGCCCCAAGTTACTAATGGGTTAATTGTTACATGATTAATTTACATATATATTAGACCTTATCATGAGCCCACCTGTATTTTCCCCCCACCTAAATCATATGTGATCACATGTGAAAAAAAAATAAAAAAGATCTTTAAGGGGTTAGAGCATGTGTTGTGCGTGCATGTGCATGTGTGTGTGTGTGTGTGTGTGTACAGTAGGCCATTCCCAGGAAAGTGCTTAGTAAACTGTGCTGTTGGTACAGTGAAGCCCCTCTCTCCTCACAGAGCTGTGTTCTATCATGTGGCAATTTCTATTTATTAAATGTGTTTATATAATTGCTCCGTTTAAATTAATTGGAGGGAGAAAAAACACATTCTCATTAAAAGTTAAATGACCAGAGAAGCAAGACACAGACATACTGTAGTTGCACATAAATGCCACAAAGACATAGAGACAGGGACACACAGAAAGGGCTATGTCAATACCTTGTTCTTTTGCTGGAAATTCTGGCAATGGAGATGTTGGGAGTTGTTGTGTCTGAAATCATACAGCCTCCTTGTACAGTGAATGGGAGGCACCAGATGACAAGACTGAAGGAGAACGAAAGAGGGCAGGAGGATGATTACCAAAAAATGTGAGCTTAAAACTCACTTAGTTACAGGCTAAACAAAACACTGAGCGCGCGCGCACACACGCACGCACGCACGCACGCACGCACGCACACACGCGCACACACACACACACACACACACACACACACACACACACACACACACACACACACACACACACGCACGCACACAAACAGCCATGTGCAGCCATTGTTCTTCCACTGAGGAAGTATACAATTTAAATATTAAAAGATGTCTGACTGACTGACTGGTGTTTAATATTAACCACCATGGTGGATATCACAGGAGACCAATCAAAGGAGACATGCCTGAAGGGTGGCTCTGCCCACATGCCATCTGTCTCCCTGACTGTCTGTGGCACAATATTCAACACATCACCACAAGACTGCTATGGTATCACAAAGTCAACACTATCCATTTGGTCAATAGGGACCATATCCTTCTGGGTGGGAAAAAACAGCAAGTGGACCACCTGCGGTACATCGTCGGCATGGTAACCTGTAGGGACGCAGACGAGTGAACACTAGAGTGAACAAGGCAACCTCCAAAAGGATCAGGAGAGGATGCCAACTGGATATCCTAACTCTGGATGGATTCCAATAGTAATTACACATCACTTTGCAAGCCAGCATAATGTTACTTGCAGGTAGGGTTGAGAAATTCTGGTAAAGTTCACAGGTTTTCCAGAAACACCAGTTGGAAGATTCCAAGTAATGCTCCAATCAGAATTTTGGGAAAGTTGGCAGGATTTAGTAACTCTACTTGTAAGCCTGATGTGGCCTGTAAACCATGAGTTTCAGGCCACTGTATTAGAATTAAGCTAGTCCTCAGAACAAGGCCTTATGAGATATGTAAGGTATTGACATAAAGAGTTTAATTATAACGATAATATTTACCAAGGAACTCACTTGGTGAAGGCCACAGGACTGAAAATGAATAAATTCAACAACCATATCTATATCACTTACAAATACAGTCATGGGTGGTAACTCTACAATTCACTCGAAAATGCAAGGCACACTGGGAAATTATATTGGAGGCGTGGCTTACTGGAGGCGTTACTCAACATTTTCAAGCTGATGCAACTCAAATCTGGACCCCCTACAGCAGTGGTGACACAAACTCATTCCATGGAGGGCCTAGTGTCTGCAGGTTTTCTGTTTGTCCTTTCAATTAAGACCTAGACAACCAAATAAGAAGCGTTATTTACTAATTAGTGACCTTAATTGATTAATTAAGTAGAAGGGAGGAGTGAAAACCCGCAGACACTAAGCCCTCCATGGAATGAGTTTGACACATGTGCCCTACAGGGTCACAGTTACTCTATGGGTTTGAGTAATAACTACAAAATCACTTTAAGTAAACTGTATATTAAGGGCAAAGGTTTTCCTCAAATGTTTCGAGCCAGCATAATGTGCAAACATTTGGGTTTACAGTGCAGCTGCCCACAGGGCAAACATGAGTCAGGTCAGCATCATCTCTTCTCTATAGATACAGGTCAGCATACACAATAATGAAATTAGAGATGTTGATACATACTTTATCCATTCCTTCCTGAATAGTCAACACAGTCTGACTCCTATCCCTTCCTCTTGATTGAGATGCACACTGTTGATTGGTCAAATAGTGTCCAAGAGGTCTCTTTTCTCTAATGTACAGTAGGCCTACACATTTGCTCGAATCAAGCGCTTTGGATAAATACTTGCGGTTGACACAAGCTACAGTTTACATAACCACCGACAGCAGTAGCTCTCCATCCATTAGAAGAAAACCGCCTGCTGAGTGTCTCCGTCAAAACCACACAGCACGATTAACATCAAGGCCGAGATCCTTTTAATTCGTAGCCTCTCCCGCGATATGGAGAGCACGAGAGGCGAGCTAAAAGGCAGGAGCCTGAAAGAGACAGGACTCTATGGTGGGGAACCTATCCAAACAAACCCCTTGACTTTTTCCAGATTATGTTACGTTACAGCTTTATTCATAAAACGGATTAAATTGATGTTTTTCTTCATTCATCTACACACAATACCCCAAAATGACAAAACAAAAACAGGTTTTTATACATTATTTCAAATTAAAAATAAATAAAAATACTGAAATATTCAATTTACTTAAGTATTCAGACTATTTACTCAGTACTTTGTTGAAGCACCTTTGGTAGTCTTCTTGAGTATGATGCTACAATATTGGCACAACTGTATTTGGGGAGTTTCTCCCATTCCTCTCTGCAGATCCTCTCAAGCTCTGTCAGGTTGGATGGGGAGCGTCGCTGCACAGCTATTTTCAGGTCTCTCCAGAGATGTTCGATCGGGTTCAAGTCCGGGCTCTGACTGGGCCACTCAAGGAAATTCAGAGACTTGTCCCGAAGCCACTTCTGCATTGTTTTGGCTGTGTGGTTAGGGTTGTTGTCCTGTTGGAGGGTGAACCTTCGCCCCAGTACGTTCCTGAGCAATATGGAGCAGGTTTTCATCAAGAATCTCTCTGTACTTTGCTCCGTTCATCTTTCCCTTGATCCTGACTAGTCTCCCAGTCCCTGCCGCTGAAAAACATCCACAGAGCATGATGCTGCCAGTACCTTGCTTTACTGTAGGGATGGTGCCTGGTTTCCTCCAGATGTGATGATTGGCATTCAGGCCAAAGAGTTCAATCTTTGTTTCATCAGATCAGAGAATCTTGTTTCTCTGGTCTGAGAGGACTTTTGGCAAACTCCAAGCGGGCTGTCATGTGCCTTTTACTGAGGAGTGGCTTCCGTCTGGCCACTCTACCATAAAGGACTGATTGGTGGAGTGCTTTAGAGATAGTTATCCCATCTCCACAGAGTAACTCTGGAGCTCTGACAGAGTGACCATCTGGTTCTTGGTCAACTCCCTGACTAAGGCCCTTCTCCCCTGATTGCTCAGTTTGGCCAGGCGGCCAGCTCTAGGAAGAGTATTGGTGGTTCTAAACTTTTTCCATTTAAGAATGATGGAGGCCACTGTGTTCTTGGGGACCTTCAATGCTGCAGAAATCTTTTGGTACCCTTCCCCAGATCTGTGCCTCGACACAATCCTGTCTCGGAGCTCTACGAATAATTCCTTTGACCTCATGGCTTGGTTTTTGTGCTGACATGCACTGTCAACTCAGGGACATTATATAGACAGGTGTCTGCCTTTCCAAATCATACCCAATCAATTGAATTTACCACTGGTGGACTCCTATCAAGTTGTAGAAACATCTGAAGGATGATCAATGGAAACAGGATGCACCTGAGCTCAATTTCGAGTTTCATAGCAATGGTTCTGAATTCTGAATTATGTTTTTTGTTTTTAATACATTTGCAAAAATTGGTAAAAAGCACGTTTTCATTTTGTCATTATGGGTTGATTGATGAGGGGAAAAAAATATTTTAGCAATTTTAGAATTAGGCTGAAACTCAACAAAATGTGGAAAAGGGAAGGGGTCTGAATACTTCCCAGATGCACTGTAGTATAACTATTATTGTATAGGGTGGATTATTATGAAAGCTATAAATGGAAGCCAGAATAATATTGATTTGATAGAGGTTGTTGTCTCTCTTGTGTGTGTGTACAGAGAATGGAGGAACAGCCTACATTTGTTTTCTGATCTTAGCCTGAGGGGCTAGCGGAGCCTTGGAGCGCCTGTTCACTGTATGTGGTTGTCTTCCCTCCCTCGCTAGCCTTTTCTCTCTGGCGCGCCGGGGAAGCAGCATATCGCCTGGATTCAGATCAGGAAGCCAAGGATTGATGTTGGATGTTTCAGGTAAGAACTGTCTGAGATTGGGTTAGTTTTTCATTTCCTCGTACAGGTTGTGGAGTTGGTTAGGCGAGCAGTGGTGTTTTACACATGTGCTAGGGTAGTGGAGAAGCGCTACAATTTGCTGCCAAAATGATTCATCACTTGTGGTGAGGAAATTCTAAGCTCTGTAGCCTTGTTATGTGTCGCTGTCCATGGTCCTGCACATGTAGAGGGTGCTGATGGCTTGTCTAGGGTTGCTGTCCAGGTAAATTTTATGCTGAAAGGACAGCTCCCTGGTGTGTCCCATGTGGGAATGCCTTATCTTGGCACTATACTTTATTCAAATGTAAAGTTAAATATGGAAATAGAATAATGACAATATTTTGTTGTTATACTGCAGTTGTATTGTTCCAGTTAGCATCTCATCATACTTTGTTTCATATTTCCCCACACTCTGGGACTGTGTGTGTGTGTGTGTGTGTGTGTGTGTGTGTGTGTGTGTGTGTGTGTGTGTGTGTGTGTGTGTGTGTGTGTGTGTGTGTGTGTGTGTGTGTGTGTGTGTGTGTGTGTGTGTGTGTGTGAATTCAGGGAGTGATTTCAATAAAATATTCAGAAATTATGTTTTTGGAAATAAATAACTTTGTCTTTTCCATTTATTGAGAAGTCATTGTATATAAATGCCCAAATAAATGTTAAATTATTGAATTGTAGTTTTAGTTTTCTTCCTGAAATTATTGCCTTCATTTCAAATTGAGCCCAACCCTGGTGTGTGTGTGTGTGTAGGTGCTTGTGGTGTATTTGTGTGTATGTGTGGTTCCTTGCACTCGTGCATGTGTGCGTGTGTGAGTGCATGCACATTTGTGTGTGTGTGTGTGTAGAGGTAGTGGAGCAGACAATGTGTACTGTATAGGATATGCAGTCACCCCTGAGCCATCCAGTTGTTTGGCATGTCATTAATAATGGATCCTAGAACTCATTAAAGCTGAAGTGACAGCTTGCTATTTACACCGGCTGGCAGGGAGAGAAATATGCTTATAGATGCACATTCCGAAAACATTCTGTACTCCAGCTGTTTAGACCTCTTCAGGATAATGACATGTTTCAGGACGATAAAATACCAAATATATGATCAGAAAGTATATTTGATAGAGAGTAGGTAAGGTATTAAAGGTGTTATGTTATATTGATGTGTAGAATTACTTCACATATGGTTATTACACTGTTGTAAAGTCTTTGCACTAACAATGATTGTGCAGTTGTGTAGGTATTTTGTGTATTAATGTTCATTATAAACTTGGTGGGTCGAGCCCTGAATGCTGATTGGCTGAAGGCGGGGGTATATCAGACCGTATACCACTGGTATGACAAAACATTTATTTTTACTGCTCAAATTACATTTGTAAACAGTTTATAATAGCAATACCTTATTGCTATTATTGCTATTATTGCTATTATGTTTACAAATGTAATTTGTAAACATCTCACCTTGGAGATTTGTGGTATGTGGCCAATATACAACGGTTAAGGGCTGTTCTTACCCACGACGCAACGTGGAGTGCCTGGATACAGCCCTTTGCCGTGGTATATTGGCCATATACCGCACCCCCTCGCACCATATTGCTTAATTATATTGTGTATGTAAGGGATGGTGTCCTACTGGCTGTGTAATCTAGTCTTCAAGGTTTTCCCTTCATTCTTTGTTGTGACAAGTATTGCTTTAATAGGCTTTGTATGTGTGCAAATAGTTTCCGAATTAGTGTGTGCACACCTGTTGTTTGATTTAGTGTATGTGTACATAGTGTTGCAGGTCTCCCCTATGGGACAGACAGATAAACAGAGTGTTTGTTCCTGACTGTGTTCTCGTTACAAAACTACTACTGGGAAGATTGGCTGTTGTAGTCAATAATGAGTGTAATAACATGCCCAAACCAGACGTGCGCGTGCGTCTGCCGTCGTGTATCCGCTATGGGTCCGCGGTCAAATGACCACCCCTCATCACTGTCAAACGCTCCCTAAAACACTTCTGCGAGCAGGCCTTTCTAATTGACCTGGCCCGGGTATCCTGGAAGGATATTGACCTCATCCCGTCAGTCGAGGATGCCTGGTCATTCTTTAAAAGTAATTTCCTCACCATCTTAGATAAGCATACCCCATTCAAAAAATGCAGAACTAAGAACAGATATAGCCCTTGGTTCACTTCAGACCTGACTGCCCTTGACCAGCACAAAAACATCCTGTGGCGGACTGCAATAGCATCGAATAGTCCCCGCGATATGCAACTGTTCAGGGAAGTCAGGAACCAATACACGCAGTCAGTCAGGAAAGCAAAGGCTAGCTTTTTCAAGCAGAAATTCGCATCCTGTAGCTCTAACTCCAAAAAGTTTTGGGACACTGTAAAGTCCATGGAGAATAAGAGCACCTCCTCCCAGCTGCCCACTGCACTGAGGCTAGGTAATACGGTCACCACTGATAAATCCATGATAATCGAAAATTTCAATAAGCATTTCTCAACGGCTGGCCATGCCTTCCTCCTGGCTACTCCAACCCCGGCCAACAGCTCCGCCCCCCCCCCCCCCTCCCACAGCTACTTGCCCAAGCCTCCCCAGCTTCTCCTTCACCCAAATTCAGACAGCAGATGTTCTGAAAGAGCTGCAAAACCTGGAACCGTACAAATCAGCTAAGCTAGACAATCTTGACCCTCTCTTTCAAAAATATCCGCCGCCATTGTTGCAACCCCTATTACCAGCCTATTCAACCTCTCGTATCGTCCGAGATCCCTAAAGATTGGAAAGCTGCCGCGGTCATCCCCCTCTTCAAAGGGGGTGACACCCTAGACCCAAACTGTTACAGACCTATATCCATCCTGCCCTGCCTATCTAAAGTCTTCGAAAGCCAAGTTAATAAACAGATCACTGACCATTTCGAATCCCACCGTACCTTCTCCGCTGTGCAATCCAGCTTCCGAGCCGGTCACGGGTGCACCTCAGCCACGCTCAAGGTACTTAACTATATCATAACCGCCATCGATAAAAGACAGTACTGTGCAGCCGTCTTCATCGACCTGGCCAAGGCTTTCGACTCTGTCAATCAACACATTCTTATCGGCAGACTCAATAGCCTTGGTTTTTCTAATGACTGCCTCGCCTGGTTCACCAACTACTTTGCAGACAGAGTTCAGTGTGTCAAATCGGAGGGCCTGTTATCCGGACCTCTGGCAGTCTCTATGGGGGTAGCACAGGGTTCAATTCTCGGGCCGACTCTATTCTCTGTATATATCAATGATGTCGCTCTTGCTGCGGGCGATTTCCTGATCCACTTCTACGCAGACGACACCATTCTGTATACTTCTGGCCCTTCCTTGGACACTGTGCTAACTAACCTCCAACTGCTCTTAAACGCTAGTAAAACCAAATGCATGCTTTTCAACCGTTCACTGCCCGCACCCGCCCGCCCGACTAGCATCACCACCCTGGACGGTTCCGACCTAGAATATGTGGACAACTATAAATACCTAGGTGTCTGGCTAGACTGTAAACTCTCCTTCCAGACTCATATTAAACATCTCCAATCCAAAATCAAATCTAGAATCGGCTTTCTATTTCGCAACAAAGCCTCCTTCACTCACGCCGCCAAACTTACCCTAGTAAAACTGACTATCCTACCAATCCTCGACTTCAGCGATCTCATCTACAAAATAGCTTCCAACACTCTACTCAGCAAACTGGATGCAGTCTATCACAGTGCCATCCGTTTTGTTACCAAATCACCTTATACCACCCACCACTGCGACCTGTATGCTCTAGTCGGCTGGCCCTCGCTACATATTCGTCGCCAGACCCACTGGCTCCAGGTCAACTATAAGTCTATGCTAGGTAAAGCTCGGCCTTATCTCAGTTCACTGATCACGATAACAACACCCACCCATAGCACACGTTCCAGCAGGTATATCTCACTGATCATCCCCAAAGCCAACACCTCATTTGGCCGCCTTTCCTTCCAGTTCTCTGCTGCCAGTGACTGGAACGAATTGCAAAAATCGCTGAAGTTTGAGACTTTTATTTCCCTCACCAACTTTAAAGATCAACTATCTGAGCAGCTAACCGATCGCTGCAGCTGTACATAGTCCATCTGTAAATAGCAGACCCAATCTACCTACCTCACCCCTATACTGTTTTTATTTTATTTACTTTTCTGCTCTTTTGCACACCAGTATCTCTACTTGCACATCATCATCTGCTCATTTATCACTCTAGTGTTAATCTGCTAAATTGTAATTATTCACTCCTATGGCCTATTTATTTCCTACCTCCTCATGCCTTTTGCACACACTGTATATAGACTTTCATTTTTCCACTGTGTCATTGACTTGTTTATTGTGTTATTGGCTTGTTTATTGTTTACTCCATGTGTATCTCTGTGTTGTTGTCTGTGTCACACTGCTCTGCTTTATCTTGGCCAGGTCGCAGTTGGAAATGAGAACTTGTTCTCAACTAGCCTACCTGGTTAAATAAAGGTGAAAGAAAAAATATTTAAAAAAATAAAAAAGTGCGCAAATAGATTTTGTCCCCCCACACCAAACACAATCATGACACGCAGGTTGAAATATCAAAACAAACTCTGAACCAATTATATTAATTTGGGGACAGGTCGAAAAGCATTAAACATTTATGGAAATTTAGCTAGCTAGCTTGCAGTTGCTAGCAAATTTGTCCTGGGATATAAACATTAAGTTGTTATTTTACCTGAAATGCACAAGGTCCTCTACTCTGACAATTAATACACACATAAAATGGTCAACCGAATCATGTCTAGTCATCTCTCCTTCTTCCAGGCTTTTTCTTCTTTGGACTTTATATGGCGATTGAACTTTCATAATAAGGTGTATTACCACAACCAACCTCAGTTCATCTTTCAATCACCCACGTGGGTATAACCAATGAGGAGATGGCACGTGGGTATATGCTTCTAAAAGCCAATGAGGAGATGGGAGAGGCAGGACTTGCATAGCTTTCGGCGTCACAAATAGAAGTAACTTCTATTTTAGTGCCTGGCAACGCAGACGCTCGTTGGCGCGTGCGAGCAGTGTGTGTGCAATGACTGAATAACATGTATGTGTAAATATATTTTGCAACGCTCGCGCACGCAACACGTCCGATTTGGGCAGTGTGTAAAGGGCAGGTGTAGAGTGAGGGCTTTTTGTTTATAAGAGAGTGCACACACACACACACACACATATGCACACACCGAAGAAATTGATATGCTCACACACTCTTCCACACACCCACAAACATACCCCCACAAACTAACACATCCCTCTACTCTTTCATGCCAGCCCTAGGCTACGGGAGCAGCTCTAGCTATCACACCTTGGTGTTAATTTCCCAAGGTTTTTGACAAGGAGCCTCAGAGCGAGAGAGAGCCTTGTTCTTTGTGTAAGTGCTTTTTCTTCTACAGCTTCTCCCTATCTCTGCAGATTAGTCAGGGAGTAAATTACCTGCCTGCACACAAAAAAGCGCAATCCTACACACTTTGCTGCCACGCGGCGCATAGATCTCCTTTTGAAGAGCGGCCATGTTATTTCCTCAAACCCCGAAGGCTCTCCTGGCATGCAAATCATCATAAAATGAAATGTAAACTCCATATTCTGGGGGCCTCTTCTTATCATCAACTGCACAAGCGGCATACAAATCAGGTTGGGATCAGACACCACGGGAAAGGTCTCAACTTAAAGAGCTAGCTAATTGCTAATTGGGTATGGAGTTGCGAAACGAGGTGCTGCTAACAAGAATTAAAACGTGGGTATTTTTTCTTATTTTTGTCTCAGCCGTCCTTCCTGGTGACATGCCTGGGAGCTGGAACACAGTCAGCGAGAAAAGAGGTTTCAGGAAGGAAGGATTCATAACGACTGTTTCTGTAGGGCAGTGTTTGCTTGTTGGTTGCTTCTTCCCATACCTGAACCCTTCCCTTGATGGACCCAGATTAATATTAATCCTGGACAAAAAAGCATTCCACATGACAAATGTCCATTAAAAGTGATTTTCAGTCCAGGACCAGGCTTCATGTGGGTTGGGAAAGGGCCCTCAATGTGTGCTCATATTAATTTCCTCACATACTGTACATAACATTTTGACACAATCCCATCACAACACACTCACTCAGGAAATATGTTTATATTGCTCTGTTCTATTCTCTGCACTACTGTGACGGATTGAAGTGGATCACGCTGCTTTTTCAATTGTAATAAATGCCATTAACACACTCCCCGTAGATACACACTGTCGAGGCTGTCTGCCTGACGATATCCATTACTGCCACCTCTCACACATAACACCAAATCCCCCACGACATCCAGCACTGTCATGTAGCAGCAGAGATAGTCTGAGATTTGTTAACTGTCATATTATACTTGAATTTAACTAACAGCTTTGTTAGGTACTTGGCTTCTCACAGGTCTTCCTGTGTTATTACTCTGGGTATAGTTGGTAAAGAGGGTCATTAACAACTCTTTACACCATCTCATTAGGGAAACTTTTAGTGTATGTCTATATGAACCCTAAGTGGGCAGCATAAGAAGTCTATGAACCTTCACAAGGGTAAAAGAGTTAACCTATTGACCTTAGTAGGAACAGCTCATACTGTCCTCATAGGCTGTAATAGCAGCAGCGTATGGAGGACATATGAACCTAAGGTAGCAGCATAACAATGAACCTACACAAGAGCAGCATCAGAAGTATGTACAGTTGAAGTCGGAAGTTTACATACACTTAGGTTGGAGTCATTAAAACTCGTTTTTCAAACACTCCACAAATTTCTTGTGAACAAACTATAGTTTTGCCAAGTCGGTTAGGACATCTACTTTGTGCATGACACAAGTAATTTTTCCAACAATTGATTACAGACATTAATTCACTGTATCACAATTCCAGTGGGTCAGAAGTTTACATACACTAAGTTGACTGTGCCTTTATACAGCTTGGAAAATTCAAGAAAATTATGGCCTGGCTTTAGAAGCTTTTGATAGGCTAATTGACATCATTTGAGTCAATTTGAGGTGTACCTGTGGATGTATTTCAATGCCTACCTTCAAACTCAGTGCCTCTTTGCTTGACATCATGAGAAAATCAAAAGAAATCAGCCAAGACCTCAGAAAAGAAATTGTAGACCTCCACAAGTCTGGTTCATCCTTGGGAGCAATTTCCAAATGCCTGAAGGTACCACGTTCATCTGTACAAACAATAGTACGCAAGTATAAACACCATGGGACCACGCAGCCGTCATACCGCTCAGGAAGGAGACACATTCTGTCTCCTAGAGATGAACGTACTTTAGTGTGAAAAGTGCAAATCGATCCCAGAACAACAGCAAAGGACCTCATGAAGATGCTGGAGGAAACGGGTACAAAAGTATCTATATCCACAATAAAACGAGTCCTATATCGACATAACCTGAAAGGCCGCTCAGCAAGGAAGAAGCCACTGCTCCAAATCCGCCATAAAAAAGCCAGACTACAGTTTGCAACTGCACATGGCGACAAAGATCGTACTTTTTGGAAAAATGTCCTCTGGTCTGATAGAACTGTTTGGCCATAACGACCATCATTATGTTTGGAGGGAAAGGGGGAGGCTTGCAAGCCAAAGAACACCATCCCAACCGTGAAGCACAGGAGTGGCAGCATCATGTTGTGGGGGTGCTTTTCTGCAGGAGGGACTGGTCCACTTCAAAATAGATGGCATCATAAGGAAGGAACATTTTGTGGATATATTGAAGCAACATCTCAAGACATCAGTCAGGAAGTTAAAGCTTGGTCGCAAATGGGTCTTCCAAATGGACAATGACCTCAAGCAAACTTCCAAGTTGTGGCAAAATGGCTTAAGGACAATAAAGTCAAGGTATTTGAGTGGCCATCACAAAGTCCCGACCTCGATCCCATAGAAAATGTGTGGGTAGAACTGAAAAAGCGTGTGTGAGCAAGGAGGCCTACAAACCTGACTCAGTTACACCAGCTCTGTCAGGAGGAATGGGCCAAAATTTACCCAACTTATTGTGTAAAGCTTGTGGAAGGCTACCTGAAACGTTTGACCCAAGTTAAACAATTTAAAGGCAATGCTACCAAATACTAATTGAGTGTATGTAAACTTCTGACCCACTGGGAATGTGATGAAAGAAATAAAAGCTGAAATAAATCATTCTCTCTACTATTATTCTTACATTTCACATTCTTAAAATAAAGTGTTGATCCTAACTGACTTAAGGCAGGGAATCTTCACAAGATTTACATTTCAGGAATTGTGAAA
Source organism: Salvelinus alpinus (assembly GCF_045679555.1). Classification (NCBI taxonomy): domain Eukaryota; kingdom Metazoa; phylum Chordata; class Actinopteri; order Salmoniformes; family Salmonidae; genus Salvelinus; species Salvelinus alpinus. The sequence continues at coordinate 37,898,353 of NC_092091.1, read as the reverse complement.
AACTGAGTTTAAATGTATTTGACTAAGGTGTATGTAAAGTTCCGACTTCAACTGTACCTTCACAAGGGCAACGGAGCTAACCTATGAGCCTTTATAAGAGCACATAAAGCCTTTATAAGTTGTAAAAGGAGCATCGTATGGAGAACACCATGTATGAGGCTGTATTAAGGTCATGGGTGCCCAGGGGAGAAGCAGTGCTCTTAGCCTGGAGGTACAGCACTCAGATGGAGTACTGTATACGACTACCAGGAAAGTATGTCCAATAAAGAGTTGATTTATATTTTCTCCAGTATTTGTCTGCGCATCTCTCATGTCCCTGTGCAGCAAGAATTATGTGAACATGCTGCATGGTTATTATCTTATGGGAGATGAGAGAGAACACATATCACTGCAGTTACACAAAATCAAATCAAATCCAATTTATTTGTCACATACACATGTTTAGCAGATGTTAATGCGAGTGTAGCGAAATGCTTGTGCTTCTAGTTCCGACCATGCAGTAATATCTAACAAGTAATATAACCTAACAATTTCACAACAACTACCTTATACACACAAGTGTAAAGGAATGAATACGAATATGTACATAAAAATAAATGAATGAGTGATGCCCGAACGACATAGGCAAGATGCAAGTAGATGGTATAGAGTACAGTATATACATATGAGATGAGTAATGTAGGGTATGAAAACATTATATAAAGTGTAATTGTTTAAAGTGGCTAGTGATACATAACATCAAGATGGCAAGATGCAGTAGATGGTATAGAGTACAGTATATACATATGAGATGAGTAATGTAGGGTATGAAAACATTATATAAAGTGGCATTGTTTAAAGTGGCTAGTGATACATTACATCAAGATGGCAAGATGCAGTAGATGGTATAGAGTACAGTGTATACATATGAGATGAGTAATGTAGGGTATGAAAACATTATATAAAGTGGCATTGTTTAAAGTGGCTAGTGATACATTAAATTACATCAAGATGGCATAGCGTACAGTATATACATATGAGATGAATAATGTAGGGTTTGTAAGCATTATATAAAGTGGCTAGTGATAAATTTATGACATACATTTTTCCATTATTAAAGTGGCTAGAGTTGAGTCAGTATGTTGGCAGCAGCCACTCATTGTTAGTGATGGCTGTTTAACAGTCTGATGGCATTGAGATAGAAGCTGTGGATCTTTAAAGCTGCATCCTCTCAAATCAAGCTGTTGGAGCTGGCAACACTGTTCTAATAGGCAGGTGTGTGTGTGTGTGTGTGTGTGTGTGTGTGTGTGTGTGTGTGTGTGTGTGTGTGTGTGTGTGTGTGTGTGTGTGTGTGTGTGTGTGTGTGTGTGTGTGTGTGTGTGTGTTAGTCAGATATTGCAGTAGTTACTTCCAATAAAGCAGGATCTGAAACCCTGTTAGATAAATCCCATGCTGCTTGTGAGTGGTCCAATATGCAGTCCAATACTGCAGCCTTTTTTGGGAGCGCGCTCCCTTTACCCACTAGCAGCGCTCGCTCCCTGCACCTTTAAGAGTGCGTGCCTAGCTGAAGGTCACTAAACACAAAGCTCTCACATCTCTGTGGTCCAATATAGCGCATGCGCTCTGCCTGAGGACTGCTACACAGACTGCAATATGGCGAGAATGCCTGGCAGCGCAGACTGCTCTAGTGACACAGCGGGGACAGAGCGGGAGGAGCACATGAGTTGCCCGGAGACTGAGAGGAGCGGAGATGAGGAGGATGATGAGATCCAGGAGGTACAGATCACCGGGGAGGAGTACGGGGAGGATGAACTGGAGTGGGAGGCAGAGTGCGCAGACCCCAGCAGCTGCTCCGCTATGGAGACAGAAGCGGTCCTTATGCGTAGTACGGACCAGTGCAGCGGGTTGGGACCGGGAGCAGACCCTGGACTGTTTCACATCCCCGGACTGGACTCGGATCCGGAGGGAGACCTGCAGCCGTCTGACCGCTCCAGACTGAGCGAGAACACCCGCCTGGCTACCAGGTATGCGGTACGGATCTTCCGGGAGTACCTGAGCGAGAAATCCCAAAGTCCTGACTTTGAAACTCTGGACAAGGAGGCGCTGTGCGCGGTCCTGCAGTCCTTCTACGCGGAGGCACGCTCTAAGAGCGGCCAGCTCTACAGCAAGTCTTCCCTCATTAGCATTCGGAGTTCTCTGAACCGCTACCTGAATGAGCCACCGTACTGTCGCACCCTGGATCTCACCAAAGACCCGGAGCTACGCAGCGCCAACCTGACCCTGGCCGCGGTCATCAGAAAGCTGGAGGAGCAGGGTGCTGGTCCCGTGGTGCAGAAACAGGCAATCACGCGGGCGGACCTGAGAAAACTCTACACCTCCAGTGTGTTTAACATCGATACGCCGTTCGGGCTGCTCAACAAAGTGTGGTTTGAGACATGCATGTATTTCTGTACGAGGGGGCGAGAGAATCAGCGCGAGCTGGAGGAGGATTCATTCGGCCTGGCCATAGACGAGAATGGGAGAAAGTTTATCTATTTCAAATCACTGGGGCCGTATCACAAGTCTCGCTCCGCGTGTTGGAATAAAAAGAGACCAGACCCAGATGAAGATACTTTGCCGCGCATGTATGAGACTGGAACTGAGTTGTGTCCATATGCCAGCTTTGTAAGGTATGTCTCGAAACGGAACCCATTGTGCAAAGCATTCTTCCAACGACCACGAGACCACTGCTGCGCAAGCGACATAACATGGTATGAGAACAAAGCCATTGGTAAAAACCTGCTTGGCACGAGGATGCAGATGCTGTCGCGTGCAGCCAAACTGTCAAAGACCTACACCAACCACTGCATCGGCGCCGTCTCCATAGCAACGCTCAACAGCATTGCCGGTATAGGGTCAAAGTTGGTGTCGCTTCAGATTTCCTCCGAAACAGTTAATGGTGGCGGGCAGTCTCATCTCCAGCTCGTGATCCCGTACATCCAACAGGTCACAGACACAGTGGAACTGAAGCCGCAGAGAACAACAAGGAAAGCTCGTGCTCTCTGCGGTTTTTCGGGACCTCCTTCTCCTAAGAAGCTCTGTGTGCGTCCCGGAGAACGCGCAATGTCCCCTGTGGTCATAGTGGACGGTACAGAGCCCGTGGACATCCAACCCCAGGAGCCCCACGGTCAGCAATCCGCTCCTTTACTGACTGACGTGGTATCCGCGCAGGTAATAGAGTTTCATACAGTGCACGGACAGAGATTATGCTTTTGCACTTTTAAATGTAATGCAGGATAACCTTACTTGTAGACAGCCTCTCAAAAACGTCCTCGGATTTAATGCGGAAATGAAATGAGTGCGTAATAGGTTATGTCGCCATTTGGTCACGCACCATTTTCTGTGTTAATGAAGTGTTTAAGTGTATAGAGACTACCGTAATTTCCCATTTACTGTGAAAGTATTGACCTGTAGGATGTGTGTGGGTTTGTATTGTGTAGGAGTGAGTTTTGTATTCTCTTTGGGTGTTCTAGGTGCTTTAGTAAAGAGGTCATGAACATTGTGCTTGCATTCCAAATGGCACCGTATTCCGGATGTAGTGCAACTGCATCTTGATTCAGTTTAGGAATCTAATGTTGAATTTGTTAAACGGGGAATTGCATTTGTTTTGATTAAATGTACACATGTATTGTGGTGTTGAAATTGTAGTTTTTGAAATTGTAACCTGTAGTTGTTGATTTCTTTTTTATTGGAATGTCCATGTTGAAATTGTTTGTCCTCAGAGCACCATTGACAATGAGACCCTGGTCTCAATGGGCTCCCATGATTAAATAAAAGCTCAATAAAAATAGGGATTAGGGTGCCATTTGGGATGCACCCTGTGAGTGCAGAGGAGAGGACAGTAGTGAGTTTTCTTTGGGACTCTGTCTGTTGCTATGGGTTACGGGCACCCCAGGCCCACAGTTATTAACCATGCACCACAGTGGAGCCAGCAGGGGTAGAGCCAGAGCGTGCAAGCTCTCACGGACACACACACACACACACACACACACACACACACACACACACACACACACACACACACACACACACAGCACACATCTCACACACACACACACACACACACACGCACACACACACACACAGCACACATCTCTTATACCCATTCGCCTAAAGCTCACATTTCTTCTGAGACACAGGCACTATAATGAAAAAAAAAAAGTATGGCAGGCTGTCTCAAGTAAGTATCTTTCCTCCAATGACAAAATGAGTGTGTGTGTGTGTGTGTGTGTGTGCGTGTCCAGTCTCTTACGAGTTTCCTGTTTTTGAGCCATTCCTCTAATGAGCCTGCCTGTTATGTGGCCCCGGGGAGATGGACATGTCTGCTGCATTACCAACAGCTCTGCTCATCTGATTTCTGCTTTATCAGCTACATCTCTCTCCCCCTTTATCTCCCTCTATCTCTGTATATCTACAGTATCTTACTATTTACTGTGTTCTCAGCTTTAAGAGGCAGACTCTGACCTGCGGCCATGGCTGTCTTTCTCCCTCACTGCACTTACCACAGTAAATGCTGACCAGTAGACTTTATAGCTTGTTAGTTTTTCTGAAGTGCAGATTTTCGTGAAGCATTTACAAGGGTTTTTAAACCCTCCTCGATAAGGTAATGTCCTCACCTGTCTCAAAACCTCACCTGTATAGAAGGAGGCAGACTCCTATCTGTCTCTGAGCTCCTTTAACTACACTCAGATCTCTCTTCGCAACCCAAAGCTACCCCTGATATACACACAGACTCTGAAAAGGGCAAACACACTCTTCGTCATGCAGTGCAGTGCATCATGAGTTCTGTGCTCAAAGATTTGACGCAGTATGAATGAAGTCTCAGTCTACTGCTCCTTACTAGTGTCCTGTCTCTACTTGGTCGCTCATGGAAGAACTCTGTAATGCCTCATGTGTTTAACGGTTTACAGTATGTGTGACAAATTTTTGTTTGACATTTGTGTACATTGGACAATAAAGTATTCTTATTTTTCTTCTTGTCTCCCAGGATAGCCGTAATAGCAGCATGGCCAGTAGGCCGCTGGTCTCCCAGTCCCCTGCCTCTCCACTGGGCTCTGGGGGTATCGGGGGCATCCCCACCCCCGCCCAGCTCACAAAGACCAACGCCCCTGTACACATAGATGTAGGAGGACACATGTACACCAGCAGCCTGGCTACACTCACCAAGTACCCCGAGTCACGGTAAGACACACACACACATAAGGTGTTTGAGATCAACTACATTGAAGTGGATTGCACAGTCACTGATCTACAAATGACATTGCGTTCCAAATAACTACTCATTATGTGATCAAGATTAGCGATTCTGCGCCTTGCCTTGCTCAAACTGATCCCCTCAAACATGAACATGCACACTCTGATGACAATCACAATGATGATATCACCTCCCACCAGGATTGGTCGTCTATTCAACGGGACAGAGCCCATAGTGTTAGATAGTCTGAAGCAGCACTACTTCATAGACCGAGACGGCCATATATTCCGCTACATCCTCAACTTCCTGCGGACGGCCAAACTGCTCCTCCCTGACGACTTCAAAGTGAGTATCTCTGACACTGAGTGAGAGATACTGGAAAACCTCGTCCATAATTCCTTTCTGATAGCATAGTGTGTGTGTGTGTGTGTGTGTGTGTGTGTGTGTGTGTGTGTGTGTGTGTGTGTGTGTGTGTGTGTGTGTGTGTGTGTGTGTGTGCGTGTGTGCGTGTGTGCGTATTTGTTCCAGGAGTACTCTCTACTCTGTGAGGAGGCCAGGTTCTTCCAGCTATCCCCACTACAAGCAGAATTAGAACGCTGGAGGAGTGAGCGCGAGGCCAGGAGTGTGTGGCGTGTGTGTGAGTGTGTGGTGGTGCGTGTAGCTCCAGAGCTGGGGGAGAGGATCACTCTGAGTGGAGACAGGGCTTTGATCGAGGACGTGTTTCCAGAGGTCGGGGACGTCATGTGTAACTCCATGAACGCAGGCTGGAATCATGACTCTACTCACGTCATACGCTTTCCACTCAATGGATACTGTCACCTCAACTCTGTACAGGTAACATGGCAGACACTACCCTTTCAATACCACTGCTTACCATGAAAACAACTACCCAACATCCTAAAATAACACCTCAACTCACCTCAACTCACAACGAATAAGGTCACCTCAACTCATATCACATTAACCCACCTCAACTCTGCGTAGGTAGCCTTAAAGACATGCTCCAGAACTTTGGCGACTACAAAGTATTTTTTATCTTTGCGCTGGATGTGTCAATGTGTAGTTCATACATGCATAATCTATGAGCAGAATTACTGTTTTACCTCAATTAGCCATGAAATCCCTAGTTTGAAAACAACTGTTTTTCTGGAAGCTGTGCTGCGCCATTTTCCCTACATTTTCTCCCACGTGGGCCAGCCCCCTAGCAATTTGAGTTCAACCAATGAGCTTCAGCCCCTCGCCATTTGAGTGACAGCTAGCAAGAGGCACATCATGCACACACAGCAGAACGAGAGGGAGCACAATGACGCGGTGTACATATCTGCACATACGGTATGTGACGTAGTACGCAATGTTCGGGGAAACCTTTTGGCTTGTGAGTGTTACTTTCAGAACTACTGGCTAAAAAGTAAACAAAATCTCTTTAACTCCATACACGTAACATCACACTAACCAGTACCCATGGCATAAGCATAGTATAACCTTAAATAACCTCATACAGGGCCAGACCAGCCAGGGGAAAGAGAGATTAATCCTGTTTAGATATGAAAAATGTAGCCATCGGCTTCCGGATCTGCTGGAATGGTAGGAAAGAGCAACTGTCACAGAGAGAGGGAGGGAGAGTGAGAAAGAGACAGACAGAAGGAGGCAGAGAGAGAGAGAGAGATGGAGGCAAACAAAGGTTTCTATTGTACTGCCTGTGACAGTCACACAGAAAGAGAAGGAGAGAGCGACAGAGTAAGAGAGACAGAGAGAGAGAGAGCCAGGGATGGAGGCAGACAGAGAGGATAGAGTAACAGCTGCTCCTTCAGGGCATGCTAATGGAATGTCATCTTGCAGCTATAGAGAGAATGTCTGCCTACCAAATGGCACATTATTACCTATTTAGTACACAACTTTTGACAAGGGCCTATAGTGCACTACATAGGGTGCCATTTGGGACACAGACAATATTATTATATATATATTTTTGCATCTGTGTCTGCATCTGTTTGTCTGTGTTGTATGTGTGAGTTGTCATGAGAGAGGGGATGTGTGTTTTTAGATCAGGGAAGGACACAGTGAGATGGCTGGCTTCTGCCTACTCAGAAACAAACTGTGACCCCATAGGGAAAAATAATATATTGAACTATATTTCAATTAAATATTTAAATATATTGGGAAAATGTATTTAGCAATTATATAACTAAATAAAATATACAGTATGTACGTATTTGTAAAATATGTGTAAAATACACACTCACACCTCACAGCATTCTCTACCCCCGATGATAATGTTGAGTCTAGAGGCTTGAGAAAGTATTCACCCCCTGTCACGCCCTGACATGAGAGAGCCTTTTTTATTCTCTATTTGGTTAGGTCAGGGTGTGACTTGGGTGGGCAAATCTATGTTTCTATTTCTTTGTTGGCATAGTATGGTTCACAATCAGAGGCAGCTGTTTATCGTTGTCTCTGATTGGGGATCATACTTAGGCAGCCCTTTTTCCCACCTTAGATTGTAGGATCTTGTCTATGTCTAATTGCTTGCGAGCACTACATAGCTTCACGTTTCGTTGCACTTTGTTATTTTTGTTTGTGAGTTTCATCGGAATAAAACATGTGGAACTCTATGCACGCTCCGCCTTGGTCTACTCATTTCCACGGGCGTGACACCCCCCTTGGCATTTTTCCTGTTTTGTTGCCTTACAACCTGGAATTAAAATAGATTTTTGGGTGGTTTGTATAATGTTATTTACACAACATGCCGACCACATTGATGATTCAAAATAGTTTCTCTTGTGAAACAAGCAAGAAATAAGAAAAAAAAACTGAACTTGAGCGTGCATAACCCTAGGTCAATACTTTGTAGAGCCACCTTTGCAGCAATTACAGCTGCAAGTCTCGTGGGGTATGTTTCTATAAACGTGGCACATCTAGCCACTTGGATTCTTGCCCATTCTTCAAGGAAAAACTGCTCCAGCTCCTTCAAGCTGGATGGGTTCCACTGGTGTACAGCAATCTTTAAGTCATACCACAGATTCTCAAATGGATTGAGGTCTGGGCTTTGACTAGGCCATTCCAAGACATTTCATTGTTTCCCCTTAAACCACTCGAGTGTTGCTTTAGCAGTATGCTTAGGGTCATTGTCCTGCAGGAAGGTGAACCTCCGGCCCAGTCTCAAATCTCTGGAAGACTGAAACAGGTTTCCCTCAAGAATTTCCCTGTATTTAGTGCCATCCATCATTCTTTCAATTCTGACCAGTTTCCCAGTCACTGCCGATGAAAAACATACCCACAGCATGATGCTGCCACCACCATGCTTCACTGTGTGGAAGGTGTTCTCGGGTGATGAGAGGTGTTGGGTTTGCGCCAGACATAGCATTTTCCTTGATGGCCAAAAAGCTCGATTTTAATCTCATCTAACCAGAGTACCTTCTTCCATATGTTTGGGGAATCTCCCATATGCCTTTTGGCAAACACCAAACGTCTTTGTATATTTTTTTCTTTAAGCAATGGCTTTTTTCTTGACACTCTTCCGTAAAGCCCAGCTCTGTGGAGTGTAAGGCTTAAAGTGGTCCTATGGACGGATACTCCAATCTCCACTGTGGAGCTTTGCAGCTCCTTCAGGGTTATCTTTGGTCTCTTTGTTGCCTCTCTGATTAATGCCCTCCTTGCCTGGTCTGTGAGTTTTGGTGGGCGGCCCTCTCTTGGCAGGTTTGTTGTGGTGCCATATTCTTTCAATTTTTCTATAATGGATTTAATGGTGCTCTGTGGGATGTTAAAAGTTGCGGATATTTTTTTATAACCCAACCCTGATCTGTACTTCTCCACAACTTTGTCCCTGACCTGTTTGGAGAGCTCCTTGGTCTTCATAGTGCGGCTTGCTTGCTGGTAACCCTTGCTTAGTGGTGTTTTGCCAACTCTGGGGCCTTTCAGAACAGGTGTATATATACTGAGATCATGTGACAGATCATGTGACACTTAGATTGCACACAGAGGGACTTTATTTAACTAATTATGTTACTTCTGAAGATAATTGGTTGCACCAGATCTTATTTAGGTGCTTGATAGCAAAGGGGGTGAATACATGTGCACGCACCACTTTTCCATTTTTTTATTTTATATATTTATTCTTTTTCATTTCACTTCACCAATTTGAACTATTTTGTGTATGTCCATTACATGAAATCCAATTAAAAATCAATTTAAATTACAGGTTGTAATGCAACAAAATAGGAAAAATGCCAAGGGGGTGAATACTTTTGCAAGGCACTGTACCTTAAATAAGGTGTTTATTTCGAAAAGTCACTTGAACGTAGAACATATCTGTAAATATATTTTAAGATATATTAGCTGATTTCCTGAGCTGTCAATCACAATTTGAAACGTTCCCAAGCCCCGCCTCCAACTGACAGAGCAGCCATTGCAATTTAGAATTTTCTCTAGAAGAAGGAGAAGAGCAGGTGTCACCATCAGAAAGCTTTCCGTGGATAATGGCATTTTATTTGATTATACGTTCATAACATTGAATTAAAATATGTTTTTAACCGGGTGGGTAACAGAGGAAGAAGATCACTTCTTCAACTGCAAGCAAGAGTTTTCATCAATTTGCTAACAAAGCTACCTAGCTCCTTCTTTAGCTTGCCACCAACATGCAGTGTGACTGTCCAAGGTAAGAATTGTTTTGAAAATTAAAGTTGATAAGAGTTGTCCTGGAATAGAGCCAAGTAGAGTTCATGTCATGTACAGTGCCTTCAGAAAGTATTCAGACCCCTTGACTTCTTCCACATTTTGTTACGTTACAGCTTTATTCTAAAATTGATAAAATTGTCTTTCTTCCTCATCGATCTACACACAATACCCCATAATGACAAAGCAAAAATAGGTTATTAGACATTTTTGCATATTTGGGGAGTTTCTACCATTCTTGTCTGCAGATCCTCTCACGCTCTGTCAGGTTGGATGGGGAGCTTTGCTGCACAGCTATTTTCAGGTCTCTCCAGAGATGTTTGATCGGGTTCAAATCCGGGCTCTGGCTGGGCCACTCAAAGACATTCAGAGACTTGTCCCGAGGCCACTCCTGCATTGTCTTGGCTGTGTGCTTAGTGTCGTTCTCCTGTTGGAAGGTGAATCTCCACCCCAGTCTGAGGTCCTGAGCGCTCTGGAGCAGGTTTTCATCAAGGATCTTGCTTCTGAGGCTCCCGAGTGGCGCAGTGGTCTAAGACACTGCATCTCAGTGCAGGAGGCTTCACTGCAGTACCTGGTTTGAATCCAGGCTGCATCACATCTGGCCGTGATTGGGAGTCTCATAGGGTGGCACACAATTGGCCCAGCGTTGTCCGGGTTTGGCTGAGGTAGGCCATCATTGTAAATAAGAATTTGTTCTTAACTGACTTGCCTGGTTAAATAAAAAATTGCTGTACTTTGTTCCGTTCATCTTTGCCTCGATCCTGACTAGTCTCCCAGTCCCTGCTGCTGAAAAACATCCCCACAGCATGATGCTGCCACCACCATGCTTCACCGTAGGGATGGTGCCAGGTTTCCTCCAGGCGTGATGCTTGGCATTCAGGCCAAAGAGTTCACTTTTGGTTTCATCAGACCAGAGATTATTTTTTATCATGGTCAGAGAGGTGCTAGGTGCTTTTTGGCAAACTCCAAGTGGGCTGTCATGTGCCTTTTACTGAGGAGTGGTTTCCGTTTGGCCACTCTACCATAATGGCCTGAATGGTGGCGTGCTGCAGAGATGGTTGTCCTTCTGGAAGGTTCTCCCATTTCCACAGAGGTACTCTGGAGCTCTGTCAGAGTGACTGTCTGGTTCTTGGTCACCTCCTTGACCAAGGCTTTTCTCCGCCGATTGCTCAGTTTGGCCGGGCAGACAGTTCTAGGAAGAGCCTTGGTGGTTCCAAACTTCTTCCATTTAAGAATGATGGAGGCCACTGTGTTCTTGGTGACCTTCAATCCTGCAGATATTTTTTTGTACCCTTCCCCAGATCTGTGCTTCGACACAGTCCTGTCAACTGTGGGACCTTATATAGACAGGTGTGTGCCTTTCCAAATCATGTCCAATTAATTGAATTTACCATAGGTGGACTCCATCAAGTTGTAGAAACATCTGAATGATGATCAATGGAAACAGAATGCACCTGAGCTCAATTTCGAGTCTCATATCAAAGGGTCTGAATATTTATGTAAATAAGGTATTTCTGTTTTTTTTTTGTAAAACATTTGCAAAAAAATCAAAAAAACTGTTTTCACTTTGTCATTATGGGGTATTGTGTGTAGATTGCTGAGTTAAAAAAAAATCTATTTTAGAATAAGGTTGTAACTTAACAAAATTTTGAAAAAGTCAAGGGGTCTGAATACTTTCCGAATGCACCGTATGTATTTTTTTAAATTTTATTTTCCAAAGTTATTATTAAATGTTATTGGCCAACCAAGCATTGTGTTGCTTGCTACCTAGCTAGCTTAGCTGGCTTTAGTGAGGGTTGGGTGTCTCTGATACTTGCTAGATTATCTCTAGCAAAACATTATCCATTATCCTTCTAGTCTGGAGCCTCAGCTGCCTATGGACAGCCAATGTAAGTAGTCTTTTGTATCATTTAGCTAGCTAGTTCCCAATGAAATTTAAATTTGTTCATGAACATTAACCCCTTATTTATTCTTCATCTTGTGTAGAAGTGTTTCACTGACTCTCTGTCTCTAAATTATCCACAGGGTAACTTTCGGCTATTGAGTCTGCAATGGACACTGAAGGTAAAGGAATCTGCATTGTAAGTATCAATTTGATGTTCATGAACATTAACCCCTAATTCTTCATCTTATGTGGAAGCGTTTCACTGACTCTGTCTCTGCGTTATCCACGGGGTAACTCTCAACATGTGAGTCTGAAAATATAAACTGGAGGTGAAGGAATCTGCATTGTATCAATTTGATGTTCAAATACAGATGTTAACTGCACAGAGGTAATTTGTACATTATAATTTGTGTTTCAGATTCCACCTCCCAGTGACTAACATGACACAATTCAACAATGGACCAAGTTATTTGAGCAAAAAAATAAAGATTATTGAAAGCACACTTTTATTTGTCAGTCATTTGTATTTGTATTTATTAGGGATTTCCATTAGCTGCTGCTAAGGCAGCAGCTACTCTTCCTGGGGTCCAAACACATTAAGGTACTTACATTGCATCTAAAACAAAAGATTAAACATTATAACATTATTACACCACTACATATCTATAATACAAAATGTATAATACCACCATACAACAATATTACAATGTACGTGTGTGTAGAGTGCGTATGCGTGTGTCTGTACCTTTGTGTGTGCCTCTTCTGTTCCATAAGGTGTATGTTTACCAGTTTTTTAATCTGATTTTTAATCTGATTCTACTGCTTGCATCAGTTACCTGATGTGAAATAGAGTTCCATGTAGTCATGGATCTATGTAGTACTGTGCGCCTCCCATAGTCTGTTCTGGACTTGGAGATTGTGAAGAAACCTCTGGTGGCATGTCTTGTGGGGTATGCATGGGTGTCCGAGCTGTGTGCTAGTAGGTTAAACAGACAGCTCGGGACATTCAGCTTGTCAACACTTCTTACAAAAACAAGGAGTGATGAAGTCAATCTCGCTTCCACTTTGAGCCATGAGAGATTGACATGCATATAATTAAAGTTAGCTCCCTGTGTACTTTTAAGGGCCATCCGTGCTGCCCTGTTCTGAGCCAATTGTAAAGTCCATCTTTGTGGGACCTGACCACTCTACTGAACAGTAGTCCAGGTGCGACAAAACTAAGGATTGTTGGTCCTGTCTTGTTGAGTGTTGTAAAGAAGGCACTGTAATGCTTTATTATGGACAGACTTCTCCCCGTCTTAGCTACTGTTGTATCAATATGTTTTGACCATGACAGTTTACAATCCAGGGTTATTACAAGCAGTTTAGTCACCTCAACGTGCTCAATTTCCACATTATTCATTACATGATTTAGTTGAGGTTTAGGGTTTAGTGAATGATTTGTCCCAAATACAATGCTTTTAGTTTTTGAAATATTCAGGACTAACTTATTCCTTGCCACCCGTTCTGAAACTAACTGCAGGTCTTTAAGTGTTGCAGTCATTTCAGTTGCTGTAGTAGCTGACACGTATAGTGTTGAGTCATCTGCATACATAAACACACTGGCTTTACTCAAAGCCAGTGGCATGTCGTTAGTAAAGATTTTAAAATGTAAGGAACCTAAACAGCTGCCTTGGGGAATTCCTGAATCTACCTGGATTATGTTGGAGAGGCTTCCATGAAAGAACACCCTCTGTGTTCTGTTAGACAGGTAACTCTTTATCCACAATATAGCAGGGGGTGTAAAGCCATAACACATACGTTTTTCCAGCAGCAGACTGATCGATATTGTCAAAAGCCGCACTGAAGTCTAACAAAACAGCCCCCACACTATTTTTATCATCAATTTCTCTCAGTCATGAGTCATTCATTAAAACTACACCACAGCATGCTGTTGTAATTTAGTGCTGCACTTTGTAGTTTTATGCATTTAATTTGTATGTAGCCAAGCTACAGTATGTAAGGTAAAAAGATACATTTTCCATTCATTAAAATACATGGAAACATATATTTTAAAATATATTTTTGAATATACACTGAACAAAAATATAAATGCAATATGCAACAATGTCAAAGATTTTACTGAGTTACAGTTCATATAAGGAAATCAGTCGATTTAAATAATTAGGCCTTCATCTATAGGTTACACATGACTGGGAATAAACACACTACATGATCAAAGGTATATGGAAAACTGCTCGTAGAACATCTCCTTCCAAAATCATAGGCATTAATATATGGAGTTTGTCCCCCTTTGCCGCTAATAGCCTCCACTCTTCTGGGAAGGCTTTCCACTAGATGTTGGAATATTGTTGCAGGGACTTGCTTCCATTCATCCATAAGAGCATTAGTGAGGTCTGGCACTGATGTTGGGCGATTAGGCCTGGCTCGCAGTCGGTGTTCCAATTCATCCCAATGGTGTTTGATGGGGTTGAGGGCAGGGCTCTGTGCACGCCAGTCAAGTTCTTCCACACCGATCTCGACAAACCATTTCTGTATGGACCTCGCTTTGTGCAAAGGTGCATTGTCATGCTCTAACAGGAAAGGGCCTTCCCCAAACTGTGTCCACAAAGTTGGAAGCACAGATTTGTCTAGAATGTCATTGTATGCTGTAGCGTAAAGATTTATCTTCACTGGAACTAAAGGGCCTAGCCCGAACCATGAAACACAGCCCCAGACCATTATTTCTCCTCCACCAAACTTTACAGTTGGCACTATGCATTGGGGCAGGTAGCGTTCTCCTGGCATCTGCCAAACCCAGATTCGTCCATCGGACTGCCAGGTGGTGAAGCGTGATTCATCACTCCAGTTAACGCTTTAACACTACTTCAGAGTCCAATGGCAGTGAGCTTTACACCACTCCAGCTGATGCTTGGCGTTGCACATGGTGATCTTAGGCTTGTGTGCTGCTGCTCGGCCATGGAAACCCATTTCATGAAGTTCCCGACTAACAGTTGTGTTAACGTTGCTTCCAGAGGCAGTTTGGAACTCGATAGTGAGTGTCGCAACCGAGGACAGAGGATTTTTACACGCTACATGCTTCAGCACTCGGTGGTACCGTTCTGTGAGCTTGTGTGGCCTACCACTTCACGGCTGAGCCGTTGTTTCTCCTAGACATTTCCACTTCACAATAAAGGCACTTACAGTTGACCAGGGCAGCTCTAGCAGGGCAGAAACTTGATTAACTGACTTGTTGGAAAGGTGGCATCCTATGACGGTGCCACATTGAAAGTCACTGAGCTCTTCAGTAAGACCATTCTACTGCCAATGTTTGTCTATGGAGATTGCATGGCTGTGTGCTCGATTTTACACACCTGTCAGCAATGGGTGTGGCTGAAATAGCCGAATCCACTCATTTGAAGGGGTGTCCACATACTTTTGTATAGGTGCTCCTCTGGTGAGTAGGACGACCACGCAGTTGAGCTTCCCTGAGATGTTTTCTGACAGTTTGTGTATAAATTCTTCGGTTTTGCAAACCCACGGTTTCAGCTTCCGGGTGGCTGGTCTCAGACAATCCTGCAGGTGAAGAGGCCGGATGTGGAGGTCCTGGGCAGGCGTGGTTACACATGGTCTGTGGTTGTAAGGCCGGTTGGATGTACTGCCAAATTCTCTAAAATGACAATAGAGGTGGCATATAGTAGAGAAATCATCATTCTCTAGCAACAGTTCTGTTGGACATACCTGCAGTCAGCATGCCAATTGTACGCTCCCTCAAAACTTGAGACATCTGTGGCATTGTGTTGTATGACAAAACTGCACATTTTAGAGTGGACTTTAGAGTGGACCCCAGCACAAGGTGCACCTTTGTAATGATCATGCTGTTTAATCAGCTTCTTAATATTCCACACCTGTCAGGTGGTGGATTAACTTGGAAAGGAGAAGTGCCTTCTACCAGGGATGTAAACAAATGAATGCACACAATTTGAGAAAAATAAGCTTTTTGTGAGTATAACACTTTACATGTTGTGTTTATAATTTTGGGCACTGTTTGTGCTATTGTTAGTAACACATTTGCACATTTACACACATGTTGGTTTTCTTCCACAGACTATATGACTGTGTGGTACTATCAACCCTGAATCAGCCCCTCTCTGAAATGACTTCTGACCACAATGGTGTGTGTTTTTGTGTGCGGTGTCTGTAATGCATGTCTGTTTGATTGACAGGTATTGGAGAGGTTGCAGCAGAGAGGGTTCGAGATAGCAGGGGCATGTGGTGGAGGAGTAGACTCCTCCCATTTCAGCGAGTACGTCCTACGCAGGGAGGGGAGGAGCAACGGAGAGCGTGGCCCCACCCTCATCTGCATCAAACAGGAAGCACTGGACTAAGCCCTGCCCGGGTCAGGGGTAACAGTGGATGATTGGTCAGGAGAGGAGCTGAAAGCCACGCCTCCATCTCCAAAGGAACACCAAGAGAGTCTGACCTGAAGTTTGTTTTAGATTTGTAGGGTCGTCGCTAGTTACGACAGCCACAAATTCATAAACCCCGCCTAATTCTACAATTTCTCTTAAATTATGTCATTTGTTTACATAGTCGGTGCTATGTCGGTGATGGTGATCTTACCTACACCAATAGGAGCGCAGTAGAACTATGACCTCTCCGCCATGAACCATGGAAGTCACTAACCTGGCGGTACGCAGCTAGACACTAGCTAGGTTTCCATTAGCTTGTACAGTCATTTTTTGTTGACATTTAGAAAGATTGCATAGGAAGTAGATGCAACAATTGTCCGTCCCGGTGCGTTTACATTGAACTGTCTTGTGTTGATAAAAACAGCTAGATGTAATGAGGTTGTTGAAGGGTTTTAAATTATCAATTTTGGCAATTTGTGCATTAATAAAGTGCCCACCTATCTGTTTCATGTCTCAGGTAGCTCGCAAAAGCCAGAATGGATAGATTGCAAGAATTTACTAATATTTGCCATATTTTTATCATTCTCATGTGCCTACTTATCGCCGTGGTCTGTGTCATGGTGTAACTTGCACTAGTTATTAAGATTTGAAACAATTTCATGGTGAAACTTCAAGTTCCAATGTAAAGCAATTCAGGCATTGTTGAAAGTCAAAACAATACTCTACTTGCGAAGAAACACAGTATTTTTTTCGTTGGAAAAATTGATGTTGCAAGCAGTAGGCATTTAGAAATAAATGTGGAGTGGAGCTTTATAGTTACGTGATAACGTCACATGCCCAGCGTACCTTCTGATTCTTTTTGCAATCTTAATTTATTCCATCATCATTTGTCACAATAAATCCACCCCTTGAATGGAATAAATGTATTAGATCTTTCGAAAATGTATCCTACGACTGCCGTTTCCATTACAAATGTCGCAATTTTTTTAGCCAACGTTGCTTTTGTTGAATAAACCTGGATCAATGGAAACTTGCCTAGTGACTGACACCTCTCTCCCTTCAAGCAGGGACCTAGAGCACACAGAGAGCAGCAACATCAGCACTGTCATAGTACTATTCATGTTTTCACGTAGGATTGTAGTTTCGTAGTCATAGAAATGGGATGCAGTCATGACTGAAACTCAAAAATTGAGAAACGGCACTGATGAATATGGAAGATATGCAGTTGAACGTTAAAAAGCACAAGTGCAAACAAGCACAGCCATCCTTGTCTGGGAAATCTAACCCAGCCTAAACTAAATAGATAAAAGGTCATATGTGGTTCTGTGAAGCTACAGTTATTATTATGAGGCACTTATGGAAGTTTTTCTTCTAGGAAATGTTGTAAACCAAAAATATGGTTTTCCCAGTTTTAAGTCTTTAACTTGTCATGAAAAGGGAATTCTGAGGAGGTTCTTCATGAGACTTCAACATTTTATATTCATCACATTGATAGAAGAGATGTGTCTTGTCAGAGATTCAATTGATGCATGTTTTATTCTGATTATTACAGAGCAGCAGAGAGGATTTGAGGTCTGTATCGAAAACCGTCTCCCTCTGTTTCACTAGAGGAAAACCTGTATGGATGAATGTACCACAAAAATGTTAATAAATGTTTCATACAAAATGTGTGTGTGTGTCAACTGTTATTCTGGAAACTAAATGATGAGAATATTGACTCAAATGTTTATTTTAATTAGGCCAGTTCTACTCTAGCAATCAGGTGAGAGGAACACTCCAATCACTGATCAGAGGACACTTGTAATCTAAACCTTCCATCACTGCAGACTGACGGTAGAATTGAAACCGGAAAGTTGAGGGGGAGGTTTGCATTAACTTTAGATACCACCATGGTAAATATCTCACTTGCTTCAGATTTTAAGAGGAAGTAGTTCATGAATATGCATCTCTCTTTATGAATCTCAATTATTCAGAATTGCTTTTGTCTTCCTGGATTTGACGAGCTGTCAGAGGAGGGAGGGGGTTGTCTTTGATCTGGAACAGCAACAGGAAGCGGGGGGGACACATGATGATGCGCTTGTTAACATTACCGACGACAACAATCAATAATTTAACAATCACCTTAATAAAACAGTAATCACACAAATGAAAATACCCTCACACTATTTGCCCCTGCTGTAACCGGCAGTTATATGAAACAGTCTGCATAGCTGACCTCGATTAAGGGCCAACATTCATTTCTGCTATCAGATCCTGCTTTAACTGGCATACTGTCGATTTGCCTAGCTTACTGTTACATTAGAGGTCAGCAGTCATTTCAGCTGAAATCATTCTGATCCATTTTATTCTCTCCTCCCTCTCTCCGTATTTCATAACCCGGGGTAGAGCTGCGCCTTGAGCTCCTCTCTGCCATATTTAAAGGTAATGGAATAATGAATCTCAAACACATCCCACATCCACAACTCTCCCCGACACACATTTCCACACGCACACGCCCCAAAGGGTCACTATTTTTCCTCCAAGCGACCACCTAAAGGTGTCAACATCAAATTTAAATGACAATATGTGAGTAATGAGGCAATAAACAAAGAATCACTGATATACTATAAAAGTACACAATACAGTCAATCAACTTGGTTGGCTATAGAGTGATTCTAACCTCCTTCTAACCAACACACACATGAGACCCCCACATCAAACCATACCAAGAAACCAACTTGCGTATCAATTTAGTCATGGCTGCTAACATTTCTTAATGAACCAAATCTAAAATGAGGTCAAATCAGGAAGTGCAGTTGCTCTTTGAAGGAGGCCTGGGTAAGGTCAAAATGCCAACTTTGATGAATTATTTCTCAATTATGCTTTTAGATACAAATGTCAAATATATCTTAATACTCCTTCTTTCAATGGACCATTGTAAGGATACATTTTTGTGAAAATACCTAAAATCCTTGTATTTTTTTGTCCTGGTTTTGTATGGAATCCCTCCCTCCATGTCACAGGTTTACAATCATCAGGTGACCCATGTAAACATCAGAGTAAGGAATGGCTGTCACAGACATCAATCAGTCTGTGATAATATTAGCATGAAACTGAACTGAAAAACAAGGAAAAAGACAGTGACCTCACCGCAGACCCTTCTCTGAATCACACTAAGGGCAAAGTGCCACTGCTTTGGGCTGTAACACACAGAGCTGACTTATACTGCTCTGACCTCTTCTCTCACACACAGAATTGCCCTGTTCAATAAGTGCAATATTTCATTTTTTGGTCCTGCCAACATGACTGTAATATTTCTCAGCATGTACCAGCAGAGCTACGTGACATTGTTGACAGTGCTACAAATTGTTAGAAAATTAAATAACCATAATAACACAAACAAATATCAAAAACAAAAGGTGGAAGAGAGATGGATTGTATTATGCTGTTTAATCACACTGTTCTCACTAAAGCAGAGACTTGAGAGAGTGTCGTAGAGGAGGGTCCTGTTCCAGGCAGAGAGACCCAAGTCATCCTCTGAACCCCAGCCCTCTGTAGTACTGACATACTGTCTGCTGGCCCCACCTGAGCGAGCAGGCAGGCAGGCAGGCAGGCAGGCAGGCAGGCAGGCAGGCAGGCAGGCAGGCAGGCAGGCAGGCAGGCAGGCAGGCAGGCAGGCAGGCAGGCAGGCAGGCAGGCAGGCAGGCAGACAGACAGACAGACAGACAGACAGACAGACAGACAGACAGACAGACAGACAGACAGACAGACAGACAGACAGACAGACAGACAGACAGACAGACAGACAGACAGACAGACAGACAGACAGACAGACAGACAGACAGACAGACAGACAGACAGACAGACAGACGAAACCACCAAGAGATAAAACGTTCATAAAAAGAAATGGCAACACCACTATGCCAGACAGTTTCCCTTCTCCCCTGTTTCTTCTTCACATTTTAACAGACTGAGGCAATGCCTGAGAGAGCAGAAAGGAAGGCCCTGTAGCTCTACAGAGGAAAGAGAGAGGAGGCAAGAGAGGAAAAGCTCCTCAGGCAGCCGGGTTCTCTAGGTAAAGGAGTTCAAAGGCAATGGTTAATGTGTTCAATTAACAGAGCTTCATCTCTAAACAGATCGCCTGCAGGGCCAGGGAA
Source organism: Salvelinus alpinus (assembly GCF_045679555.1). NCBI lineage: Eukaryota > Metazoa > Chordata > Actinopteri > Salmoniformes > Salmonidae > Salvelinus > Salvelinus alpinus. The sequence continues at coordinate 37,878,061 of NC_092091.1, read as the reverse complement.
TTAAACAAACTGAGTACAATTAGAGACTCGTTAACCTAAACTAACAGTCCTGCGCATGTCTGCTATAATACTGTACAGATCTTGTCTCCCCTGAAGTTGTTTCTCAGAAGTGACATTAACGTAGGTGTTCCCCATAGAAGCATCCCTACCCACCATAAAACCACTGATAACCAAGGACCTCCATCCACTCTCTCAGAATAATCACACACAGACAGGCGAGTGGTGTACCTGTACCTGGTTTCCAGGGGAGTCAAGAGGTCATGTCCTGCGAGGTCCAATGGCAACCAGGGCAGTGAGGTTGGCTTCTCTGTGTTGCAGCTGCAGGAAAGAGAGGGTTGTAAAACCCTCTAAAGGACGGGTAGTTGAATGGTCATAAAGGAATAACTGAAACAGTGTGAAGCTAGGGTAATTTCTATAAAACGATATACAGTTGGGTCAATAAAGTATCACACTAGCTAAATCTCAACAAATGAATATGTAAATGTTATCAAGGTCTCATAGAGACCTCACACGCTGACACACACACACACACACAGACACACACACACACACACTCTATAGGTGCTTTAATTTGATTCAGCTTTGTGTCTGCCGCAGGCCTCAACTCCAACCTCAAAAACAGACTCCATTAAAATGAGCTCCAATTAGAGCTGCACCTTCTCTGGGATTTGGATGTGTGTGTGTGTGTGTGTGTGTGTGTGTGTGTGTGTGTGTGTGTGTGTGTGTGTGTGTGTGTGTGTGTGTGTGTGTGTGTGTGTGTGTGTGTGTGTGTGTGTGTGTGTGTGTGTGTGTGTGTGTGTGTGTGTGTGTGTGTGTGTGTGTGTGTGTAGGGTGAGTCTGACAGGGTGATGTGGGGAGACAGACACACACACACAAATGAACACACATTGGCTGGGCATGGAAATGAACAGATTTTGTTGATTTCTGCTGTTGCCGTGGAGAGACCGCTGGGAACATTGTTGCTGTGAGCGATCCACCAACCAGAGAAAAAAAACAACCTCTCAAACAGTATCTCCTCTTCTCGATCTATATAACTACACTACATACATCTTCCTCGGTCTCATCAAGCTAGAGATCCATCCCCTATAACCCCCCAGCCAAACATTCACACTGATGTACTAAATGAACAATTACTCTGAAAAATGGCAGGCTTTATAGAATTCCCAAACATTAATTCTGAAGTGTATAAACTCAGCAAAAAAAGAAACGTCCTCTCACTGTCAACTGTGTTGATTTTCAGCAAACTTAACATGTGTAAATATTTGTATGAACATAACAAGATTCAACAACTGAGACAAACTGAACAAGTTCCACAGACATGTGACTAACAGAAATGGAAAAATGTGTCCCTGAACAAAGGGGGGTCAAAATCAAAAGTAACAGTCAGTATCTGGTGTGGCCACCAGCTGCATTAAGTACTGCAGTGCATCTCCTCCTCATGGACTGCACCAGATTTGCCAGTTCTTGCTGTGAGATGTTACCCCACTCTTCCACCAAGGCACATGCAAGTTCCCGGACATTTCTAGGGGGAATGGCCCTAACCCTCACCCTCCGATCCAACAGGTTCCAGACGTGCTAAATGGGATTGAGATCCGGGCTCTTCGCTGGCCATGGCAGAACACTGACATTCCTGTCTTGCAGGAAATCACGCACAGAACGAGCAGTATGGCTGGTGGCATTGTCATGCTGGAGAGTCATGTCAGGATGAGCCTGCAGGAAGGGTACCACATGAGGAAGGAGGATGTCTTCCCTGTAACACACAGCGTTGAGATTGCCTGCAATGACAAGCTCAGTCCGATGACGCTGTGACACACCGCCCCAGACCATGACGGACCCTCCACCTCGATCCCGCTCCAGAGTACAGGCCTCGGTGTAACGCTCATTCCTTCGACGATGAACTCGAATCCGACCATCACCCCTGGTGAGACAAAACCGCGACTCGTCAGTGAAGAGCACTTTTTGCCACTCCTGTCTGGTCCAGCGACGGTGGGTTTGCGCCCATAGGTGACGTTGTTGCCGGTGATGTCTGGTGAGGACCTGCCTTACAACAGGCCTACAAGCACTCAGTCCAGCCTCTCTCAGCCTATTTCGTACATTCTGAGCACTGATGGAGGGATTGTGCGTTCCTGGTGTAACTCGGGCAGTTGTTGTTGTTGCCATCCTGTACCTGTCCCGCAGGTGATGTTCGGATGGAGCTCACTCAGCAGAAAAAATGGAGCTCACTCAGCAGAAAAAGCAGTAAAAGCATAGAGCCTTATTGAACTGTGTCTTTGTGTGTGTGTGTTTGTGTTCTACTCATTCTTGCCTGGGACAATCCCTACCTCAAACTGTTTGGAAATCAGTTTGATTGAAGAGTAAAAGCTGACTCATGGAAGAGCTCCTGCACACCCAGTAGCTCTCCAGATACACACACACAGACTCGTGCATGCAGCGTGGCCGGTCTAGTCAGCATGTTAGTATCTTCTTAGTGACCTCTAACTCTGCAACATGTACCTTGGCGTTGCGGAGCAGTGTCTCCCTCTCCTTGTTTTCTCTCCTCTCCAGACGCTCCAGCTCTTCCAGAAAGCCGAGCTGGGAACGCACGTCACTGGTCTGCACGTGACAGTAGTCCTCCTACACACGGAGACCATGAAGATTCTATAAAAGCTGTAGTTAAATAGTGCCATGGTTGTAGTAGATGTATTATGAGGGCATCATGTTGGTAATAATGTTGTGGTGAAGGGTTTCTTAACTTGGTGTGCAGGCTTTCGCCCCAGATCTTCGGTAGTATTTATTGGGATCCCCAATTCAACGTTGCCAAGGCAGCGGCTACTCTTCCTGGGGTACAAAAAGGAAATAAAGCACAACAAATAAAATACGTGATATAACGTAATATACAGTGGCTTCCGATAGTCTTCACCCCCCCCCCCCCACCCCCCCACCCCCCTAGGCATTTTTCCTACTTTGTTGCCTTACAACCTGGAATTTAAATTGACTTTTGGGGGGTTTGTATCATTTGATGTACACAGCATGCCTACCACTTTGAAGATGCAAAATATTTTTTATTGTGAAACGAACAAGAAATAAGACCAAAAAAAACAGAAACTTGAGCGTGCATTACTATTCACCCCCCCAAAGTCAATACTTTGTAGAGCCACCTTTTTCAGCAATTACAGCTGCAAGTCTCTTGGGGTATGTCTCTATAAGTTTGATACATCTAGCCACTGGGATTTCTGCCCATTCTTCAAGGCAAAACTGCTCCAGCTCCTTCAAGTTGGATGGGTTTCTGCTGGTGTACAGCAATCTTTAAGTCATACCACATATTCTCAATTGGATTGAGGTCTGGGCTTTGACTAGGCCATTCCAAGACATTTAAATGCTTCCCCTTAAACCACTCGAGTGTTGCTTTAGCAGTATGCTTAGGGTCATTGTCCTGCTGGAAGGTGAACCTCCGTCCCAGTCTCAAATCTCTGGAAGACTGAAAAAGGTTTCCCTCAAGAATTTCCCTGTATTTAGCACCATCCATCATTCCTTCAATTCTGACCAGTTTCCCAGTCCCTGCTGATAAAAAATATCACCACTGCATGATGCTGCCACCATGCTTCACTGTGTGGATGGTGTTCTCGGGGTGATGAGAGGTGTTTGCGCCAGACATAGCGTTTTTCTTGATGGCCAAAAAGCTCAATTTAAGTCTCTGACCAGAGTACCTTCTTCCATATGTTTGGGGAGTCTCCCACATGGCTTTCGGTGAACACCAAACATGTTTGCTTATTTCTTTCTTTAAGCAATGGCTTTTTTCTGGCCACTCTTCCGTAAAGCCCAGCTCTGTGGAGTGTAAGGCTTAAAGGTCCTAAGGACAGATACTCCAATCTCTGCTGTGGAGCTTTGCAGCTCCTTCAGGGTTATCTTTGGTCTCTTTGTTGCATCTCTGATTAATTCCCTCCTTGCCTGGTCTGTGAGTTTTGGTGGGCTTTTGGCAGGTTTGCTGTGGTGCCATATTCTTTCAATTTTTCTATAATGGATTTAATGGTGCTCCGTGGGATGTTCAAAGTTTCAGATATTTTTCTATAACCCTGACCTGTTTGGAGAGCTCCTTGGTCTTGCTTACTTAGTGGTGTTGCAGACTCTGTGGCCTTTCAGAACAGGTGTATATATACTGAGATCATGTGACAGATCATGTGACACTTAGATTGCACACAAGTGGACTATTTAACTAATTAAGTGATTTCTGAAGGTAATTGGTTGCACCAGATCTTATTTAGGAGCTCATAGCAAAGGGGGTAAATACATATGCACGCACCACTTTTTTTAGAATATTTTTTTATTTCGAATTTTTTGAAACAAGTCACTTTTTTTTTTTTTCACTTCACCAATTTGGACTATTTTGTGTATGTCCATTACATGAAATCCAAATAAAAATCTATTTATATTACAGGTTGTAATACAACAAAATAGGAAAAATGCCAAGGGGGATGAATACTTTTGCAAGGCACTGTACATAATAGTACAACTAAAATTCCCACCAGATTCAGCTAATCATGGTGAAGCAGAGAGAAGAGCTTGATTAGTTGAATATTTTAATCAGGTGTGTGATGCAGGGCTGAATCGAAAGCCAGTACTGCCAGTAGCTCTCCAGAAGTGGAGTTGGAGACCCCTGTTGTATTGTTAGTATATGTAATGATGCCAGGGTAGGGGTGTATAGTATAGCGATGCCAGGGTAGGACGATAGGACACCTTGAAGGCCATCTTGCGATGTTGTGCCACCATAGTGACTTTCTCCAGCAGGTCTCTGAGATGCTCCTGTGTGGCCTGAAACATTGACTGACCACATCTGATCCCACCTCAGACACTCCAAACGCCTTGAGAGAGGGAGAGAGAGAACAAGAATAAGAAAAAGAAAAAGAGAGAGAGAGAAAGAATAGGAAAGAGAAATAACTATAGATAGAAAAAATAAAGAAAAGAGAAAGAGAGTGGAAGGGAAAGAGAGCAAGATTGATTGGCTAATCTCTCTGAGGTTAAGGTCCATTTCTATTCAACATTGCTCCCTAGTGGTGACCAAATGAATGACACCTGTCTAAGATTAAAAAGGAGTGCTGATATTTTTCGCAGCAAAGGCTGTGCTTATACAGGAACCTCTATCATAAAGGCCTGATTGGTGAAGTGCTGCAGAGATGGTTGTCCTTCTGGAAGTTTCTCTCATCTCCACAGATGAACTCTGGAGCTCTGTCAGAGTGACCATCAGGTTCTTGGTCACCTCCCTGACCAAGGCCCTGCTCCCCAGATTGCTCAGCTTGGCCGGGCGGGCATCTCTAGGAAGAGTCTTGGTGGTTCTAAACTCATTCCATTTAAGAATGATGGAGGCCACTGTGTTCTTGGGGACCTTTAATGCTGCAGAAATGTTTTGGTACCATTCTCCAGATCTGTGCCTCAACACAATCCTGTATCGGAGCTCTACGGACAATTCCTTCGACCTCATGGCTTGGTTTTTGCTCTGACATGCATTGTCAACTGTGGGACCTTATATACACAGGTGTGTGCCTTTCCATATCATGTCCAATCAATTAAATTTACCACAGGTGGACTCCAATCAAGTTGTAGAAACATGTCAAGGATGAGCAATGGAAACAGGATGCACCTGAGCTCAATTTCGAGTCTCATAGCAAAGGGTCTGAATAAGGAATTTCTGTTTTTTGTATTTAATACATTTGCAAACATTTCTAAAACCTGTTTTCGCTTTGTTATTATGGGGGATTGTTTGTAGATTGATCAGAAAATCTTTTTTTATATACATTTTCGAATAAGGCTATAACGTAACAAAATGTGGAAAAAGTCAAGAGGTCTGAATACTTTCTGAATGTATTGTATATTAAAACATTTTCCTTAAAGTATTATTTCTTGGAAGTACTAATGTTACTGTCCCCACTAGAACAACAAAATACTTAAACACATGTAATTTGCCTTTTGAAAGATTTAATTGAAATACTGTAGAATTCCCTTCATTCCTATGGAGGACTGCTTTTCTGAGGAGCGCCAATATGGCTGACCAGTGGCTTTGAAGCCTGTCATTGGCCAATACATTACATCAGCAATCCAGGGTTTATATACATCATTGGCTAGGTCAGGCTCCTGTTCTGATCTGACAGGTATGTATGGGCTTGAGGATGTCACGGCAGGCTTATAGATCACACCTCCAGGCTGTTGGATCAGATAAAATTACTTTTAATTGTCACATCCTTCGTAAACAGGTGTAGACTAACAGTGAAAGGCTTACTTACGGGCCCATCCTAACAATGCAGAGAGAAAATATAGAAAAATAATAACACGATGAATAAACAATGAGTAAAAATAACTTGGCTATATACACAAGAGAAAACAGTCTATGACCTGTGGGCAGAGGCACACACACAGACACACAAGTTTGACACTTCTAAAAGTCAAATTCAAACAGAACTACAGTCACTCATACAGAGCTTTTCAGAGAGTGGGTTATCTGTGTTCACAGTAGGAGAGGGGCATTCACACAGAGCTGTTAATAAAGTAAATAGCATTACAGAAAATCAGAATAATGTTGTGACTGCTCTCCACATTATGAGTTTTCCCTCTGAAGGTGAGAGAGCTGTATGTCTGCAGAGGATAACTGATGAGAATCCTAATTTTGGGAGCAGTAGCTGTAACCTAGTTAGTCCTCAACCTCTAACTGAATTGGGACTTACCTGAGGCCTCTGCATGTTATGGGAGAGAGAGAAAGAAGACAACGTGCAGAGAAAAACCTAAGACGTGAGCTGCCTGCAACACAACAGGGACGGTATAAATCCAATACACTTTAAAGTGGATTACTATGTAAACCTGTGGAGAAGATCTGAGGTACTTCATACAGGTTTGGACTCTACAGGACCAGATCATTTGAGTGGATATATTCCTGAGAATATAGGAGCCTTAACCAAGTCCCTGGTTGTCATGCTTGGGTGGTTGTGTTTTGTTGAATAAAAATGGATACCTTACATCCTGACAGAATCATCTGCCTGAATCTTGGGTGAAAAAGGGTCATCGTTGAGGGGTGTAGCTTACCAGCTGAGTAAACTTGATTGGCTAGCCACTGGCAGTGATGAGATGGGCAGGCCTGGCATTGGTGGATAGAAGGGTAGGGCCTGGAGTGGGGGCTGGAGCCTTGAAGGCTGCTGGAGCCTGTGGCTTGAGTTGGTCTACCTCCTGGATGAAGAGCTGTGAGTTGGGGGTGAGCTGGGCGACTTTTCTGGAGGCATGGAGTAAGGAGAGAGAGAGGAGAACAGAGACAGAGAGGGAGAAGAGGTGAGGAGTGGAGAGGTGAGGAAAGGAAAGGAGGAAGAGAATGAGAGTAGATAGAGATGAATAAGGAAGAGAATGTCCAGTCTGTAATCTCTATTAACTTCTGTGTTCATAAGTGTAAGAAATTGAGAGTTCCGGCAAAAATAAAGTCTACACCCTCACAAAAGAAAACTCTCAGTCAATCCTGATACGTCCAAATAACCAGTGAGGAAAACCTCAAAACTGGAACGAATTCTGCTTGTACTATATCTCATTTATCCCATTCAGTCCTGGCAGATTTTCTCGGTCTACACGCAGAATCTGCTCACAGGACATTATCCGGTCCGTAATGAGCTGGTTTCAGTCTGTGGTCTGAAAATGTTGTTTTTTCTCTCCGATCACATCACCTTGAGAAAATGCACCAGGTAGGGCTGGGGAGAAGACTTGTGCTCACGGTAGAGTTGGTTAGTGAACTACTCAGGTTCAAATCTCCCATCCTGGAGAACAGAAGACAGCATGCAAGGGAAAAGAAGAGGGGGTTAAATAAGAAAGTACACTGAAAAAAAATATCAACGCGACATGTAAAGTGTCCCATGTTTCATGAGCTGAAATAAAAGATCGCAGAAAGTTTCAATATGCATATTTCTCTCACATTTTGTGCACACATTTGTTACATTCCTTTTAGTGACCATTTCTCCTTTGCCAAGAAAACCCATCCACCTGACAGGTTTGGCATATCTAGAAGCTGATTAAACAGCAATCTTTTTTAATAATACACAAATGAGTGGCTACTCTGACACTGTCAAACAGATAAATAAAAATAACCATATATGGTTCTTAGATTAACTTCGTTTTTGGGAAACTGGTCTTGGTTTTGACCTGGCCCAGGGCCAATAAAAGGAGGGAGACACAGATTGTACAATATTAGGAGGAAATGTATAAATATTATAGGCTACAGTAGGCTACTAAATCAACTTTCCAGTGCCACTGACTCACCCAATGATGAAGATTACATGAATATGAGTAGCCTGGGCTTCTCACTGTACTGGTGATGATCTCAAGATAGGCCTGAGCTACTTTGAAAAACTTGGAAAAAAGTGTAGCTTCTACTGACAAATTAGTCTTCTCTTTTCAGCAGTAGGCATTTGCTTACCAAATGTATTTCCTACAATTATATTTAGAAATTTGCGAAAGTTCTTTAGCTATTTACTGACAGCGCTAAGAGAAATAGAATCCATAGAAATAGAATCCATAGAACGAAAGTGGCCATTTAAATCAGGACTGACAGCCATGGAGTGGAACGAAGGCTTTTAGTTTCCCATTGGTTCTAGGAATGAAGCCATAAGTTTACTGACTGTTAAAACTGAAAGTTCATCGCAAAGAAGGGCATCTATTGATAGATGGGCAAAAAAAACAAAAAAACATACATACATTAAATATCCCTTTGAGCATGGTGAAGTTATTAATTACACTTCGGATGGTGTATCAATACACCATCAGTCCTGTGTCATGCCAACAGTAAAGCATCCTGAGACCATTCATGTGTGGGGTTGCTTCTCAGCCAAGGTAGTGGGCTCACTCACAATTGTGCCTAAGAACACAGCCATGAATAAAGAATGGTACCAACACATCCTCCGAGAGCAACTTCTCCCAACCATCCAGGAAAAGTTTGGTGATGAACAATGCCTTTTCCAGCATGATGGAGCACCTTGCCATAAGGCAAAAGTGATAACTAAGTGGCACAGGGAACAAAACATAGATATTTTGGGTCCATGGCCAGGAAACTCCCCAGACCTTAATCCCATTGAGAACTTGTGGTTGGACAAACAAAAACCCATAAATTCTGACAAACTCCAAGTATTGATTATGCAAAAATGGGCTGCCATTAGTCCGGATGTGGCCCAGAAGTTAATTGACAGCGTGCCAGGACGGATTGCAGAGGTCTTGAAAAAGAAGGGTCAACACTGCAAATATTGACTCTTTGCAACAACTTCATGTAATTGTCAATAAAAGCCTTTGACACTGATGAAATGCTTGTAATTATACTTCAGTATTCCATAGTAACACCTGACAAAAATATTTAAAGACACTGAAGCAGCAAACTTTGTGAAAATGTATATTTGTGTCATTCTCAAAACTTTTGGCCACGACTGTACATGTCTACCATACCACTCGAGTATCGCTGCACATTGCAAATATGTTATTGGCACTGACCCTGGAACTGACCCTGTATATATACTAAGCAAAAATATAAACGCAACATGCAACAATTTCAACGCTTTTACTGTTACAGTTTATGTAAGGAAATCAGTCAATTTAAATAAATAAATGAGCCCCTATTCTGTGGATTTCACATGACTGGGAATACAGATATGCATCTGTTGATCACAGATGCCTTAGAAAAAAGTAGGGATGTAGATCAGAAAACCAATCAGTATCTGGTGTGATCACCATTTGCCTCATGCAGCACGACACATCTTCACATAGAGTTGATCAGGCTGTTGATTGTGGGCTGTGTAATAGAAACTCTCATTTGCAACTGTTGGACTAATGACTACACCCTGTATCAGCTAGAAGCAGGCAAGAGTGTGCAAGGCGGTTTTGAATGTCACTGTCTGTCCATGTGTCACTGTCTGTCATCTCAAATGTGTCTCTTGTGTGCACTTACGTTGTAAACTTTCATTCATAGGCTAGGTTGTAGCAACCTCAAGAGTATAGGGGAAATTGGAGTATCATGTGGTAGCCAAAACCTATCGCTGTTACATTGAACTGGGTGAATTGAATATGAATGACAGTCATCCAATATGATGTAATAGAAATAAGGCCATGTTCATGAAAAAAACATTTATCCTACCTCATCTTAAACGGCACTGACCGCCACTGCTGTGGCATTGTGTTGCGTGACAAAACTGGCCATTTTAGAGTTGCTTTTTACAGTCTCTAGCACAAGGTGTACCTGTGTAATGATCATGCTATTTAATCAGATTTGTGATATTCCACACCTCTCAGGTGGATGGGTTATTTTGGCAAAGGAGAAATGCTCACTAAAAGGGATGTAAACAAATTTGTGCCCAAAAAAATAGAGAAATAAGCTATTTGTGTGTGTGGAAAATTTCTGGGATCGTTTATTCCAGTTCATGAAACATGAGACCAACACTTTACATGTTGTGTTTATATTTTTGATCAGTGTAGCTTACATACTTTCTTGTGTTCTTCTTATTTCTATTTCTTGTGTGTTTTTGTTCTACTTTACTTTATTTTATAGTATTTACTACTGATATTGAATACTGCAATGTTGGGAAAGAGTTGTTTTGTTTATTTCAATCTGTGTGTCCTGATCCTGTGTGGATGGACAGAATCAACATGTGTGCGATGGTGCACGCCTGGTGTAGTCAGCATGTAAGCATCACAAAACGTATATTTGATCCAATAAGCCTTACATAGCAAATAAGCCATTACATTTTTTCCACACTCTCTCATTGACCGCCATACAAAAACTTTTTTTTTTTTTTTTACCTTTCCTCTCTGGTTTCATTCATGTGCTTTTTGGTATTTGGGTGACTGGAGTCTTGACAATTTCTTGGGCTTTCCTCTGACACAACCTATTATATAGGTCCTGGGTGGCATGAAGCTTGGCCCCAGTGATGTAGTGGGCAATACGCACTACCCTCTGTAGCGCTTTATGGTCAGATGCCGAGAAGTTGTAATACCAGGCGGGAATGCAACCGGTCAGGATGCTCTCGTTGGTGCAGCTGTAGAACTTTTTGAGGATCTGGGGACCCATGCCAAATCGTTCAGTGTCCTGAGGGGGAAAGAAGTGTTGTCGTGCCCTCTTCACGAGTGTCTTGGTGTGTTTGGACCATGATAGTTTGTATGTGATGTGGACACCAAGGAACTTAAAACTCTCGACCAGCTCCACTTCAGCCCCTTCGATGTTAACGGGGGCCTATTCGGCCCGCCTTTTCCTGTAGTCCACGATCAGCTCCTTTGTCTTCTCACATTGAGGGAGAGGTCTCTGACCCCCTCCCTATAGGCTGTCACATCGTTGTTGGTGATCACTGTTGTTTCATCAGCAAACTTAATGATGGTGTTGGAGTTGTGTTTGGCCATGCAGACATGGGTGAACAGGCAGTACAGGAGGGGACTAAGCACACATGCCTGAGGGGCCCCAGTGTTGAGGATCAGTGTAGCAGACGTGTTGTTGCCTATCCTTACCACCTGGGGCGGCCCGTCAGGAAGTCCAGAATCCAGCTGCAGAGGGAGGTGTTTAGTCCCAGGTTTCTTAGCTTAGTGATGAGCTTTGTGGCCACTATGGTGTTGAATGCTGAGCTGTAGTCAATGAACAGCATTCTCACATAGGTGTTCCTTTTGTCCAGGTGGAAAAGGGCAGTGTGGAGTGCGATTGAGATTGCGTCATCTGTGTATTTGTTGGGGCGCTATGAGGATTGGAGTGGGTCTAGGGTGTCCGGGAGGATGCTGTTGATGTTAGGAATGACCAGCCTTTCAAAGCACTTCATGGCTACCGACGTGAGTGCTACGAGGCGGTAATCATTTAGGCAGGTTACCTTCTCTTCCTTGGGCACAGGGACTATGGTGGTCTTCTTGAAACATGTAGGGACTATGGTGGTCTTCTTGAAACTACAGACTCGGTCAGGGAGAAGTCGAAAATATCAGTGAAGACACTTACCAGTTGGTCCGAGCATGCTTTGAGTACCCGTCCTGGTTATCCATCTGGTCCCGCGGCTTTGTGAATGTTGACCTGTTTAAAGGTCGTGCTCACATGTGCTATCGAGAGCGTTATCACACAGTTGTCCAGAACAGCTGGTGCTCTCATGCATGCTTCAGTGTTGCTTGCCGAGAAGCGAGCATTAATGGCATTTAGCTCGTCTGGTAGGCTCTTGTCACTGGGCAGCTCTCGGCTGGGTTTCCCTTTGTAGTCCGTAATAGTTTTCAAGCCCTGCCACATCCGACGAGCGTCAGAGCCGGTGTAGCCTTAGGATTCAATCTTAATCCTGTATTGACGCTTTGCATGCTTGATGGTTCGTCTGAGGGCATTGCGGGATTTCTTATAAGCGTCCAGATTAGTGTCCCACTCCTTGAAAGCGGCATCTAGCCTTTAGCTCGATGCGGATGTTGCCTGTAATCCATGGCTTCTGGTTTGGATATCTACGTACAGTCACTGTGGGGACGACATCATCGACGCACTTATTGATGAAGCTGATGACTGAGGTGGTATACTCCTCAATGCCATTGCTTCATTGCCAAAATCCCGAAGTATCCCTTTAACATTGACAATATGGTCAAACTTAGCTATATTACCCATATTGTAGTTGTCAAAAACGGATTTGTTGTCAAGTTTCTAACTAGGGGTGTCTTTGCGTCAACAAAGACCTAATGTGCACAACCTGTTCCCAGAACATGATGTTTGAAAGAAAATCAGTCTCAGCCTTAATTTAATTTGTTTATTCGGGATGGTGAATCCGTCCACTGACGCTCCCTGCTGAATCCGAGTCGGGTCCCTTCTGCTCCTTTGATTGGTGTGTGGGCTCCCTGAGCCACACCTATTGTAGCCCCTGTGCACAGTTAACCTCGGTCTCCCTGGGAACGATCAGCAAGCGGTAAATGTACAGGTTTAAGGCTCATACAGCGCATGTGCAAAACAAAGTTTGTAGTTTTCCCCCATAGATATGAGCTTGATGCTCCTTTCCAATAAATATCGAGGGTCGTATTCTGGTGACATGATGATCGATGCTTTGACTGCCTTTTTGACAATACAAATATTCTCGCTCTTATCTATAATAATCACATTTTGTAGATTAGCCAACTCGCATGGTACAGTATCTGCAAGCTGATGGCTAGAGCCCACGTACCAAGACCAGAGTAGACAAATTTGCTATTTAACGCAATCGTTTTGGTGACAAAACTATCAGTAGTGTTGAAAATGCAATGGAAACATATTGAACATTAGATTTTTATTTGTACATGAATGCATATTTGCAACAAGTCATTTCGGTGAAAACACACCACTGGTAGAAAAATGCACATATTTTCTTGATGCGGATTTTAGAATGCTCACATTCAAATCGGTCGCCAATTGGATGGAAACCTAGCTATTGGAGCCATTCTTTGCATAACACGCTGCCCTGCTATAGTGGTACACAAAACTACAGAGTCAATTGTCCATTGAAGTTGTCTCTGGCTCTTTTGATATCAGATTCAGAACTAATGACAAGGTTTGTGGTAGTTTGAAAGGTTTTGATCCACCTTATGCCAGAGTTTCTGAATCACATGACACGACAATAAAAAAACTGGCCTACAGTCATAGCACAGATTAAAATGGAAGCTATCTATGCTTAACAAAAATATAAACGTAACAATTTCAAAGATTTTACTGAGTTACAGTTCATATTTTATTTGTTTATTTGTCAGGGACCATGTACAACATGCCATTGCATCAGACTTAGCTAGACAGCTAGTTTCCATCTGTAGTCTCCGGGCGGATAACAATCAACATTAATACAATGCTACAATATAACACACTATGAAAATATATACAATGCATTCGGAAAGTATTCAGACCACCTGACTTTTTTTCAACATTTTGTTACGTTACAGCCTTATTCTAAAACAGATTTTTTTTTATTCCCCCTCATTCATCTACACCCAATACCCCATAACAGATAAATCACATTTACATAAGTATTCAGACACTTTACTCAGTACTTTGTTGAAGCATCTTTGGCAGCAATTACAGCCTCAAGTCGGGTTCAAGTCCAGGCTCTGGCTGGGCCACTCAAGGACATTCAGAGACATCGACCGAAGCCACTCCGCCGTTGTCTTGGCTGTGTGCTTAGGGTCGTTGTCTAGTTGGTAGGTGAACCTTTGCCCCAGTCTGAGGTACTGCTCTGGAGCAGGTTCTCATTAAGGATCTCTCTGTACTTTGTTCTGTTCATCTTTCCCTTGATCCTGACTAGTCTCCCAGTCCCTGCCGCTGAAAAACATCCCCACAGCATGATGCTACAACCATACTTCACCATAGGGATGGTGCCAGGTTTCCTCCAGACGTGACGCTTGGCATTCAGGTCAAAGAGTTCAATCTTGGTTTCATCAGACCAGAGAATCTTGTTTTTCATGATCTGAGAGTCCTTTAGGTTCCTTTTGGCAAACTCCAAGCAGGCTGTCATGTGCCTTTTACTGAGGAGTGGCTTCCATCTGACCCCTCTACCATAAAGGCCTGATTGGTGGAGTGCTGCAGAGATGGTTGTCCTTCTGGAAGGTTATCCCATCTCCACAGAGGAATCTGGAGCTCTGTGAGAGTGACCATCGGGTTGTTGGTCACCTCCCTGACTAAGGCCCTTCTCCCCAGATTGCTTGGTCGGGCGGCCAGCTCTAGGAAGAGTATTGGTGGTTCAAAACACTTTCCATTTAAGAATGATGGAGGCCACTGTGTTCTTGGGAACCTTCAATATTGCAGAAATGTTTTGGTACCCTTCCCCAGATCTGTGCCTCGACACAATTCTGTCTCGGAGCTCTACGGACAATTCCTTTGACCTCATGGCTTGGTTTTTGCTCTGACATGCACTGTCAACTGTGTGTCTTTCCAAATCATGTCCAATCAATTGAATTTACCACAGGTGGACTCCAATCAAGTTGTAGAAACATCTCAATGATGATCAATGGAAACAGGATGCAACTGAGCTCAATTTCGAGTCTCATAGCTAAAGGTCTGAATAGTTATGTAAATAAGGTATTTGCAAACATTTCTAAAAACAGTTTTCAATTTGTCGTTATGGGGTATTGTGTGTAGTTTGATGAGGAAAAAATAACAATTTAATCAAAAGGCTGTCACATAACAAAATGTGGAAAAAGTCAAGGGGTCTGAATACTTTCCGAATGCACTGTATAATCAAAATATACAACAATATAATGCTTATATTACATCAGAGGTTAAATGTCCTTTGGTTCTACAGTATCTGACATCTTAAGAGTCGGAATAATGAAATCAGTCAATTGAAATAAATGAATTAGGCCCTAATCTATGGATTATGGCTGGGAATACAGATATGCATCTGTGGTAGGTGCGTTGATCAGAAAACCAGTCACTATATGTTGTGACCACCATCAACACATCTCCATTGCATAGAGTTGATCAGGCTGTTGACTGTGGCCTGT
Source organism: Salvelinus alpinus (assembly GCF_045679555.1). Lineage (NCBI taxonomy): Eukaryota > Metazoa > Chordata > Actinopteri > Salmoniformes > Salmonidae > Salvelinus > Salvelinus alpinus. Next base: position 37,862,626 of record NC_092091.1, on the reverse strand, counting down.
GGAATGTTGTCCCACTCCTCTTCAATGGCTGTGCGAAGTTGCTTGATATTGGCGGGAACTGGAACACGCTGTCGTACACTTCGGTCCAGAGCATCCCAAACATGCTCAGTGGGTGACATGTCTGGTTAGTATGCAGGCCATGGTGGAACTGGAACATTTTCAGCTTCCAGGAATTGTGTACAGATCCTTGCGACATGGCGCCATGCATTATCGTGCTGAAAAATGAGATGATGGCGGCAGATGAATGGCACGGCAATGGGCCTCAAGATCTCATCACGGTATCTCTATGCATTCAAATTGCCATTGATAAAATGCAATTGTATACATTGTCCGTAGCTTATGCCTGTTCACAACGTTGACATCAGCAAACCCCTCGCCCACACGACGCCAAACACAGTCTACCATCTGCCCGGTACAGTTGAAACCGGAATTCAACCATGAAGAGCAAGTGTGCCAGTGTCGATCGAAGGTAAGCATTTTCCCACTGAAGTCGGTTACGAAGGCGACTGACGATGAGGATGCAGATGAGCTTCCCTGAGATGGTTTCTGACAGTTTGTGCAGAAATTCTTCAGTTGTGCAAACCCAGTTTAATCAGCTGTCTGGTAGGCTGGTCTCAGACCATCCCGCAGGTGATGAAGCTGGATGTGGAGGTCCTGGGCTGGCATAGTTGCACGTGGTCTGCGGTTGTGAGGCCGGTTGGACATACTCTCAAATTCTCTAAAACGGAGGTGGCTTACACGGAACCCAAACCGGCTGCGTGCGTGAGCCATCGTGCATAAATTCATTTTGTCCCCCCACACCAAACACGATCATGACACGCAGGTTAAAATATCAAAACAAACTCTGAACCAATTACATTAATTTCGGGACAGGTTGAAAAGCATTAAACATGTATGGCAATTTAGCTAGCTAGCTTGCACTTGCTAGCTAATTTGTCCTATTAAGATAGCTTGCTGTTGCTAGCTAATTTGTCCTGGGATATAAACATTGAGTTGTTATTTTACCTGAAATGCACAAGGTCCTCTACTCCGACAATTAATCCACACATTAAACGGTCAACCGAATCGTTCCTAGTCATCTCTCCTCCTTCCAGGCTTTTTCTTCTCTGGACTTTATATTGCGATTGGCAACTTTTATAAATTAGGTGCATTACCGCCACCGACCTCGTTTCTCTTTCAGTCACCCACGTGGGTATAACCAATGAGGAAATGACACGTGGGTACCTGCTTCTATAAACCAATGAGATGGGAGAGGCAGGTCTTGCAGCGAGATCTGAGTCATAAATAGAACTGCTTTCTATTTTAGCCCTTGGCAACGCAGACGCTTGATGGCGCGCGCGAGCAGCGTTGTCTGCAATAATTGAATAACAGATTTCTTAATTTATTTTGCGACGCAACCGGTGGTCAGCCTGTTATGGAAGAGAAATAAAAATGTAATTTTCAGCTCTGGTGAACATTCCTGCAGTCAGGATATCCCACACTTGTCTGGTGGATGGATTATCTTGGCAATGGAGAAATGCTCACCAACAGGCATGTAATCAAATTTTTACACAACATTTTTTATAAGCTTTTTCTATGTATGGAATATTTCTGGGATCTTTTATTTCAGCTCATGAAACATGGGACCAAAACTTTACATATTTATATTTTTGTTCAGTGTATAATAATATTTTGTCACACTGTAGCCTACAAATATGGGACCCCGAGTTTTACCTGACCGGGTCATGGGATAAGGAAAAACTCCCAAGCCCCAGAAGACATACAAATTGCCACACCTCTTTTAAACAGGTGGTGAACCTGACTGTAGAATATTTTGATGATGAAATGTGATCTGTCATCTTATATTGTTTAGACGTGTACAGTGGTTTTGTAATGCGTTCTTGCCTGTCTTTTCAACAATTTTTAAAAACTATTCCCAGAATTGATGCTGCCTGCAAGCCAAGCATCCCCAAAGGTGAGCACTTGAACCATTTTCAGTTTCACTACAGAAATTCTGGAAAGACTGGTACCTATTATTTGCACATAAAGGTACACTACACAACTAAATTGGCCAATGCTATCCCTTTTGCAACAAATTCGTAATGAAAAATTCTCATCTCTTGGTTCTATTCTATTTGCTATTTAGGGTAAGCACTTGCATACAGATCAATTCCTGAGGGGGAAAGTTTTTTTTGTTTGTACTCAATTTTTGATAACATGTAAATGAGACATTTGGTCAGTTGAAAATACAAAAGGTGAATATTTTATTGTTCAATATTACATTAATAAACCACATTTTTTGGAGTCAAATGCTTCAGATCAGGGTAATGTGCTAACATAAGTGAACAAAATGGTCATAGCTAATGTAACCACACTACAAAACAAAAGAAATGGAGACAGGAGTGTGTGTTGTTGGATACAGGGGGTATTGAATGCAGTCACCCTGAATTGAAACGTATCCTATCCTCACACAAAGTGAAAACAGGTGATGTGAAAGACCAATTTGATTTATGTTGATTTCTTCTGCTTCTTCTTCTCTGCCTCCTCTTCTTTCTCCTTCTCGATTTCAGTCACAAGGGTTTCAATTTCTTTAGACTCCAAAAGCTGAGAAAGATGTACAAAACCGGGAATTAGTAATGATTACAAAATACATACATCCAGAGAATAAATCAGTTAACTGCTTTTGAGCTATTAGTGTGTGTACCTTCAATGACTGATTTCTCCTGATCACAGCCAGCTCAATGTTCTTTCCTCCTGACTGGACGACCTGTGAGGATAGGGTCAGGAGGTTAGCATTATGTTGTTCATTACCATCAACCACCATGAGTGACTTAGTTGCCCGTTTCACACTATAGGACCGACCCAAACCATAGAGCGCCGGCGCAGATATTCTCCTTTCACAGTCCTTTCCAGCAACTATAGTGGACACGTAATCAGGCCAGCCTAGTACAGCTCGCCTTGGCCATATAGTGTGGATCAGGCAAGTGCTGGTGCTTGCACTAGCCTACCTCCAACAGGGCTTTGATGGCCAGCTTTATAGCATCGTTGTCAGTGGCGATGGACTCCTCTGTGTAGTTCTTCTCCAGAAACTCCCGGACAGTCTTTGCACTGCGACCGATGGCATTAGCCTGCAGAAGAGTAGATGGAGAGGTTACCAACAAAAAAGCTAAGCAAGTAACCTTACAAAATAGTTTGACTGATTAAACCACACATCCAAGGAAATATACTACACCATTTCTTCAAAACCCCAAATAGGTTAAATAAAGCCAGTACTAGTGTGGGCATGTGTGTTCTGCTTTCTATCCATAAAGCCAGACATGAGGCCACTGTCTGCCACACACCTTCCAGGCATGGTATGTTCCAGACGGGTCGGTTTGGTACAGCCGTGGGGTTCCATCACAGTCGAAGCCCACGATTAGAGCAGAGATACCGAAGGGTCTTCGTCCATTACTCTGTGTGTAGCGCTGGAGGAGGAGGGGGGTTAAGAGAGAAATACATTCTTACTCAAGGTGTTTGTGTGAGAAAATGCCAGAGTCATGTTCATTAGGCACCAAATGGAAGAGAACTGAAACAGCGATAACTACCACTACCAATAAGAAACTCACTTTTATTTTCTGTTGCAAAGTGTTTCACTACAGCGTGCCCGATTGAACACTAGAGTGGAGTGTGGCAATGACGCATTTTCATACCAGTGTGTCGATGCAGCCTACCTGTTTGAGTGTAGCGATGTGGCGTGTGATGTACTCCACCGTAACAGGGTCCTCTACAGTGAGCCTGTGGCTCTGACACTCCACCCTGGCTCTGTTGATAACTATACGAGCATCTGCCGTCAGACCTGGAAGGACAGGAGAGAGACAATATTAGACACGTCATACATTTCCGGCCTGTTACTCAAAACAACTACTCTTCCACACACTAAAAAGCAGGCCTTGCATCTGAAATACACAGCACATGCTTAATGATAACGATAACTATTCACATTACCTGCAAATGCCATGCACACATGATCATCCAGTGCACAGATCTTGCGTACAGTCCTCTCCTCTTGGAGTTTAGCGACAGACTTTTTCTCAACACCCAGAACGACAATGTCTTTACCACGGATGCCAACCTGCACACATTAAGAAGAATGCTTAGTCTGCATAGCTTCATATGAGGTTATGCAGATATATCATTTTTCTGAGATGAGCATAAAGACGACCTGTTCGCCAACTTTAGCTAACTGGGATAGTTGGCAGGTTAGCAACAACATGCAAGTCATGCTGGCCCCGATGTGTAAGTAACGTTAGCTATTTGCTAGCTATGTAAGTAGCTATGTAAGATACTTCTCCGCAGCTAAAACTACAATCCACTGTCAGTTCGACTTCACAAAGCAACCGAAGTACCTTAGTTAAGACTGGAAACCAAACGCAACTTCAAGTAGCTAACTAACGTTAGCCAACTAGCGTGGCTAGTTAAGCTAACTAGCTAATAACACTCACCGCAGTGGAGCCTTTTTTCACAGCCTCTTGCGCATATTCCACTTGAAACAGGTGTCCATCAGGGGAAAATACTGTTATAGCTCTATCGTATCTAGCGGCCATCTCTAACCACTAAGAAAAGTTATATAAATAAAAAATACGAAGGGTTGACCTGTTAGCTAAACAACCCGTTTAGGCTTTGGACCAATGACAGCTTTGGAATGGTACCAATTTGCGCATGTGCTTGTAGGGAAACGCTGAAAGGGCGGTGCGTTTGATCCCATCACGTCCGTTCCACCAGCAAGAACAAGCAAGACTAAACAGGCATAAATCTGTGACCTCTGTGATTTTCCTTCAAACTAAAAGTCTGGAATTAAGATCGCGAAAAATAATACAAGTGGTCGAAATTCGTAATATTTTTATGATGAAATGTTAGCAGACTTAGTTTAACAATATGAAAAAATGTATTAATTGAACTGCCTTTATAGCTCAAATTATATTATAGCATTGACCTTATTGTTGACAGCATTAAAAGTAATGGTTACTAGATAGTTGTCATGCTAACAACAGTTATAATATAACAATATAATAATAGTAATAATAATAGTAACAATCTTGTGTACTTCAGGAGACAGCAGAGGGAGCACGCCCCTATCCACATCGACTGGACAGTAAAGTTCCTCGGAGTACACATCACTGACAATCTGACAGTGGTGGATAAAGTACCCAATTGTCATACTTGAGTAAAGTAAAGATACCTTAATAGAAAATGACTAAAGTAAAAGTGAAAGTCACCCAGTAAAATACTACTTGAATAAAAGTCAAAAAGTATTTGGTTTTAAATATACTTAAGTATTAAAAGTAAAAGTATGAATCATTTCGAATTCCTTATATTAAGCAAACCAGAGCACATGATTTTATAGTTTTTTTAATGTACGGATAGCCTGGGGCACACTCCAACACTTAGACATAATTTACAAACAAAGCATTTGTGTTTAGTGAGTCTGTCAGATCAGATGCAGTAGGGATGACCAGAGATTTTCTCTTTAATTGTGTGAATTGGTCAATTTTCCTGTCCTGCTAAGCATTCAAAATGTAACAAGTACTTTTGGGTGTCAGGGAAAATGTATGGATTAGAAAGTACATTTTTTCTTTGGGAATGTAGTGGAGTAAAAGTACAAGTTGTAAAAAATATAAATAGTAAAGTAAAGGACAGATACTTTAAAAAATGACTTAAGTAGTATTTTAAACTATTTTTACATAAGTACTTTACACCACTGCAATCTGAAATGGTCCACCCACACAGACAGTGTGGTGAAGAAGGCGCAACAGCACCTCTTCAACCTCAGGAGGCTGAAGAAATTTGTCTTGGCCCCTAAGACCCTCACAAACTTTTACAGATGCACAATTGAAAGCATCCTGTTGGGCTGTATCACCGCCTGGTACAGCAACTACACCGCCTGCAACCGCAGGGCTCTCGGGAGGGTGGTGCATTCTGCCCAACGCATCACCAGGGGCACACTGCCTGCCCTCCAGGACACCTACAGCACCCGATGTCACAGGAAGGCCAAAAAGATCATCAAGGACATCAACCATCCGAGCCACGGCCTGTTCACCCCGCTATCATCCAGAATGCGAGGTCAGTATAGGGGCATCAAAGCTCGGACCGAGAGACTGAAAAACAGCTTCTAACTCAAGGCCATCAGACTGTTACATAGCCATCACTAGCCAGCTAGCACCCGGTTACTCAACCCTGCACCTTAGAGGCTGCTGCCCTATGTACATACTGTAGACAGAGAATCACTGGTCACTTTAATAATGGAACACTAGTCACTTTAATAAAGGAACACTAGTCACTTTAATGATGTTTACATACTGCTTTACTAATTTCCTATGTATATACTGTATTCTACTGTATTTTAGTCAATGCCAATCCGACATTGCTCATCCTAATATTTATTTATTTCTTTAATTCCATTTTTTTACTTTTAGATTTGTGTGTAATGTTGTGAATAGTTAAATACTACTGCACTGTTGGAGCTAGGAACACAAGCATTTTGCTACACCCACAATAACATCTGCTAAATATGTGTATGTGACCAATAAAATTTGATTTGATTTGAGTAATAATATTGTTGTTATAATTATAATAATACACTTTAGAAAAACACTTTAAAATCCCATTGTTAATTAGCCCATATTCGTATTGCATAATGTTCAGTACATTTTTCATATTGGACATACTTCACCGTAGTACACAATTTCCTGTGCATTGTGTTGTAGTAAAAGGGGGGTCCGTTCTACTCAGGAGCACTTCTAGTTTCCAAACCCAGAGTTTACAAACAGAGGAGCATCGCTGCTCATTTGGCGGCCCTTATAGGGTGCCCCATCAACTAAATCCAATATATTTTTAAATATTGGACATACATATAGTCAAGTTCAACCATACATGTTTCTAAGCTAATTTGTAGAATACAAGATACTAACAAATCACAAACTGCTGGGAAACAGCCATAAAAATATGAATAATTAGTAAAGGACAGAAGGGGACAGTCAGTGGGGTAAGGACAGGGTTGGCTCAAGGACAGGAGTGGACAGTCAGTTGGGTTTAGTTCAGTTTAGTTATTTAGGATCCCCATTAGCTACTCTTCCTGGGGTCAACATAAAACATAGAGTACAAACACATGACAAATAGACAAGAACAACATAAAATAAGAGTTAAATATAGGAGACACGAAGAGACAACTAAAATACTATTTACAGACTATTCATATATGAATATTCATAATGTATTCTTAGAAACAGTACAGTTAAATTAGATCTTTAGAAAGAGGAGAGACGCTGTGATACAATATGTTTTTGATCTGTTTTTTAAAGCTAACCGGACAGTAATCAAGATGGGACAAGATCGAAGCCTGAGCAACTAGTACAGTTAATCTTTGTGTCAAAAAACAGAACATCTTTTTATAACAGACATACAGTGCATTCTGAAAGTATTCAGACCCATTGACTTTTTCTAAATTTTGTTACGTTAGAGCCTTATTCTAAAATAGATTAAATCGTTTTTTCCCCTCATCAATTTATATGCAATATACCCCATAATGACAAAGCAAAAACACATTTTTAGAAATGTTTGCTAATTTATAAAACAAAAAAATGGAAATGTCACACTTACATAAGCATTCAGACCCTTTACTCAGTACTTTGTTGAAGCACCTTTGGCAGCGATGACAGCCTTAAGTCTTCTTGGGTATAACGCTACAATCTTGGCACACCTGTATTTGGGGAGTTTCTCCCATTCTTCTCTGCAGATCCTCTCAAACTGTAAGGTTGCATGGGGAGCGTTGCTGCACAGCTATTTTCAGGTCTCTCCAGAGATGTTCGATCGGGTTCAAGTCTGGGCTCTGGCTGGGCAACTCAAGGACATTCAGATACTTGTCCCGAAGCCACTCCTGCGTTGACTTGGCTGTGTGCTGTGGTGGTTCATTTCTGTATTATCAAATGATTATCTGCCTTCTAGGCAGAGTTGCAAAGAAAAAGCCATATCTCGGACTGGCCAATAAAAATAAAAGATTAAGATGGGCAAAAGAACACAGACACTGGACAGAGGAACTCTGCCTAGAAGGCCAGCATCCCGGAGTCGCCTCTTCACTGTTGACGTTGAGACTGGTGTGTTGCGGATACTATTTAATGAAGCTGCTGTTGATAGACGTACTCGCTGGTAAATTTGTTCTGGCTATCTACTCCGATTTCAGACCACGGGTAACATTTTCAGATATTATCATTTTGACATAAGGTCTTTTAATTTCAAGTTAAAGTGTACTGTTAGCTAGCTAGCTAACGTTAGCTGGCTGACTCGCTAACTAACGTTATGTGTATGATCTTATAATTCGTATCTCAGAGCCACTAGTTATAGCCTAATGTTAGCTAGCTAACATTGAACCTGGTTGGTTAGTCTACCTGTAGATTCATGCAGGGTAGTAACATCATGAGTTGGGATTATGGTTTATTGTTTACCTAGCTAGCTAGCTACATGTTTTAACAAAATATGCTAATTTTAGTGGGACAGAGCTGTCACGATCGTCATGGGAAGAAGTGGACCAAAGCGCAGCGTGGTACGTGTTCATTCTATATATTTATTTAAAGAACACCGACAACAACAAAACAAAATACGAACGTGACGTTCTGCAGGGCAAAATAACAACCAATGCAAAAATAAGAACCCACAAATGAAAGAGGGAAAAAGGACTGCCTAAATATGATTCCCAATCAGAGACAACGATAGACAGCTGCCTCTGATTGAGAACCACACCCGGCCAAACACATAGAACTAGACAACATAGAACACAACATAGAATGCCCACCCCAACTCACGCCCTGACCAACCAAAATAGAGACATAAAAAGGATCTCTAAGGTCAGGGCGTGACAGGTGTGCATACTTTCTTAAGGAATTGTACATGTAGAACATGGGATTTAGTGCTAGTCAGACAAACAGTATGGACTGCCACTCCAGATATTCTTATCCTTCATGTTAAATGTGTTACTTCAGATGGTATATCAGTAAGGCGAGATCCAATATCCCCATCTCGTAGTATTGACATTCCAGCTGGCGACAACAGGCAGGTATACAGATTGAGCTCAGTAATATGCCACTCAGGCAAAACAGCAAAAAAGAGGCACTACTGGTCACAGTTGATTTTTGATGGTTTTGAATTGAAGGCAGATGACCTGCATATATCATACTTTTCCAAGCATAATGAAAACGTAGACGGAGTGATTTATTTTCAAATTTGCCCTCGTTGACAAATTGATGGAGAAAACCTCTGTTATGCTAAGGGTTGCATTTTACCTATTTTAGCCTTTCTTAGTCAGACGTCAGCTTTAACAGAATGTCATTCTAGATTATAAAGTGCTATCCAGGAACATAGGCCTTGTTGTCCACCTTTCACTCAAGCCATCAAACAGTGGAATAGATTGAATTGTTAAAGGTTTCACAGTTGATGGTAGACCAACAAGTGAACTACAATGATGTGAGAAACATTGAGGACTTCCCTAAACAGGTACTTCTGGAACATTTCTTAACAATTGATCTACTCTATATTCACAGTCTAGATTTTCGAATTTGCAGCCAGTGTGATAATATGGCAGTGGTTGATGGCAAGAATGGGAAAGATCTTATCCTTAAAGTAAGATACACTTCAGATGACGGGATCAAAGGTTATCTTGAACAGCAATTAGCCCAACAGAGCGGGACTTCTAGCATGCGCAATACTTCTTGCAATATTCATCAAAGCTATGTACTCCATGCACCACAGACACTACTAATAAAAATGGTTACGACAACAAAAAGCAATTTACCTACACATTGTACTCTGTCCAGCATACATAGCAAGCACACATATGAATTGTCTAGTGTAATGACATTTTCAGATAAATATACATTTTTGAAAAAGTACACCAAATCTTAGGATCAACTTTGGTACATTAACTGTACTCAAAGATCAAAATCTCCACTAGCCTATATCTTTGAATTAGTCTAAGATGTATTTTCTGAAGCTTCATTTGTTTTGGTAGCAAATAGAAGAACACATCAGAAACAGACCACTAACTTGTGCACTGACCAATGGAATGACAAGCATTCACCTGGTGAAATTCCCAGTCCATCTAAGTGCCTACCATGTCCACTAAGTAGAGAGGATTATGATACAATAAGAAATGGAAAGTTGCTTATTGGTGGGATTATAGATGTTTACAACAGTCAGGTGAAATCTCACAAGAAATAAAATAATGTATTAATGGCTCCTGCTTCTTTTGTTAGCCAAGAATTTCATAACGTCTACTGGCAAAACATAGATGCTCTGCCAAAGGTCCCAGAAGCAGTGTTCAATTGGTGGTGTTTTGAGGTAGTGATAATAGCTGTAAATGTGAGATCCTCACATTGGGTATCCATAGCAATTGACAAGAATCAGAGAGTGACAAACGGTACAAACATATCATTAAGTTGTAGAATAATGGACTCCTTACAGCTATATGAAATGGAGCTTGAGGGCATTATGTACCAACTGCAAAAATACCTGGCCGTGCAATACTTGGCATGTCATGGAGTTCTGGTGGATAGTAGTCTCGACTATGAATTCAGTCATCAATGCCCTACATTTATAAAACATACAGATAGCAGAAGTTGTGGTATCTATATGTTTGTTTTCCAAAGCAGTTCTTTTTGGAGGAAGCATTAATCGATTTTGTCACAAGGGTATGAGAGAGTGTCTGTTGTATGTGTTGACAGAAATGAAGTATTTACTTAGAACGTTGGAGCTGAATAATGAATTAAAGCTCTATACTTTCATATGGATTTAAGATAACGTATTCATTTTTGAATGACTTGCATGAAATAACAAGTTATCTTCTGAATTATTCTTATTTATATAAATTATTTAATAAATTAGATCTTTTTTATTTAAATGACTAATGAGATCAAGGAAGTCATGAATTTGAGGAAAATATAATTTTTTGAAACGCCTGTTGTGTAATGAATGACTCATACAATGAATTAAGTGATCTTATCAATTGTACTGGAGGGTTTATTGAAAGACAATCTTCATGGACATAATTTGAGGTTTTGGGTCTCTATAGTTAGTGTGATCTTACTGGAAAATAATTATTTGATGTACTTTTCCAAGACTGGATGTGAAAGAATAATCATCTGTTGAATGTTATATGGTGCATGATTCTCAGAAATGTAATTTTGTCTTTCAGGAACTGAAAGCCTGGGACCTTTGAGATGTGATGTTCCTCGCCAAGGGCATTTGCTGAAATCACAAAAGAACCAAATGGAAGTTGTGTTGATATTCTTGTAAATATATTGTTTAAATTCATATGCATTAGTTATAATGTTTATATTAGCAAAGTTTGAATACATAGATTTTAGGCCAGCTTTCAATGTACAACTTGTAATTCTTAAACATTTATTTTGTGTAATTATTTTTTGGGTTGTTGTGCTTTTCTACTTGTCTAATGACTCATCTTTTTATTGGTGTTTCCCAGCAGTTTGTGATTTGTTAGTATGTATTAGTAGAAACATGGGCAATATGCATGTCCAATATGAAAAACGATTGGATTTAAGTTGATGGGCCACTCTATACGGGCCGCCAAATGAGCAGTGACGCTCCTCTCGGTGTAAACTCTGTGTAGTTGGACAGCTGAACTTCTCCTGAGTAGAATGGACCAGCTTTTTACTGCGACACAATTTACAGATAGATTTGTATGGTGCAATAAATGATCGAAGTACACACAAAAAACATTGTTGACCATTTAGGCTTGACATTTATTTTATTTGATAAAATAATGACATATCTTATAGAGTACGTTTAATTATTATTTGTATGATAACGAGTATGAAATATATCGACAATTGTGCATATTTTCCATAATTTTCTCCCTAATTATTCATTCACAATGTATACAGGACAGGACTATTATTCTGAATGATTCCAAAAATACGTGATCCGGAAGTACTTCTTTATCCTTGCGTACTATGACGTCTTGATAGAAAATGACTAACCGGAAGTCTACAGGAACCAAACTACGACCTGTATCAATTTGAAGAGATATCTGGAGTTTTTTTAATTAATACATTTTTTTAAAACCATTCGCTGGTTAGTTAGCTCGTTTTTTTGCTATCTTTTTTAGGTGTTATGCCTAAATGATGAAATAGCGCAGCTGAACTCTTGATTATTAGCAAATATTCTCTGACTGAAATATGTGGAGTTGATCTGCTGCATGTTTATTTAATCTGCCTCGTTTTTCATCTGAGACTGAGCATGCCTGCTCCTTACCTTGAACAAATTAGAAGAGCCAAGGAGTGGCAGGATGCCAAAGTTACTTCCACCATTACACCCACCTTGAAGAAGATATGCATCAAAACAGTGAGTCGTCACATGGATGTACTAGACAAGAAAGCTCTTGGTAAGTGTCACATCTTCGATGCAACCAAGGGAGTTTTTACATTGTGCTGGACGAAAGACGATCTTGGTTGCATCAAAGCTAAGTGTTACTCAGCTATTTTAGCTAATGCATGTACAATACATGAATGAGCTGGTACCCAACCTAGCCCTCGAAAACGCTAGGTGGCATTCTGCCTTCTCCCTACAGTTTTCAGCCATTATTAACTTCGCCCACGACTGATTCATGTGAACTACAATCCCGACGCAGTTTTAACTTTTTAGAAACGTCAATAATCATAGCTTGCGATACGGCTTTTGAAACATATGGCCCATATCTTTCATCAATAAAGAATCCTTCAAATAAAAAATAAACTATATTGTAGGAGTTTTGCGAAGATACATACAGCTATGGGTGCCTCCATCCAACGAAACTACACTTCTTGAATTACACTTACACACAGGTGTTCGGAGCATGCTACACTTAACAAAAATAAATATGCAACATGTAAAGTGTTGCTCCCATGTTTCATGAGCTGAAATGAAAGAGTGTGCAATTGTCATGCTGACTGCAGGAATGTTCACCAGCGCTGTTGCCATATAATGTCATGTTAATGTCTCTACCATAAGCCGTCTCCAACGATGTCAACATTGTGAACAGAGTGCCCCGTGGTGGGGTTAGGGTATGGCCAGGCATAAACTACGGACAACAAACACAATTGCATTTTATCGATGTCAATTTCAATGCACAGAGATACCGTGACGAGATCCTGAGGCCCATTGTCGTGCCATTCATCTGCTGCCATCACCTCATGTTTCAGCATGATAATATACAGCTCCATGTCACAAGGATCTGTACACAATTCCTGGAAGCTGAAAATGTCCCAGTTCTTCCATGGCCTGCATACTCACCAAACATGTCACCTATTGAGCATGTTTGGGATGTTCTGGATTGACTTGTAGACAGCGTGTTCCAGTTCCCGCCAATATCCAGCAACTTCGCACAGCCATTGAAGAGGAGTGGGACAACATTCCACAGGCCACAATCAACAGCCTGATCAACTCTATGCGTCTCACTGCATGAGGCAAATGGTGGTCACATCAGATACTGACTGGTTCTCTGATCCACACCCCTACCTTTTTTTTTTTTTAAAGGTATGCATATCTGTATACCCAGTCATGTGAAATCCATATATTAGGGCCTAATGAATGTATTTCAATTGACTGATTTCCTTATATGAACTGTAACTCAGTATAGATAGGCAATTAGCACAGGTGGTTGTCTGTTGTCAAACAAGAGCTGTAACATGGAGATATGGCCGTGTGGGCACACTAATCCTATCACGGTGTGTATCAATTTAACCTTTTTTTGTTTTTTGAAAATGATTTCTCGCAGATATGAAAGATAAGGTCCTAATGCTTCCAAAACTGTACCTCAAGCGACGTTTGTTAATGTTCAGATTGAGCGTCGGGGCTCTTAACAAAACTCCCCCGTGCAGAAGACTCCTTTGTCCAATGACTCTTATGTGTAATGACCAGTTAGAATGTTCCTTATTGACTGTATTCCTAAAGAGGATAAACAAGATAAAATGCAGTCTGAATATCCTGAAAATTAACAGTTTTTAATATTACCCATTTAGACCTACCAATCTCACTGATCAAGGAGCTCCTGCAGCATTTAAACATTGTTGATCTGGATAGAATTCAGCCTGCAGTGAACCGGAAAGGTAAGTACTGTAAAGCCTAGCTTTGGTCCATGGTGTTGTCAGCTACGCTCTCACTACGACTGTCAGTGGAGAGATCAGTGCAGCCAAATTACTTACTGGACCAGCACTATATAAAACCAACAGGCCTCAAATCACACTGCTGATGTTGCAGGCAGGCACACCATTTTTCAGACCGGGTGTAGCTCATTGAGGGTAGCTAACTACTGCTATTCTATTAAACATTTTATTTGTCTGTCTTTCAGGAATCTCCACCTCCTTTGTGTGGGCAGGAATATTGAGAAGAATCTCTGGGCCTCGCAAAGGGAGTGTAAGTATCTTCTCCACATAATAATCCCTTTTATAACATCTGGCTTTTTCAATATTTAAATTCCATCATGCAGTTGACTTCACTCTCCACCACATACTCAGGTGAGGCAATCCATTGAGAATGTTGAAAAGTACAAAACAAAAGCCGGATAACTAGGTCTTACTCGTTTTAGTTCCAAGGGTGGCTATGTGTGTGATCTATAGCCTGAAACACTAGTTCTGAACCCTCTAACACTAGTTCTGAACTTAACCTTCTAGAGAATGTGTTCCTTTGCCCTAATTATTATGTCATTCTTGTTTCTTTTCCAGACCATACTCACCGAAGATGAATGGAGGGAGACAAGCATGCATAAGCTCTTTAACTTGGCCTTCTATGGCTTCAGGTTCGGAGGTGATACAAAATACCTCCTGAATGTCAACTTTAACTCTCTTCTCTTAGTCATGGCCAAATACATCCAGCACCTGGTTCTTCGAACATCACGACCACACGGCTACTTCTTCGCGAGGAGGTCTGTTCTGAGCGTTCTGGAGAAGGGTGTAAGGCGCATTCAACTGGGAGAGAGCACTCAGCTCAGAGAGTGGCCCAGTGATGTCTTATACACCCTGCACCGTTTACTGGACCACGGGGCAGCCCGTGATGTCATCATGAACCAGAGCCCAGATCCTCGTCTGCTGGCTTGGATTCTTCACGGCAGGGGACCTCAGAGTAAAATCCACCAATGTCCAATGGAGTCCATGCAAGGTGAGATGGTCAAATGTTGCCAGGCGCCAAACACTGCAGGAAGCAGCGCTGGAGATGCTGAGGCAGCCAGGTCCCAGGTCCCAGAGGAAGAGGAGCCTGATGAAGAAGATCATAATGGTGGGACCCCATGCAAGCGTCCAAGGTTGAGTATTGCCTCCGCGAAGGGAGAGCTTGACTTGACCAGCTCCCCATGCCAGTGTATGGTCCCCAAGCCATTGTGCCAGATGTTTATTCCCTCGGCTGGTCACTCGACAGAGATTTGCCACAAGGGGCAAATCCATTCACTAAAGATCAATGACTTCAGGGTTGGAGTCTTCCCTGTACTGCTTCCTCTCCTGCCTTCTTGGCTGTGCCTCCACTCTCTAAGCCTGCAAAGTGCTTGTAAGTGTATAATCTATACAATCTATTGTGCTTTATGTGTTTATTACAAAACAAGGGTATGCTAAAAAGGACAGTTATGAAAGTGGAATGCACTCGTTGGTTGCCTCCCAAATGGCACCCTATTCACTTTATTGTGCACTACCAGGATAAGGGGAATAGGGTACTATAAAGGCTATAGGGTGCCATTTCAGACGCAGGCCTAGTGTTTCTGTTGTTGATGCCTCTGTCTGCAGGGACCTTTGAGGAGGGTGATGCGTTGAGCCTGGCAGAGTCTCTCCAGCAGCTGTCTGCTACACCAGGCTGCTCCCTGATTGAGCTGAGTGTGGGGTCCCTGACCCATCCTGCTCTCATGGAGTCTCTGCTGAATGCATGCCCCACCCTCAGGTCATTCTCCATGGAGATCCACCCTGTAGCAGAGTACCACAGAGCCCCACTGAGAAGCATTCCCCAGCCAGCACACCATGCAGGTGGCCGACAATCTAGTATATAGACCACCCAAAGTTATTTATATCCAACCTGTACAAAATGTTTTTGTTTTATTGTAGTTTGTGGGGCCGGTTTACCAGACATAGAGTAATCCTCGTCTTAGATTAAATGCAGATTTGAACTAAAATCAAGTTTTAGTGAGTTGTCGGGTTAGGTGAGATTAATTTAACAAGAAAAGTGAAATCTCAACATAAGAAAGGTTTAACATATTAAGACATGAGGATTGCATATGCGCATTTATAAAACAATGGTATATAAATGTTTACTTTTTAAAATTGAGTCGCAGAGAATTGGATACAAAGAATTGGATACAAAGAGCATTTCTTTTTGTGTTGTATTTGAGACTTGTCCCAACTTTCCATTGCTAGAACTCTCACTGGAGAAGCTGTGTGTGAAAGTACCCAAATTGAGGACCAGTGTGGAGAGTCTGATGTGTGTGTTGCTACGCTCTCCTCGCCTCACCTCACTTCACGTCTCAGGAATCAACAGCTCAACTGGCTTCTCACCCAGCCACCTCCTCAACACAGTGGCAGGTAACATGGAGTCATTTAAAACCACTGTCAACGTAGAGTACAAGCACTACTTTTCATTTAACAGTTTTGTCATTTAGATTAAGCAGATGCTCTTATCAAGAGCGACTTAGTCAGTGCATCCAAGTGCTATTTTCTAGCAGTTTTGTATGTGTAAGTTGATGCTGCTGTCCTCACATAATGCATATTCTAGCCCATTATCTGTTTTGTTTTTTATTAGTGTGCTTCCAATTGTTTCAGCAATAACTTCATGTACAATGCATGTGGAACTCTTCCTAGCCGTAGGAGATATTTTGGTATATTTTCTCCCATATGGTAAAATTGTTTTTGTGTTCCTGCTGTTACAGAGTCCAATCGCCACCTGAAGGACCTCACCTTGGAGGATATCAACCTGTCTGACTGTCACTGTGCAATCTTCCAGCTACTGGATAACTACTGTATGTTGGAAGGTAAGGAATGATTTCCATGAAGTAGTTTTTGTATCAAATTATGTATTAAAATTCATATTAATTCTGTTTTTTTTTATCTAACATGTATGCAGCTCTAAAAAGTGGTATGCAGCATGGATATCACAAACAAGCAAAGCCTCTTGCATTTGATCAGTTTATTCTATGTGTGTCTCAAATGGCACCCTATTCCTTATGTAGTGCACTACTTTTGACAAGGGCCTAAAGGGGAAACGGTGCCATTTGGGATGCATCCTAATTGTATTCTCCTGTCTGCTCCATAATGACAGCGTTGTCATTGAAGGACTGTCGGCTTCTGGAGAAATGCAGTGACAAGGAAGATGTCGTCCGACAGCTGGTTAATTCTCTCAAAAAGGTTCCATCTCTCCAGTCTCTCAACTTGGCTCAAAACCGCCTCGGTAAGAGGCCAACTTAGCTATGTTTCACAGGTTTCGTTCAGACTTTTCTTGCTACGTCCCCCGCCCCTGCCACCTTTTTATTTAACCTTTATTTAACTAGGCAAGTTAGTTATGAACAAATTCTTATTTACAATGACGGCCTACCAAAAGGCAGGCCTCCTGCGGGGACCTGGGGCTGGGATTAAAATAAAAAATATAGAACAAAACACACATCACGACAAGAGAGACACCAGAACACTACATAAAGAGAGACCTAAGACAACAACCTAGCATGGCAGCAACACATGTCAACAACATGATAGCAGCACAAAACATGGTACACACATTATTGGGGACAGACAACCGCACAAAGGCAAGAAGGTAGAGACAACAATACATCACGCAAAGCTACTACACCTCTGGATAGTATGAATTCGATTTTTGAAATAGAATGCATGAATTGAAACAACTATTTTTATTTTGTCCTTTTAGCCAAGACTGTGACAGTTTTGGGGGAACTCTTCAAAGGACCCTCACCAAGCACAGTGAAAGAGCTGGACATCAGGCAAGTAGCTGCTATAAGCATTTCAGTAGGCTATTTTGGCATTTTGTGAAGAGGCCTAATTTGTCTTATGAGAGTTGGACTCTGTCCCTATTCTCCACACTTCCCCCAAAGTTTGCGCTTGCAAACTCCCCGTCATGGATTGGTGTAAGCATTGGCTGTGGGGAGTTTCAAGTTCCACCAATGTTAAATCCATGATGTAGAGTGTACAACTGCAGACTTTGAGAGAAGGGTGGCAAATTGGAACGTAGCCATTCTGTTTCTTGTATTTCCTGTCTTTGTCGTTGATAGCTCCAACTTCATCCAGCCTCCTGAGCTGCTAGAGTTAGGGAAGTTGTTGGAGACCCACCGTCCTCCCCAGAAACTACTCCTCACCCTGAAGAGCAACCCACTGGACAGAGACATGGAGCTGAGGGACACGGCTCTGGGCACGCTCAGTCACCTTTGTGACCTCATCACCGACCACTGGAACTCCAGAGACACCATGGCTGACCACATCAGCATGATGTGAACTAGGTCTTAGGTCATGCGAATGGAGTAGTGTCATGTTGCCTCTCGGTGCTGATCTTGGGACAGTTTTCTGAGGAAGGGGAGGCTGGTCCTAGACCTCTAAATAGGCGACACTTCACCTCGTAACCCTGCGAATTCTGGGTTGTGTTCATTAGTAACACTGAAACGTTTTGCAATGGGAAAAAAATATGAGCATTGTTTATTAGACAAGTACAGATAGTACTTCCCTGTTTCACTCCAGTTCGGACCAACTGAACATGACCCTGGATAAAATGTTGTTCCTTAACCTGAAGTGAACGAACATTTGCTGCTACCCAAGAGAAGTTACTGGACTTCAAAATTGCTTCAGTTTTAAGTCTTTTGTAAGGAACAATATTTTCCAGTTTACAACACTCATATATATGTTGCTGTTTTGTATGTCAAGGCTGTTGCAGGCCTAATAAGCCAAAAACAATGTGTTACATAAATACAAGTGGCCTTACATTTGGCATTTTAAATTGTGAAATAATGGCATAAGAGTTTAGTATCCTAATTGTTTTTTCAAAGATCAACAAATGCACCGTTTCCTTTATCTTGTTCAGCTGTTCATTCTGCATCTTTATTGTTGATATTGTCATGTTCATAATGCAGCATTTGATGTATTTAAGTAGAAATGTATTTTGACCCCATTTGATTTGGTAACTTTCAGTCTGATATTATATTAAAACTGCAAACATTTGTGATGTAAAATTGTATTGTTTGTGCTTTTCTAATAACCAATTTCTGTGTTCATGCAAGTAAGTGACTGAATGAATCCTCACTATCAGTATCTGCAATTTGGCAGTACGCCCAGAACCTTGTTTTGAGAAAGGGATATCTCATTTTCAAGGTCTGAGCTTGGAGAGAAGAAGCCTTGTAAGGTATTGGTCTGTCACATGCATGAACCAAACATTAATAATGAATTTATTATGAATAAGCTAAATCATGCAAATATAATTTGTCTGTGAGTGGGATAGAAGAGATCTAACGGGACTGCCCCGATAGAGCTCACTTAAGACCGGTACTTTATGCATCTACATTTGACTGTGACCTCTCCAGCTTCCTGTTAGTAAACAATGATTCATTTATGATTAACTTCGAGTGTCCCTATGTAGAATTTCCATGACACATTTCTCCATGGCAAAATGTGTAGAATTGCAGCAAACTTGCTTTAAAACTGCCACATTTTCTCTGCTCTAAACCTTCAATATTGGGGGCTGATCAAATTGGGGGAGGGTGGGCAACAATTTGACTTAGGGCCCCCAAAAGGCTTTGACTGCATGTGTGGGTTTGAATGTGGGTACGCAGATCTGCAAGCCACTGCGGACCCTACATTTTTTGTAGCCCCCACCCTCATCAAAGTTGCCCATCCATGACCTAGAATATCTTGTTTGTTGAATTGCTAGTTGTCTTGGTTCAATAAATCCTGACATGAGTGAAAATGTCTAACGTCTTAACAAAATACTTTTGTTATCAAGGCAAAAAAGTATATGGATCAATAGAAAACAAATATAAGTACATTTAGACAATATACATGAATATTTACACAGTGAATAGAACCCAAAACGGAATGGAAAGAAAGATGTGGGGACAATTACATATAGGAATTGCCTTTTCATGAAAATATAATAGTCTTCAATATGGTTATTACTTTGTTACACACCCTTATAAAAAGAGTACGGTGGATTGAACCTTGACAGGTAGCAGTGCCGATTTTAGCGTGTAAATCTTGGTGGGGCAAAAAAAAAAAGTGGGATGCATGCCAGCAAAGCCACTACACATGAATTGCACTATAACAGTGACAAATGGTGCCCACAAACTGTTTGGGCCTACATAAAACTGTCCCAACACGTTACCACTGCTAAACCTGGCTTTCAGCGGAGCCTTGTCTGGCAGCGAAACAGTTCCTTCAGCCTCATTTACTGCCTTAAAAAAAAAAACATAGCGGATATTGCAGACTTGCTTCAACAAATGTGGTTTCTACTGACAATTGAGATGTACAGTTGAAGTCGGAAGTTTACATACGCTTAGGTTGGAGTCATTAAAACTTGTTTTTCAACCACTCCACAAATTTCTTGTTAACAAACTATAGTTGTGGCAAGTCGGTTAGGACATCTACTTTGTGCATGACACAAGTCATTTGTCCAACAATTGTTTACAGACAGATTATTTCACTTATAATTCACTGTATCACAATTACAGTGGGTCAGAGGTTTACATACACTAAGTTGACAGTGCCTTTAAACAGCTTGGAAAATTCCAGAAGATGATGTCATGGCTTTAGAAGCTTCTGATAGGCCAATTGACATCATCTGAGTCAAAAGGAGGTGTACCAGGCCTCCCGGGTGGCACAGTGGTCTAAGGTGGTGCAGTGGTCTAGCTGTGCCACCAGAGACTCTGGGTTCGAGCCCAGGCTCTGTCGCAGCCGGCCGCGACCGGGAGGTCCATGGGGCGACGCACAATTGGCCTAGCGTCGTCCAGGTTAGGGAGGGTTTGGCCGGTAGGGAAATCCTTGTCTCATCGCGCACTAGCGACTCCTGTGGCGGGCCGGGCGCAGTGCATGCTGACCAGGTCGCTAGGTGTATGGTGTTTCCTCCGACACATTGGTGCGGCTGGCTTCCGGGTTGGATGCGTGCTGTGTTAAGAAGCAGTGCGGCTTGGTTGGGTTGTGTTTCAGAGGACGCATGGCTCTCGACCTTCGTCTTTCCCGAGCCCGTACGGGAGTTGTAGCGATGAGACAAGACAGTAACTACTAACAATTAGACCACGAAAAAGGGGGTAAAAAAAAAGAGGTGTACCTGTGGATGTATTTCAAGGCCCACCTCCAAGACCTCAGAAAAAAATTGTAGACCTCCACAAGTCTGTTTCATCCTTGGGAGCAATTTCCAAATGCCTGAAGGGACCACGTTCATCTGTACAAACAATAGTACGCAAGTATAAACACCATGGGACCAGGCAGCCGTCATACCGCTCAGGAAGGAGACGCGTTTTGTCTCCTGGAGATGAATGTACTTTGGTGCAAAAAGTGCAAATCAATCCCAGAACAACAGCAAAGGACCTTGTGAGGAGGAAACAGGTACAAAAGTATTTATATCCACAGTAAAAGTCCTATATCGACATAACCTGAAAGGCCACACAGCAAGGAAGAAGCCACTGCTCTAGAACCGCCACGAAAAAGCCAGACTACGGTTTGCAACTGCACATGGGGACAAAGATCGTAGTTTTTGGAGAAATGCCCTCTGGTCTGATGAAACAAAAATAGAACTGTTTGGCCATAATGACCATTGTTATGTTTGGAGGAAAAAGGGGGAGGCTTGCAAGCCGAAGAACACCATCCCAACCGTGAAGCACGGGGGTGGCAGCATCATGTTGTGGGGGTGCTTTGCTGCAGGAGGGTCTGGTGCACTTCACAAAATAGATCATCATGAGGAACAAAAATGATGTGGATATATTGAAGCGACATCTCAAGACATCAGTCAGGAAGTTAAAGCTTGGTCGCAAATGGGTCTTCCAAATGGACAATGACCCCAAGCATACTTCCAAAGTTGTGGCAAAATGGCTTACAGACAACAAAGTCAAGGTATTGGAGTGGCCATCACAAAGCCCTGACCTCAATCCTGTAGAACATTTGTGGGCAGAACTGAAAAAGCATGTGCGAGCAAGGAGGCCTACAAACCTGACTCAGTTACAGCAGCTCTGTCAGGAGGAATGGGCCAAAATTCACCCAATTTATTGTGGGAAGCTTGTGGAAGGCTACCTGAAATGTTTGACCCAAGTTAAACAATTTAAAGGCAATGCTACCAAATACTAATTGAGTGTATGTAAACTTCTGACCCACTGGGAATGTGATGAAAGAAATAAAAGCTTAAATAAATCCTTCTCTCTATTATTATTCGAACATTTCACATTCTTAAAAAAAAGTGTTGATCCTAACTGACCTAAGACAGGGAATTCTTACTAGGATTAAATGTCAGGAATTGTGAAAAACTGAGTTGAAATGTATTTGGCTAAGGTGTATGTAAACTTCCGAATTCAACTGTACAAGTTATAGCATAAGGGGACGACAAGCTGATAAGAGGCAATCCATAATTTAGATTTAGACATTAATGAGCAAGCGACAACAGATGTAGTCTATGGGCTAGGCCCCTTTTTTCTCCACTTCCTGACTGAATGACATGCCCAAAGTAAACTGCCTGTAGCTCAGGCCCTGGAGCCAGGATATGCATATAATTGGGACCATTGGAAAGAAAACACGTTGAAGTTTGTAGAAATGTTAAAATAATGTAGGAGAATGTAACACAATAGATATTGTAGGAGAAAATCCAAAGAAAAACCAACCTGAAATAAATTTTTTTGAGAGACCATCCTCTTGGAAATGCAAGAGAAAGTTAATATTAAGAATTCCACAGGCTGTCAGCAGTCTATGTTCAAGGTTTCAGGCTTGTAATATCAATTTTAGCAGAAGGACACAGTCTTGGAAATTCGTGTTTGCGCGCTCCATGAAGACATTATGCACCTGCTAAAATCCAAATCCAGTTTCCAATTGAACATCTTTCCGTAAGAAATATTATAGTTTGTTTACATTTTAGGGTATCTGAGGAGTAAGTAGAAACGTATTTTGACTTGTTGAAACAAAGTTTAGGGGTAGATTTTCAGATTCCTTTCTCTGCAAGTTGAACGAGTGGAGTACTCAAATCGATGGCACCAACTAAACAAACTTTTTGGGATATAAAGAAGGATTTTATCTAACAAAACGACCCTACATGTTATAGCTGGGACCCTTTGGATGACAAATCAGAGGAAGATTTTCAAAAAGTAAGTGAATATTTCATTGTTATATGTGAATGTATGAAACCTGTGCCGGTGGAAAAATATTTTGATGTGGTGCACCGTCCTCAAACAATCACATGGCATGTTTTCGCTTTAATAGCTACTGTAAATCGGACAGTGCAGGTAGATTAACAAGAATTTAAGCTTTCAGCCGATACAAGATACTTATATGTACTTAAATGTTTAAAATCCATAATATTTATGATTATTTATTTGCATTGCCCGCCCTCCAGTACCACCAGAAGTTGTCCCACTAGCGGGACACCAATCCTTTTGTTCAGCACTTTTGAAATGTACAGTGACAGAATTCAGGACATGGGCCAGTCAGAACCGTAGGATAAATAAATGGGGCATATAAACAGACAATGAAAGCTCTTACAATAATCAATGATTACATTTCTCTAAAATAGGTTATAGACTATTTGTGCCCCACCAAGTTAGAACAGTAGGCGAAATTAAGAGGTGAAAATAGACCAAATTATTAGGGTGAGGCACATTGAACGACGAACGCCGTTTGGCGTCATATAACACTATTTGACGCGTTAAATAAGCTTTTAATTTGACATGCCAAATAACACAATTATATTATAGAATGTTGTGTGCTGAATTTGCACGCGCAAGCCAAGCACCACAACTACTAATGTTATGTGTTTACAATACCGCGTTGGTGAAAATAGACCAAAGTATTAGGGGGAGGCACATGGGCTACTGACAACATACACTTAGTATTACCTTCCCTAGCTACAGTATACATTTCTCCCTTGCATATTACATAAATTATGCAGCAGCATACAAGGCATTTTTGGACTCACCTTGTGAAGTTGGCGCAGCGGTCCTTTTTGTGGGCAAATTTTGTCAACAAACTTTGTCATCAAAGTCTGGCATTCTCTGGATTTATGGTGGGAACTCGGGGGGGGGGGAACCCAGCCACTCCATTGAATAGCAGGCTAACGTTAGTGGTTTCTTTGCAACGCTTGCAGTTAGCCACTGATTCCTTCTCAAAGACTCATTGTTGTATTTGCGATTTCCAACATGTTGTGTAATCTTAATGTACAATGGCCGATGAGCACTGAAACGTTTTATCTATAATTTCTCTTCATTATTTCTCTTCATATGACAAGGATTAAAAAGGATTTGCCAGTAGATTGTTGACTTGATGACAACTGATGATGACTGCTAGCTAAGACTTTGAAAGTAAGATGTTGACATGATCAGTCCAATCAAAGCTACTGTAGATATAACGTGATTTGATGTCATTCTATCTGTGACCAATGACCTTGAGCCTTCTTGGATGGGCACTATTAACATAACTCTATGGCAGAACCCAAGGGGCTAACATTATCGAGCTCTAACCTTAGAATTGTGGATGTCGTACTGTCCCATGAGTGACAGAAAACTGTGCCAATCATGACAGAAAACTGAGCCAAACAGGCAAAACGCTCTGTATTTTCTGCTGGCTAGCCCCACCACCACAGAAAGCACTGAGCTAGGCTGAAACACCTGCATTTTGGAGACACTTATTCAAGAAGAGAAGACCATGTTTGTATGCAGCTTAATTAACTCAATTACATTTTTTCTACATTGTTTGCAAACTGATATGTGACACGTATTAAGCCAAAATTACAAGCAAAACAGGTTACCCCCCCCCCACACACACACAAGTGTGGGGCTCAAAACATTTGGGCCTCTGCCACACCTGCCCTGAATGACAGGTCGCTACTGAATAATTCCATCATGAGAGAATTTCTATTTTTTTGTGTATCCCTAGGCCCTCTCGTCCAGTAACGTTGCTCCTGTGTGCTAGTTGGCCGTCTTTGGTTCAACGCTAGGCCCTCTTGTCCAATCACTCCTGGTGCTCTCAGGCTGCCTGGCTGGTCCTTGTGGGAGCGCTGATGGAAGACGAAGGAGACACCTGCATCCCAGGAGGCCTGCAGCACCGGGTCTCTCAGGCCTCTCTTATCAGGGTGGTGTTGCCACTGGGACAGGTCACAGGCACAGTCAGAGTCCTCAGGAGGGGTACGCACCTGACGCCTGTTCCTACAATGGTACCTGGCAGGAGCACAGAGAGACAATAGTTCACTTCAGTGGCCAAATAAAACTGTTATGATTGACGTTAGTCCCTACAGACAAGACAGATGTTTTATTTTCCCACAAAGTAGAAAAGTGCAACAGCAACTTCCCAACTAACTTTTAAAAGAGTTCAGAAGGGTTCTGCCAACTGCTTCTGTTGAGATCCTAACTCTGCATGTGGGTGTACCAAGCAGGGCTCTAAAGTGTGAAGGAATATTTTGATGTGCGACCTGGAGTTTTATTTTTGGAGCACCAGTGCGACTAAAAGACAATACAATAAATAATTCAATTCGTAACAATATTTAGCCGCAATAGTTATCTACACTGCTGCCTCCCGCGGCAGCTTGGTTCCAGTTCCCGGGCCACACACACCATGTCCCGCCCCCTGTCACTCAAGCAGGCACCACACAGTTCCTTCACGCTGTTCATTCTCTCAGCATGCTGTCAATTCATGCACTCACAATATTCTTCCAAAAGAACGATGCTACTTTTCACGTTGCTTCTAAATATGAATCCACATGTTCTCTATTATACTATTCAGTTGCATATATTGCTCTCTGCAAAATGCGAGTTAGTTAGTCTAAAGCTGGCATGTGCCTAAAATAATGATAGCTAATCTTTAATGCTAATCGCTAGTTGGCTAGATAAATTCCTTATAGTTAAATGCACTAGCTAGGCCATGGATTGGCAACTGGCGGGCCGCAGGCCGGCCCTCAGATCAAGTATTATTTGTTTTTGAGAAAGTTGAGGTGACTAAACTGCTTGGAGTTACCCTTGATCGTAAACTGTCATGGTAAAAACATATTGATACAACAGTAGCTAAGATGGGGAGAAGTATGTCCATAATAAGGCGCTGCTCTGCCTTCTTGACAGCACTGTCAACAAGGCAGGTCCTACAAGCCATTAGTTTTGTCGCACCTGGACTACTGTTCAGTCGTGTGGTCAGGTGCCACAAAAAAGGACTTAGGAAAATTGCAATAAGTTCAGCACAGGACAGCACGGCTGGCCCTTGGATGTGCACAGAGAGCTAATATTAATAATATGCATGTCAATCTCTCCTGGCTCAAAGTGGAGGAGAGATTGACTTCATCACTGCTCGTATTTATGAGAGGTATTGACATGTTGAATGCACCGAGCTGTCTGTTTGAACTACTGGTGCACAGCTCGGACAACCATGCATACCCCACAAGACATGACAAAAGAGGTCTCTTCACAGTCCCCAAGTCCAGAACAGACTATGGAAGGCGCACAGTACTAAATAAAGCCATGACTACATTGAACTCTATTCCACATCAAGTAACTCATGCAAGCAGTAAAATTAGATTTAAAAAACAGATAAAAAAAACACCTTATGGAACAACGGGGACTGTGAAGCAACATAAACATAGGCACAGACACACACACACACACACACACGATAGCATACACACTATACACAGACGTACATGTACACATGGATTCTGTACTGTATACAGTGCCTTGCAAAAGTATGCATCCCTTTGGCGTTTTTCCTATTTTGTTGCATTACAACCTGTAATTTAAATTGATTATTAATTGGATTTCATGTAATGGACATACACAAAATAGTCCAAATTGGTGAAGTGAAATGAAAAAACTATTTGTTTCAAAAAATTCAAAAAATGTCAAACGGAAAAGTGGTGCGTTCAAATGTATTCACCCCTTTGCTATGAAGCCCCTAAATAAGATCTGGTGCAACCAATTACCTTCAGAAGTCACATAATTAGTTAAATAAAGTCCACCTGTGTGTAATCTAAGTGTCACATGGTCTGTCACATGATCTCAGTATATGTATACACCTGTTCTGAAAGGCCCCAAGATCTACAACACCACTAAGCAAGGGGCACCACCAATCAAGCGGCACCATGAAGACCAAGGAGCTTTCCAAACAGGTCAGGGACAAAGTTGTGGAGAAGTACAGATCAGTGTTGGGTTATAAAAAAATATCAGAAACTTTGAACATTCCAAGGAGCACCATTAAATCCATTATTAGAAAATGGAAAGAACATGGCACCACAGCAAACCTGCCAAGAGAGAGCCATCCACCAAAACTCACAGACCAGACAAGGAGGGCATTAGTCAGAGAGGCAACAAAGAGACCAAAGATAACCCTGAAGGAGCTGTGAAGCTCCACAGCGGAGATTGGAGTATCTGTCCATAGGACTACTTTAAGCCGTACACTCCATAGAGTTGGGCTTTACGGAAGAGTGGCCAGAAGAAAGCCATTGCTTAAAGAAAAAAAATAAGCAAACACATTTGGTGTTCACCAAAAGGCATGTGGGAGACTCCCCAAACATATGGAAGAAGGTACTCTGGTTAGATGAGACTAAAATTTAGCTTTTTGGCCATCAAGGAAAACGCTATGTCTGGCGCAAACCCAACACCTCTCATCACCCCGAGAACACCATCGAGAACACCATCGAGAACACCATCCGAGAAAACCATCCGCATGGTGGTGGCAGCATCATGCTGTGTGAATGTTTTTTATCGGCAGGGACTGGGGAACTTGTCAGAATTGAAGGAATGATGGATGGTGCTAAATACAGGGATATTCTTGAGGGAAACCTGTTTCAGTCTTCAAGAGATTTGAGACTGGGATGGAGGTTCACCTTCCAACAGGACAATGATCCTAAACATACTGCTAAAGTAACACTCGAGTGGTTTATGTGGAAACAGTTAAATGTCTTGGAATGGCCTAGTCAAAGACCAGACCTCAATCCAAATGAGAATCAGTGGTATGACTTAAAGATTGCTGTACACCAGCGGAACCCATCCAACTTGAAGGAGCTGGAGCAGTTATTCCTTGAAGAATGGGCAAAAATCCCGTAGCTAGATGTGCCAACCTTATAGAGACATACCCCAAGAGACTTGCAGCTGTAATTGTTGCAAAAGGTGGCTCTACAAAGTATTGACTTAGGGGGGTGAATACGGTAGTTATGCACACTCAAGTTTTCAGCTTTTTTGTCTTATTTCTTGTTTGTTTCACAAAAAACGTTTTGCATCTTCAAAGTGGTAGGCATGTTGTGTAAATCAAACGATACAAACCCCCCAAAAATCTATTTAATTCCAGGTTGTAAGGTATAACAAAATAGAAAAAATGCCAAGGGACGTGAATACTTTCGCAAGTCACTGTATAGATGATCTCATTAAGAAGCAGAAATGTAAAGTTGCCTTTTTCTACAGAAACAGATTGTGCCGTTCTCTAAACAGTAGAAAGCAGATTATTCAGTCAACATTTTTATCTGTTCTTGATTATGGCGATATTATTTATCAAAATGCAGCTGCTACTCTTTAACCTTTGGATGCCATCTACCATAGTGCCCTTCATTTTGTTACAGGGGACAATATAATACTCATCACTGCATCCTGTATCAAAAGGTTGGCTGGACTTCGCTATAGACTCGTGCTGTTACGATCAACCCTGTTCAAATCAAATGTATTTATAAAGCTATTTTTACATCAGCAGATGTCACAAAGTGCTAATACAGAAACTCAGCCTAAAAAGCAAGCAATGAAAATGTAGAAGCACAGTAGCTAGGAAAAACTCCCTAGAAAGGCAGGAACCTAGGAAGAAACCTGGAGAGCAACCAGGGTCTGAGGGTTGGTCAGTCCTCTTCTGACTTTATTTGCCACTTAATAGGCACTTACTATAGTGATTTTTTTAAAGCTGAACATGTGGTCTTCATGATATAATGTTAAAATTAGGTGAAATCGAAAGTGACCAAGTAACAATTCTCAAAAGGCACAGAATTGGTGGAATAACCCAAATACATGGGAGAAACAAAGTAGCCAAATATGTTTTTATGATGAACCCAGATCTGCATTCAGTATTTACTTTTAAGCCTTCTTTTCCTATAGTAAGAACTAGTTATACATATACAGTCACAAACCTTCCTTAAT
Organism: Salvelinus alpinus; assembly: GCF_045679555.1. Classification (NCBI taxonomy): domain Eukaryota; kingdom Metazoa; phylum Chordata; class Actinopteri; order Salmoniformes; family Salmonidae; genus Salvelinus; species Salvelinus alpinus. The sequence goes on along the minus strand of NC_092091.1, from coordinate 37,833,321 downwards.
TAAACTAGGCCCATTGCAAATGTACAATATATGCCCCTTTCTGTATTTCAATCTTAATGCTCAATTTTGTCAGGAAAATGGTGAGGTGGATGTAAAGAAATACATATCAGGATAGGCAATACATTTTCATTGAGGTTAAAAAAACTTTATTCCTTAAAGAGGTACAAAAATAGTGTCCATACGACCTTTTAGACATAACAGTAACATCAATAAAAACAACATAAAAACAACATAAACCCGACACAAGTATGAAACGCAAGAATGCAATTTGCTATGCAGGAGGCAATCATATATATTCACTTTGAGTTGTGGGGCTGCACACGTTTGCATATTTTTTCTACACAACCACGCAGGATCGCCATTTGGCATAGCTAATCGTAGCTCTTGCATTGTGTACTTGTATAGGGTATAAATGAGGGTTTAGAGCTACATCTAAAGGGAACAGATGTGTTTGGTCTCTGATACTGTGCCAGGGACTGGCACTCATGTCTCATATAAAAAGTTAGTGGATATACCTCTCTGTGTGTGTATGCGTGTGTATGCATGTTTGTCCATGCGTGTGCGTGTGTGACTTGCTTGGAAACATTCTTGCTCTTTCACAGAGAAAACAAAGGTAACATTTAAAAAAGCATACATGACCATTTCATAAATAATACATTTCTGATATTTGTAAGAACAAGTGTATAACATGAAATACAATAAATAAATCATTTTTATAAAATAAATAATTTCCCTAATGTACAGTAATGCGATATTGAGATGCATAGCATCTAACAGGGAAGTTCAGTTTGTACTTAGTCAGTGAGTGAAAGCCAAGAAAGCCAAGATGGCGCCGGAGAAGAAGGCTGACGTTTTACGTGTTCCTATCCAATTTAGTTTTTTTGTTCGTTTCTTTTCGATGTTTGTAACTTATTTTTTTACTTATTTTGTACATAATAATACATTTGTACTACCGTCTCTTATGACCGAAAATAACTTCTGGACATCAGAACTGCGATTACTCAACACGAACTGTCAGAATCCTTTTTTTCCTTTAACGAGTCCGATGAGCCCGACGTGAATGACATACTGCTTTCCCAGGGACATGCCCAGATCCCCATCATTTGTGTGAAGAGAAGGTTGAGAAAAAGGGGCCGGAGGGCGGGCTACCTTCTGAGAATTCGTAGGTGATTGAATAAACCACCACTGCCTTCCATTCTACTAGCAAACGTGCACACTTTGAAATTTTTTATCAATGACCTACGTGGAAGATTAAACTTCCAACGGAACATTCAAAACTGTAATATCTTATGCTTCACAGAGTCGTGGCTGAATGATGACATTATCAACATACAGCTGGCTGGTTACACGCTTTATCGGCAGGATAGAACAGCAGCGTCTGGTAAGACAAGGGGCGGCTGACTATGTATTTTTGTAATAACAGCTGGTGCACGATATCTAAGGAAGTCTCGAGGTTTTGCTCGCCTGAGGTAGAGTATCTCATGATAAGCTGTAGACCACACTATCTACCTAAAGAGTTTTCATCTGTATTTTTCGTAGCTGTCTACATACAACCACAGCCTGATGCTGGCACTAAGACTGCACTCAATGAGCTGTATTCCGCCATAAGCAAACAGGAAAATGCTCACCCAGAGGCGGCGCTCCTAGTGGCCGGGGACATTAACCCTTTCATGCGTGAGTTCCAAATATCTCTAACGGTCGCCCCCAGCGTGAATTTTTTTATGCACGTGATGTTAGAACGTTCTCTCCATTCCAGATTATGATTGTTACGCAACAGTACATTTAATCCATGCTGCCATCAAACCAAGGCACTTAGCCTGTTTTTATTTATAGGCTGTTTCAACTTCAATTTCAAATGATGTTCTAACAAGTTTTTATTTTCTAAGAACAGTTTGAATTGAGGTGTGTTCCGCCTCCTCATTCATTCACATAAAAATAGTCATTTTTACTTTTGCGGACAATTGATTTTTGGGACATTTCTGACCCAGACAAAATTCCCCAAGCACTTCCCAATTGTTTTTATGCATTCTGATTCTTGCATAGATTGTAATGGACACATATTATGTGTGTAAAATAGTTTTTTGAAGGTTGTACTGATTATGATGAGCTAAGCTAATTCCAGCTGTGTGTAGCCATGTTTGTTGACAAACAATGCATTCTGGGTTTCACGTAATCGTCTGTTGGACCAAAGATGTTATAACAAAATGAGGTGAGTAAGGGCTCACTCATTTTTTGAGGACTTCCGGAAATGAATGGTAGGATGTGTACAATGGTGGACGACACCCCCCCTTGAACATGCATACTATAAACAGACCAAACTCATCTTGTCTCCTCGTATTATCTTTGGCTAATTCATATTGTAGTTATACAAATATATTGTCAGCGAGAGTTATACAAATATGACCGCTTGTGTTATGTCAATCTATCCTCAGTTAGCGCTAGGACAAATGTAGCCTACATTTTTCCGGTTTGGATGATTGTGTTATGCTGTAGATACTTCTGTGAATGTCTGAACATTGCATACAAAAATAAACTGCTCACATTCTGGACATAACTTTGTAAGGATTGTGGATGTGCAAAATGTTTCTGAAAAAAGTGTGGCCAGCTCAAATGCTGATTGTTGCGTCATTCGAAACTGGCCGTTCTAAATAAGCGTTCTAAATAATAGTTCTAATCACACCGGTTTGATCGTATGCTACAGGGACCACAGTAGAATGATCACACCCGTGTGTTGGTATGAGTGAAAAGATTAATGCAGAGAAACTTAAATTGGTCTTACCAAATTTCTGTCGGCATGTGCAACCAGAGGGAAAAAAACTCTGGGCCACCTTTACTCCACTAACAGAGACGCATACAAAGCTCTCCCTCACCCTCTATTTGGCAAATCTGACCAAAATTCTATCCTCCTGATTCCTGCTTACAAGCAAAAATGAAAGCAGGAAGCACTAGTGACCAATAAAAAAGTGGAAGGCCCTAGAAATTGTCAAAGACTCCAGCCACCCTCGTCATAGACTGTTCTCTCTGCTACGGCAAGCGGTACCGGAGCATCAAGTCTAGGTCCAAGAGGCTTCTAAACAGCTTCTACCCCAAGCCATAAGACTCCTGAACATCTAATCAAATGGCTACCCAGACTATTTGCATTGCCCCTCTTTTACACCGCTGCTACTCTCTGTTGTTATCATCTATGCATAGTCACTTTAATAACTCTACCTACATGTACATATTACCTCAATTACCTCGACAAACCAGTGCCCCCGGACATTGACTTTGTACCGGTACCCCCCTGTATATAGTCTCGCTATTGTTATTTTACTGCTGATCTTTAATTACTTGTTACTTTTATTTCTTATTCTTATTTTTTTAACTGCATTGTTGGTTAGGGGCTTGTAAGTAAGCATTTCAGTGTAAGGTCTACTACACCTGTTGTATTCGGCTCATGTGACTAATACAATTTCATTTGATTTGACATATTTGCAGATCAAACACACACCAGATGCTGCAGCTTCATATAACCACAAACCAGACATGAACTGAAGGCAGAATAGAGACGGGTAATCTTCTTTGTTCACACTTTGCCAGTCCCTAAATATAATGCTGTGAACAATGAGAAAAAACACAAAATCTCTGCACGTGTTATGGTTGAAGCACATAGTTAAAATAGGATGTAAATCTCTCTCAGTACATGCTTTGGTTATACTGTAGTACAGTTGGTGATGGGATCCGGGTAAAAAACACAAAGATTGAGACAATGAAAAGAGCAATAGCAGTGTATGGATACATCTTTCAATAGACTCTTGATTGTTTGTTACTGTGAATGCAAACAAGTCTTGAAAGACTGATCATAACATTGCTATAATGAACGATAGTCCTCCAGATGATATCCAACTACAAAGAGATTGAGGAGCTCCAACAGTTGAACAGAAATGCTTCACTTAAAAAAAATGTAACACCACTTGATATAAATCAACACTATAATGCAATATGTGTGATACATTACTACGCAAACCTTCGCCTTGTTTGTTTATACCGTATCTACATGGTGTTTTATTCTCTCTACCGTATGTCTCCATTTCATTGGTCAGGTGTGGAGAGGCAGCCAATCAGAAGACAATATGTATTTATGTAGTCAAGTCAAATGTTCCTTTAACACAGCTGCAACAGAGTGGTGTAAATGAAGAGTTATATTTGTCCATCACATAGATAAACAATATGATATGCGATAGGATATATATCACGATAAAAAGTATTATAAGCACATTCAGAATAACAGTTGGCAATAGGCTCAATTATCGTTGTAATCCAAAACCTTTAGTTGACTTCGGTGATGTGCACATTCAGAGCTGAAAATAAACCATGTGTGTCAGGCAGCATGAGGTATGGCTGGGCCATGACTGACCTTGGCCCTGTGATGGCATCCTACAACACACTGTTTATAGACCTGTACAGTAAACAAGTTGGGCCAAGCTACAAACAAGTGCCTCCGTTTCTGCAAGTCTTAATCTAGGTAGGTACAGTTGATACAGTTTTGGTATTGTTCTCAAGGCATGCATGAGTTCTGAGTTAGTAAAGTGAGAGTAGATTTGTGCTTAGTGACTGGAATCAACTGAATACCATGGGGTATGTCTATGTAATTTCATTCCCATAGCCTGTGTATAGAGACAGTGGGAGATGGGATTATATATATATATATTTTGTTGTTGTTGACAAATTGCTCAAATCTACCTTGCTATGACATTACCAAACCCTATGTGGATGAGCAGCCAATGAAGAAATTAACATAAAAATGCATAGAAGTTATTTTGGTCTTATTAGAGAGCCTTCGAAACCAAACAACTTCACTTCTCACTTCTTATACAGTCAGTTGCCCACAATGCTTCTCTTCTGGTTTAGAGTTATGGTCCAATGGTCCAATACTTTTGCTTCATCCTCTCCTCTTTTAATATGTAACAAAATGCAGATGAGGGCAGACACCAAGTGAAGTCCACCTTCTTATGGGGCATCTTGCTGTCAGCACAGGGAGCAAGTCATGTATTTAGAGAGTTGGGCCAATGCGGTTTCTGCATTTTGATGCATTTACATGACACTTCAACATTATTTGGCAGCCATGTTAGCGCCACATTAACATTACATGGGGAATATTTAAACATTGCTATGTAACTTAATGTCTAGAATTATAACAATATTCAAAATTCTAAAAGTTGGCCTAACTCTCTAAACATATGGCTCTGACTAATCCTAACCACTCCCTGCCAAGGAGCTCCAGTCCTCTCCCGTCTCCAGAGCTGCGACTCCTGGGCTCTCACTGAGGATGCAGCTCCTCTGTTGGACATAGGGATTGACAGGAAAGGGGAAGGGAAAGGAGGATACCTAGTCAGTTATACAACTGAATGCATTCAACTGAAATGTGTCTTCCGCAATTAACCCAACCCCTCTGAATCAGAGAGGTGCAGGGGGCTGCCTTAAATTGATATCCATGTCATCGGCGTCTGGGGAGCAGTTGTTGTTGAGGGCTAACTGCCATGCTCAAGGGCAGGGTGTATTTCCATTTTGCATCCGTGCTGTTTCCCGACCCGAGAATCCGTGTTAATCCAAGTAGTTCCACGTCTGGAGGAGACCCAACTTTTGGGCCAAGGCTTCGATTCAGGCTCTGATCCAGCCTTTTTACCCAACATGCCCACAGTGAAGGCATCTCAGACTCTTCTTCTCTTCACCCTAAAGCTTCTTTATGCATGTGTGTTCTGCAGGTAGTCTTCTTCTTACTCTCTGCCCATCACCCCACACAGCTACAGTTAGCTGCGGACAGCCACTTGATGGTTTGCCATATAGTCTTGGCATCCATGAAGGAGACAGTCTCGTAGCGGGTGGGCCGGCAGCATGGGTAGGCACTCACTTTCCTGCTGGAGATACTTCCGTTCTCTGTCAGGGCCTTGAGGGCCAAGTCGTAGTTCTTACGGGAGCTCGAACACGTCCCCATACAGTACTTAAACAGGACGATCTCGTCCGAGTCAAAGCCCAGGCCCAGGTCTCTGACACGCATCTCCTTCTTCTCCATGCGGCAGTCCCGGCTGCTGTTCTTGGGCTTCTTGCGGGAGCCTCTTCGGGAGGGGTCGAGGTCTGGGGGCGAACGTTGCCACCTGCCCGGGTAGCTCTCTCCATCATTCACCAGACTGCGGTTCTCTACAGGAGAAAGGACATACAGTTGAAGTCGGAAGTTTACATACGCCTTAGCCAAATATATTTAAACTCAGTTTTTCACAATTCCTGACATTTAATCCTCGTAAAAATTCCCCTGTCTTAGGTCAGTTAGGATCACCACTTTATTTTAAGAATGTGAAATGTCCGAATAATAGTAGAGAGAATTATTTATTTAAGCTTTTATTTCGGAAGTTTACATACTAATTGAGTGTATTTGGTAGCATTGCCATTAAATTGTTTAACTAGGGTCAAATGTTTCGGGTAGCCTTCCACAAACTTCCCACAATAAGTTGGGTGAATTTTGGCCCATTCCTCCTGATAGAGCTGGTGTAACTGAGTCAGGATTGTAGGCCTCCTTGCTCGCACACACTTTTTCAGTTCTGCCCACAAATTTTCTATGGGATTGAGGTCAGGGCTTTGTGATGGCCACTCCAATACCTTGACTTTGTTGTCTGTAAGCCATTTTGCCACAACTTTGGAAGTATTCTTGGGGTCTGTCCATTTGGAAGACCCATTTGCGACCAAGCTTTAACTTACAGGCTGATGTCTTGAGATGTTGCGTGAATATATCCATATATGTTTCCCGCCTCATGATGCCATCTATTTTGTGAAGTGCACCGACCCTCCTGCAGCAAAGCACCCCCACAACATGATGCTGCTACCCCCGTGCTTCACGTTTGGGATGGTGTTCTTCGGCCTACAAGCCTCCCCCTTTTTCCTCCAAACATAACGATGGTCATTATGACCAAACAGTTCTATTTTTGTTTCATCAGACCAGAGGACATTTCTCCAAAAAGTATGATCTTTGTCCCCATGTGCAGTTGCTAACTGTAGTCTGGATTTTTTTATGGCGGTTTTGGAGCTGTGGCTTCTTCCTTGCTGAGCGGCCTTTCTCGTTTTACTGTGGATATAGATACTTTTGTACCTGTTTCCTCCAGCATCTTCACAATGTCCTTTGCTGTTGTTCTGGGATTGATTTGCACTTTTCGCACCAAAGTACGGTCATCTCTAGGAGACAGAACGCGTCTCCTTCCTGAGCGGTATGAGGGCTGCGTGGTCCCATGGTGTTTATACTTGCGTACTATTGTTTGTACAGATGAACGTAGTACCTTCATGCGTTTGGAAATTGCTCCCAAGGATGAACCAGACTTGTGGAGATCTACAATTTTTTTTCTGAGGTCTTGGCTGATTTCTTTTGATTTTCCCATGATGTAAAGCAAAGAGGCACTGAGTTTGAAGGTAGGCCTTGAAATACATCCACAGGTACACCTCTAATTGATTCAAATGATGTCAATTAGTCTATCAGAAGCTTCTATAGCCATGACATCGTTGTCTGAAATTTTCCAAGCTGTTTGAAGGCACATTCAAATTAGTGTATGTAAACTTCTGACCCACTGGAATTGTGATACAATGAATTATAAGTGAAATAATCTGGCTGTAAACAATTTACTTGTGTCATGCACAATGTAGATGTCCTAACCAACTTGCCAAAACTATAGTTTGTTAACAAGACATTTATGGAGTGTTTGAAAAACGAGTTTTAATGACTCCAACCTAAGTGTATGTAATCTTCCAACTGTATATGAAAACAAATGAATCATTATGATACACACTGTGCTTTTAACATATAGTGTTTTCAACTGGTAGACAGCCCTATTTGGTAAAAGCCAATTCCCCATTTGGCAAGAACAGCTCAAATAAGCAAAGAGAATCGACAGTCCATAATTTCTTTAAGACATGAAGGTCAGTCAATCCAGAACATTTCAAGAACTTCGAAAGTTTCTTCAAGTGCAGTCTCAAAAACTATCAGCGATGGAAAGGAAGACCCAGAGTTACCTCTGCTAAATTCAAACTGACCCTCTGCAACTGAACACTGACATTTTATGAGACCTTTCCCCGAATCGAGGACGAAGACGGCATCGCTAAGGTTGGTTCAAAATTCTCTATGCTACAACAGTACCTATCCTGTAACTCACAATAATGGATACCAAAAATGTTCCAGGCAGCCTCAAAGAATAACATTGATTTATACGCTGACTTCGTGAGTGAGTTTATAAGGAAGTGCATTGGAGATGTTGTACCCACTGTGACTATTAAAGCATACCCTAACCAGAAATTGTGGGTAGATGGCTGCATTCGCACAAAACTGAAAGCACGAACCACCGCATTTAACCATGGAAAGATGACTGGGAATATGTCCGAATATAAACAGTGTAGTTATTCCCTCTGCAAGGCAATCAAACAAGCAAAATGTTGGTATAGGGACAAAGTGGAAATGCAATTATACGGCTCAGACACAAGATGTATGTGGCAGGGTCTACAGACAATTACGGATTACAAAAAGAAAACCAGCCACGTCACAGACACCGACTTCTTGCTCCCAGACAAACAAAACACCTTTGCCCGCTTTGAGGATAACACAGTGCCACCGACGCGGCCCGCTACCAAGGACCGTGGTGCCCCCCCCCCCCCCCCCCCCCTTTCCTTCTCCATGGCCGACATGAGTAAGACATTTAAACATGTTAACCCTTACAAGGCTGCTGGCCCAGACGGCATCCCTAGCCGCGTCCTCAAAGCATGCGCAGACCAGCAGGCTGGTGTTTTTACGGACATATTCAATCACTCCCTATCCCAGTCTGCTGTCCCCACATGCTTCAAGATGACCACCATTGTTCCTGTACCCAAGAAGGCAAAGATGACTATCACCCCGAAGCACTCACTTCTGTCATTATGAAGTGCTTTGAGAGACAAGTCAAGGATCATATCACCTCCACCTTACCTGCCAGCCTAGACCCACTTCAATTTGCATTCCACCCCAACAGGTCCACAGACTATGCAATCGCCATCACACTGCACACTGCCCTATCCCATCTGGACAAGAGGAATACCTATGTAAGAATGCTGTTCATTGACTACAGCTCAGCATTCAACAACACCCTCAAAGCTCATCATGTATTTCGCATTAACATCTGCTAACAATGTGTATGTGACCAATAAAACGTGATTTTATTTTATTAGATATTTTTTAAGAGTGTGTTCATACATTCCAAGCAATAAGTATGAACCTGGTGGCACTGCAGAAACATTGATGCACTTAACCAAGAGGTTGCCATTTTTTAAATCCCTGAAGCATTCATCTATGTCAAGTGTCACTTGAGCACTGCTAGTTTTCGTTGATGTAACGTTGGTGGCGCTAAAAAAAATGTTTTTTAACTTGATTCTGGGCAGCTTTTAGCAAAGACGTGGATTGTGTATGTGTGCCATTCAAAGGGTGAATGGGCAAGACAGAGGGTATGGTAGAAGGTGCCAGATGCACCAGTTTCAGTGTGTCAGGAACTGCAATGCTGCTGTGTTTTTCACACTCAACAGTTTTCAGTGTGTATCAAGAATGGTCCACCATCCAAATGACATCACCCAACTTCACACAACTGTGGGAAGCATTGGAGTCAACATGGGCCAGCATCCCTGTGGAACGCTTTCGACATCTTGTCGGAGTCCAAGCTCCGACGAATTGAGGCTGTTCTGTGGGCAAAAGGGGGTGCATCTCAATATTAGGAAAGTGTTCCTAATGTTTTATACATTCAGTGTATGTATAGCCAATCTCCAATTTGTCTGCAGACCTGGTGGCACAGCAGGATCATCAGGATACCTAACAACCAAGAGGTGGTGTTTTCAAATCCCAAGTGAGGTTGAGTTCCAAGCAATCCAGGGGACTATGACACAAGTTCTAAAAATGTTATTGAGGACAAACTGGGAATGAGACAAAACCTGCAGCGTGAATGTTTAAATGGAATTAATGTAAATTATGCATTGTAAAATATTAACGTTTCATGGTATCACATGTCAAAATTTTGCATCCCCATGTTACATTTATTTCACATGAGATCATGTTTTCACGTGCTCACATGTTGTCACATGTAGTTTTATGGTATCACATGTTGATATTTTGCATCCCCATGTTGTCACATTTAATTCACGGGATCGTGTTTTCACATGCTCACATTTTATCACGTTAACGTCACAAGATCGTAAAATGAATGTGTTTTTTTCCATAAGGGTGGTTAAAGCAACCATAACATCAAATTAAATACAGATTTCAGATATGCCAGATGTCTCCTTGGACCTTTAGAATGTAAATTGAACTTCTCACAGTCTTGCTGGGTGAGGGCCAGTGTAGTGTAGGGACTGCCTGTGGTGTGTGTGTGTGTGTGTGTGTGTGTGTGTGTGTGTGTGTGTGTGTGTGTGTGTGTGTGTGTGTGTGTGTGTGTGTGTGTGTGTGTGTGTGTGTGTGTGTGTGTGTGTGTGTGTGTGTGTGTGTGTGTGTGTGTGTGTGTGTACATGCTCATGTGTGTGTGGACTAGTCTAGTGGGGTAGCTAGAGCAGAGCATGTGTGGCTAAATTGAAAGCAGATAGGTGCTGGTGTTGAATCTGGGAGTGAAATTACTTTTGTTATCAACTGAATGGTGCAAAGTGTACTGTCACTATGTAGGGTGATTACCTGTGGGAGAGTGGGAACGGCTGGCAGGCTGGTCTCCAAAAGGAGGATAATTAATGTTGCTCTGTGTGAGTTATTGGAAATATTTCAGCTCTAATTCGTTCCATAAACTTCCTGAAGCCCATCAGTATGTATGATGCATGAACACATTGAAGGTTTTTACTTTACAGGTGTAACATAGCACAGGCATTGTTGTTTCAACATTCATCTGAGCTGAAAATAGTTTTGCACGGCACTATTGAAGTTTTGTACAGTAGGTCAACTCCTTAATATGCTCATATGTTTTGGGTAATGGGTTTCTTTAAGGGGAGAATGATGTCTTTCAGTAAATGAGTTGATGGATGGAGAGTTACAGCAACCCACTTGTTAGTTCCTATGCCGGCGCCAGAACGAATCAGTTGGACGGGCCTTTGATATTCATAGGGCATGTTTTTTCACAGAACCTCCTATGTTTGCACACACTTGTGTGATTATTATTTATTTTTTATGGGTGTTATTGTGAAGACCATACGCAGCTTGTGAGTTTCAAGTTTGGGGAAGCTTCCAATTTATCCTATCATTTCAACTAATCTGCAGGAAAATTATGATTATTTATATATGTGCACTTTCGTGGAACAGTTTACATTTCAATAATTGCGTTTTCGTTTCTCAAAATCAGTGTCACATGTTACTCATAAAAATCTGAAGTAAAATTATACAAATCTAAAAGTAAAAATTCAACTAAGGATAGAGCACCAGCCATATGGAGGCAGTGATACACTGTGGACTATTGGTGGCTAAAGAAATGAGCGCAGAGAACTCAGAGAACCTATAGACAAATGCAGCAGTTGGCCTATAACTTAAATCATCAACTAAAGTAAAGCATACTGAACAAAAATATAAACGCAACATGCAACAATTTCTAAGATTTTACTGAGTTACAGTTCATATAAGGAAATCAGTCAATTTAAATCAATTCATTAGGCCTTCTATGGATTTCAAATGACTGGGCAGGGTCGTAGCCATGGGTGTGCCTGGCAAGGCATAGGCCCACCCACGTGGGGGCCAGGCCTACTCACTGGGAAGCCAGACCCAGCCAATCAGAATGAGTTTTTCCCTACAAAAGGGCTTTATTACAGACAGAAATACTCCTCAGTTTCATCAGCTGTCCGGGTGGCTGGTCTCCGACAATCCCTCAGGTGAAGAAGCCGGATATGTGGAGGTCCTGGGCTGGCGTGGTTACAAGTGGTCTGCGGTTGTGAGGCCAGTTGGACGTACTGCCAAATTCTCTAAAATGACGTGAGAGGCGACTTATGGTAGAGAAATGAACATTTAATTATCTGGCAACAGCTCTGGTGGATATTCCTGAAGTCAGCATGTCAATACCACGCTCACTCAACTTGAGACATCTGTGGCATTGTGTTGTGTGACAAAACTGCACATTTTAGAGTGACCTTTTATTGTCCCCGGTGTAATGATCATGCTGTTTAATTAGCTTCTTGATATGCCACACCTGTCAGGTGGATGGATTATCTTGGCAAAGGAGAAATGCTCACTAACAGGGATGTAAACAAATGTGTGCAATGTTGGGGGGGGAAATAAGCTTTTTGTGCGTATGAAACTGTATGCGATTTTATTTTTTCAGCTCATGAAACATAAGACCAACACTTTACATGTTGTGTTTCTATTTTTAATAGGAATTTGAGAGAAAAGCCTAAAGCCGACAAAAATAAAAACCGTAGAACATATCCTGATGAATATTCTGGTTCTTTCAATCACATTAATCTCTCTACTCCGAATGTTTGCCTCCCTTTCTATCTGTCTTGACTTGAGCTATTGCTAGGAAAGTGCAACGTATCAAATCATCAACTGGATCTGGCCAAAGCTGGTGCTAGAAAACGTGCAACATAGTATCAACTAGCCTATTTAGTGAGCTCGGGACAGAGAGATGTTTTTTATGCCATTTCCACTGGATATATGGGATCATCAGATCATGATATTTTGTTCTTTCACACCGAGGCTTGGTGATTATCGAGGCCGGAGGTGTTGGAAAGACTACTCAAATCCTGAGGAAGTATAATTTGCAATGGATGTAAAAACAAAACAGCCAAAAATTACTGAGAAGCTCAGCTCATGTGGTAGTTAAGACAATCAGACATTGCCAAATAGGTACTTTCCCACATTTGCATGCAGCGGGCCAGGTAGGCCTAGTTCTATGCGTGCTCAGGCACGCGTGCTCCCTCAACGTTATCAGGACAGAGAAACCAGACACAAGCTCATTGCTCACAGAGCACTCCAAACAAAAGTCAATTGAAATCTTTACAAAACTCTTAATGGTTATGAAATAATCCCAAATTTGTTTCTCACAAGTGTAGCACATTGTGAACCCGGCAAACAATGTAAATGACTGTAATTAATAAATGCAGTAGTTTTAACAGAAATGTATGTAACCAAATGAAGAGGGATTATCGGTACATTTACTAGGCCTACTGGTGACATATGTAATGGGGAATTGATACAAAAAATAAACCATCAAAGGGAAAACAAGTCATACAATGAATGGGAAAGAATTGTCAGGAGACAGCTGAGCACATTCTGGAGAGCTGAGTGCATGCATTCTGGAGAGGGACACTCATATCTTCGCCACACACACCTAATTCTTCTTGTTAAAACATTTTAAATTATACCCAAGACACATTATCTTCACACATATTTTAGATGCTTTTCACTGACAGATGCAACTCAATCAGCTAGACAGCCACGCGTGCTGCCCAAATTGCGGGATTCCCAAATTTGCATAATCCTACAAATTTGTGATTAGAAATGGCGGGAGGTAGCCTAGTGGTTAGGGAGTTTGGCCACTAACCAAAAGGTTGCTAGATCGAATCCCTGAGCTGACAAGGTGTAAATCTGTCCTTCTGCCCCTGAACAAGGCAGTTAACCCACTATTCCTAGGCTGTCATTGTAAATAAGAAGTTGTTCTTAACTGACTTGCCTAGTTAAATAAAGGTAAAAAAAAAAAAAAATCCACAGCAAAACATATTAAAAAGGCTGATGATCCTCTGTGGCAAGTCATCCTCCGGTAATGTATTTTGAAAGTTTTTTTTTTTTTAAACAGGAGTAATTATATAATTTTGAACAAATCATACATTTACTGTAGGGGAAGCCAGCATCCTAACAGTGCACTGTGCACCAGCCAACTTTGCTTTCCAATTTGCAAGAGGTTGAAACCAGAGATTTGTATATAATGACGAGATGCTCATGTCTCCGCCCTTACAATGGGAGTCAGTGTCCCAAAGGCGGGAAGAAAATAGATAAGTTTAGGTCTGCATATTATGCCCATAGAAATGCATTGGGCTTATTCTGGACAGATTTTTGGTGAGAGTTAGCCCTCTCGCTTCGCCTCTTCCTCACTGCTAAAACTCTCTCACTGGAAAAAGCAGAACAACACCCCTCTGTCTTACTATATGAAGCCCATGTATCTGATGCTGTCTGGACAGACATAGTATGACATGCCATACTCTTTTTGTCCAGAGAGAATCAGATTCATGGTCTATACATACAGAGACAGAGGGGCACTGTTTCTCTTGCTTTATCTGAGATTGATGCGTCTTTCTGTTAGCGTGCATCGGGCAAATAAATTATCAATATTTCTATATTTTATTTGGACGGGATAGGAGATACGGTAGGGCGGGCCAGGCCCCCTAAGGCCCGCTCATAACACCGGCCATGGTCAGTTTATGTCTTGTTGTTTAAGAAAACAAAAATGTTCCTCAGGCAAAACAAGAACAAGGGAGATGGTAGTCAAATCATTCCACATCTAGCCATGTTAAAACATGCTACAAGTGTTTTTTAAAATGTCATACAATTATAGAAGTATTCCACAAGGTTTAGGGAATCACTTCTGACACAGTGTTGCTGCAAAGACAAAAAAAATAATCTTCACTAGTACATTTTTTTTTAGGGGGGGAAAGATACAATTATTGTAATTGTGCAGTCAGTAAAGAGGTAAGAACAATGTAAACAAAAGATATGTACACATATATCTTGAAACTATCTTGGTGTCTGAGTTACTCCTGTATGTTCTCAACAGAGGTCAGTGGAGATCCACCCACCCAGCCCCAGGACATAATATATACAGCAACATGACAGCATGACACGGAGTACGTAAGAGTGATTATTTTTATCCCTGTAGTATGTGGGAGAGCACGCTCTATTGCTCCACTGACCAAGGCCGTGTCCTGCTGTTGCGATGAAAACTACCAGGCATACTTCCAGAAGTTCTATGAGTCATAAGAGTAGTGCACCCTATTCCTTGTGTAGTGCACTATTTTTGACCAGGGTCCATAGCAAGTCCCATAGGGCTCTGGTCAAAAGTAGTGCACTATATAGGTAATAGGGTGCCATATGGAAGAGATTCCCAAACTTTTTTGTTTCAGAGACCCCTTTTGTGATAGAAAATTCATCAGGGACCCCCTCATATCAGAACACAACACCTACTTTAGAGTGCAATAAAAATAGCATACAATCAGTTTTACTATGACTTCTGCAGTGCATGGCCGGACTAATCAAGTCTCGGGCCCTGGGAAAAGTTACATTTTAAAGGCCCCACTCTTGGCATCAGAGGGAACATTTAGCATTTTTAAAGCTATTTTTCTGCAATTCTACACATTTTGGGGCAGAGAGAAAGTTTTGCAGTTTTATTGCTAATTTCATACAATTCTACATATTTTGCCATGGGGCTGCGAGAAAATCTCTGTGCGCCTCCCAAATGTTGTAACAATGCGGAGGGCGCCGTACTGTATAGCTCCCCATTGACATGATTGGAGATCCAGTATAACACAAACTCACTTCCTTGACAACTTCCTTCACAACAGCTCTGCGAAGCGAAGCGCAAGAAGTTTAAATGCCTAACTTCTGCTAAGGCTGTATCGCAGTAAATGCTGTACAGCCACTGTAGAAGTCTGATTTACCATGAAGAGCCTTTAAGAGTTAAGAACGTCAATTGTGGATGAGTAATATTACATATTGCATCCTCTCAACCTTTTACACAAATCCCTTGTCCAAAATCCGTTTAATCTGTTGTTGCTAGCAATGGTCATAAAAAAATGATGTAAAAATAAAGAAATAGATTTTTAAAACAGTTTTTCATTTTGAGATCTGGCTGCAGACCCCATGCAGTACCTCCATGGACCCCACTTTGGGAACTCCTGCCATATGGGACACCAGCGCCGCCTTTAGAGTTTTGGGTGCCCTAAGTGAGATTTGGTCGGGGGCCCCGCCCACATCGCAGTCAAAATGTTCTAGTGCAATTTTTCACATTTTGACATGGGGCGGAGAAAATGTTGCAGTTTTAATTCTACAATTCAGTCCTTCAATTCTACACATTTTGTCATGCCATGTTCATTTTATACTGTATCTGTCTGAGAGTGACTAACAAAATCAATCGGGGCCCCCTGTCGGTAATTTGGGGATGATTAGGCCGACTACAAGGTTTAGATAGCTGGCTAGACTACCTTACCTAGTAATCAAAAACATTTTAGCTGACATGGGCTAATTAACTGACTGACACATAAGAAGT